>NW_026991722.1:38328210-39050710 GCF_029215605.1 Mirounga angustirostris | reverse complement strand
ATTAAAATGTATATAGGATTGGAAAAAAAAATCCAGTTTATCCCCTTTCAAACATTGATCAGAATGAAATCAGAATAAACTTTCTTTTCTAAAACCCTTTGAATTTGCTTTATGTAGAAAATGGTTTTCTGGAGTGTTCTTAGATACTTGGATGCTGTTGGTAGAAGTAGAAGGTGGTGGAACTTCTTAGCACCGTCAAAAGTAGTAGATGATAATATGGGTTTGAGGAACAGGAAATGAATGATATTTGAAGGGACAATGAAGGACATACCTCTCAGACCAAAAAGAACTTTTGCAGTTTAATGATTTCTTTTGTACTCTAAAAGACACTTTACAAAGTTGCTTTAGAACTCACAGTCCCAAGGACAAGACAGAACTTAACTTTGCAGATCTGTAATGTGACATGCAATTAATGCTCTATGAGCCGTTTGCCAGAAAAGAGTTCAATGGTCATCAGTTAAAATACTGTGATGATAATTTCAATTACTAGCTGATTTCTAGATTTGAGAATATACTTTATTTTTAAAGTATGATTACAATCCTTTCTGAGTCCTCACATGAACTGAGAGTGAAAATCTTTGGCACTTGACTCTTTGATAGGAGCATTTTCACTGCAGGGAAACAAAAAGAGTAGGGAACAATTGAACAGGAAAACATGATTTTTCAGGAGTGTTTGGAAAGGTAAGTCCATTTTTAAAAGGGGTATACTGGCAAATTAGTAAATAGCTCTCCTAATAATTTATTAGAGGCTTTATTACATTTCATTAAGAAGGAATCACTGAGGTCACTTTTTAAATGAAGCAGTCAAGTTGGCTTTCAAAGAAATCCAACACAAATAAATCTAAAAGGCATGCCATTTCATCTCCTTGATCCTTTAGACCAGAGTTGAACCAGCCTGCCTGAACTGCAATGGGATGCGCAGGACAGATGTCTGTAGAGGTACAGAAAGTTAGGTCAAGCTATAAGACTTGATATAATGTGAAAGGACACAGTATACTGTGTCAGCTTTGTTTCTTAATTTTATGTTTTTGTTCTGCTTGGTGTGATCACATTGATGATTGAATTTACCCTAGAAAAAAGACAAACTTCCTAAAGGTAAGGACTGATTAACTTCTCTCCAAGAAACTAGCACAGTGACCTGAATATAGGTCCTTAATAAATTCTCATTGGCAGTGGTAAGAGTTAATCCACATGAGGAGTGCCTGGGTGGCTCAGTCTGTTGAGTGTGGGACTCTTGATTTTGGCTCATGTCATGATGTCAGGGACATGACATCAAACCCCAGGTTGGGCTCCACCCTCAGTGTGGAGTCTGCTTAGAACTCTCTCTCCCTCTCCCTCTGCCCCTAAGCCCACTCGCATGCATGGACACACATGTGCTTTCTTTGTCTTTCTAAAATAAATAAATAAATAAATAAATAAATAAATAAATAAATAAATAAAGTCAATCTTAAAAAAAGAAAAGAATTAATCCATTTGAAACAGGAAGGTTCATGTTCCAATTTCTATTTCACCCAGTTGTGTACATAGAGAGAAAATGGGGAATAATCAGTAGCCATGGTAATATTTTCTCCTAATGTAGTAAATGGGTTTGAAGTTCACAATTGTTTGAAAAGCCTTTTGCCCTGGAGTTTTCTAAGAGCAAGTTGTTGGCATATTCAGTGAGAACACAAAGAAGAGAGTGATATGCCAGAGCTTTTCCCTCCTACATTTACTGCTTTTTGAATATGTTGTCCTGGGATTCACTTTAGAACTAGCCAAGACGAGAAGTAGACACAGAACTTGACAAACATACCACTTCCAGATCAATCTTCACAGCTCTCTAAGTGAGGTGTAATCACTGTAAATCTTTTTTTGCAGTTGATTTATATTGTAATTAAGGCAGAGAAGAAGCACATACAAGGCCAAAAGTGGAAAAGTAGCACACATTTTTCACGGAAAGTTTTTCCCCCATAAGTCAGAGCACAAGAGAGTATTAGGAAAAAAAAAATTACAAGGAACTAGTCACGCTCACGGACGTGATATGGGAGGATGTTAAGTCATCTGTGTTTTCTGTTTAAATGTATATATTTCAGTTGATTAAAAAGGCACATGGTGAATTGATCTTGCAGCTTATAAAAGCAGTATTTCAGCTTCGGTGTTTTTTATTCTTTTTTTTAATCAAATTATCTCCCAAAGCATTTTGACTGAAGTTTATTAACAAGGCAATGCAGCTATTAATGCTCTGCAGTGCACTCTTGCAAAGTGAAGTAAGAGACATGACTTTTCCTATGCATACTGATCATACCTTCTGAAGGTCTAAAAGAACTAAAGATTGCATAGCTGAGTGGTTTTGAAGAAAGAAAATTGTTACTTTTGTCTTTTTTTATGCAATGTTATTAGATTTTTGGTGGGGGAGCATTCATAAGAAACATTATATTTCTAGATTTTAACTGGTATTTCAAATATTATCAGATTTCCAAGAAAGTAAGTTAGGAATTCAGAGAGACCAAACCAGCTACAGGCCTTTATGCTGGGACAGAGGAGACTGGGAAAAGAACCATGAACCTTAGGTGGATAACTAGGCTGCCTTTCAGAAAATGTTGTGTAGTGTAATTTATATTTACCAGGAAAATAGTCACATCTTTGGCAACACATCAAATGATAAAGAGAAAGTGATACTTCAATTTTGCATTTAACATAGTAATTTAAAAAGAGGATGACTAACCCTAAACCAATATATTCTGAGGGAGGAAAATTTTTCAAGACTTTTATTCTAGCCATTAATAAAAAAAAAAAAGTCCATGTGACTCCTCCACTGAATGAATGATCAAGCTCTGTGATCTCGCTAGACTCCTCAAAAAAAAAAAGAAAAAAAAAATCTATGGGTAATAATAGGCTCTGTTTTTCTTTTCAGGAAACAAAGGCTTGTCTATCTAGAATTGAGCATGAGAAGTAACCTCTCCCCAAATTATTCTGAAAATAAAATTGGATCCTACTTCATTTTTTTCTGTTCCCATATTTATTGCTAATTTAATTAGCATAAATTTAATCCTAGGTGTGCTTGCTTTCTCAGAGGACAATGTTTCTTCTGCAGAAAAACAAAATGTTCTGTGGTCAAAAATCTGGTAACCACTGAATATTCTACCCCACTCTTTCAAGAGTTATAAAGCACAATAGCATATTAAATAGTCTCAGATATGCTGAAATTAAAAAAAAAAAAGGAGAACTGACTTAGTGTTTTAATATCCAGCATTTCAGAAATTTATTGTCTACTTGATCTTTTACTTGGTAGCACCTCTTAAGATCCCAAAGGATGTACTGTGGAGAAACTGTATTGGTAAGAAGAAAATAAGTTAAAATGAGACCTGGTTCTTAGATTTCAACCCTTGCATGGACAATGTAAATTACCTTCCTCTTTCATTTATTCACTCAACACTCATTTTTATTTGTTATGTTTAAGGCATCCCCTTCTGGTACCATGGGAGATATTGTGGTCAGAAGTGGAAAAGTAGCACATTACCACCCCCTTCTCACCCCCCACCTATCCCTTAAGTTGGAGTGCAAAATACAGTTTGGCCTCAAGGGATGTGGAAATAACAATTTATCACAACACGGAATGTGATATGGCCACAGATGAGCTATAGTTTTCAGGAGGGAAATGCCACTTCTAGTTGTGAATTCAGTGACATCTCATGAATGAGATGCCTTGTAAACTACACCTCGAAAGATGAACCAGAAGACAGAAAAACATGGGATCTACTCAGGGATCACTGAATAAACAAACAAGTGTTTCTGGGGTACTAGATAAAACTAAAGGGATAAATTCGATCTATATTACCGAAGGTCTTGAATGGTTCAATTAATCATTCATTTCACTCATCATTCTGGACTCTGAATTTGTTTTGATTGTTCTAAAAATCTAAATACACAAATGGAAGAGAATTGGCATTGCCATAGAGGCTGAGGGTTCTAAAGATGAGCCCAAAGCTGTTAGCAGTAATTAGACAACACAGTGACTGGTAAATGGTTTGCTTATAATGTGTAAAATGGTTAATGGTCATATAACTTAAAAATCTCATGAGTTCTCTGATGTATACTATGTGTGAATATGAACATAGTCTCAAAGTTTGAAACTTTGTCAATTAGTCTAATTTTAGATTGCTGACTAGATAAAGTTTGACTTGGAAAACAGGCTTATGTGAACAAACTTAGCTCTGCATTTTAATTTTGTTTCATAAGAATACTTACATTTTCCTCTATATTGTATTTGAATTTCAATAATTTTTAAACCAATGTATTTCAGCTCACTATGAACTGCTGCTCCAGTAAAAACATGATTTGGAGTCCATGTGGCATAAAGTTATGAAGCATTTCGGAGGCCTAACCAAATGAGTATTTGCCAGGAAATGACCTAAACATGAAGGACCATGAATTTTAGAATTCTTACAAACTTGGATTTCTGTGTAGCAGATCCTGTAGTTTTGATGTTTGTATATTGTTTTTACCATGTTGGTGCAGAGACATAACTGGTTATTCTACATTTTTGACTTGACATCCTACAGTGTGGAATTTAAGAGCAAAAAAGCTTAGTTTAGGTTTCCTAGATATTAGTTTAGTTGGGTTCGATTTTAAATGAGCTTTAAATATTCTCTTAGTTTTTTACTCTTTTACACAGACTAAGCTTAGATTATCTTTCTCTTGTTTTATTTAAAAAGCTTTAGGAAAACCATCTCTTGTGCATAAAAGTAGCTTCATTCTGTGCCATTATGAACTACCTCTCTTTATGTTAGACTTGATGATTAGAGTATCAACAAAAACCTCATAATATTGTGCACCACCTTGTTGTTTACATTCATTAGAAATCTCAGGGGCACCTAAGTGGCTCAGTCGTTAAGCGTCTGCCTTCAGCTCAGGTCACGATCCCAGCGTCCTGGGATCGAGCCCCGCATCGGGCTCCCTGCTCCGCGGGAACCTGCTTCTCCCTCTCCCACTCCTCCTGCTTGTGTTCCCTCTCTCGCTGTGTCTCTCTCTGTCAGATAAATAAATAAAATCTTAAAAAAAAAAAAAAGAAATCGCAGATAACCTATTTCCAGTGATCCTTCTGTACTGAGTGTCTTACTCATCAGAGCCTCTCAAAGAATCCTTTTGAGGAGGGCGAGCATGACACTGATGATGTGCTAACCTTGCAGGTGGATAGGTTTGGCTCCAAATGAGTTACAATCTCTAAAACTAGCCCTAAAACCAAAACAAAACCATTATGAATTTGGAATTTGCTATTATTTCAGCAAGCCTAAAATAAGGTATCCTTTTACATATACCATCTTTTCTTGAAATTCTCTTCACCCTGATTGCCCACAATGGAGTTAATTAATATATCCATTACCTTACAAATTTATCCTTTTTGGGGGGTGAAAACACGTGTGTTCTACTTTCTAGCAAATTTCAATTATGCAATACGATGTTATCAAATATAGTCATTATGTTGTACATTAAGTCCTCAGACCTTATTCATCTTATAGCTGAAAGCTTGTGCCCTTATACAAAGTTCTCCCATTTCCCCCATGCATACCCCAGCCACTGGCAAGCACTTTGAGTTCCATTTTTAAGTTTGTTTTTTGATTCTACATATAGATGATACCATGCAATATTTGTCTTTCTCTCTCTGGCTTATTTCGCTCAGGACAACGCCCTCCAGGTTCATCGGTGGTGTTACAAATGGCAGGATTTCCCTCTTTTTAAAGAATGAATAATATTCCATTCCGTACATATACTGCATTTTCTTTATCCATTCATCTGTCAGTAAACACTTAGGTTGTTTGCATACTTTGGCAGTCGTGAATAATGCTACAACAAACGTGGGAGTACAGATACCTCTGTGAGATAATGATTTCATTTCCTTTGGATAGATACCCAGAAGTAGGATTGCTGGATCATAGAGGAGTTCTACTTTTAAATTCTTTTTTTTTTATTAAAAAAAATTTTTTTTTAAGATTTTATTTATTTATTTGACAGAGACACAGCGAGAGAGGGAACACAAGCAGGGGGAGCGTGAGAGGGAGAAGCAGGCTTCCCACAGAGCAGGGAGTCTGATGTGGGGCTCGATCCCAGGACCCTGGGATTATGACCTGAGCTGAAGGCAGATGCTTAACGACTGAGCCACCCACATGCCCCTCTACTTTGAAACTCTTGAGGAACCTCCATACTGTCTTCCATAATGGCTGTACCAGTTTACATTCCCATAAACACTGTATAAGGATTCTCTTCTCTACACCCTCCTCAGCATTTGTTATCTCTTATCTTTGATGACTGATATCCTAAGAGGTGTGAAGTGATATATTGTGGTTTTGATTTGCTTTTCCCTAATGATTAGTGATACTGAGCACCTTTTCATGTACCTGTTGGATAATTGTATTGGAAAAATACCTATTCAGGTCCTTTGCCCATTTTTAATCAGGTTATTTGCTTGTTTTTTTGCTACTGAGTTATATGAGTGCCTTGTATATTTTAGATATTAACCCCTTATTGGATATGTGTGGTTTGCAAATATTTTCTCCCATCCTACAGTCTGCCTTTTAATTTTGTTGATGGCTTGTTTTTCTGGGCAGAAGCTTTTTAGTTTGATGTAGTCCCATTTGTTTGTTTTTGCTTTTGAGGTAAGATTTAAAAAAAAATTATTGCCACAACCAATGTCAAGGAGCTCATCCCTTGTGTTTTCTTCTAGGAATTTTATGGTTTCTGGTCTTACATTCAAGTGTTAATCCATTTTGAGTTTTTTCTTTTTGTGTGTGTGTGAAATAAGATAGGAGTCCAACTTCATTGTTTCACATGTGGCCATACAGTTTTCCCAACACTACTAAAGAAACTATCCTTTCCCATTGTATATTCTGGGTTCCTTTGTCAAAAATTAATTAACCATATATGCATGAGTGTATTTCTGGGCTCTTAATTCTGTTCCATTGATCTATGGGTTTGTTTTTATACCATACTGTCTTGATTATGGTAATCTTTTGATATTTTTGTAACAGTTTGAAATCAGAAAGTGTGATGCTTCCAGTTTTATTCTTCTTTCATATGGTTGCTTTGGCTATTTGTGGTCTTTTGTGGTTCTATGTGCATTTTAGGATAGTTTTTTTCTATTTCTGTGAAAAATTACATTGGAATTTTTACAGAAATTGCATTAAATCATCACTGCATTAGATCATTTTTGGATAGTATGGGTAATTAAACAAGAATAACTCTTCCAATCAACGAACATGAAATATCTTTCCATTTATTCGTGTCTTCTTTAATTTCTTTCATCAATGTTTATAATCCCAGTGTACAGATCTTTGGTCCTTGGAAAATTTATTTCTAAGTACTTTATTCCTTTTCATGCTATTATAAATGGGATTTTCTCATTTTCTCTTTCTGATAGTTCATTGTTAGTGTATAGAAACACAGCTGATTTTTGTGTATTGATTCTGTATCCTGCAACTTAATTTGTTTTAGGTCTAAGGGATTTTTTTTTTTTTTTTGGTGGAGTCTTTAGGATTTTCTCTATATAAGATCATATCATCTGCAAACAGAAAATTTTACTTCTTCCTTCCTGATTTTTATGCCTTTTATCTCTCTTGTCTCATTGCTGTGACTAGGTCTTCCAGCCCTATGTTGAATAAAAGTGGTGAGAGTGGGCATCCTTGTAATGTTCCTGATGGTAAGGGAAAAGTTTTCAGCTTTTCACTATTGAGTATGACATTGGCTGTGGGCTTGAAATATATGACCTTTATTGTGTTGAAGTACATTTGATCTATACCTAATTTGTTGAGCGTTTTTTTTTATTATAAAAGGATGCTGAATTTTGTCATATGTTTTCTCTGCATCTATTGAGAAAACAATATGATTTTTATCTTTAATTTTGTTAATGTGGTACATCATGTTTATGGATTTGTGTGTGTTGAACCGTGCTTACATCTCAGGAATAAATCCCACTTGATTATGGTGGATGATCCTTTTAATGTAGTGTTGAATTCAGTTTGCTAACATTTTGTTGAGAATTTTGTATCTATATTCATTACTGGTATTGACCTGCAATTTTTTTTTTTTTTCTTGTGCTGTCCTTGTCTGGCTTTGGTATCAGGGTAATGCTGGCCTTGTACCATAAGTTTGGAAGCACTGCTTCCTCTTCAATTTTTTGGAAGAGTTTGAGAAAGATTGGTATAGATTCTTCTTTAAATGTTTGGTACGATTCACCTAAAATCATCTGGTCCTGGAATTTTCTTTGTTGGGAGATTTTTGATTACTGCTTCAATCTCCTTATTAGTAATTAGTCTGTTCAGGTTTTCTATTTTTTTATGATCAGTTTTGGTGGGTTGTGTTTCTAGAATTTATCCATTTTTTGTAGGTTATCGAATTTATTATCATATAATCATTCATAGTAGATTTCTACGACCCTTTGTATGTCTACGGTGTCAGTTGTAATGTATCCTTTTTCATTTTTAATTTTGTGTCCTCTCTCTTTTTTTCTTGGTTAAGTCTAGCAGAAGAGTTGTCTATTTTGTTTATCTTTTCAAAAAAATAGCTCAGTTTCACTGATCTTTTCTATTGTCTTTCTAGTCTCTATTTCATTTATTTCTGCTCTGATCTTTGTTTATTTCTACTAACTTTAGACTTAGTTTGTTCTTTTTCTAGTTCCTTAAGGCATAAAGTTAAATTCAAGATCTTTCTTTTTTCTTACTGTAGGCATTTATTGCTATTAACTTCCTTCTTAGAACTGCTTTTGCTGCTTCCATTAGTTTTGGTATGTGTGTTTCCCTTTTCATTTGTCTCAAGGTATTTTTCTGATATCCCCTTTGATTTCCTCTTCAATCCATTGATCGTTCAGGGATGTGTTATTTAATTTCTATATATTTGTGAATATGTTAGTTTTCTTCTTGTAGTTGATTTCTAGTTTCATAACATGCGGTGGGAAAAAATGCTTGCTATGATTTCAATCTTATTAAATTTTTTAAGACTTTTTTGTGGCCTAATATATAACATATTCTGCGGAATGTTCCTTGTGCACTTGAGAAGAATGTGTATTCTGCTGCCATTGGATGGAATGTTCTATATATGTCAGTCAGGTCCATCTGGTGTTAAGATGTATTTTAAGTCTAATGTTTCCTTATTGATTTTCTTTCTGGATAATCTACCAATTTGCTCTTTTCCTGAAATGTTTCTGTATACTAACCCTTATATTATTTATGGATTACATGCTCTTTGAGGGTATAAATTTTATCTGTTCATCTTTACATCTTAGAACCTGGCCCACTGCTTGGTCTGTTATAGATACTTGTTGAATTGAGTTATGATTGTTACTATCAAACATAACAGATTTTTGAATCTTGGTTTTTTGATCATTAGTGTCTTTCTTACATCTGTCTATTATAATGTGTCCATGGGAAGGAAAAGGAGGAGGATGTTTAGGGTAAGTCCTTAGAGGTGAAGAGTACATGAAAAGCCTGTGTTCTGGACCAAGAAAAAGAGAGACAAAGTGAGGAGGTGAGGAGTCTGATGTCCTCTAGGTTGTCATCCTCTCAAAGGGAGTAAATAGTTGAAATAACCAGATGGAGTAACATAAGAAAAATGCTATTCTTCTTTGAGTGTAACCTAGTGGAGACATAAGGAAAAAGGTCCTTATAGGGCTATATACAACCAGTATCATAATAATAAGGTAGCTATGATCAGGAATTGCTACATCTGGGTAAATACCTAGCAGTATAACAGCTAGATGTTATGGCAGTCAGATCTTTAATTCTTTAAGAGATTGACAAAATATTTTCTAAAGTGATTGTACCATTTTACCTTTCCACCAGTAGTGTATGAAAATTCCAGTTTCTCACCACCCCTGCCAACACATAACATGATCAACTTGAAAATTGTAGCAATTCTAATAAGTGTGTAGTGTATCTTGTGGTTTTGCCTTTCATGAATAACTAATGCTGTCGAGCACCTTTTCATTGCTTATTTACTATTTGCATATCTTTTTAGGTGCATTGCCCATTCAAATATTTTGCCCATTTTTTGTTGGGATATTTATATACTTAATATAGAGTTTGGAGATTTTTTTCAATGTGTATTCTGGGTACAATTTATTAAATATATACTTTACAAACATTTTCTTCGGTATGTGGCTTGTATTTTGATTTTCTTAATAGTGTCTTTAGAAGAGCAGAAGTTTTACATTTTGGTGAAGTCCAGTCTATCTTTTTTTTTTCTTGTGCGTTTGGTGCTGTGCCTAAGAAATATTTGTCCATTCCAACTTCACAAAGATTTTTTTCCTATGCTTTCTTCTCAAAGTTTTGTGGTTTTAGGTTCTACATTTCGATTTATGATACATTTGCATTAATTTCTGCATAGGGTCCACGGTAAGGGTCAAAATTCATTTATCTGAATATACATATGTTGAAAAGACTATGTTGAATTGTTTTAGTAACTGTAAAAAAACAGTTGTCAGTAAATGTAGGTCTGTTTCTGTACTCCGTGTTCAGTTCCATTGATTTATTGATATATCTTGATCCAATGCCATATTATTTTGATTACTATATCTTTAACTGTATTCTTCCTTTACATAGTTGTTTTAGCTATTCTATGTCCTTTGCATTTTCTTGTGGATTTTTAAAATATGCTTGTTAATTGCTTTCAAATGATTGGTATTGTGTGGAATCTTTAGATCAATTTGGGTAAAAAATGATATCTTAACAATACTGAGTCTTCTGATCTAAAAACAAGGTACATCATTTTCTTTATTCAGGACTTCCTTAATTTCTTTAAGTAATGTTTTGTAGTTTTCAGTATACAGGTCCTGCAAGTATTTCATATTTTTATGATATTGTATAGGTAATTTTTTCTTAACTTCAATATACAATAATTGATAGTATATAGAAATATTTTGCATATTAGTGTTGTTATTATATAAACTTGCTAAGTTTACTTATTAGCTTCTTTATTGATTTCATTGGATTTTCTACACAGATGATAATGTTGTGTGCCAATTAAGACAATTTTACTTCTTTTCCAATCTGTATCTTTTTTTTTTCTTTCATTATTACATTGGTTGGAACCTCTAAGACAATGCTGAATATGTCTTCAAGTGAGTTACTTCACATGTAGTACAAAGTCATATAATATATTTCTTCTCTCTTGGCTTTCATGCTAATGTGGTCATACATTCTAGTTATAGATATCTAGAAACTATGTACTGTATTGCTATACATTGTTTGCTTAAACAGTCACTTGTCATTTACAAATGTTTTAAAAATATGAAAAAAATCTCATATGTTTCCTCAGGTAGTTACTATTTCTGGAAATGTTCCTTTGAATAGTTTCCTATTTTCACCTGGTGTCATTTTTCCTCTGCCCACAGAACT
This sequence comes from Mirounga angustirostris, assembly GCF_029215605.1. Lineage (NCBI taxonomy): Eukaryota > Metazoa > Chordata > Mammalia > Carnivora > Phocidae > Mirounga > Mirounga angustirostris. The sequence goes on along the minus strand of NW_026991722.1, from coordinate 39,039,347 downwards.
TCCTTTAACATCTCTTATAGTGCAAGTCTGCTGGTGATGACTTTTTCAACTTCTGTATGTCTGAAAAAGTCTTTACTTTGGACTCTTTTAAAAGACATAACTGTTTATAAAATTCATTTCACCTTACTGAGTGTTAGTTATCCTGTGCCTCACCTTGCTGGCTTTCCCAGGCCACATTACTTTAAAATATGTTACTCCACTGTCTTTTTTTTTTTTAAAGATTTTATTTATTTATTTGACAGAGAGAGACACAGTGAGAGAGGGAGCACAAGCAGGGGGAGTGGGAGAGGGAGAAGCAGGCTTCCCGCAGAGCAGGGAGCCCGATGCAGGGCTCGATCCCAGGACCCTGGGATCACGACCTGAGCCGAAGGCAGAGGCTTAATGACTGAGCCACCCAGGCGCCCCACTCCACTGTCTTTTGATTTCAATCTGTTGTCAACCTTAGTTTTGTTCCTTTGTATGTAACACATTTTTTCAATGTCTGGCTGGTTTTAAGATTTTCTCTTTATTACTGGTTTTGTGCAATTCGATTATGATATGTGCTCGTGTAGTTTTTTTGTATTTCTTGAGGTTGTGGTCTTTTGAGATTCTTGTACATTTTTTGTGTACAGTTTGCACTAAATTTGGAAAAAAAATCAGCCATCATTTCTTTGAATATTTTTTCTGTTCTCTTTCTCCTGTCCTTTAGGGAATCACATGCGACATATATTAGGCTGCTTGAAGACATCTCATAGCTTACTGAAACTCTTCACTTTAAAAATTATTTTTCTTTGTCTTTCATTTTGGATAGTTTCTGTTTCTTTGAATAAACATTCACTAATCTTTTTTTTATGAAATATCAAATCCATCATTAATACTATCCTATGCATTTCTCTTCTCGGGCATTGTAGTTTTTGTCTCTAGGTTTCTATTTTGTGTCCTTCAATGCCTCTACATAATTTATTAACATATGGAAAACAGTTGTAATAGTTGCTTAATGTACTTGTCTGCTAATTCTAATCTCTGTGGCAGTTCCATGTCAGTTTCAACTGGTTGATTTTTCTCATTATTGGTTGTATTTTTTTGCTTTTTTACATGCCTTGTGATGTTTTATTGGATGTCATACATTGTGAATTCTACCTTATTTGGTGCTCGGTATTTTTATATTCCTATAAATAGTCTTGAGATTTGTTCTGGGTTACAGTTAAGTTACTTGGAAACCAGTCTGATCCTTTTGAGTATTGCTTTCAAGATGTTAGGTAGAGCCAGAGCTATGTTGGTCTATATTTAATTAATCCCCTATCGAGACAAGACTTTTCTGAGTCTACAAATTATGAGGTTTTTCATTCTGTCTTGTAGGAACATGTCTTGTGTAACAACCAGATACTATTGTAACTTTTCTTGGCCTAAGGTAGTTTTCTTATAAGCATATAATGCTCAACTAGTTATTCAAGGGAAATCTGCAAATTTCTAGGGTTTTCTGTAGGATACTCTCTCCTGTGTACTATAGCTGCCTTGATCTCCTTGAACTCTGAACTCCATTCACTCAACTCTTGGAGTCTACAGAAGTCTGCCTCTACTTCCCCCACCAGCAGCTTATACTATGGCCTATAAATTCTCTCAGATTAGTAAGCTGAAACAATTTATAGTCTTTCTGAATCACTATCCTTCACTGCTTGATTTGTCAAATGCCTTGAAAACTGTTGTTCCATATATTTTGTTTGGCATTTGGCTGTTTTAGGCAAAAGGGTAAATATGACCCCTGCAACTTTATTTTGGCTGTAAGGAGAAGTATCATTTGTTTTCATGTATTTTGATAATTTCTTCCAGTTTCCAACCATAAACAAGTACCCCAAGAAACTGAGTGATATGCATGTGTGTGACTCCATTGTGGGATCCCCTTACAACCTTGGCTGGTAGAGTTTAGAAATGTGATCAATTTAATAGGTAAGGTTAAAGCTAAGAGAAATTTTCTATCAGTAATTCTAGGAAGTTTTTGGATATATATACCACTTCAATGGAGGAGCATTAAAGAAGAGAAAGTTAATCTATAATACTGAAGCATATTTGTGGTCAATGCAGAGTTTTAGACTTGTATACCTGATACCTGTTCCTACGGTATAGGTGAATACCTTCCCCATAATTTCAATTACCAGTAATATCCTTATGAGTCCTAAAATGTTCTTGTTAGCCCAGGGGTCTTCCTAAGCTCAAGACTCATCACCTTACTATACATGTCCCTAGAATCTCCATTATCTAAATGAGCCTCAATTCTCTTTAATTTCAAACTTGAAATCAATCTAACATCCTTCCTTTGCTTCTGAATGACTTATTATGATGTTCTTATGCCTTTATGGATTTGTACATGATTTTACATTCAATTAGGATAATTTTCCTACTGTCGGTTCCCTACAAAATGCTTCCTTGTACCCAGGTGTCCATAGACATTTTGGGGTATACATTGGTTTAATTAATCATAAATAGTCTCATGCTTTTCTCAAAACTATGAATTCCTGGTGCGCTTATGCCCCCATTGTCCCCTCTAGCTATAATGTACCGAATTGATTCTATTTGGGGGTCATTTCACCTTACTGAGTGTGTTATCCTGTGCCTCACCTTGTCAACTCAGCCACAAAATTTATCTCTTTTCCTTAATTTCCACAATAAAGACCAAACTGAAGGTTTTATGTATGGTAGTAGAAATTACTAGGGGCTTAGAGAAGGTGGGTAGTGGTGGATTACATCATTACAATACAGAATACTAATTAAACATCTTTGTTCCTGACTATACCTTAGTTATTTCTGCCAACCTGAGCTCTGGCCTTCCATCATATCAGCCCTTGAGGAATTCTTTACTATTCCTTGCACACAACAATTGAGTGACAAATTATGAAAGTTTCGCTTATTTTATCTTGCACACCCTACCTCAAGTTGCCTATCAAGATGTTTTTCTAACAGTTTAGCCATTGTTGATAATGCTGCTATAAACATTGGGGTGTGTGCACCCCTTTGAATCTGTATTTTTATATCCTTTGGGTAAATACCTAGCAGTGCAATTGCTGGATCATAGGGTAGTTCTATTTTTAACTTTTTGAGGAACCTCCATACTGTTCTCAAGAGTGGTTGCACCAGTTTGCATTCCCACCAACAGTGTAAGAGGGTTCCCCTTTCTCCACATCCTCGCCAACACCTGTTGTTTCTTGTGTTGTTTCTTTTAGCCATTCTGACAGGTGGGAGGTGGTATCTCATCATGGTTTTGATTTGTATTTCCCTGATGATGAGTTATGTTGAGCACCTTTTCATGTGTCTGTTAGTCATCTGGATGTTTTCTTTGGAAAAATGTCTGTCCATATCTTCTGCCCATTTCTTAACTGGATTATTTGTTTTGGGGTGTTGAGTTTGATAAGTTCTTTATAGATTTTGGATACTAACCCTTTATCAGATATATCTAATAAAAATGTTTTTCTAAAAAAAATAAAAAATTTTCTGCTTAGAGAAATTTGGTAGTCTCTTATGCTACTTTTTCCTCTGTTTAAATTCTGAATATGGGAAAGGAGAAATGTGTATTTAAAATCATTAAAATTTCTAAGTTATTGTTGATATTATGATGAAAAAATATGACACATTATTCGTTACCAAAAGAGGTTGAGGGAAATCAAAAGTACTTGAATATACTTGAATTTCACAGCTGAAAATAATTTATTTAATTTATTTATAACTTTTGTCTTAGAAAACTGTTTTCTTGGAAAGGGCAAGATAAGTCTATTTTTATCTATGAATAAAAGACAATATCAGAATTGATAAAAATCAGAGAAATTGATAAACATGAAAATGTAATTGAGCTTAATCGTTTTGTGACTTGATTCCTTGATAAGTAAAAATCAAAATGAAAATATAACTAAAATGTAGCTGCAGTATGATGAATAAGGCCAGAATTCATTAGTTTATTAAAAATATATGATGGAACCACTCTAATAAAGTAGAAAAAATTTTTATATGGTGTAAGGTATTTGAAGAAGATATGAAAGTATTCTTAATTAAGGAATATTTCATGGCTTTCATACACACTAGAAAGATTACTGGTACCACTTTACACAAGATTACCAAACTTAGCTGCAGCAAATCAGAGTTGATTTTAATAAAGTAAGTATATAACCTATTTTATAACATAAGCAGAAATTTAAAAGTCACAAAATTTACAGGAAAATAGCTAAAGATTTTAGGTACATATTGTCTGCATAATTTGGATTTAGTGATATTTAAGTTTTTGTATAAGTAAAAGAACTAGAAAAAGCACTTAATACTATCAAATCTTTAAATAAAACTTCAAAGTTCCATGAAGAATATCTTGCAAATTGAAAATAGACTTGAGGCTCCATGATCAGAGTTCATACAAGTAATTGAATTTATATGTACTAGTAACATTAATAAATAGATTTCTTGGTTTAAACAATTTCTTCAAAGATTATTTACAAATATAATAAAACTCATTTTAGAAATATTATTTAAAATAATTTAATTTTTAAAGTTAGCTTGTATAGTGTCATTTGGGATAAACAAAACTTACTAAAGATATTAGAATTATCTGTTATGGGAATGAAAATGCTTTGCTCTATGGCAAGTGTCTGAAAATATCATTTTTTGAATTGTTGCCAGAATATAATGGTTCCTCAGTTCTGAAAGATGTACAACTAATGTACCTAAAAGCAGCTCTTAATAAAATGATTTACTGTTCTTTGTCGTTTTTAATGCTTATTTTTGCTTTAGCACCTTTGTAAAACAAGCACGTTCTTTTTCTTGTATAGATTTTTGTTGCTTCTACTGTGGGACAGTTATGTTTCTAAGAACTACAGCTTTATTTGTTTTATCGGAATAAAAAACAGTCTGTGAAATTGGATTTATTAATATGGCCAATAACAATTATTCTACAATCCAGTCATAGAGTCATTCTTTTTTTATATCATTAACACCTATGTAAACCTATGTTTGAAGGCAATTTGCTGGTATATAATCTTACTGAAATTATTCTGCCTTGTGGGATAATTTAGGGAATTATGGGACCATACCTTAACAGTTTAACTAATCACATTCAAGATTTTCTGTACCTATCAATTGGCTTAGCTGGTAAAGCCATGGTGGTAATGGGCTTTAGTTCAAAACTACAGGCTTGATATATCTAGGCAGTAAATCATATTTCTTATAGAAAAAAAATATCATGTCTACAGATTTCATCAATATCTTAGGCCATTTGTCTTGCAAATACAGTCTATGTGTTCCTTGTCACTGGCAAACTGTAGACTATCTTATTTAATAATAATATGACAGATATTTATCCCATTACTGAACTTATCTTTGTTATCAAAACAATAATTGGTCACTTGGCCCAACTTAAAAATGATGAACAGAATGCCCTTTTAGAAATGCTACCTTTAGTAACAAAAGAATTAAGGAGCCCTTCATAGCCCATACACAACTAGATACTTTTTCTTCTCTTGTCAAATAATCAAGTAACATAATCTTTCATTGCTAATTTCTGAAGCCTTAAAATTCTTTTTTAAATGGACTTCCTTATTTTGACTGAACTTTTTGCTATTGTATATTTACTTGTAAATAATGAGCTCATAAATAAATGCAAATTAGTAAGTTTTTTTACATTACAATTTCTAGAAATGTGAATTCATAGGTTTCTTTTTACATATATCATATGTTTTATACAATTTCTTGATTTTTTTCTAGCCTCAAGGGCAGACTGGAACCAGGAAAATTAATACACAAGAGATCTCTCAAATATTATTTCAAAAAATAAATTGTACTCTACCTGCCTTAAAAAATCCACTGCCTCCAGGGCGTATCTTGTAAAAAAAAAATAAAAAGATTTCTTCAAGTACGAAAAACTTGTATCTGATATTGTTCTTAACACTGCCCTGATTTATTTGTTTATTTGTTAATTCAGTATCAGATTATTTCCTGGATACTACCTCAGATAATCATTTGATAAAGGTGCCCATTTTCTTCATTAAGCATTTATAGAGAACCTATTAAAGTGTATGCTCCCCAACACTCTATAAAGTATAATGCTGAACAAACCATGAGCCCTGCCTACGAGGATTTTAAAGACTTTTGAAGAAGATATGTATATATATACATGTTTTAGGTCTACATCAAATAAATGCCATAGGTACATACTTGACATATATGTCAAAACAACATGCATTCTACATTGCGTTTGGCACTCCTGGGACTATACAGCTGCATATGGGATTGTTTTCAGCATCCCAATCTATCTGGTGAAAGAAATTCAAGAATGTCAAGCTTTAATAAAACAATTGCCATAAGAGGTATGAAAAAACAATCTCTGAACTTATAGAAGCAGGAAGGGTGTTCACACTCTTCTTGTAAGAGTTGAGGGTATGAGAGAGAGGGAGGCAGTGATGGAGATGACTTCAAAGGAACAGGAAGCAGTATCAGACAATCTCCAGAAGGGAAGGAGACATATCAAAGAATATTTGTTTTACAAAAAGGAAGAAGAAAAGAAAGAAAGGGGGAGGATGATGTTTTGTTGAAATCCCAAACCAGGATTCATAGAGAGGTAAAAAAGATAACTATAGTAGAAATCAAGTGCCACATCCAGTTAAAGACAAGTGTTGTCCTTTGTTGTCTTTTATTATCTCTCAAATACTTTGTCTATCTCCAGTGACATTACCTTATTTGAGGCCATTAGCTGTTGGAACTGCAGGAGTGTCTTAATCAATCCCATCTCCGGTCATGACACCTCCTTTCCATCTCCCCTTTCATTATCCACCTACTGTCTACTTCCCATGTATCAACCCAAGAAATCTTTCTGAAACTCAGATGTTATCATTTCCTTCTCCTTACAGTTATCAATCCCCAACCTCCTACCCAATATTTTCAGGATAAAATCCAAGATCTTTTCATGGCACACAACTATTGGCAAGATTTGGCTACTGCTTATCTGTACACTGACCTGTAGCTCTAGTTCAAGTGAATTCTATGTGAGTCATATGGACATATTATAATTTCAGTAATATGCAAGGTTCTTTCAGGTCTAGCTTTAGTACTTTCTTTTTCTCTTGGCTGAAAAGCTTTCCTACTTCTGTTTTTCACACTGTCTTTGCATTTATCATACTATATTGATAATGCCGCTTGACCTGTCTTTTCTGCCAGACTAGATTATTCATAAGAGCAGGAACTGAACCATGTTCATCTTTATAATGCATACACCTATATTTAATAAATATTTATTGATGAAAAGTTTCTATTTTTTGCACACACACACACACATACAAACACACACACACACAATTTCCCCGGATCTTTGCTATGCCTTAGCATTTTCAGGATTTTTAGAAACAATTTGTCTGTCTATAACTTGATAAACTCATTATCTATTTTACTTAGCTCTTATAATTCTGTCATTTTAATTTTCTGATTGGTTTCTGTTCACATTTTCTTAGTGTTCCATATTGTCTTTTAGTCAAAAATAATTTGTGTAAGTTTTCACTACCTCAAGGTATTCTATAATACGTGCTACTCTATTTTCTTTCTTTTTAAAAAATATTTTATTTATTTATTTATTTATTTATTTATTTATTTATTTATTTATTTATTTACAGAGACAGAGAGAGCAAGCATGGGAGAGAGGCGGAGGGAGAGGGAGAGAGATCTCAAGCCCAACGCAGGGTTCAATCTCACGACCCTGAGATCATGACCTGAGCCGAAATCAAGAGACTGATGCCCAAATGACTGACCCATTCCAGAAGCCCCTTTATTCTCTTTTCTAATAAAAGGCTACTACCACCATTTTTACCTGAGCATCTTTCTTTTTTTTAAGTATGTAATTCTTTTTTTTAAATTTATTTTACTATGTTAGTTACCATACATTACACCATTAGTTTTTGATGTAGTGTTCCAAGATTCATTGTTTGCCTATAACACCTAGTGCTCCATGCAGTATGTGCCCTACTTAATACCCATCACCAGGCTAACCCATCCCCCCACCTCCCCTCCCCTCTAAAACCCTCAGTTTGTTTCTCAGAGTCCATAGTCTCTCATGGTTCATCCTCCCCTCCGATTTCCCCTCTTAATCTGAGTATCTTTCTTTTATCCATTTGGTAGATGTAGACTCTTTCTTCACTTATTAGATGGTCTACTTTCTTTTCTGATGTATATTTAAAAGGTCTTTCATTTGTCTACACCTAGTACTAATTTACATATTCCCCTCTTTTGTTTTGGTGACTTAGATATATCCTTTTACTGTTCTGTTTTTTTAAAATTTCTACAAATATTTTTAAATTGGATCAAGGAAAAATCATGAACAGTTTCCATTTAATAAAGCCAGATGTGTGGGAGAGGCCTTTAAAGACTCAGGTACTGGCCATCCATGCATTTCATTTCATGCGTGATATTTACATGTGTGCATAAGTTTAAATGTATTCTGGTGGATTTTTGGCAAATATTGAACCAATTATGTAAATTTTATAAAAAACTCAAAAACAGCATAAACTGTTTCATGTCATAATGACTTAAGTCTGGATAATATGTCATATCTTATAATATAAACAGCCATTTAGCTTAACAGATGCCATGACTATGGAATGTTTTCCACAATAAGTTAGTAAGATACAAAATCAAATGCTCAAACTCTCCCACCCTCTGTGCATGGAGGCTGGTTTCAAAATACACTTAGGATGCTCCCAAGGAGGCTGTGAGTCAGTACAATTCCACGCTAAATGAAAATGCCTAACTAAAAAGCATATGGTATTTTGAGGCAATTATGCATTTTGTAATGCACAGAAATATACCTCAAAGATACACCAGCTCTTAGCTGTAATTGCAGACACTGATGACCACAATCTTACAACTTTTTTCTCATGGCCTTTGTTATATAGTATATTCTTAATTTTTCTCCTAATTCTTGGTCTTCTCTTCTTTCTCCTTTGATTTTGACATATTTCTCTCCAGCTGAACCTAGGAAATTTGCTAAGGTACTTGCCCTTGTTCCTCTGATTTTTTTTTTTTTAATTCATTGACTTCCTGAGAATTACAAAATGTCTGGCTTTATAGTTTGACCACAAAACGTGTTGTTATAGCCCTTCTTGGTCATCTACGTCCCAATCAGTATTTCAGTTGATACAGGTCCCACTCTCTTATTTGGTTATGTATTACCTAAATGAGACTCTTCACTTCACTTGAGGTTAGGGCCCTACCAATTCTCCTTTCTTTTTCTTATTATTTTGGTTATCTTTAGCTTCACAGTTTAGAGTCATGTTGTTCCTTGTTTTCCTCTATTTCACCTGAGTCTATTTTTCAATAAGTCAGTGTGATTATGCCTTTGCAATGTCCATCATTCCCCCCTTTTTCTTTATTTCCTTTGCTGTTACCCTAGTTTAGGATCTTGTAATTGTAGACCTACATTTTTTAACAGTAGCTTTTCAGCTCCATTTCTCAAATATTTGCACTGAAACTCTAGTCTGGATGAGTTAGCTTTTTAAGATGTCACTTGTGTACTTAAACTCTCTTAAAATGACTATTCACTATTAGCTGCATCCAGTTTGCTCCTTTGCTTAACTTTCATTGTCTTTCACAATACATTCACAATATATATGCATTTCTCTCTCTCTCTCTCTCTCTCTCATCCCAAACATAAGCACTCTGCAGCAACATGTTTCATTTGCTTAGTATGGATTAGGAATCAGAAAATCTGGGATCTAAATCTGGTTCTACCACATGCATGCTCTGTCATGGGGATGTTCATTTAAGCTCTTTGAGAGTTAATTTACCTGTAAAATGGGTATAATAAAATCTCCCTTCCCAGGGTTACTTGTGATAGTCATATTAAAATACGCACAAATTGAAAATGTACAGTGGCATAGAAATATCAGCCAATGCAATGATGCTGGAACTCACTAGCTACCCTCAGGAGTTATCTGCATTGATAGGGTGCAGCTGTCTTTACTTCTTCACAAAATGACTGTAGAATACTACTAACACAGCACTGTGAGATGACTAACTCCTTATTCATAATGTTTGGAAGAGGTTTTTTTTTTTTTTTTTCCCTAGCTTAACTTTTATAAAGTAAAGAAAAGATAAAGAGGGCATGAGAAAGATTTTCTGTAAGATCACTGTTATTTAGAGTCTGTCAGAATAAATATTTCTAAAGAAGGAAGGAGAGCTAAAAGGGGAGAGGAGATGAAATAAGAGAAGTAGCTCGATACAGTAAAGATAACATTTTATAATCCAACATCATCCCTGGATTTTGACTTTTGAATGAATCAGCTGGCTGAGAACTTCTTGATCCAAAACAGGGAAAGATGCCAGCTGGCAAATCTTAAGGCTAAATGCAGAGATCCTCCAACTTCTATCAAAAGGTTTTAATAAGAAACAGGCATTTAATTTATTACAGAAGAATCAAGGAAAGATCCAATTGTGCAGTCTTGCCATATTTGTTAGAAATTATATGTTTGAAGGCCAGCACAGGAAAATTTTGACATATATAAGGAATTTTGATTTCATGCTTTGCTCACTGCACTGCAGATGTTTTTATTTATTTATCTGTTTGTTTGCTTTCTGCATCCAAAATGGTGTGATGTTACCCTATCAGTAGGATGTGGGATCAACTCTGGAAAATGAAACTCTTGTTCAAAATAGTGTCGGCAATATCTATAGGCACTTCTATCTGGGGAGGTGTGTGTCACGGCAAGTGATGAGAAATTTAAATGTACTTCAGTACAATTTGTGGATATGGGGGAGTCTTACACTCATTATTAACTAATTTTAGCCTATTTACTTAATCCTCAAATCAATTTTAACAACATTAGGATATTAGAATATTGGATGTCATATTATAGGTTTGGTAAGAAATATGCCCAATGGAGTAAATCGGGATATAGGAGAATGCTGCACATTTCATAATTTTATACTAAGCAGTCAAGTTTTCATTCTGGTAGGTCATTTGATTCTCTGCAGGTGGCTATGCCTGCCTCTGAAGAGAGAGCCCTGAGTCACATGTTACACAAATGAAATGTGATTATCTTTGTGGGTAGCATCATATGATTTGGAACAAGTCTTTAGGTCTAATATAAAGATCCTTCAAATAAATCATCCAGCTAAGCTTCTGTGGCCCCAAACTCCTAATTTAAAAATGTTGATAAATGAAGTACCTCTTTAGTTAATAAATGAAGTATCTCTTTAGTTATCCTTTGTCAGCAACATTCATTTTAATGGAAAGTGAGTTTACAGGGTTACATGATTGAACTACTGAGCCAAGTCAGTGTTGGCAAATGATGGGCTAAATTATTGATGTTACACACTAATGAATTCTGATGAGAAATAAAACACAGACATTATGTTTCAAGTGGTTCATAATTATTTTTGTACTTTAAAAGCAATTTTATTCTTTTTCCAAATCATACTGGTTCTGTAAAACAAAAACATAGTTAGTAATTATACTAAAATTATTGAGTTTGTGGCAAAAAATGCTCTTGCAAGTTTTCATTTCTGTGAAGATAATGTTATTCACACTAGGTTTCTGATTTCCTTATATACTTCTGGGAAAAGATAATTAAATTAAATGTCTAAATTTTAAAACCAGTGTCTTTAAATAAGATAATCTGCTTTGCAACCATGGTTAGCATTTCAATAGATGCATTTATAATCTATGATATGTCTATCGACACATTTACTGGAGCTGTGCTGAAATATCATAATTATTTCAGGTAATGACAAAAACAGAGGGACTTCCATGAAGCAGCTTTGTTTTAGTAAAGAAACTGACTCCAAATGTGTGATGCAAAATGAAGTGTGTACTATAAAATGTTAGATGTTTGACAAAATCAGGGCCTGGTGGCAATAATTAAAGCAAGTTCATATTCAGTAAGGCACACAAAGGCTTATACATTCTCCAATATAATTACAGTGTCCTGTAATATCTCCTCATGACTTTACTGTCCCAGATTGACTAAGTGTGTGGGTCTGTGACTTTCCTTCTTTATAGTGGAGTGACTCAAACAAAGGCTCACTCTGAAGAGATCTTAAACTGATTTTTAGTTAAGAGGGATCAGAAGTAGAAATCATAGGCAAGGTATTAGTTCAAAGATTCATTACTTGCTGGTCATGAGTCTTTGGACAAATCTTTCAGCTTCTCTACAGCTCAGTTACCAAACCCCCTAAATAGGGCAATAGGTCCTCATCTCCCATCAGAGAGGGTTGTTATAATTCACAAATCAGATACGCATGAAGAAATCTGCTATGTAAATATAATGTAAATTTACTTATTATAGTTGCATAAATCTAGTTCATTTAGAAAGGTCATCAGAATTAGTTCAGAAAAAAAAATATATTTTTACCAACTGGGGGATATGATGCAGAAGGAATGAATGGGAAGAATATTCAAGTCAATATTTGGTCAACATGCTAGATTATTTTCCCCTTAAGATAATATGTGAAGATCCATACAAGAATAAATGTTCAAAGGTAAAACTTTTTTTACTGTGTTGGATTGAGATAGGAAATGCAGTGCGGTGTATCTTAACTCTATAATATCCTGTTCCCACGTTAAGGTTTACTGAGTCACTTTCTACATCTTCATAATTTTCTCTTTATCTTTGATAGACTTGGCACCATTTGTGAATAAGTCTACTTCAAATCTTTTTTATATTTTACAGTCTTATCCTAATATTTTCTTCTTGTTATAACTGCTCTGTTCATTGTTCTATAATCTTGATACTCTTGGATGAAAAATCATGTGTCTGTATTAATCTCACATCAAAGCAGCATCATTATATAATGATGATGCTAAGTTGTATGAAAAATACCTACTAGATATGCTCCATTAGTCACTAATTTTCAAACTTAAAGTTCTGTCTTTGAAAAACTCCTCTCCCCCACACCACTGACATGGCTCCTCCACTTGAAAAATGTATTGTCTGTATAAAGTGAGTTTTTAAAAAAATAAAAATGCTGGGTATTATTTTGTTTAAGTCCAAGGAAAAAAATCAGAACACATAAAAATTTATGTCTTTCTAATAAAACCAATCATAAATATACTTAATTTCAAAATAAAAAGGACTATAATCTGATTTTAACATGTTATTTAGCAGAATAAAGAGAGAAGTTAATTTAATTCTTGGAACTTAATACTGAGAAATGCTTTATTAACCTCCTGAATTTACACCACATTGATATATGTGTGAAACGAACATGTTTCCGTATCTTAGATATTAGTATTTGAATTGAGGGTTCTCCTTTGTTTATCTTCAAATGGAAGAAAGACAGGTGATTCAATGCTACCATTTTACCCACATGCGCTCACAGATGTTATCAGAGAGACTCTTCTAGCTATTTTGAGAGGTGAAAGAGTCAGACCAATACCATAAATGACAAAGAATTGAAGAGTGAAAGGTTACTAATGGAGTGGAAACTACCTTAAGGGAAACAAGAAGTATATGGGAAGCTCTTAAACACATTCAATTCAATTCTGGCAGTCAAGTCAACATGAAATAAATAATATTGACTAGGTTACATTAACAGTTAAGAAGAACTTCATTTATTCCAAATCTTTATTAGGATGTTCCTAGGTGCTATCCGAGGTTCCATATGCTGAATGCTAAGTTAGGGGCCACGAAAGATATGGCCCTCATCATGTCTTTGAAGGTGTTTTGTACTCTTTTCTACCTTAGCCCCATGATCCATCCATAGAGGCCCTTTAATTCTACCTGAAGGAAACTATTCAGCTTCATGCCTCTCAAATTGTCAGTTCCATCACATGGGTTAATCTTTCATCAATTTATTTACCTCTGTTCAAAGTATTTTCTAATTTCTTTTATAATTCCTTTCTTGACCCACATGATTAGAAGTGTGTGACTTCTTTGAGAAACTTTTCAAATACCTTTCAACTACTGATTTCTGATCATTTCTTTGTAGTCAGACAACATATTCTTCACTATTTCAATTCTTTTAAATTTATTGAAACTTGCTTTATGACCCAGGATATGGTCTATATTTGGAAATGTTCCATATGCTCTTTAAAATAATGTATATTCAGTTATTGTTGAATGGAATGTTTTATAAATGTCAATAAGGTCTAGGTGTTTGATAGTGTTGTTCAATTCTTCCTTCTGTCTGCATGTTCTATTAATTCCCAAGAGTATTAAAGTCTCAAATGATAAAAAAACCCTCAAATTATAATTATGCATCCTTTTATTTCTACTGTAATTTTTCTCAGTATTTGCCATATGTATTTTGAAATTTTTTATTAGATGCATACACATTTAGAATTATTTTATGTGCTTGATAAACTGATTCTTTCTCTTAATAAAATGACCCTCTTGATCCCTGGTTATAGTTCTAATTGTGAAATTTAATTTGTCTGATATTAATATAGCCTTGCCAATTATATTATGCTTGGTGTTGCATGGCATGTTTTTTTCTATCTTTATACTTTTAACCTATCATGTTTTCATAGTGTATCATTTATAGACAAATTTGAGTCTGTGTTTTTATATAATGTGACTGTATCTGTTTTTTGATTGGACTTTTTAGTCCACTTATATTTAATATAACTTTTAGTATGGTTATATGGCCTATAGATTTGATATTTTTGCTGGATAGAGAATTCTGAGTTCATTTTTTTCTTTAAACAGTTTAAAGATTTTTTTTTATTATGTTATGTTAGTCACCATACAGTACATCATTAGTTTTTGATGTAGTGTTCCATGATTCATTGTTTGTGTATAAGACTTAGTGCTCCATGCAATCTGTGCCCTCCTTAATACCCATCACTGGGCTAACCCATCCTGCCACCCTAAAGATATTCTTCTATGTCTTTTGGTCTCCATAGGTTCTGATGAGATGTTAGAGGTAATTTTTGATTTCCTTCCTTCTGGATGCTTTTACATTTTATCTTTATTTTTTAATTTTCATAATCTTTAGTTTTCAAATGTTGACTACAATGTAAATATCTTTTTGGGGGGTTCTTTGAGTTTATTTGGATCTATATTTCATGTTTTCCACCAAAAAAACATATTATTTTTATACTTTTCACGGCACTCCCCACTGGTAGCCGATAAGCTACACTAATACCGCGAGAAGAAATACTTGAGAATACAAAAATTTTAGCACTTGGTTTGATAAATGGCCAATAATTATTTACTGAATGTTCAATGCATACCTCTAACACCAAACCTAAATTAGACTGTTATTTGTGACCTTATTTAAGACCTTACTTTATCTCTTGTCTTTCACTGTCTTCCTCTGAGACAATCTAATCTCAGTAACAAACACACAGAAAATTGCCATAGTATGATCGTTTAAGAGCAGGTATCCTGTAGCCAAATTGTTTGGGTCTAAATCCTGTCTCTTCTATTAGCTATGTGACCCTGGGCAAAATATGTAACCTCTGTGTGCTTCAATTTCCTCTTCCATAAAATGGGGACTATGAAAGCACCTCCTAAGGTTGTTTAAGAATTAAATGAATTAAAATTTATAAAGCACAGAGGACAATGTCTGGCACATAGTGAGGATGAGATAAACGCCTTGTTAAAGAAAGAAAAGAAAAGAAAATCAAGAAAAAATGTCTATCCCATAGCCACGGAATCTATTTTCCAAGTCCTTTATACTTCCTCTACTTTAAGGTGTTCCTTCCTCCATCTCACACAATAATGTTCCTCTTTATTTATATTCAGTTACTCATTCCTGGAAGCCTGTTTCAAGTCCCATCTAATTTACAAAGGTATTCCTCTGAATTCAGGCCTATGTAGCTTTCTCCACTTCCTGGCCATAAAGTTTATTGTCTACACCTGGTGATACAACCATTTAACTAGTTACTTTCTAGTATTTTATATATCTACCTCTTCACTTTGTTTCTGATTTTCCCTGTATTACATTTTATTCCTTAATAATATAAAATTAGTTGTCATTTCCCCTGTATCCTATGCACCAATCCATTTTATTTTCATATATCTTTGCTCAAACCATTTCCTCTTTCTATAACCCCTGCCCATCTTTTGTTGATGTCTCCTCACCTTTCAAGATTTTATTTAGGAGTTAACCCCTTCAGGAGACTAACCTTACATTGGCACGTTGGGCTAAGTGCCCTTCTTGCCATCATTTTTATTTACACAACTTACTGCATCTGCCTCCTCTATGAGATCACAAGCTCTCTGAAGACAGATTATATTTTCCACCTTTGGACTCTCAGTGTCTAGCAAAATGCCTTTTACATAGAAGGCACCTCCCAAAAATGTGTCTTGATGAAGTCCCAATAGTTCATTTTTGCCCTTGCTTCTCTTGCCTTTGGCGATGTTTCTAGGAAGAAGTTGCTGCGGCTGAGGTCGAAGAGGTTGCTGCCTGTGTTCTCCTTTAGGATTTTGATGGACTCCTGTCTCACATGGAGGTCTTTCAACCATTTGGAGTCTATTTTTGTGTGTGGTGTAAGGAAATGGTCCAGTTTCATTCTTCTGCATGTGGCTGTCCAATTTTCCCAACACCATTTGTTGAAGAGACTGTCTTTGTTCCATTGGACATTCTTTCCTGCTTTGTCAAAGATGAGTTGACCATAGAGTTGAGGGTCCATTTCTGGGCTCTCTATTCTGTTCCATTGATCTATGTGTCTGTTTTTGTGCCAGTACCATACTGTCTTGATGATGACAGCTTTGTAATAGAGCTTGAAGTCCGGGATTGTGATGCCACCAGCTTTGCTTTTCTTTTTCAACATTCCTCTGGCTATTCGGGGTCTCTTCTGGTTCCATACAAATTTTAGGATTATTTGTTCCATTTCTTTGAAAAAAGTGGATGGTATTTTGATGGGGATTGCATTGAATGTGTAGATTGCTCTAGGTAGCATTGACATCTTCACAATGTTTGTTCTTCCAATCCATGAGCATGGAACGTTTTTCCATTTCTTTGTGTCTTCCTCAATTTCTTTCATGAGTATTTTAGTTTTCTGAGTACAGATCCTTTGTCTCTTTGGTTAGATTTATGCCTAGGTATCTTATGGTTTGGGGTGCAATTGTAAATGGGATCGACGCCTTAATTTCTCTTTCTTCTCTCTTGTTGTTGGTGTATAGGAATGCCACTGATTTCTGTGCATTGATTTTATATCCTGTCACTTGACTGAATTCCTGTGTGAGTTCTAGCAGTTTTGGGGTGGAGTCTTTTGGGTTTTCCACATACAGTATCATATCATCTGCAAAGAGTGAGAGTTTGACTTCTTCTTTGCTGATTTGGATGCCTTTTATTTCTTTTTGTTGTCTGATTGCTGTGTCTGGGACTTCTAATATTATGTTGAATAGCAGTGGTGATAGTGGACATCCCTGCCATTTTCCTGACATAAAAAAAAAATACTTTATAGTTTTCCAAGTACAGGTCTTTCACCTCTTTGGTTAAGTTTATTCTTAGATGTTTTATATCTTTGGTGCAACTGTAAATGGGACTGTTTTTTAAATTTCTATTTCTGCTGTTCATTTTTGGTGTATAGAAATCCAACAGATTTCTGTACATTGATTTTATATTCTGAAACTTTTGATTTCATTTATCAGTTCTAGCAGTTTTTTTGTTGGAGTCTTTAGGGTTTACTATATATTGTATCATGTCATCTACAAATAGTGGAAGTTTTACTTCTTCCTTACCAATTTGGATGCCTTTTATTTCTTTTTTGTTATCTAATTGCTGTAGCTAGGACTTCCAGTACTATGTTGAATAAAAGTGGTGAGTGGACATCCGTGTCCTTTTCCTGACCTTGGGCAAAAGCCCTCAGTTTTTTCCCATTGAGTAAGATGTTCACTGTGGGTTTTTCATATAAGGCAATTATTGTGTTGAGGTATATTCCCTCTAGACCTACTGTGTTTAGGATTTTTATCATGAATGATGTACTTTGTCAAATCCTTTTTCTGCATCTATTGAAATGATCATATGGTTTTTATCCTTTCTCTTATTGATGTGCTGTATCACGTTGATTGATTTACAAATATTGAACCACCCCTGCACCCTGGGGATAAATCCCACTTGATTGTGGTGTATGATCTTTTTAAAATATATTGTTGGATTCAGTTTGCTAATATTTTGTTGAGGATTTTTGCATCTATGTTCACTAGAGATATTGGTCTGTAGTTCTCTCTCTCTCTCTCTTTTGTGGTGTCTTTATCTGGCTTTGGAGAATACTGGCCTCATAGAATGAATTTGGAAGTTCTCCTTCATCTTCTGCTGTTCAGAATAGGTTGAGAAGAGTAGATATTAACTCTTCTTTAAATGTTTGGTAGAATTTGCCTGTGGAGCCATCTAGTCCTAAACTTTTGCTTGTTGGGAGTTCTTTGATTACTAGTTCAATTTCATTGCTGGTAATCGGGTATTCAGATTTTCTATTTCTTCTGCCTCAGTTTTGGTAGGTTATATTAGGAGTTTATCCATTTATTCTAGGTTGTCAAATTTGTTGGCATATAATTTTCTGTATTATTCTCTTATAATTGTTAGTATTTCTGTGTTGTTGGCTGTTATTTCTCCTCTTTAATTTGTCATTTTGTTTATTTGAATTCTCTCTCTCTCTTTTTTTTTTTTTTTTTTTTTTTTGATGAGTATGGTTAGAGGTCTATCAATTATGTTGATATTTGGAAAGAACCAGCTCCTGGTATCTTTGCTTTGTTCTATTGTTTTTTAAGTTTCTATATCATTTATTTCTGCTCTAATCTTCATTATTCTTTCCTTCTGCTGGTCTTGGGTTTTGTTTGTTCTTTTTCTAGCTCCTTTAGGTGTAAGTTTACGTTGTATATTTGAGATTTTTTTCTTGTTTCTTGAGGTAGGCTTGTATTGTTATAAACTTCCCTTTAAGAACTGCTTTTGCTGCATTCCAAAGATTTTGGACCATTATGCTTTCATTTTCATTTGTTTCCATGTAATTTTTAATTTTTTCTTTAATTTCTTGGTTGGGCCATTCATTGTTTAGTATGTTATTTAATTTTCATGTATTTGTGTTCTTTCCAAATTTTTTTCTGGGGTTGATTTCTAGTGTTATAGTGTTGTGGTCAGAAACGATGCATGGTTTGACTTTGATCTTTTTAAATTTGTTTAGACTTGTTTTGTAGCCTAATACATGGTCTATTCTGGAAAATGTTCCATGTGCACTTGAAAGGAATGTGTATTCTGCTATTTTAGGATGGAATGTTCTGAATATATCTGTTAAATCCATCTGGTCCAGTACGTTATTCAAAGCCATTGTTTCCTTGCCGATTTTTCTGTTTGGATGATCTGTCCACTGATATAAGTGGGGTGTAAGTCCCCTACTATTATTGTATTACTATCAATTAGTTCCTTTATGTTTGTTATTAGCTGTTTTATGTATTTGGGTGCTCCCATCTTGGGTGCATAAATATTTACAATTGTTGTATCTTCTTGTTGGATTGTCCCCTTTGTTATTATATAGTGCCCTTCTTTGTCTCTTGTTACACACTTTGTTTTAAAATCTATTTTGTCTGATATTAGTATGGCTACCTGGCTTTCTTTTGACATTCATTTTAATGCTAAATATTTCTTCATCATCTCACTTTCAATCTGGATGTATCTTTAGGTCTGAAATGAGTCTCTTATAGGCAGCATATAGATGGGTCTCGTTTTTTTAATCCACTCTGTCACCCTATGTCTTTTGATTGGAGCATTTAGTCCATTTACACATTCAAAGTAATTACTGATAGATATGTATATATTGCCATTTTGTTACTTGTTATGTGGTTGTTTTTGTAGTGTTCCTCCGATCCTTTCTTCTCTTGTTCTCTTTCCTGGTTTGTTGGCTTTCTTAGTGATATACTTGGATTCTTTTCTCTTTGCATATCTATTACTGGTTTTTGATTTATGGTTACCATTAGGTTTGTATATAACATCTTCTGCATATAGTAGTCCACATTAAGTTGATGGTTGTTTAAATTGGAACCCATTCTTTACTCCTCTCCCCTCCATGTTTTAGGTATATGGCATTATATTTTACATCCTTTTATTTTGTGAAGCCCTTGACTGATTTTTATAGATATACTTATTTTTACTCCTTTTGTGCTTCCAACTTTTTATACTCTCACTTATGGTTTTTCTTAAACTTAAAAAACACTCAAAGGGTCCCCTTTAATATTTCTTGTAGGGCTGATTTAGTGGTCATGGCTCCTTTAGATTTTGTTTGTCTCAAAAACACTTTGTCCCTTGGGACGCCTGGGTGGCTCAGATGGTTAAGCATCTGCCTTCGGCTCAGGTCATGATCCCAGGGTCCTGGGATCGAGTCCCGCATTGGGCTCCCTGCTAGGCGGGGAGCCTGCTTCTCCCTCTGCCGCTGCCTCTCTCTATCTCTCTCTCTGACTCTCATGAATAAATAAATTTAAAAAAAAATAAAAAAAAAACACTTTGCCTCTTCTACTCAGAATGATTGCATTGCTGGATAGAATATTCTTGGCTGTAGATTCTTCCCTTTCAGCACTTTGACTATATCATGCCACTCCCTTTTGGACTAGAAAGTTTCTGCTGAAAAAATCCACTGATAGCCTTACGGGGTTTCTCTTGTAACTGTCTTCTTTTCTCTTGCTGCTTTAAAATTTTTTTCTTTATCACTATTTTTTTGTCATTTTAATTACTACATGTCTTGGTATGGACCTCCATGTGTTGATTTTGTTGGGGACCTCTGTGCCTCCTGGAATCTGGATATGTTTCCTTCCCCAGATTAGGAAAGTTTTCAGCTATTATTTCTTCCAATAAATTTTCTGCCCCTTTTCTCTCTCTTCTTCTTCTGGGATCCCTATAATATGAATGCTATTAAACTTGATGGAGTCATGGATTTCCCTAAGTCTATTCTCATTTGCATAATCCTTTTCCCTCTCATTTGCTCAGCTTGATTACTTTTCATTACTCTGTCTTCCAGGTCATTGATTCGTTCCTCTGCTTCCTCTAGCCTGGTGTTTATTCCACCAAGTGTATTTTTTAATTTCATTTATTATATTCTTCATCTCTGATTGATTCTTTTTAATCTCTTTGTTAAGGGTCTCACTGATGTTCTCCACTCCTTCTCAAGTCCAGTGAGTGTCCTTATGATCATTACTTTAAATTCACTATCTGGCATAACACTTATATCCATTTTGCTTAGTTCTCTTGTGGTTTTGTATGGTTCTCTCATTTGGGACATACTCCTCTGTCTCATCATTTTGTCTACTTCTCTGTGTCTGTTTCTTTGTGTTGGGAAAGTCAGCTACATCTCCTGCTCTTGAATGTAATGGTTTTATGAAAAAGAGATCCTGTAGTGCCCTGCAGTGCAATGTCCTTTGTTCCCTAGAATCTGGTGCTTTAGGGAGTGTCTCCTATATGTGTTACATCTGCCCTGCTGTTGTGTCCTAGCCAACTTTTCCTTCAGTCCAGTCATTTGCAGAGGCTCTCTTTGCCTGTTGTGGGCCATGTTTGGTCACTGGCTGGATGGGGTGCATTTTAACAAGGTGTGCACTGGTCTGCTTGTGAAACGAGGCCTGCTGCCACTGCCACCGTGGCCACTGAAGCTGAGGTCCCATAAAATGGTTGGGTTGGGAGATGAGGTGTTGGTGGGGTTTGTGCTGGTCTTCTGGGAGGAGGAGACTTTCAGCACCTGGACTGAGGCAAGAGTGACTGGGAAGGGTGAATACACAGAAATGTGGGGGACAGGGCTTGGTGTAAGCAAGTTAGGTAGTGAGTGTTGGCACCATGCTGGTCTGCTCAGGTGGCCCTGTGTTTATGCTTGGAGGTGGGGGAGTGAATTGGTGCCTTCAGCTCCTCTGTTCCTGAGGGGTCTCCCTGTGATCACTGCCTCTCTGGCCATGCTATGAGATGAGTAAATAACTCTCCCTCCAGTATGGCCCTGGCATTTTTCAAACTTCTGCTTCCATGTTGTATCTCCATGGGCTTTTGCCATGTTGTCTCTTTAAGGGTAGGGACGCTACTTCCTAATGCTCTCCAGGCTCTCCTGAAGTTGAACCCACTGATTTTTTAAAATCCCATGTTTTAAGTCCTGGTAGTTGTACAAACTCACAAGATTCATCCCTTCTCACTTTCAAAGCCATATGTTATGGGGATTTACCTTCCCTGTGAAGGCTTTCCAATGTGATAGTCTACTTTTTGCCTTTCTCCACACCATGGGCTCTCTCCCCTCTGCTGACAGTCACAGTCTGGTCTGATTCACTCCCAAACTCCCATCTTCACCCTTCCTGTCTTCTTTAATGTGGCCTCTTCTCTACCTTTAGTTGTGGAGTTTGTTCTGCAAATCTTCAGGTTGATTTCTGGGCTATTCATGCTGATGTGAGTGTTATCTAGTTATATCTGTGGGACAAGGAGAGCTTAGGGTCCTCCTACTCTGCCACCCTCCCAACCTCCAACCAAGTGATTTTAAATTTTTATCCTGTGTTTTTTTCTGGCTTTTTTCCATTTGCATAGCTGTCTTCCAGAAATAAGAATTGGTCTGTCCTTATATGTATTATGTGTGTGTGTGCATGCACAAATGTCTGAAATGACTAAACACCTTATTTCTGTGCCATCAAAATTCTTGGCAAAGCACCTAGAGAATGCTTTTGTTTATTAATGTATAGAAATGTAGGCACCTTGAGCTTGAAAGACCTTTGAGGTTATCACATTAAATCCTAATAAACCACTTCACCAATTCACATAATAATCAATTCACTCAACAAATATTTTTGAGTACTTATGTATTAAGTACTTATATATTAAGAACTGTAGTTGGTGCCAGGAGGATAAAGATAAACAAATAAGACATGCTTTTCAAAGGAGAAGGCTCACATTCTAGTGGGTGACGACATACAGACCACACACAAATGTTTGTTCAAGGAGGTCAGGTGAACATTCCAGGAGTGCAGACTGAGAAGCTGCTCTCTGGGCTGACTCTTAGTCAGTTTGCTTTCCCTCAACCACTGCAATGCTTCTGCTCGAGCACTAGCAGTGCATGGTTGGAGAGCAAATATTTTCATATTGAGCCCAAACCCACCCTTCCATTATGGGTCCAGGTGTTGCCAACCTTCACTTAGTCCTTTAGATGTTTGACCTTCCAAAGTCTTTTCCTTTTACAATTAAACATTCTAAATTTGTAGATTTCTCCCTCTCCCTCTCCCTGTTTTTTTATTAGATTGCTGCTTTCTAGTATATCAATATGGCCCTAAAACTATACTTCCCAACCTTTATAAAATACTGCAGATATACTCAACTTTTGAAGTGCAATGGGACTATCATCTCCTTTAACAAGACAAAACATTTGTGCCTTCGAAGTCTAAGATCACATGAACATGTCTGCCACATCACATTCTCTTATTTAAATGATGAGTTAATATTCAGTCTTTTTTCCAAATAAGATGCCAAAGGGGTATTAAAAATCACAGCATTAAATAAGTTAAAAATAAAAAGAGAAAAATAATGCAATGATAGTACCTTATATGGGCTGAGATGTGAGGTTAGGACTATAAAATATGCCCTACAAGTGTCAGATTCAAGAAGTCTCATGTGCTTGCCAGAGCTGGAACATGGCATTGGTCTTAAGATAGTAGTAGCTCACTTTGGCTCATGTTAAAATTATAGTCAACTAAAATCCATATATATATATATATATATATATATATATATATATATATATATATTTTATATAAATGGCTTTGATGTCAAATACACCAATACTTTATTTCAATTATAGTTCATCTTACTAGTTTCTGTTTGATTATGTTTTCAAAAGCTTATGTGGTCCACCTGGTTTTCTGCCATCTGTAGATTTACCAATTATGCTTTTTTTTTTTTTTTTTGGATAGTCCTGCAATTGCTTCAAGCCCAAGGGTGAAACAAAGTTTCCTTTTTCTGCTTAACGTTTATTTTGAATTGATTTTGCTCAATACCAGTTATATACAATTTACTTTTTAAAGATTCATCAGATGATTTTCTCATCAAATCGTTCACTAATACCTTTTTTTATAATTCGCTAATATCCTATGGCATCATTTTAATATTACCTTCAAAATATAAAACATTAGATTCCATAGTATTGACATGCTATTAAATTATATGAAAATAGAGAGCAATAGCATCTGGTCTGTTAAGCGATTTTTAGCCATGTTGACTCAAATTATAGAGACTGATACCTGCAGACTCACTCTGCAAACATACTGAATCACTCTATCATGCTGTCATTTAAAAAATTTTGAGGGACACCTGGGTGGCTCAGCTGGTTAAGTGTCTGCCTTCAGCTCAGGTCATGATCTCAGGGTCCTGGGATCGAGTCCTGTGTCAGGTTCCCTCCTCTGTGGGGAGTCTGCTTCTCCCTCTGCCCCTCTCCCTGCTTGTGCTCTCACTCTCTCAAATAAATAAATAAAACTTAAAAAATAAAATAAAAAAATAGAAAATGTTGATATAATAAGTGAAAACAAGTTAGTCATGGAATACCTTCAGATAAATTTAATGGCCTTACACACTAAAAACCAACTAAGCAAGAACTGAACTAATTTCACTGATGATGTACAGCCCCAAAGGAGCTTCGACTCTTCTAGGAAGAAAAGCACAGCAACAAGTAGAAGGAGTAAGGTGCTGAAAATGCAACTGTGGTTTGGTGATATGTACAGAGTACAGTAGGAGGTAAAGAAAAGGAAGGTGCTCAGGAAGGATTTTGTAGAGATGTTTGCTTTGAGTCAGATGTTCTTTAACAGGTAAGATAATAAGAGTATTACAGAAAGAGGTTAAGGTGTAGGCACAGGCAAGGAAGAAGGAGTTAAAGAAGAGGTTTCACACTAGAGGAATTTTGGAGCAGATGATACAGACTTTAAGGAACTAATCTGGAGAGAGATAAAGCTGGGAAGTTTAGCAAGAACTGGGTCATGACGGTCATTGTGTACCATGCTGAGGGTTTAGGAGTTAAGCTTTTCAGAGGGTTGCCCATGTTTCTATAGTTTTATGGCAAGATCCTGAAAATTATGTTTCAGTATTCCTATTAAAAGTCAAAGTTGAAATATTCTAAATTGAAATCATCTCCATCAGATAAGGATTCACTAAATTATGTTCCTCAAATTCCCCAAACACAATCCAGCCTTGTTACTGTGTCTCTAGAAGCAGAGTAGTTGAATCTTTCTACTGATACTATGCTATCATTTCTAACTCTTCATTTCCATTGTTACATAACAGCCATCAACATAAGTAATTTAAAATCAAATTTGTTAAAAAAATGCATTGGTGAATTTCTAATAAAAATTAGAATAAGGATTATTGTAGGTTAGGGATTGAGAGTTCACTTTAACGATATTCAAAGTTTCTACTGACATTTTCAATATTTCAAAATACACCCTAATTTACAATGAGGATTTCTCACTTAAGAATGTTTACAGTTAGGGCGCCTGGGTGGCTCAGTTGGTTGAGCGACTGCCTTCGGCTCAGGTCATGATCCTGGAGTCCCTGGATCGAGTCCCGCATCGGGGTCCCTGCTTGGCGAGGAGCCTGCTTCTCCCTCTACCCCTCCCCCCTCTCATGTACTCTCTCTCTCATTCTCTCATTCTCGCTCTCTCAAATAAATAAATAAATCTTTAAAAAAAAAAGAATGTTTACAGTTAGGCAGAAGTGTGAGATTTTTTTAAAACAATAAATAGAACATGCAAATTACCTTTGGATATTTAAAAGGGAATCACAAGTTATAGGCACTCCATAATTTTTAATATACTATCTGTTAACAGACTTTTAAGGGAAAAAAAAATAAGATCCTGGCTTCAAAAACACTGCAACTGTAGTTTATACTCAAGTTTGTATATGCGTATCTATTAAACCTACACATTTAAATTCTACCTTTTCAAAGCTTTAAATTTCTATTATTTTAAATTTTTGTTATAATCCATTATCTGTGGAATCTTTATATAAAGTACTTGTACATATATAAAGTGCATATACATCTTATATATGTACTTCATATGATAGATACACACACACACACACACCCTCAGAGGAAAACAGCAAAAATAGCCTCCAGTAAAAATGAAATTTGAAATAGCTTTGGAAGTGTTTTGCAAAATCCTTTGATTATGGTAAATTATGCATCATCAAGTGCACACATAATTAAAATATTTAGAAAAAGATTTGGTTTGTTTAGGTTCAGCATGCATTGTTTATGCTGCAAGTTAATGAAGATTATGGTTTTAAAGAGCATGTGCATTTTATATTATAGAACAGGTGCTTCTATTTTTTTGTTTTTTAATAGAACAAGGTGGGGTTTGTTTTATTTTCCTTTGGAAAGTCATGTTTTATTCATATTATAACATTTCAAATAGTAAAATATTAATCTAAAAAATTTAATTTTCCCAAAATAGTCTTTACATAGTTAATATGGATTTCTAAAATAGATCAGAGTCTTAAAGACAACGGATCCACTAAAAGTTTTTACAGAGACAAAGAGTAAAATTTCACATGCATCTGGAACCACAGTTATATTCTAATCCCAAAGTGCTTATTTTTCAAATAAAGTTATCCCTAAATCTTCTTAGGAGGACAAGCCTCTTTTGAAATGGAAGGGGAAAGAAAACAGGTAAATAAGATAAACATAAGTGTCATTTTTACTGAAGTAGATTTCACACAAAAGCAACAGAAGGCAACTGTTGACGATATCTCTTAAACAGCTGAATGGCATCTGCAAAGCCTGAAGATTTGAAAATATATATTTATACCAAATGTATTTATAAAAATCTGTTTTGAGGTTTGTGAAAAGTAAGTTCACTCTCCCTTTTCCCCCAAAGTATGCATGGTGTATATGCTAACTTACTGAATTCATCCTTCATGCAATTCCAGTTTATTAAAGAGGTTAAAAATTTATAAAACTCTGATGGGATATGGTTTTAATGCTTCATCACACTACCCATCATTTGCTTTTCAATCTAGATCAGAATGATCTTTCCTACTTCCCTGCAATCACCTACCTGCACAGCTAATATTTTCTGAATACTCTCCTGAGAGTCTGTCTGGAACTTGGCCAGCCTCATCTGGCTGTAGAGGACCACCAGTTTGAAGTGCTTCTGCCACACCTTGTGTATCCTTCTTTGCAGCTGACAGAGCTAAAGGGAAGAGGGAGGGGGGAAAAACACAAGTCAGAGTAGGAGAGGAAATTAATGGCAGTGTTCAAGAAGAATGATGGAGGGAAATATAGAAAGCAGTCAATAGCCCATTCTGCACTGTACGGACCTGACAGGAATTTCACAGTCTCTTGATTTTCCAGCCCACTCATGTGCATTCATCAGAAACCAGTCACATCTGGCCGCCAGGATGGGGGGTTAATTTTCTCTAAATGCCTCAGCAGTTTTGTTCTAGCTGAGGCAAACTCTGTGACTGCAAAGCTGATGAGTAAAATATTTCTACTTCACCCAGTTTAACTCAAAACCGATAGCCTCGGGACATATTGAACCTTTCTTTAAAAAAAATAATCTTTTGAAGCTTTTTTGAATGGCACATCAGGTTAAGCCAAAGTTTAAAAATGCAACTTGGAGACTGTGATGGACACCATTGCTTCTTTTTTTTTTTTTTCCTCATAAAGCTTACCATTGCTTGGCAATGTGTGCTTTAGAGCATGACAAAACTAAAGAGAATTAACTTAGCCATCAGCTGCTGAGGGAGAACAATAACAGGGAAGAGATTTCCAGCAAGAACTCTCTATTAATCTACCTCCCTCTGACTATGTGACATGGAGACATCTCACTGCACTAACATACAGTGGACGCAGTGCTTAGAGGTGAAACGTTCAATACTGCATCTACACAGAAAAAGACTTCTCCTATGAGGCATTCTATACTTTTTGGATGTTTAGTATAAAATCAAACAACAACAACAAATACGGTAGAAGTTTTACCAAAACAATGAACATATGTCACTCAACAGTTAACACAGCCACACCATATAGAATTTTTATAATTAGGTTATTTTCGAAGAAATAAACTTCATAAAAATTAATTTAAAAAACCGTACTAAAATATATTCTGTCACTGAAACCTTTTTTTTTTTTTTTTTTTTTTGGTGATGTGGATAGTTGTTTATGTTGACTTCTTCTTAGAATGAAAAATAAACACCAAAAATTTCATATCAGACATCTTCACAACAGAATAAAAACATGTCACAAAGTAGGGCTATTTTATGTCTTATTTATTGAGCTGAGCACATGTAAAGGATCCTATGCAAAACTTCACCAGACTGCATGGATGACTTGTGAACTTTTCTGGAAGTGTATTTCAATAAAACAGTTTACTTAAAAACAACAATTTTTTAAAATATTTTATTTATTTATTTGAGAGAGAGAGAATGAGAGACAGAGAGCATGAGAGGGAGGAGGGTCAGAGGGAGAAGCAGACTCCCCGCCGAACAGGGAGCCCAATGCGGGACTCGATCCCGGGACTCCAGGATCATGATCTGAGCTGAAGGCAGTCGCTTAACCAACTGAGCCACCCAGGCGCCCAAAACAACAATTTTAAAAATAGTCACCTGGTGTGAATTGTGAATTGTTTATAATCATTATCTTCATTATGCATCATAATAAGCAACACATAGGTATTTATGTAAGTCCACAGAATAATGAAACCACTATTCTTGGTTAATTGGTTAACTTGTGAAATAAGAATAACCTTGAAAACTATAGAATTTTCAGCTTGCTAAATGCTGAAATATATTACCTGGAATTTAAGGACATTTTCGATAATTTAGGCTATTGAGTTGAAAATTAACATCACTTTTTGAAGAGAAAGTCTGTCATTATTAAGTGGTTTTCTGTAATATTTAGTAGTTTTAATATAATATTAAATTTTTTTTTCGGCCAAATCTGACAGCTACTGGGGGAGCATATGCTGTTATCTTAAAATACTCACTAAGATGTTAAGATGCTTTAGTCTAAGCATTACACCATTATTAAGGTATCTGCAAATATGACAAGGGCAAATAAGAGAAATATGAGTTTTAGAGGAATTCCTTAAACTGAAGGTAACTTTTTTACAAGTGGGAGCTCTCAACATGTGAAAGGTTTTTACAAGTGGGGGAGCTCATTAACCAAAGTGAACTGAATGGTAATGCTACCCATCTTTCTCTCTACTTAAGTAGAGAAGTTCCTTATGTATCAACTAAAAAAGAGTAATATCTCAAAGTGGTTTTTTTTAATTTTAGATTTATAGCTAATAAGCTTCTGAAAAAAGAATGGGGACAGAAAAAAACTGAAGGAATTCTTAGAATCAACATCCAGTAAAAGTCACATATATACACATACATATCCACATTAAAGACAATGAGATGATCAACAATAATATATATGGAAAAATATTTAAGGTGCTAGAAATGACAGTTGATTTGAATATGATGACAACTATTTTAAGAAAATTGTTATGGTAAAAGCCCAATTGTAAGATGTTAGTAGACAGTAATCACTCAATAAATACTGAAATTAAATCAATAAAGTGAACTGGTAAAATTTTAGTGGTGAAGCAAAGGAGCGAGTAAGACTTTCAAGAACTTAATAATTAATGAGAGAAGAGAAAGATAAGCCAAGTGAATGTAAGAGACACAAAAATATATAAAGGGAAAACTAAAGAGAGAGAATTCAGTTGTGAGTGGAAAAGTCCTTTAGGTAGACACAGAATTTAGTTTGGAAAGCCAAAGGAACTGGAATGATTTTTGATCTCTCCAACTTCAATTAAACTCGTGTTTCTGAAATGAAACTCTTCAGTGATTACATTCTTGAAATGTAATCATTTATTTCTGAAATGATTATATTCCTGCCCTCTCCTTCAGATTTTAGGGAAGATAAGGTGAGAGGAGGGAGGAAGTGTTAGAGAAACAAAAAAGAACAGTAAGGGACACAAACACACTGGATGGGGTTACAGCAAGGGCACTGTAAGGACTTGCCAAGTACTTAGAAGTAAGAATGGAATTTAGAGCCACTGATGGAGTAACTAGGCTGCTGCTTAGTCTCTAGCACATATTACAAGAATTTTGGAAAAGAATGGATAAGATTCTCATAGAAAACTCAGAAGGCGCATACTGGCACAGGAAAAGAGTCATTTTGAGAAAAGATCCTCAACTTCAGTGCCCTCGGTTTTGTACACAAAAGAGAAAAGAGGATATTCAACTGCATCAGGAGCGCTGAAACAGGAAACGGCTGGTGTGTACTCTCAGACATTTAAAATGGCAAAAAGGAATGGTAGAGTTTTCTGACAATGGTTTCTGGCCAGTTTGAATTTGTGGTAGATTTGGTAAGTTGGGCTCTAGTTCTTGCTTTGTGAGTTCTTTGCTGAAGGAAGCCCAAAGATAGAATTTGTTGTTATTTCTTTTGAGATAATGATCACTATGTAGCTATTCACAAAGAAAAAAAAAATCAATGTCTATTTTGACATGGTATTTAAGATACAGAGAGTTGATGTCAATGTTAGCATTGCATCCAATGTCCATTTGTATATAATATACATTTGGTAAAAATCCCTTCTGATTAAATTTGATTAGGTTCTTTTTATTATATTTATTAACATTTTAAAGCTTGATATTCTCTGACAGTAAAACAGAGTAAATTAATGTTGTCACTTGCAAGAATGAAAGATTCTCCATTCTCCTATTTTAATATACTTTTGTATATTATATGGATTCTGTTTTTAATCCAAGTTATTTTGATGACCTATATAAATTCATGGTAACTCCCATATATCACATAAACCTGGCTTTAATACTAAATGTAATAATGTATATATTACAACACACAAAACCTCTAATTAAATAGGTTTAAATTTATATTATTTTACTGCTGTTATGCATGTTAAAATTATAATATGCTAAGACTAATATAAACTATTTGATATCCCAATCACAAGTTTCAAAAACATTAGGCACAGCCATAACCAAATTAGCACTGAAATATTGTCTTACACCATTCTCATGTTCTCAGCATTGAAAGTAGAACTTTCAAAGCATCACTTTTTCAGGTATTTTCTGTGGCCAGCTTGGAGTATACAGTTGTGTGGTTTGCATTATGGAGGACACAAAAATAAAGCCTTGTTATCCTAGCCCAAAGGAGACAATTGGGGCACATTGTGAAGAATGGAGTAATATAGAGTTGAAGTATATTTGTTATTTACTGTCAGGGAAAAACAGTGTTCATAGATGTGATTTTAAAAATAGACCCTCAAATTATTTGATAATCCTCCTGAAGCAGGAGGGTTTAAAAGTAGACCCTCAAATTATTTGAAAATCCTCCCTTTGAGTGTAGGCTGGACTTAGTGACTGTCTTATAAAGAACAGAATAGGGCAGAAGATAGTATGCACTTCCAAACACACACACACACACACACACACACACACACACCCTGAGGCTTCTGTCTTGGGTTTTCTCTCTCTCACATTCTCTCAGATGTTTTGATCTAGGAATAGCCAGCTCCCATGTTGTGTAAGCAGCTCTGTGAAAGACCCACATGGTGAGGAATTGAAACTTCTTTTTGCCAAAAGCCCCCTGTGAGTGATCTTGAAAGCAGATTCTCCAATCTCTTCAGATGACTGCCACCCTGACCAACAACTTGACTGCAACCTTATAGGAGACCATGAGCCAAAATCACCCATCTATGCAGCTCCTGGTTCTTGTCTTTCAGAAACTTTGTGAGAAAATAAGTGTTTATTAGCTTAAGCTGCTAAATTTAGGGACAATTTGTTGCAGCAATAGTTAATGATAGATTTTAAACTCTTTTTCTTTTTCTTTCTTCTCTCTTTGCCTAGCCAGAAAATAATTTACTATCCATATTTTCTGAATGTAAAGCAAAAGTGATCTCCTAATTCACTGTTTGGTTTAATACTGAAGCTGAAAATGATTTATTAGTAATAAGAGAGTGATTAATAAATACTTATTGATTGATAGAATGTAGTTTGTACCATCTAGGAGCTCATTAATTGAAGACAGTGTAAAGGAACTATCATTTAATAGTTCCAGAAATTTAAAAATGGTTCATTATCAGCAAATATTTTCATGAAATACATCAATATATCAAAGAAAAAATAATCATCCCCAAGAGAAGTCGATATGAATAAACACAGAACAAAAACAATCAACAATGAAAAAAATTATCTTAGCAAGCTAGGAATAGGAACAGAAGAAAATTTCTTTAACCTGATAAAGCTATAAACCCAAAACTTTCAACAAATATTTTAGTAAATAGAGATACTTTAGAAACATTCCCATAAATGTCAGGAAAAATACAGAAAGGCTATCAGGAATCAGTACCTCTTTTCAAAATTTTATTGCAGATACTGGCCAAAGCAATAAGAAAATGAAAGAAAAAAATAGATATGAGAGAAAGAATGCCTACACAGAAAATTAAAGAGGTTCTAAAAATCAACAATAGGAGGCAATTAGAGAGTTTAGGAACTTTTTTGCCTGTAAGATCAGCACTGAAAAAAATAACATTAAAAATTAGTTATAACCAATTTTGAATCATGATTCTAAAATACCATTCATAATCACAATACAAAATGTAAGATGTCTAGGTTTCAATCTATTAAAGAATATGTAAAGAAATATACACAGAAAGTTAAAAAACATTTTTTAAAAATATAAAGTAATAACTAAATAAATGGAGAGGTATAATCTGTCCACATAGGAGACATGTCAATGTTTCGCAAAGTGATCTACAGTCTCATCAGGTTTCATAGAACTTGATCTAAAACTTATACGGAAGAATAAAGGACTGAAAACAGCTAAGACAATTGTGAAATAGAAGAACAAGCTAAAAAAAAACTTGACATATATAAAGAAGTAGGAACTAACAGTAATGTCAGCATTGGAATGGATAAGCATTAGGTCAGAAAAGAGATGAACAAGACATTCATATAAAATATATAAGTTTGAAATATGACACAGCATTTAATTTAGTGGAGAAAGGATGGCATAATTGATTTTCTCTATACAAGTCTCTAAAATAAAACTAGATCCTTAACTTATAATATACACTAACATAAAAGCTAGGTAGACTAAATTGAGAAAAGATAAATTTAAAACTGACCTTTAGAAGGGGAAGCAGTTTTAAATAAAATACTAAAATAATAAATTCTAATGGAAAGAACTGGTAAATTTAATTATACTGAATTTTTTTAAATTTAAATTTAAGCAGAGTAACAAAATTAACCAGAGGTTTAGAAAAAATATTAACAACACAGCTAGCAAGGATTAATTTCTTTAACATAGAAAGAGCCCCTATAAATCAATAAGGAAAAATACAAACAATGTACCAGAAAAATGGGCAAATAATACAAATAGGCAATTCACAGAAAAGGAAAGCTATTTTGTCTATAAACATTTGAAAAGATGTGGTTCATATATACAATGGAATATTACTCAGCCATCAGAAAGGATGAATACCTACTATTTGCATCCACATGGATGCAACTGGATGGGATTATGCTAAGTGAAATAAGTCAAAGAGAGAAGACAATTATCATATGGTTTCACTCTTATGTGGAACATAAGAAATAGCACGGAGGACCATAGGGGAAGGAAGGGAAACTGAATGGGAAGAAATCAGAGAGGGAGACAATCCTTGAGAGACTCTGGGCTCTGGGAAACAAACTGAGGGTTACAGAAGGGAGGGGGTGGGGGAATGGGGTAACTGGGTGATGGGCATTAAGGAGGGCATGTGTTGTGATGAGCACTGGTTGTTAAACACAACTAATGAATCTTTGAACACTTAAAAAAAAAGAAAAACATGTTTAATCTCAATAGTAGAGCACAAATAAATATGATTTACACTCACCCAATTGGCAATTATTACAAAAAACTGTCCATACCAATTCTTGGTAAGATGTGGAAAAAACTAAACTCTCATACATTGTCAAATTTGTGTCTAATTTGACACAAAGACTCTGGAGAACAATCTGACATTATGTATTAAATTTGGAGATGTAGCTCCCCTTTGATCTAGCAATTATACTTAAACCTACATATTCTAGACCAGTAGTTCTCAAGATCAGCAGGATTAGTATCACAACAGAACTTGTTAGAAATATAGTTATTCAGACCTACTGAATCAGAAACTCTGGAGCCCAGCAATTGGTGTTTTAACAAGACTTCCAGGTATCTAATGCATTCTGAAGTCAGAGATACTGCTCTTGAATAACAGTTATAATATGTTCTCAAGGAAACATATAAAATAATGTTAATTTACAGCATTGATTGCAATGGTGAAAATGTTTACATTTGAATAATAAATGTTTACATTTGAATAATAAAATGTTTACATTTGAATAATAAAAAATACATTGTAGTATGTTCATATCCTACAGCCTAGAATTTAAAATAAATCCACTAATATTGCATGTGATATATACAGTACAACATTTATACATAAAAATGAAAACTAATAGTTTACATGTAAAATTAATTACAATTAATAAAATTACAATTAATAAAATATGGATAGAATTGATAAATACCTAGTGGTTATCTCAGTAAAGAGGAGGGAAATAATATTAGGAATAGGCAGACAGAGGGTTTTGAGTGTATTCATACTGGTCTAAACATACAAAGCAAATATGCAAATATCGATATTTACAAAGCTGATAAAGGTACACAGAAATTTATGATAAAACTTACATGTACCTTATATATAACTCTGTAACTTACTGTAAGTTTAGTTGTTTCATTAAAAAAAAAACAACTTACATGTCAGTAAAGACATGTAAGCTTAATCCAACTTTGTCAAAGCATCCTCCATATTTTGTGGTTCAGGATTATTTCTTTTTAGAGAATTTACTATAATCTGGCTTAAAAAATACTATTATATTTGACCATCTGCTAAAATATAAAAAAGGCTTTTGTGTACAAGACTTTTGTTATGTATCCACTAAGCATGATCTTACCTATAATAAAAGAGCTATCCAAAATATTAAAGGAGTTTAAATCAATAAGAAATTAATTACTACTCTTCCCTTCTTAAATTGCCTAAATTTTTTGGTATTTCTCCTCCTCCTGCTCACATAATAAAAGCATTTGTTGAATAGCAACTTTATAACGTATTTCATACTAAATTGAAGATAGATA
The DNA here is from genome assembly GCF_029215605.1 of Mirounga angustirostris. NCBI lineage: Eukaryota > Metazoa > Chordata > Mammalia > Carnivora > Phocidae > Mirounga > Mirounga angustirostris. The sequence goes on along the minus strand of NW_026991722.1, from coordinate 39,004,306 downwards.
TATAGAAGCCTACTTACATGAGAATTTGAATTTGATAGAATTAGGTGAGGATTGATGGTACATTCATTTGCAAAAGCATAAAAATATGTAAAATGATTAATAGAGCTTTGGAGAAAGTTGTTTATAAGCCTTTAAATTAATCCTTAGACTAAAATTAGTCCTTTTCTGTGGTTTAACTTTTCTAACATTCTCAAATCATAAGATTAGGTCCCTAATAAGAAAAATAGCAGTAAAATTTTTGTATTAGTCATGTTGATATTGTAAAGACACTTTGCTAAGATATACAACAGAGCTCAGATATTAAAAATACATTAATCAAAATAAACAGGAATTTTTGCAACCTTAGACACGTTACTATGTTGAAACAATAGTAGACTAGCCTGTTTTTCTTTTAAAAATTGCTTATATTGTCTCTGTGTATTACAAAACATAAATGTCATTACAAACATGTTTTAAAGATAAAATTAAATCATTTTTAGAGACATATGGTGCCAAAAATTAACTCCCCAAAGCACATAATTTAACTTGCTTTTGCAATTTAAGAACCCTGGAAAAAAAGAAAGGGAACATTTCAAGGAAATGAAAAGTGTCCTTAAAATGAATTTCTGCTTATAAGAATCAGATATAACAACAGTCTTTTTAATTAAAATACAAATACCATATGTATAGTTATCTGAAAATGAACTACAAATTGTTTTGTCAGAAAACAAAGGCCAGTCAATACTGAAAATGCAGAAGTCCCTTAAAACACAAAGGTAATACTGGGAGGACTGATAGCTCATGGACGCACTCAAAGTTCTTTGTCTATGAATAATGATTTTTCCATCACTGGAACACCAAAACAACTGCTGAAGATTTGAATGTGTGAGACAGATTGTAAAACAATACTTCATCTATAATTTTTTGAGGAAAAATATCTTTATAAAAAACTGGATGACAGTTCAAAAGTACACAGAATTGTTCTGCATATATGAAAAATCCACTGGATATAACATTCAAACAGGAAATTCATAGGATCACAGCAATAAACAACTCTAATCAAAGTAACATGGAGGACAAACATCAAGGATGTGGAACCTTCCAAATTCTTGAGGTCCAAATCACTCCCCAGTACACCGGAGTGGAAATTGGGAGTGGGTATATGGTGATGACAATGTGTGACAATTGTCAGAGGTTACAGAATTTGTGAAGGGAGCACCCGTGTATTTAATTCACCACAGGTATCTGAAAATTTGAAAGCTCATCTGGTGTGACCACTAGTGAGCTTGGGAATTTCATAGGTGAAAAGGCTGCTGCCTAAGAAGAGAAATATTATGAAGAACTTTTACCATGGGAGAAAATTAAAGTATTTCACACAATCTACTTGTATTTTCTACCTATAAACACAGTCAAGCAAATAGTCCAACTGTATGTAGAAGCAGCTCTAAGGAAAAATTACACATATTTGACAAAGGAGAGAAAAAACATGCTATATTCTGCAGATTTGCATTTGTACCTTGGGTAATCCAATTAAAATGATAACCTTTGACAAAATATGATAAAGGGCACTTGGAAAAAGTAACAGTATTTTCCTATAGGAATATATTTCAAATGATAGATAGATAATAGAAACATACATACAGTCATTCATTTGCACTAGAATATTAAAATAGTGATTATGATTTCTGACCTGCTCATTATAAGGTTTTACATAGTAGAAGCATACTTCCTTTCTCTCTTTCTGACAGATAAATAAAACTGATAGGGAGAGATATGTCCATGCAATTTTAATTCAACAGAGTGATGTGAAGTGAATGCAGCTCACGAGGCAAACCTTATCAGTTCTGTTTATCGTAATAACCCAAACAATGGCAATTACAAATTACTCCACAGATTTTTGGCATGGCAGGAATGACAGATATACGAAATCCAGCTAATTCTGATCTTTTTATAGTACTCAGTTACCAAGCTACACATGTACAATAAACAAATCTCAAAAGTAATGAGATATTTATTATCAAATCTGTTCCACAGATTGGTGTCAAAGATCACATAGCTCATTTCTGGAAACATCCTTTGTCAACTGCTTAGGTATACTTAAAAAAAATAAAATATGACTCACATGCATTCCCAAAACTAGAGCTGGCCTTTAACAATTAATAAAGAACTACTCTTTTATTCTAATGATACAAAGAATAATACATTTCAAGATTGTGTATTTGGACCTCTGCTAATATATAAAAACACCGATGGCACGAGAAAGCAAGCTGAACTATAACAAACACTACTAAGTCATGTAGTTAATAGTTAAAGATCACGTCTATCCCTTTCTATGAATATGGACATGTATTTCCTTTGTATATGTTATAATTATAACACATACTATGACATAGCAGACAATAACTAATTTAATTTTTATGTATTTAATCGTAATAAGGTGCAAAACTCACAGACTTCTTAGTTTCACAGATATCCGATTCTGAAATAAAATTACTGTATTCTATTGAATATTTGATTTAAAAATTATAAAGATAACAATTTAATTTTTTATTCAAATGACTAAATTTCACAGACAAATCCTATGAAGAGCTCAAAACTATTCTAATTCTAAAATTATTGTTTTCTGTGGTTTAAAAAAAGATGTTAAATCAAGAATAAAACAATTTTTAAAATTCTGTAGTAGAAATTATTTTCATAAGAAAAAACTAACATTGCTAAAATGAAAAATTAGCTGCCTTTAAGAAGTTGCAAATGGAATTACATAAAGACTAAAAACAAAAGTTATGCTGTCACTATGCTTTAGAGATGAACATATTCTTAAGGTATCCACTTCCTTGCCTGCTGTCATTTTCCCCAGAGTAATTAAATCCCTTGATTTTAAAATGTGGTCAAATGAATGCCGTAAACCGGCTTTTCTGGTGTTCATTTATGAGTGGTGGTTGAATAATTTTCTTTGATGAGTATCCACAATATATCTTTATAATCTTATGAGACCCACCCATTCTGATGCAAATGAATTAAAATAATACTTTAAAAATCACATTTGTTTAAAACTAATTCACAATAAAAACATTGTATCAAAAATGATTTATTATAGAGCTCCCTGGTTTATCTAGAATTCGCAGGAATAAATATAGTATTTTTCTACTTTAAAGACATCAAGTCCATTATAAATATCCCCAGTATCTTTGTTTCTTTTACACACAAGTAAACATAAATGTTTCTGAAATTACTTGTTTTAAACTACTTGCAAAAATTCAACTGAAAGTGTAAAGAAAATATGAAACACAATCATGCAATGAGGCAGAGCCTGGGAGGAGAAAGAAACTAGTCTCTAGCTACAAGAAATCAGGGGTCAGGTGAGTATGAACTTCTTTATGAACTACATCTAAAATGCAAAAGTCTTATGACCTTCTTCTTTTTTTTTTTTTTCTTATGACCTTATTCTTGTTTTAGCTTCTTTTTACTTATCTAGTATTATTTTGGGAGCTAGAAGGATTTCAACAATAAGAAAAAAATCTGCAAAATAGTGGAAATTGTCATAGATGCCAAAAATTTACTAATCCACTTGTTGGCTTGAACAAGAGTATCTAATTGAACATAGGTTACAACAAATATTATCAAAAACATATAATAATAAAGCAGTGCCTTTTAAGAATCAGTTACTAATCTCATTCTTTCAGCAAACACTGTGAAATAAATTCCAAGATACTCAAAGATCTGAAAAGAATGGTGACAATGATTAACACAAATGGAATGATAATAGCCCATAGTAAGAAAATTACCAATGTTCTGCTAAATTCTGGAAATTTTTAATGATAAGTAGTGGATGAATCATTGGATATTTGAAAACACAAGCAAATGTAGGTACTACCATGCTATGTGGCTTTGGGTAATAGTGTCATTTGAACCTTAATTGACTCATTGAAGGAAGAAGTGTAATACTAAATGGATTGCCAGTAAAATATGTAGCCACTTGGCATTTCTGGTTCTCCAGAAGATTTTGGAAATCTCTTGTCTCCTTTTGTCTTTCCATTTCTTCAGCTCCTTCACTGTTCAGAACTCTCCTACCACCTCACTGAAATGGCTCTAGCAAAGATCACCTGCAGGATCTGATATGGCTAAAACTAATGACTTTAAAAAACCCTTTTTTTTTTTTTGAGTATAGTTGACACACAGTGTTACATTAGTTTCAGGTGTACAACATTGTGTTTTACCATCTTTATATGTTATGCTGTGCTCACCACAAGTGTAGCTACCATCTGTCACCATGCAACGCTATTACAATATTGACCTTATTCCCTCTGCTGTACCTTTTATTCCCATCACTTATTCATTCCCAAACTGGAAGCCTGTATCTCCCAGTTTCCTTCATCCATTCTGCTCATCCCCTACAGCCCTTCCTTCTGGCAAACCATCAGTTTGTTCTCTGTATTTACAGGTCTGATTCTGCTTTTTGTTTGTTTATTCATTTGTTTTGCGTTTTAGATTCCACATAAGTGAAATCATATAGTATTTCTCTGTGTTTTTCTCTGACTTATTTCACTTAGCATCATACACTTTAGGTCTATCCATGTTGCAAATGGCAAAAGCTCATCCCTTTTTTACAGCTGCACAATACTCCATTGTGTATTTATCTTCTTTATCCATTCATCTATCAACGGACAGTTAGGTTTCTTCCATATTTTGGCTATTATAAATAATGCTGCAGTAAATATAGGGGATGGATATGTCTTCTCTAATTGGTGTTTTCATTTTTTTCAATAACTACTCAGTAATGGAATTATTAGATGATATGGTATTTCTATTTTTAATTTTTTGAAGAACCTCCATACTTCTTTCTGCAGTGGCTGTAACAATTTACAATCCTACCAAAAAGTAGTGCACAGGAGTTCCTTTTTCTCCACATCCTTGTCAACACTTATTTCTTGTCTTTTTGTTTTTAGCCATTCTGACAGGTGTAAGGTGATATCTCATTATAGATTTGATTTGCACTTCCCTGGTGACTAGTAATATTGAGTATCTTTTCATGTGGCTGTTGGCCATCTGTACATTTTCTGTGAAAAAATGTCTCATTTTTTAATTGGATTATTTTTGGTGTTGAGTTGTACAAGTTCTTTATATATTTTGGATATTAACCTTTTATTGGATATATCATTTGCAAATATCTTCTCCCATTCAGTAGGCTGCCTTTTCATTTTGTTGATGGTTTCCTTTCTTGTGCAAAACCTTTTTATTTTTATGTAGTACCAATAGTTTCTTTTTGCTTTTATTTCCCTTGCCTTGGGAGACATATCTAGAAAAATATTGCTACAGTGAATGTTAAAGAAATTATGGCTTATGTTCTCTTCTAGGATTTTTATGATTTCAGGTCTCACATTTATGTCTTTAATCCATTTTGAGTTTATTTTTGTGTATGGTATTAGAAAATAGTACAGTGTCATTCTTTCACAGGTAGCTGTCCAGGCTTCCCAACATCATTTTTTGAAGAGATTATCTTTTCCCCATTGTATATTCTTACCTCCTTTGTCATAGATTAACTTACCACACAAGTGTGGGTTTATTTCTGGCTCTCTATCTTGTTCCTTTGACCTATGTGTCTATTTTTATGCCAGTACCATACTGTTTTGGTTATTACAATTCTGTAATACATCTTAAAATCTAGAATTGTGGTATCTTCAGCTTTTTCTTTCTTGAGATTGCTTTTGTTATTGGGGGTCTTTTGGGGTTCCACACAAATTTTAGTATTATTTGTTCTAGTTCTGTGAATCTATTGAATCTGTAGACTGCTTTTGGACGTAAAATATGTCCATATTTTAACAATATTAATGATTCCAATCAATGAGCACAGAATATCTTTCCATCTGTTTGTGTCATCTTAAATTTCCTTCATCATTGTTTTATAGTTTTCACAGGACAGGTCTTTCACCTCCTTGGTTAAGTTTATTCCTAAGTATTTTATTCTTTTTGGTGCAAGAGTAAATGTAAATTTATTCCTTCTGCAATTTTGTTATTAATATATAGAAATGCTACTGAATTCTGGGTATTAATTTTGTGTCCTGAAACTTTACTGAATCCACATCTTACTTCTAATAGTTTTTGGTGGAATCTTTAGGGTTTTCTATGTAGGGTATCATGCCATTACAAATGGTGACAGTTTAACATTTTCCTTACCAATATGGATATTTTTAATTTCTTTTTCTTATCTGGTTGCTGTGGGTAGGATTTCCAGTAGTATGTTGAATAAAAGTGGCAAGAGTGGACATCCTTGTTTGTTCCTGATCTTAGAGGAAAAGCTCTTAGTTTTCCCCATTGGGTGTGATGTTAACTATGGGTTTTTCACATGGCCTTTATTATGTTGAGGTAATTTCCCTCTAAATTCACTTTGTTGAGAGTTTTTATCATGAAAGGATGTTGAATTTTGTTAAATGCTTTTTCTGTATCTACTGAGATCATCATATGATTTTTATTCTTTGTTTTGCTGATGTGGTGTGTCACCTTGATTGATTTGCAAATATTGAAACATTTTTGCATCTCCGGAATAAATACCACTTCATCACGGTGAAAGATCTTTTTAATGTATTGTTGAATGTGGTTTGGGCTAATATTTTGTTGGGGAATTTTGCATCCCAATTCATTAGGAATATTGGCCTGTAGTAGTTTGTGTGCGTGTGTGTATGTATGAGAGTGTGTGTGTGTGTGTGTGTGTGTGTGGTATCTTTGGCTTTGGTATCAATATCTTATTACTTCTCGGACATCTTTCCTTCTCTGATTTTATTCTTGGTTTGCTTCTATTGTTCCAAACTTCCTTTTCAGTCTTATTTGCCCCTTTTCTACCACTTAAACATCATCATTTCCTAAGGTCTGCCCCTAATTCTCTCATATATAGTCTCTGAGTGAACTCATGCACTCCCATAATTTAAACTAGCCCAAACAATAATGTCTCTTAAATTTTATCTGCAAAACAGACATCCCTAAGCCTGACTGATTTTTATCATTAACTACTGGACATTTTCCCTTACCTACCCAATGACACCTCAAGGTCAAAGTCCAAAGATGAAACCATTGGGTCCAGGAACCTTCTCATCCTACCTGATTTCCTATTGTCCTGTGATTTAGAATCGGATGCTACCCTTCACTATGCCATAAAAGCCAAAAACCTCGGAGCCATGTTCACGTCCCTCACCCACATCTCATTATAACCTGGTTAAGGTTCTATTAATTCTAACTTTTAAGTATTTTTCAATTGGATCCTTTGTTTCCTCCTCAACACAGACTCCTACCACTATTATAAAGTTATCATTTTGGCTTTAAAGGATACAATTAATAAATAATTAAGACCAAATATGTTACATTTTCTAAAATAGTGGTAGTTATCAAGTATCTAGAGAGCCCTGTGATATACCAGCTGAGACGGGGGTGGGGGGGTGGGGGTGGGGGTTGCGGCGGGCAGGTATAGGATGTGTTAGTGAAGACTGGGGTTGTGCAAATTTTGAAGGCATGGAAATGTCTTCAAAATTTCAAGAGACTATGAACACTGCTTTTAAATCAAGGCCCTGACAAATGCTGAATAACGAAGAGGTAAGAAAATCAGTGAATAGCAAAGAGGTATACGTACAAACAATTGAGACTTTATACTCTAAAAAATAGTTTGTTCTACAAAGTAGTTTAATGTATCTCTATAAAGTTTATTTTTTTCTTCAACATTTTGTCATAGTTTGTACATATATAGCTTTCTAGTCTATATTTATTATAAATTTCAAATTAATGTTATTTTTATGAATTAGTTCCTACTATATTTAGACACAGATATATATTTACATTCAGATATGTGTTCTCAACTGATAATTATGTCCTACATTTTTAATAGTACTTTACAACACAGAAATACTGTATCACTCCCATTTAGACTCACAACATTTTTAAGCATAAGGCAGTGTAGCTACTACTATTCATTCATAAAGCAAACTTTTACTGAAAAACAAAAACTTTGTGTCAGAGCCTGTACTTTACATCCAGGGGATCAAGAATCCAGTGGGTTAGATGTTTCCTATCTTCAATGTGGCTCAGAGGCACATAGGACCTAAATATATCCTTTATGTAAATAGACAAAAGTAGGAGGTGAATGTGAAACAGTAGACTACAGGATCTGAGAAGGAATGCCTAAAAACTCCTGCATAAGCTGGAAGATTCCTGATAGAAGTGATACAAGAACCAAGTTCAACAGGAGTTAGCCAAATGAAGCAAGTGTTGCTCAGGACAACTGCCTAAGGCTCCCCAACTAGTATAAGAAAGAGGCAAAACTTAATCTTAAGGTCTCTTCCGACTTTCTTTCTGCTAACTGAATTTTATATTTATAGCTGAAAATCTCAATTTTACAGTTTATTATTTTATAACTAAGGGCCTTTCACAAGCAATTTGTAAAAAAGTGTGAGAGTGTTTTTTACTAGCAAAGACTTCACATTATTCTCACTTAATGTCAAGCAGAATAAACAAAACATGGCTGTATACATTTACTTGAAAGAAAGAAAGATTTGAAAAAACTTAATCTGGTGACTTTGAAAGGCAGCTGACCCAGTTTGCCACTGGGCAGGTATTTAAATTAATTAATTAATTAAATTAACACCCCCCCGCCCCCACCATGGAGTCTCTCCTAATACTGCCTTATTTAAAAAATTAGTGCAAAATTTTGGGTAAGACATCATCAAATAAGAGATAATAGTTGAGTCAGAAAGCAGTCATTAATATCAATAAGCTAAACTGAATTCACACAGTGTGCAAGGTAAAAGCATCTTAGTAGAGATGGCCTCCTCAGAGGAAATGGTTTGACAATAAAGCTCAGATTGGAAAAGACTGAGGGAGAAGAATCCAAATCACAAAATTAGGCCAAGTAAAGAGTTTGACATGTCACAGAAGGTGACCAGGATGCAAAGAAGTAGCATGAAGTAATGGGCAGCAAAAATGAAGTGAACATTGCAAAACAGATGGAAGATAGAAATAAGTATATAATGCGTAAGTTCACTAAACTTTAAGATAATAACAGTGCTTGTTCTGGAAGCACTGCTCTACTGTCAATTTATGCTTATCCTAGTGTCTATAAAATGCCAGCATATAGCAAACAAGAACCATCTAAAACTTAAACCTGAACTTCTAACCAGAGGGGATGAACAGCATAGAAAATTTTCATAATGCTAATTAACTAAACATTCTCTCAATTTGTGAACCCCAGAAAAAAGGGTATATAATGTGGCTATGCAAATTTGTTTTGTTTCTAAGAAAGATATAAAAGTAATACAGGCATGCTTCATTTTATTGAGTTTTGCTTTATTGCACTTTGCAGATATTGTGTCTTTTTGCAAATTGAAGGTTGGTGGCAACGCTGCAACAAGCAAGTCTATCAGTGCCATTTTTCCAACAGCATGTGCTCACTTCATGTTCTGTGTCAGATTTTTTTTTCATTTTTAAAAATTTTTTATTGTAATGTTAATCACCATACATTACATCATTAGTTTTTAATGTAGTGTTCCATGATTCACTGTTTGTGCATAACACCCAGTGCTCCATACAGAGCATGCCCTCTTTAATACCCATCACCAGGCTAACCCATCCTCCCACCCCCCTCCCCTCTAGAACCTTCAGTTTGTTTTTTAGAGTCCATTGTCTCTCATGGTTCGTCTCCCCCTCCAATTTCCCCCCCTTCATCCTTCCCCTCCTGCTATCTTCTTTTTTTTTTTTTTCTTAACATATATTGCATTATTTGTTTCAGAGGTACAGATCTGTGATTCAACAGTCTTGCACAATTCACAGCGCTCACCATAGCACATACCCTCCCCAATGTCTATCACCTAGCCACCCCATCCCTCCACCCACCCCCACTCCAGCAACCCTCAGTTTGTTTCCTGAGATTAAGAATTCCTCATATCAGTGAGGTCATATGATACATGTTTTTCTCTGATTGACTTATTTTGCTCAGCATAACACCCTGCAGTTCCATCCACATCATTGCAAATGGCAAGATCTTATTCCTTTTGATGGCTGCATAATATTCCATTATATATATACCACATCTTCTTTATCCATTCATCTGTTGATGGACATCTTGGCTCTTTCCACAGTTTGGCTATTGTGGACATTGCTGCTATAAACATCGGGGTGCACATACCCCTTCGGATCCCTACATTTGTATCTTTGGGGTAAATACCCAGTAGTGTAATTGCTGGATCATATGGTAGCTCTATTTTCAACTTTCTGAGGAACCTCCATACTGTTTTCCAGAGTGGTTGCACCAGCTTGCATTCCCATCAACAGTGTAGGAGGGAGCCCCTTCCTCCGCATCCCCGCCAACATCTGTCGTGTTAGTTTTAGCCATTCTGACTAGTGTGAGGTGGTATCTCATTGAGGTTTTGATTTGGATTTCCCTGATGCCGAGCGATGTTGAGCACTTTTTCATATGTCTGTTGGACATTTGGATGTCTTCCTTGGGAAAATGTCTGTTCATGCCTTCTGCCCATTTCTTGATTGGATTATTTGTTCTTTGGGTGTTGAGTTTAATAAGTTCTTTATAGATTTTGGATACTAGTCCTTTATCTGATATGTCATTTGCAAATATCTTCTCCCATTCTGTCGGTTGTCTTTTGGTTTTGTTGACTGTTTCTTTTGCTGTGCAAAAGCTTTTTATCTCAATGAAGTCCCAATAGTTCATTTTTGCCCTTGCTTCCCCTGCCTTTGGCGATGTTTCTAGGAAGAAGTTGCTGTGGCTCAGGTCAAAGAGGTTGCTGCGGCTCAGGTTGAAGAGGTTGCTGCCTGTGTTCTCCTCTAGGATTTTGATGGACTCCTGTCTCACACTGAGGTCTTTCAACCATTTGGAGTCTATTTTTGTGTGTGGTGTAAGGAAATGGTCCAGTTTCATTCTTCTGCATGTGGCTGTCCAATTTTCCCAACACCATTTGTTGAAGAGACTGTCTTTTTTCCACTGGACATTCTTTCCTGCTTTGTCGAAGATGAGTTGACCATAGAGTTGAGGGTCCATTTCTGGGCTCTCTATTCTGTCCCACTGATCTATGTGTCTGTTTTTGTGCCAGTACCATACTGTCTTGATGATGACAGCTTTGTAATAGAGCTGGAAGTCCAGAATTGTGGTGCTGCCAGCTTTGCTTTTCTTTTTCAACATTCCTCTGGCTATTTGGGGTCTCTTCTGGTTCCATACAAATTTTAGGATGATTTGTTCCATTTCTTTGAAAAAAGTGGATGGTATTTTGATGGGGATTACATTGAATGTGTAGATTGCTCTAGGTAGCATTGACATCTTCACAATATTTGTTCTTCCAATCCATGAGCATGGAACATTTTTCCATTTCTTTGTGTCTTCCTCAATTTCTTTCATGAGTATTTTATAGTTTTCTAGGTACAGATCCTTTGCCTCTTTGGTTAGATTTATTCCTAGGTATCTTATGGTTTTGGGTGCAATTGTAAATGGGATCAACTCCTTAATTTCTCTTTCTTCTGTCTTGTTGTTGGTGTATAGGAATGCCACTGATTTCTGTGCATTGATTTTATATCCTGCCACTTGACTGAATTCCTGTATGAGTTCTAGCAGTTTTGGGGTGGAGTCTTTTGGGTTTTCCACATACAGTATCATATCATCTGCAAAGAGTGAGAGCTTGACTTCTTCTTTGCTGATTTGGATGCCTTTGATTTCTTTTTGTTGTCTGATTGCTGTGGCTAGGACTTCTAATACTATGTTGAATAGCAGTGGTGATAGTGGACATCCCTGCCGTGTTCCTGACCTTAGGGGGAAAGCTCTCAGTGTTTCCCCATTGAGAATGATATTCGCTTTGGGCTTTTCATAGATGGCTTTTATGATATTGAGGTATGTGCCCCCTATCCCTATACTCTGAAGAGTTTTGATCAAGAAAGGATGCTGTGCTTTGTCAAATGCTTTTTCTGCATCTATTGAGAGGATCATATGATTCTTGTTCTTTCTTTTGTTAATGTATTGTATCACATTGATTGATTTGTGGATGTTGAACCAACCTTGCAGCCCAGGGATAAATCCCATTTGGTCGTGGTGAATAATCCTTTTAATATACTGTTGGATCCTATTGGCTAGTATTTTGGTGAGAATTTTTGCATCCATGTTCATCAAGGATATTAGTCTGTAATTCTCCTTTTTGATAGGGTTTTTGTCTGGTTTTGGGATCAAGGTAATGGTTGCCTCATAAAATGAGTTTGGAAGTTTTCCTTCCATTTCTATTTTTTGGAACAGTTTCAGAAGAATAGGTATTAATTCTTCTTTAAATGTTTGGTGGAATTTCCCTCGGAAGCCATCTGGCTCTGGGCTTTCTGTGTCACATTTTGATAATTCTCATAATATCCCAAACTTTTTCATTATTATAATACTTCTTATGATGATTTGTGATCAGTGATCTTTGATGTTACTATTGTAATTGTTTTGGGGAACCACAAACCATGCCCCAAGAAGACAGCACACTTAATCAATAAATAATCCATGTGTTCTGAATGCGCCACGGACCAGCCATTATCCCACTCTCTCCTTTTCTCCCTCTCCTCAGGCCACCCTATTTCTTGAGACATAACAATATTCACGTTAGGCCATTTCATTAACCCGACAATGGCCTCTAAGTGTTTAGTTGAGAAAAAGAGTTGCAGGTCTCTCATTTTAAACCAAAAGCTAGAAATGATTAAGCTTAGTGAGGAAAGCATGTCAAAAACCAACATAGGCCAAAAACTAGGCTTCTTGCACCAAACAGCCAAGTTGTGAATGCAAAGGAAAAGTTCTTGAAGGAAATTAAAAGTGCTACTCCAGTGACTACCCAAATGATAAGAAAGCAAGAACAGCTATATTGCTGACCTGGAGAAAGTTTTAGGGTTATGTCAAACCAGCCACAACATTCCCTTAAGCCAAAGCCTAATCCAGAGCAGGGCCCTAAGTCTTTTCAAGGCTGAGAGAGGTGAGGAAGCTGCAGAAAAAAGTCTGAAGCTAGCAGAGGTTGGTTCATGAAGTTTACGGAAAGAAGCTGTATCCATAACATTGAAGTGCAAGGTGAAGCAGCAACTGCTGATGTAGAACCTGCAGCAAGCTATCCAGAAAATCTAGCTAAGATCATTTATGAAGATGACCACAGTAAACAAATGATTTTCAATGTAGATAAAACAGTCTTCTATTGGAAGAAGATGCCATGTAGGACTTTCACAGCTGAAGAGGAAAAGTCAATGACTGGCTCTAATTTTAAAGGACAGGATAACTCTCTGTGCTCTAGAAATGGAACAACAAACCTCGGATGACAGCACATCTGTTTACAACATGGTTTACTGAATATTTTCAGTAAATATTCTACTGTTGAGGCCTGCTCAGAAAAAAAGATTCCTCTCAAAATATTACTGCTTACTGATAATGAGCCTGATCACTCAAGAGCTCTGATAGACATGTACAACAAGATGAATGTTGTTTTCATGCCTACTAACACAACATCCATTCTGCAGCCCATGGATCAAGGAGTACTTTCAACTTTCAAGTCTTATTATTTAGGGAATACATTTTATAAGGCTATAGCTGTCATCGATAGTGATTCTTCTGATGGATCTGGGCAAAGTAAATGGAAAACCTTCTAGAAAGGATTCACCATTGTAGATGTCATTAACAAAGAACATTCGTGATTCGTGGGACAAGATCAAAATATTAACATTAGTAGGAGTTTGAAAGAAGTCGATTCCAACCTTCATGGATGACTTTGTGGGGTTTAAGACTTCAGTGGAGGAAGTTAACTGCAGATGTGGTAGAAAGAGCAAAAGAACTAGAATTAGAAGTGGAGCCTAAAGATGTAACTGAATTGGCACAGTCTCATGATAAAACTTGAACAGATGAGGAGTTGCTTCTTATGGATGAGCTAAGAAAGTGACTTCTTGAGGTGGAAGCTACTCCTGGTGAAGATGCTGTGAAGATTGTTGAAATGACAACAAATGATCTAGAATATTAAAAACCTTAGTTGAATAGGCAGTGGCAGAGTTTGAGAAGATTGACTCCAATTTTGAAAGAAGTTGTACTGTGAGTAAAATGCTATCAAACAGCATCACATGCTACAGAAAAATGGCTTGTGAAAGAAAGAGCCAATCAATGTGGCAAACTTCAGTGTTGTCTTATTTTTAAAAAGTGCCACAGCCACCTCAACCTTCAGCAACCACCACTCTGATGGGTCAGTAGCCATCAGTATTAAGGTAAGACCCTCCACCAGCAAAGACTATGACTTGCTGAAAGTTCAGATGATGGTTAGTATTTTTTAGCAATGAAGTATTTTTACCTAAGGTCTGTACAGTTTTTTAGACATAATGCTATTACACACCTAGTAGTGCAAACATAACTTTTATATGCACTGGGAAACCAAAAAAATTAATTGGACCTGCTTTATTGTGATATTCACTTTACTGCAGTTGTCTGGAACTGAACCCATGGTATCTCTGAGATATGCCTGAACTCAAAATTAATTATCCTGGATCTTGGGAATAGTAGTTCTTCTGCTTATAGGAATTAACATCTACCAAGTTATATACTAAAATAATAATTGCTATTATATATTCTTATATTAACCAGATTCTAATCTCTTATTTTAGTCTTTCCTAAAATAAAAATCTGTATGGGCTCAATCCTCTTAATACTTCTGAAATCCAACAAATCATATATAAATTTGAGACAATGACTGTGTACAAAACAAACAAACAAAAATCCATGTTTTATTTTCCTTCTAAGTGCCATTATAATGATTGAATGATTAAAGACTTAGTGGGCAGGAAAATACTGGTTAAAATAGAACTTATCACTTTTTTTTTACATAGATGCCCAGATCAAAAATTGAAACTTTACCTCTAGGAGACATACAGGGGAAACCATAAGTGAAACCTGAATAGTGAGTATTCACCAATGATTCAGGTTGAGTGGATGATATCTGTACTTAGACTTTCTGACTGAGCCTAAAATAAAGCTCAACACTCCCAAGTCTTTTGTTTTCTTCTTGGCTATCACGAAAAAATAGTGCAGTTCTTGAGGGGTGCAGTCTTATATTGGGACACAGATTTTATAGGATTGAAGATCTATGAGTTCACAATCAAATATCACTAAATATATGCAGTCAAAACAATGAGATTCAGAGAAACAAACAAAAATTCCAATTATGTATAACCTTCGAAATCTTCAGATACACATACAGAAAATGAAATACTATGTACAAAATGTTTAAGGATATAAAAGAAGGAATTACATGCTATACGATAATGAAATGACAACTCCAAATTTCTGGGTGAAGGTACATGGCAGCATATATGTTTAGGTCCAGGAAAACAGAACAACTGCAATGAAAAGACATTTTAGATACACTAAAACTGAGTTTATGTCCTATGTTCCTACTAGAAAAGATGTAATTCAGGGAGAAGTAAAATGATCCCAGAGAGAAGATCTAAGTTGCAGTTAAGAATGATGAACAATAACAAAAAATGGTAAATATATAGATAAAATAAAACAAATATTGTGAGTACAAAATAAAAATAACATAAACAATGCTAATAAAATAATATCAAACCTGAGAATTAAAAGAAAGAAACTAAAATGCTTTCCAACAATAATATGTATGTCCAGAGATCAGTAGTAAAAATTAAAATGCTCTAATTCATTGTATTGTATGGTACTCAAAATAGTCACTGTACTAAAAAATATGAAGCATATTTTGTTAAGACAAATGTACATAGGAAAATTTAAAGTGTAATAATAAAAATAAATTTCAAGTAACATGTTAGAGATAGTGTTTGACCTTCAAAGTAAAGAAAGAATGAAAAGAAAAAAAAGCAAAGACTCCTCAGTCAATTAAAAAGTCAAGTTGAAAGAAAAAGGAAGCAATAGGAAAGCAGGACAATTACAAAACAAAAAGATAAAAGAAAGAAGCACACATATTTAAGTGATTACAGTACCCATCTATGGATTACACTCATCACTTAAGATAGAAGATTAGATTTTAAAATCTGTGGCTACATATAACTACGAGACACACACTAATATCTAAGACATAAAAGATTGAACTAAATAATAAAAAATAATATGCTAGGCAGATATTAGTCCAATGTAATCTTAGGTATACTAGGCAAGAGAGACTTTAAGACCAATAGCATTATTTGATGTAAAGATTATTAATATATGTAAACTTAAAAATAGTTTTTCAATTAACTAGACACATATATTAAAAAATACTTTTATGGAACTTATATGTCCTAAGAACAGAAATTAACAAATGTGTCAACACATAAGAGATTTCAACATAGTCACCTGTTTTGGCAAATCACACATTAAAATAATGATGATTAACAGGCTTAACAATCTTGATCTCTAGCAAATACATGTACATATAATATACATGTATGCATAATATAATAAAATTTATAATTATACATTATATAATATATTCTACAAATATAAGCAAATGCACACATAGACACACATGCCCTAAATCATAAATCACACCATCTTCTTAAGCATACATAAAACACTAAAACTTGAAACTTTTATAAATTAAAACATAACAATGTACTCTGAGAAACAAACTGAGGGTTCTAGAGGGGAGGTGGGTGGGGGATGGGTTAGTCTGGTGATGGGTATTAAAAAGGGCATGTACTGCATGGAGCACTGGGTGTTATACGCAAACAATGAATCATGGAACACTACATCAAAAACTAATGATGTAATGTATGATGATTAACATAACATAATAAAAAAAACATAATGTATAACATTGTCAATTCTGGCAAATTAACCTATAGCTACGAGGTCATTCTCATCAACGGCATTTTGGGAAACTTAAAAAAGAAGTTGATTAAAAATCAATTTTTAAGAGCAAATAACAAAAATAGCCAAGACATTCTACAAGGAGATCAAGTTGGAAATAGCTGAGCTGCAATATATCAAGATTTGATACAAAGATATTAATTAAATCAGTATGTTTTGACATAGGAATAGACATACTAATCAATAGAACAAAACAGAGAGCCAGAAATCTACACATATATCGAACCTGGAATCACAAAAGGTTTGGCATTACAGATCAGTGAGGAATGGAAAAGCTACTAATTTTTAGTTGATTTTGAATGTAAAAAATGATCCAATTTTCATACTAAATGTAAAAATAAATTCTATATGTATTAAAAACTTAAATGTGAAAGGAAAATTAAAAAAAAATTAGAAGTATAAGAAAATGTCTTTATATACATAAAGGAAAAGATTTTTAAATTCTACTTTATCAGAACTTTGTTCATCAAAAAGCAGCATAAAAGTGAAAAGATAAGCCATAATTGGGAAAAGATATTTGCCACATACATAACCAACCAAATATTAGCCTCTAGAATATATCTATAAATATATATGAGCAACACCAATATAAGAAAGAAAAAAGTTATAAAGCTCAATGATAAAATGGACAACAGACATTTCTTCACAAAGAAAACACAATTTATTAGTATTAGGAAAAGGAAAGTTAATAACACAATGAGACACTCTTGATACCCATTAGATTATGGGTAATTATCTGCTTTAAATAAAAATAAAAACAATAATAACAGTGTATATATTATTTTTATTATTATTAATATTTGGTGAGCATTTGCTAAGTATTAGGCACTGTGAAGAACACTTGTATCTTAGTTTTTTTAATGTAAAATGTGTAGTGTTCTCATTTTATAGGATAGAAAAAGGGTGTTTAGCAAGATTAATAAGTAACTTGGGGTGAGGAAGTTCAAGATGGCAGTATAGGAAGATCCTGAGCTCACTTCCTCCCATGGACACACCAAATCTCCAGCTACATATATGGATCATTTCCCTCTGAAAAAGATCTGAAAACAGATTAATTGTCTATAACAAAGGAAAAAAGGACCACATTGAGACAGGTGGGAGAGGCAGAGGCTCTTGCAGAAAATCCCACATCCTGTAAAGCAATGCACAATAGTGAGGGATCTCATCAAATAACTGCTTCTCCTGGAGGAGTGAAATGTTGGTGCTCCACATCAGGCACCCAGGCCCCTGGGATCTCCACTGGCAAAATGAGCCCCTAGAACACCTGGCTTGGAAAACCGATGGGGCTAATATCCAGGGGTCCCAAACAGATTTCCCTCTTGGAGGGCTTGTGTGCAGTCTAGTTCACCTGGAGACCCACTGAAAAAAAAGTGGTTTGAGAAGCACCTAGACTATATGTGAGAGAGATTCATTTGCTGAGCTGGGGGCATCAACTGGAGAAGTGAGGGATAGTTGAGATGCTCTCTAAAGATGGAGGCATGCAGATGTTATTGTTGCAGTCTCCACATAACCTGCTAGTACAGGCAGCAAGATCAGACACAGTACCCTCCCACCACCTTGCGGGGATGAGTGGGGGTGCACTGTCATGGCATTTGCTGAGGCAGGAGACCATGGGCATTTGCAGCACTCCTTCATCCCCTGGCTGGGGCTCATAAGTGTGAGTGGTTGTGAGATTCTTTGGTACCCAGCCTAAAGTGAACATATGCACACAGACAAGGCACTTTCCCACTGCCTTTCTGCAGCTGGCGAGTATGCCCTAGCCCCAACACTCTCCTGCTTTCTTGCTAAAGCCAACAGATATACACAATCCACAAAGGAGATACCTCTTGATTGGCTCTGTTGACCAAGAGGACTGGCATTCCAGAGCTCCAGGAGATTGTAACAGTTGGAAAGATAGTTCTTGGTGGGCCACAAAACCCAGGGCATAGAGAGAATACTGAAACACACCACCAGTGTTCCTGTGAAAAAGACCTATTTACTTACAGTGGAGCTTCAGCCTGAGGGGTGGGCCTCAGGTTTCCCACACTCTAGAGGCTAAGAAGGCAAGGAACATAAGCAGGGAGACACACTTTGGCCTTGCTATAGCTTGATGAGACTTCACAAAAAGGAGATTATACACTCACCCGGAGCCCAAAGTTTTGCAAAGTTTGCCGAGTATACCTCCAGATCCTCTAGTCCAGAGGACAGCAGGGATTACCACTGCAGCCCCACAGGACTGCATAAATTTGAATACTTTAAAAGCTGCTGCTTGAGGGTCTGGTTCAAATCAGCTTACTCCAGGTGCTAAAGGAAACTCCTCCTCTTGGATTGCTGACAGATCTTGGCAGAACCTCTAAAGGAGGGCATTTCAAGAATAAATCATGCAGTGTAGACAATCACAAAGGTTAAAGAGATAAGGGCAAAGAGCTAGGGCAAAATTAAATGAGAAGGGCATCATTTACACAAGGCCATTCCTTCAAGACTGAGAGATGTAGCTATTTCACACATACATAGTAACAAAGAGAGTCAAGCAAAATGAGGAACAGAGAAATATGTTCCAAACAAAAGAACAAAATAAAACCTCAGAAAAAGACCTTAATGATATGGAAATAAGTAATCTACCTGATAAAGAATTCAAAGTAATGATAATAAAGATGCTCACTGAACTTGGGCAACAAATGGATGAACACTCAATAAAGAACTGAGAAAGAGACAGAAAATATAAGAAGGTACCAAACAGAAGTGACAGGACTGAAGAATAAAACTGAAAACTGAAACCAAACTGAAAAATGCACTTGCAATGGGGGAGGGGTGGTGGTGGTGGGGGTTGGGGGGTGGTGTTCAACTGGATGAAATAGAAGAACAGATCACTAAGCTGGAAGACAGAGCAGAGGAACTAACCCAGAGGGAGCAGCAAAAAGAAAAAAGAATTTTAAAAATAATGATAACTTAAGGGACCTGTGGAACAATATCAGGTGCAATAACATTAGCATTATAGGGATCCCAGAAGAAAAAGAGAGAAAGGGATAGAAAACTTATTTGAAGAACTAATGGCTGAAAACTTCCCTAGCCTTGGGGTGGAAACAGGCATCCAGATTCAGGAATCCCAGAGAGTTCCAACTAAGTGGAACCCAAAGAGACCCACACCAAGACACATTATAATTAAATTGTCAAAATTTAAAGACAGAGAATCTTTAAAGCAGTGAGAGAAAAAGAAATTGTTACATACACACAAGGGAAACCCCAAACTCAGCAGGATTCTTAGCAGAAAGTTCGCAAGCCAGAGTAGAATGACATATTCAGAGGTCTGAAAGAAAAAAACAAAAACAAAAACAAAACACTTCCAACTAAGAATATTTTACCCAACAAGGTGATCATGCAGATTTGAAGGACATATAGAGTTTTCTAGACAAACAAAACCTAAAGGAGATCCTCACTACTAAACTAGCCTTACAAGACATATTCAAGGGACTTCTTTAAGCTGAAAAGAAATGGCACCAAATAATAACAGGAAAACATATGAAAGTAAAAATCTCATTGAAAAAAGTAAATATATGGTAAAGATAGTGGATTAATCAGGATGCCTGGGTGGCTCAGTTGTTTAAGTGTCTGCCTTTGGCTCAGGTCATGATCTCAGGGTCCTGGGATCAAGTCCTGCATCAGGCTCCTTGCTCAGCGGGGAGCCTGCTTCTCCCTCTACCTGCTGCTCCCCCCTGCTTGTGCTCTCTCTCTGTCTCTGACAAATGAATAAATAAAATCTTAAAAAAAAAATGGTGGATTAATCACATACAAAGCTACTAAGAAGGTTAAAAGACAAGGGTAGTAAAATTAACTAAAACTATAGTAATTAGTTAAGGGGTAAATAAAATAAAAAGATGTTGGGGTGTCTGGGTAGCTCAGTCAGTTGAGTGTCTGACTCTTGACCTCAGGGTTGTGAGTTCAAGCCCCATGTTCAAGCCCCAAGCTCCATGCCCAACATGGAGCCTACTTAAAAAATAATAAATAAATAAATAAATGAAAAGGATGAAAAAAGTGACATCAAAAATGTAAAATGTGGAGGAAGAAGTAAAAATATAGAGTTTTGAAATGTGCTCAAATTTAAGTTGCTGTGAATTTAAAATAGACATATACATAGGATGATATAGGTAAACCTCATACAAAAGGACACAAAAGGTTTACAGGCAAAACCACAGAGCAAAAACTTATAGTGTATACACAAGACGATGAAAAAGGAATATAACATAACACTAAAGAAAGTCATCAAACAAGGGAAGAGAGAAAGAGAAGAAAAGAACAGAGAACTACAAAAACAGAAAGAAAACAATCAACAAAGTGGCAATAAATATACTCCTATCAATAATTGCTTTAAATATGATGGACTAAAGTCTCCAATCAAAAGACATAGAGTGGGGCGCCTGGGTGGCTCAGTTGGTTAAGCGACTGCCTTCGGCTCAGGTCATGATCCTGGAGTCCCGGGATCGAGTCCCACATCAGGCTCCCTGCTCAGCAGGGAGTCTGCTTCTCCCTCTGACCCTCCTCCCTCTCATGCTCTCTGTCTCTCATTCTCTCTCGCGCAAATAAATAAAAATCTTAAAAAAAAAAAAGACATTTAGTGGCTGAATGGATATAAAAGGACACATCTATATGCTGCCTCTAAGAGACTTAGTTCAGAAGTAAGGAACAAGATAGGGATGTCCACTCTCACCATTACTATTTTTTTTTAATTTTTTATTGTTATGTTAATAACCATACATTACATCATTAGTTTTTGATGTAGTGTTCCATGATTCATTGTTTGCGTATAACACCCAGTGCTCCATGCAGAGCATGTCCTCTTTATACCCATCACCAGGCTAACCCATCCTCCCACCCCCCTCCCCTCTAGAACCCTCAGTTTGTTTTTCAGAGTCCATCGTCTCTCATGGTTCGTCTCCCCCTCTGATTTCCCCCCTTCATTCTTCCCCTCCTGCTATCTTCTTCTTCTTCTTTTTTTTTAAATATATATTGTATTATTTGTTTCAAAGGTACAGATCTGTGATTCAACAGTCTTGCACAATTCACAGCACTCACCATAGCACATACCCTTACTATTTAACACAGTACTGGAAATCTTAGCCTCAGCAATCAGACAACAACAACAACAAATAAAAGGATCCAAATCAGCAAGGAAAAAGTCAAACTTCCACTATTTGCAGATGACATAATACTCTATGTAGAAAACTTGAAAGATCACCAAAAAATTGCTAGAACTAATATATGAATTCAGCAAAGTCACAGCATATAAAATCATTGTACAGAAATCTGTTGCCTTTCAATACACCAATAATGAAGTAGCAGAAAAAGAAATCAAGGAATCGATCTCACTTACAATTGCATCAAAAACCATAAAATACCTAGGAATAAACCTAAACAAAGAAGTAAAAGATCTGTACTCTGAAAACTATAGAACACTTATGAAAGAAATTGGAGAGAACACAAAGAAATGGAAAAACATTCCATGATCATGGATTGGAAGAACATTGTTAAAATGTCTAAAGCAATCTACACATTTTTTTTAAATGTAAATTTTAGTTAGTGAACATACAGTGCAATACTGGTTTCTGCAGGAGATTCAGTGATTCATCACTTGTATACAACTAATCTTCGACAAAGCAGGAAAGAATACCCAATGGAAAGAAGACAGTGTATTCAACAAATAGCATTGGGAAAATTGGACAGGAACCTGCAAAAGAATGAAACTGGGCCACCTTCTTACACCATACAGAAAAATAAATTTAAAATGGATGAAAGACCTAAATGTGAGTCTTGAAACCATAAAATCCTAGAGGAGAACACAGGCAGCAACCTCTTTGACCTTGGCAATAATAACTTCTTACAAGTCACTGGTGGCAAGGGAAACAAAAGCAAAAATGAACTATTAGGACTTCATCAAGGTAAAAAGCTTCTGCACAGTGAAGGAAACAATCAATAAAACTAAAAGGCTATCTTCAGAATGGGAGAAGATATTTGCAAATGACATATCTGATAAAGGGTTAGTATCCAAAATCTATAAAGAACTTATCAGACTCAACATCCCCCCCAAAATAATCCAGTTAAGAAATGGGCAGAAGATATGAACAGACGTTTTTCTAAAGAAGACATCCAGATGGCTTATAGATACATGAAAAGATGCTCAACATCATCATCAGGGAAATACAAATCAAAACCACAATGAGATACCACCCCCCATCTGTCAGGATGGCTAAAATTAACACAAGAAACAACAGGTGTTGGCAAGGATGTGGAGAAAGGGAACTCTTTTACATTGTTGGTGGGAATGCAAACTGGTGCAGCCACTCTGGAAAACAGCATGGAAGTTCCTCAAAAAGTTAAAAATAGAACTCCCCTATGATCTAGCAATTGCACTACCAGGTATTTACCTAAAGGATATAAAAATACAGATTTGAAGGGGTACATGCACCATGATGTTTATAGCAGCAGTATAAAAAATAGCCAAACTATGGAAAGAGCCTAAATGTCCATTGACTGATGAATGGATAAAGAAGATGTGGTATATATACATAATGGAATATTACTCATCCATCAAAAAGAATGAAATCTTGCCAATCTCAATCATGTGGATGGAGATAGAATGTATTATGTTAAGTGAAATAAGTCAGTCAGAGAAAGACAAGTACCATGATTTCACTTATATGTGGAATTTAAGAAACAAAACAGATGAACATATTGAAGGGGGTAAGAAAAGAGCGAGGGAAACAAACCATAAAAGATTCTTAATGATAGAGAACAAACTGAGGGTTGATGGAGGGAGGTGGGTGGGGGATGGGCTAGATTGGTGATGGGTATTAAGGAGGGCACTTGTTATGAGAACACTGGGTGTTGTATGTAAGTGATGAATTGCTGAATTCTACTCCTGAAACCAATATTGCACTGTGTGTTGACTAGCCAGAATTTCAATAGAAATTTGAAGAAAAATAAAAGAAAGTGGAAGGATGAAAAAAATATTTCATTCAAATGGAAATGAAAAAAAGATGATGTAACTATACTCTTTACAGACAAAGAAGACTTTAAACCAAAGACCGTAATAGAAGACAAAGAGAGTCTCTGCATAATGATAAAGGGGTCAATCCAGAAAGAAGTATAACATTTATAAATATATATGCACCCAATATAGGAACACCTAAATATATAAAGCAAATATTAACAGACCAAAAGAGAGAAATTGACAGTAATACCAATAATAATAGATTTTAACACCCAAATTATGTCAACAGACTGATCATACAGACAGAAAATCTATAAGGAAACATCAGCTTTAAATCATACAAAAGACCAGATGGACTTAATAGATACACTCTGAACATTCCATCCAAAAGCAGTAGAATATACGTTCTTCTCAGGTACACCTGAAACATTCTCCAGGATAGCTCACATGCTAGACCACAAAACAAGTCTCAAATAATTCAAGACTAAAATTACAATGGTATGAAACTAGAAATCAGTCACAAGAAGAAAACTGGGAAAACTACAAATAAGTGGAGATTAAATAACATGTTACTGAACAACTACTGAAATCATAGAGGAAACCAAAGGAGAAATAAAAAAATACCTAGAAACAAATGAAACAGAAATATGACATATCAAAGTCTATGGAATGCAGCAAAAGCAGTTCTAAAAAGGAAGTTTATAGAAATATAGGCCTACCTCTAGAAACAAGGAAAATCTCAAATAAATAATTTAACTTTATATCTAAATGAATAAAAAAGAAAAAAAACCCAAGAATAGTAGAAAGAAGGAAATAATAAAGATCAGAGTGGAAATAAATGAAATATAAACTAAAAAGATAATAGATCAATGAAATTAATAGTTTTTTTTTTAAAAAAGATAAACAAAATTGACAAACCTTTAGCTAGACTTAACAGGAAAAAAACAGAGAGAGCTCAATAAATAAAATTAGAATTGAAAGAGAAGTTATAACTGATACCAAAGAAAAACAAAGGATCCTAAGAGTCTACTATGAACATTTATATACCAATAAATTTGACAATCTAGAAGAAATGAGTAAATTCCTAGAAGTTTACAATCTTCCATGACTAAATCATAAATAAATAGAAAATTGAATAGACCAATTACTAGTAAGGTGATTGAATAAGTAATCAAAAACCTCTAAATGAACAAAAGTCCAGGACTAGAGGACTTCACTGGTAATTTCTTATCAAACATTCAAAGATTTAATACCTGTCCTCAAACTCTTCCAAAAAATGGAAGAGGAAGGAAAGCTCCTAAACTCATTTTATGAGGCTAGCATTGCCCTGATACCAAAAACCAGCCAAGAACCCTACGAAGAAAAGAAAATAACAGGCCAATATCCCTGATGAACACAGATGCAGAAATCCTCAACAAAATAATTAGCAAACCAAATTTAATAATACATTAAAAGGATCATACACCATGATCAAATGGGATTTATTCCAGGGAGTCAAGGTAGTTCTACGTCCACAAATCAATGTGATACACCACATTAACAAAATGAAAAAAAATATGAAAAAAAATACAATCATCTCAATAGATGCAGATAAAGCATTTGACAAAGTTCAACTCATTTATGATTAAAAACTCTCAATCAAGTAGGCATAGAGAGAATGTACCTTAACATAATAAAAGCCATATATGACAAACCCACAGCTAACACCATACTCAATGGTGAAAGCTGAAAGCTCTTCCTCTAGGATCAGGAATGAGAAAGAATGCCCACTATTTTCACTTCTATTCAACATAGTATTAGGAGTATTATGCCAATAGGTCAAGAAAAAGAAATAGAAGGCATCCAAATTAGAAAAAAGTAGAAGTAAAAGTGTCACTACTTGCAGATGTCATGATACTTTTATGGAAAACCTAAAGACTATACCAAAAAATGTAAGAATAAATGAATTCAGTAAAGTTATAAAAAAAACAAGATCAATATACAAAAATCTACTGTGTTTCTATTTACTAATAACAAACTATCAGAAAGAGGAATCAAGAAAATATTCCCAGTCATAATTGTATCAAAAAAGAATACCTAAAAACAAATTTAACTAAGGCGATGAAAGACCTGTGCATGGAAAACTGTAAGACACTGATGAAAGAAATTGGAGACACAAATAAATGGAAAGATAGTCTGTGCTCATTGATTGGAATAATTAATATTGTTAAAATGTCCATATTACCAAAGCAGTCTACAGATGCAGTGCAATTCCTATCAAAATTCTAATATTACTCAGCCAACAAAAAGAATAAAATTTTGCCATTTGTAGGGACATGGATGGAGCTAGAGTGTATTATGCTAAGTGAAATAAGTCAGCCTGAGAAAGACAAATACCATATGATTTCACTCATTTGCGGAATTTAGGAAACAAAACAAATGAATGTGTAGGAAGGAGAAAAAAAAGGAGGGAGAAGGAGAGAGGTGGAGGCAAACCATAAGAGACTCTTAAAGACAGAGAACAAACTAAGGGGTGTGGGTGGGGGATGGACTAAATGGGTGATGGGTATTAAGGAGGGCACTTGTTATGATGAGCACTGGGTGTTATATGTAAGTGATGAATCACTAAATTCTACTCCTAAAATCAATATTATACTATATGTTAACTAATTAGAATTTAAATAACAGTTTGGAAGAAAAAAAATTCTAATGACACTTTTCACAGAACATAGAACAAATAATTCTAACATTTGTATGGAACCACAAAAAACCCTGAATAGCCAAAATACTTTCAAGAGAAAACAAAGCTGAAGGTATCATGATTCCTTGACTGCAAACAATTTAGGTTTACACCTAGAGGAATAGAAAAAGAACAAACAAAGCCCAAGGGTAGTAGAAAGAAGGAAATAATAAGATCAGAGCGGAAATAAATAAGAGACCAAAAAGATAATAGAAAAGATCAATGAAATTAATAGCTGCTTTTTAAAAAAAGATAAAATTGACAAATCTGTGTCCATCAATGGCTGAATGGGTAAAGAAGATGTGAGATATATGTATTTTATATAAACAAGGTGATATATAGATTATATATAAACAATGTGAGGGGGGGCGGAGCAAGATGGTGGAGGAGTAGGAGACCTGGATTTTGTCTCCTCTCAGGAATTCAGCTGGATAGGGATCAAACCATTCTGAACACCTACAAACTCAACAGGAGATTGAAGAAAAGAAGAGCAACAACTCTCTTATCAGAAAAGCGACCACTTTCTGGAAGGTAGGACGTGCGGAGAAGTGAATCCGTGGCGATATTCGGGAGGGTAGACGGCGGGGGAGGGGCCTCCGTCAGCCGCTTCTGGCAAGTGATAGAGCCGCGGAGCACAAAATCGGAACTTTTAAAAGTCTGCTCCACCGAGGGACGTCACTCTGGTGGCTAAGCGAGGGGTGGAACCCTCCGGGACAGTGTGGTCTCAGGACCCTCGGGGTCACAGAAAGACCGGGGGTGCCTGAGTGCGGCAGAGCTCCCAGGTATCGGAGCGGGGAAGCCGGCTGCAGAGGCGGAGCCCAGGCGCGGGCTCTCAGCTCGGGGTTGCCATAAACCGGGATCCGCGGCCCAGTCGGGCCCCTGCTCCTCCAGCAGGGACCCCACAAGCGGCAGATCCGGGGAGACTCACCTTCCTTCCCCGGGAGGAGCCGCGCGGGAGTGCACCGCAGGGATCTGCTGGGTTTGGAGACTCCACCCGGGGTCGGGTGCCTGAGATAGAAACGCGCGGTCACAGGCCGGGCAAACACGGAGTGCGGCCGGAGACCGGGGAGACGGGAGTGACTGACGGCTTTTCTCTGGGGGCTCACTGAGGAGTGGGGCCCCGAGTTCTCGGCTCCTCCAGAGCGGAGATTGGGAGGCCGCCATTTTCACTCTCCGCCTCCAAAGCTGTACGGAAAGCTCGCAGGGAACAAAAGCCCCGGAGAGCAAACCCAGCAGATGACTTAGCCGGGAGGGGGCAAGGGCGGGACAATTCCGCCTCCGGCAGAGACATTTGGAAACCACGGCAACAGGCCCCTCCCCAGAAGATCAGCGAGAACAGCCAGCCAAGACCAAGTTCACCGATCAATGAGAACGGCAGAACTCCAGCCCGGGAATACTGCACATAGAATTCATGGCTTTTTTACCATGATTCTTTAGTTTTTCAAAGTTAATTTTTTTTAACTGTCTTTTTGTCTTATTATTTCTTTTTGAATTTTTCTTTTTCCCTTTTTCAACCAACATCTTATCGATCCCTTTTTTTAAAAAAAAAAAACATTTTTATTTTTCATTTTTAGAGTCATATTCTATCCCTTCATAGTAGTTACCCATATTTTTGGCATATATATATAAGTTGTTCTCTCTTTAAAATTTTGAGATAGTTTCTTCTAACAGATTAAAATATACCCTAAATCTCTAGTATATGGTGCTTTCTATTCCCCTGCCTAATCACATCCTCTCCCTTTTTTTTTTCTCTTTTTAAATCCTCTTCTTTCTTTTTTCAAACAACTTCTTATCAATTCCTTTTATAACATTTTTTATAATTTCCATTTTTACAGTCATATTCCATCCCTTCATCATATCAACCCTTATTTTTGTACATATATAAGTTTTTCTTTCTTTAAAATTTTGGGAGGCACTTTCTTCTAAAAGACCAAAATACACCCCAAATCTAGTGTGTGGCACTGATCTATATACCATATAGATCATATTTGATCACATTCTAGTTTTCCTTTTGTTGTTGTTGTTTTGTTTTGTTTGTTTTTGTTTTTATCTTTATCTTTTTTTTTTTTTCTTTTTCTTTTTTCTCTCTTTCCCTTTCTTATCCCACTGCTTCAGGTCTTTTCTGATTTGTTTAGAGTATATTTTCTGGGGACGTGGTTATTCTGCTAGCATTTTGTTCTCTCATTAATCTATTCTCCTCTGCACAAAATGACGAGACAGAAAAAATCACCTCAACAAAAAGAACAAGAGGTAGTACCGACTGCCAGGGACCTACTCAATACGGACATTAGTACGATGTCAGATCTAGAGTTCAGAATCATCACTTTAAAGATACTAGCTGGGCTTGAAAAAAATATGGAAGTTATTAGAGAAACCCTTTCTGGAGAAGTAAAAGAGCTAAAATCCAACCAAGTAGAAATCAAAAAGGCTATTAATGAGGTGCAATCAAAAATGGGGGCGCTAACTGCTAGAATAAACGAGGCAGAAGAGAGAATCAGTAATATAGAAGATGAAATGATGGAAAATAAAGAAGCTGAGAAAAAGAGAGATAAACAACTACTGGATCACGAGGGCAGAATTCGAGAGATAAGCGATACCATAAGACGAAACAACATTAGAATAATTGGGATCCCAGAAGAAGAAGAAAAAGAGAGAGGGCCAGAAGGTATAATGGAGCAAATTATAGCGGAGAACTTCCCTAATTTGGGGAAAGAAACAGGCATGAAAATCCAGGAAGCACAGAGAACCCCTCTCAAAATCAATAAAAATAGGTCAACTCCCTGACATCTAATAGTAAAACTTACGAGTCTCATAGACAAAGAGAAAATCCTGAAAGCAGCTCGGGAGAAGAGATATGTAACCTACAATGGTAGAAACATTAGATTGGCAACAGACCTATCCACAGAGACCTGGCAGGCCAGAAAGGACTGGCAGGATATATTCAGAGCACTAAATGAGAAAAATATGCAGCCAAGAATACTCTATCCAGCTAGGCTGTCATTGAAAATTGAAGGAGAGATAAAAAGCTTCCAGGACAAACAAAAACTAAAGGAATTTGCAAACACAAAACCAGCCCTACAGGAAATCTTGAAAGGGGTCCTCTAAGCAAAGAGAGACCCTAAAAGCAACATAGACCAGAAAGGAACACAGACAATATATGGTAACAGTCACCTTACAGGCAATACAATGGCACTAAATTCCTATCTTTCAATAGTTACCCTGAATGTAAATGGGCTAAAGGCCCCAATCAAAAGACACAGGCTAACAGACTGGATTAAAAAACAAGACCCATCGATATGCTGTCTGCAAGAGACTCATTTTAGAACCAAAGACACCCCCAGATTGAAAGTGAGGGGGTGGAAAACCATTTACCATGCTAATGGACACCAAAAGAAAGCTGGGGTGGCAATCCTTATATCAGAAAAATTAGATTTTAAACCAAAGACTGTAATAAGAGATGAGGAAGGACACTATATCATACTTACAGGATCTATCCAACAAGAAGATCTAACAATTGTAAATATCTATGCCCCTAACATGGGAGCAGCCAATTATATGAGGCAATTAATAACAAAAGCAAAGAAACACGTCGACAACAATACAATAATAGTGGGGGACTTTAACATCCCCCTCACTGAAATGGACAGATCGTCTAAGCAAAAGATCAACAAGGAAATAAAGACTTTAAATGACACTGGACCAAATGGACTTCACAGACATATTCAGAACATTCCACCCCAAAGCAACGGAATACACATTCTTCTCTAGTGCCCATGGAACATTCTCCAGAATAGATCACATCCTAGGTCATAAATCAGGTCTCAACCGATACCAAAAGATTGGGATCATTCCCTGCCTATTTTCAGACCACAACGCTTTGAAACTAGAACTCAATCACAAGAGGAAAGTCGGAAAGAACTCAAATACATGGAGGCTAAGGAGCATCCTACTGAAGAATGAATGGGTCAACCAGGAAATTAAAGAAGAATTAAAAAAAATACATGGAAACCAATGAAAATGAAAACACAACTGTTCAAAATCTTTGGGATGCAGCAAAGGCAGTCCTAAGAGGAAAGTATATAGCAATACAAGCCTTTCTCAAGAAACAAGAAAGGTCTCAAGTACACAACCTAACCCTACACCTAAAGGAGCTGGAGAAAGAACAGCAAATAAAGCCTAAACCCAGCAGGAGAAGAGAAATCATAAAGATCAGAGCAGAAATCAATGAAATAGAAACCAAAAGAATAGTAGAACAGATCAACGAAACTAGGAGCTGGTTCTTTAAAAGAATTAACAAGATTGATAAACCCCTGGCCAGACTTATCAAAAAGAGAAGAGAAATGACCCAAATCAACAAAATCATGAATGAAAGAGGAGAAATCACAACCAACACCAAAGAAATACAAACAATTATAAGAACATATTATGAGCAACTCTATGCCAGCAAATTAGATAACCTGGAAGAGATGGATGCATTCCTAGAGATGTATCAACTACCAAAACTGAACCAGGATGAAATAGAAAACCTGAACAGACCTATAACCACTAAGGAAATTGAAGCAGTCATCAAAAATCTCCCAAAAAACAAAAGCCCAGGGCCAGATGGCTTCCCAGGGGAATGCTACCAAACATTTCAAGAAGAATTAATACCTATTCTTCTGAAACTGTTCCAAAAAATAGAAACGGAAGGAAAACTTCCAAACTCATTTTATGAGGCCAGCATTACCTTGATCCCAAAACCAGACAAAGACCCCATCAAAAAGGAGAATTACAGACCAATATCCCTGATGAACATGGATGCAAAAATTCTCACAAAAATACTAGCCAATAGGATCCAACAGTATATTAAAAGGATTATTCACCATGACCAAGTGGGATTTATCCCTGGGCTGCAAGGTTGGTTCAACATCCGCAAATCAATCAATGTGATACAATACATTAACAAAAGAAAGAACAAGAATCATATGATCCTCTCAATAGATGCAGAAAAAGCTTTTGACAAAGTACAGCATCCTTTCTTGATCAAAACTCTTCAGAGTATAGGGATAGGGGGCACATACCTCAATATCATAAAAGCCATCTATGAAAAACCTACAGCAAATATTATTCTCAATGGGGAAAAACTGAGAGCTTTCCCCCTAAGGTCAGGAACGCGGCAGGGATGTCCACTATCACCACTGCTATTCAACATAGTATTGGAAGTCCTAGCCACAGCAATCAGACAACAAAAAGAAATCAAAGGCATCCAAATTGGCAAAGAAGAAGTCAAACTCTCACTCTTTGCAGATGATATGATACTTTATGTGGAAAACGAAAAGATTCCACCCCAAAACTGCTAGAACTCATACAGGAATTCAGTCAAGTGGGAGGATATAAAATCAATGCACAGAAGTCAGTGGCTTTCCTATACACCAACAACAAGACAGAAGAAAGAGAAATTAAGGAGTCGATCCCATTTACAATTGCACCCAAAACCATAAGATACCTAGGAATAAATCTAACCAAAGAGACAAAGGATCTATACTCAGAAAACTATAAAATACTCATGAAGGGAATTGAGGAAGACACAAAGAAATGGAAAAACGTTCCATGCTCATGAATTGGAAGAACAAATATTGTGAAGATGTCAGTGCTACCTAGAGCAATCTACACATTCAATGCAATCCCCATCAAAATACCATCCACTTTTTTCAAAGAAATGGAACAAATAATCCTAAAATTTGTATGGAACCAGAAAAGACCCCGCATAGCCAGAGGAATATTGAAAAAGAAAAGCAAAGCCGGCGGCATCACAATTCCGGACTTCAAGCTCTATTACAAAGCTGTCATCATCAAGACGGCATGGTACTGGCACAAAAACAGACACATAGATCAATGGAACAGAACAGAGAGCCCAGAAATGGACCCTCAACTCTATGGTCAACTCATCTTTGACAAAGCAGGAAAGAATGTCCAATGGAACAAAGACAGTCTCGTCAACAAATGGTGTTGGGAAAATTGGATAGCCACACGCAGAAGAATGAAACTGGACCATTTCCTTACACCACACACAAAAATAGACTCCGAATGGTTGAAAGACCTCAATGTGAGACAGGAGTCCATCCAAATCCTAAAGGAGAACACAGGCAGCAACCTCTTTGACCTCAGCCGAAGCAACTTCTTCCTAGAAACATCGCCAAAGGCAAGGGAAGCAAGGGTAAAAATGAACTCTTGGGACTTCATCAAGATAAAAAGCTTTTGCAAAGCAAAGGAAACAGTCAACAAAACCAAAAGACAACCGACAGAATGGGAGAAGATATTTGCAAATGACATATCAGATAAAGGGCTAGTATCCAAAATCTATAAAGAACTCATCAAACTCAGCACCCAAAGAACAAAGAATCCAATCAAGAAATGGGCAGAAGACATGAACAGACATTTTTCCAAAGAAGACATCCAAATGGCCAACAGACACATGAAAAAGTGCTCAATATCGCTCAGCATCAGGGAAATCCAAATCAAAACCTCAATGAGATACCACCTCACACCAGTCAGAATGGCTAAAATTAACAAGTCAGGAAATGACAGATTTTGGCAGGGATGTGGAGAAAGGGGAACCCTCCTACACTGTTGGTGGGAATGCAAGGTGGTGCAGCCACTCTGGAAAACTGTATGGAGATTCCTCAAAAAGTTGAAAATAGAGCTACCATATGATCCAGCAATTGCACTACTGGGTATTTACCCCAAAGATACAAATGTAGGGATCCGAAGGGGTACGTGCACCCCGATGTTTATAGCAGCAATGTCCACAATAGCCAAACTGTGGAAAGAGCCAAGATGTCCATCGACAGATGACTGGATAAAGAAGATGTGGTATATATATAGAATGGAATATTATGCAGCCATCAAAAGGAATGAGATCTTGCCATTTGGAACGACGTGGATGGAACTGGAGGGTATTATGTTGAGTAAAGTAAGTCAAAAAGAGAAAGACATGTATCATATGATCTCACTGATATGAGGAATTCTTAATCGCAGGAATCAAACTGAGGGTTGTTGGAGTGGGGGGTGGGGTCGGAGGGATGGGGTGACTGGGTGATAGACACTGGGGAGGGTATGTGCTCTGGTAAGCGCTGCGAATTGTGCAAGACTGTTGAATTTCAGATCTGTACCTCTGAAACAAATAATGCAATATATGTTAAGAAAAAAAAAAAAGAAGAAGAAGAAGAAGAAGCTAGCGGGAGGGGAAGAATGACGCGGGGGAAATCGGAGGGGTAGATGAACCATGAGAGACGATGGACTCTGAAAAACAAACAGGGTTCTAGAGGGGAGGGCGGTGGGAGGATGGGTTAGCCTGGTGGTGGGTATTGAGGAGGGCACATTCTGCATGGAGCACTGGGTGTTGTGCACAAACAATGAATCATGGAACACTTCATCTAAAACTAATGATGTAATGTATGGGGATTAACATAAGAATAAAAAATAAAAACAAAAAAACAAAAAAAAAACCCAATGTGATACACACAATGGAATACTACTCAGCTATAAAAAAGAATGAAATCTATTTGCAACAACATGGATGGACCTTGAGGGTACTGTACTAAGTGAAACAAGTCAGAGAAAGACAAATATCACATGATTAACAAATGTGTGGTATCTAAAAAAATAAAACAAATAAAGAAATAAAACAAAACAAATCCCAGACTCACAGATACAGATAACAGTTTAGTGGTTTCCAGAGGTAAAGCAGGTTGGTGGGGGCAAAATGGGGGAAGGGGACTAAGAAGTACAAACTTCCAGTTATAAAATAAGTAAGTCATAGGAGATATAATGTACAGAATGGGGAATATAGTCAATAATATTGTATTACCTTTGTAAAATAGCAGATGGTAACTAGACTTATTGTGGTGACCATTTTGCATTGTATACAAGTGTTGAATCACTATGCCATACACCTGAAACTAATATAATATTGTACGTTAACCACACCTCAATAAAAAAAACTTGCTATGTAATGATAAAGCCTAGATTAAAATCCACATCTGTTTGACATCATATCCTATACTTTTAACCATAACTCTTGATAATAATTGCTGGATAAATTAAACAGTTAACTAAGGCAACTACTGTGTGCCTATAAATTTTCAAGGCATTAGATACACAGTGATGAACAAGAGTCCAGGACAATGAAGCCTAATAGAGTGTATAATCTATGGGGGGAAATGGACTTGATGCTCCCAGAGTTTTGTGTTATCCCATAATTTAAAAAATGAATCTGAACATTGCTTTACCCAAGGTAGTATATCTACTGAGATACTGATTTTTGATACTGTGTATGGTTGTGGAAATAGTAT
Organism: Mirounga angustirostris; assembly: GCF_029215605.1. Classification (NCBI taxonomy): domain Eukaryota; kingdom Metazoa; phylum Chordata; class Mammalia; order Carnivora; family Phocidae; genus Mirounga; species Mirounga angustirostris. Next base: position 38,969,468 of record NW_026991722.1, on the reverse strand, counting down.
AGAAATAATAGGAACTTTCAGGCCCTCTCAAATCATACCTAAAAAGTGGCTACATAAGCTGTAAATTCAACTTGTAGACAGTCATAGTTCTTGGAATAAATGAAAGTGTAATAGTTGAACCAATTTTATTATATTTTCTGTCATGTTAGTATAAGTACTATCAAATCAAACAATTGTCTTTTTTTTCTTTCACTTTGAGTAAATGAGCTTTGTGGAGATCTAGTCACTCTTTTATTCTTTTGACAGCTTGTTATGCTCATTACATGATATGTGGGATTATCAAACCAATAAGATTTCACTGTTTCTGAAATACATTATAAAATGGGATAAACTCTTTGAATATTTCTAAATACAAGTTTCAAGTCAAACTTAAAATCAGGTTAAATTCAAAACATAGAAGCTGACACACAAAACTATTTATGGCATTCTTAAACCATAGCTCATGGGCATTCAAAATTTGCTTTGGAAGTAAGTAAAAAACATCAAGATGATAGCTGAGAAAATTTTGAAGTCTTTGAGTAAATGGGAAAAATAAGGTATATGGATGGACATTGTGAAAATATGAGTAGATTTCTGAAGAAAAGGAAAGACAGAATTGAGAAGGACCAACCAATGGTAGTTGGTTGTATGTCTGCTTTCTCTGTTAGACCAGTAGGTCCTTGAGGGCATGGTTGTGTGATAATCATTTTTGTGTTCCCTACACCTCATTCAGGGCCAGGTATATGGAAAGTCCTCAACAAATATTATTTGATTAATTTAATTAATAAATATAAAGCCTTTAATGAGGCCAAGGAAGCTGGGTTCTTTTCACTTCAATTACAACAAATCGTACATTGTAAAATTTTATTAGCTATTATGTCTGTTGAACCATCACTACAGGTTAACTCTGTACAATATAGTCCTGTATTACAACAGAGATTACTACTCTATGAGGAAGTCTTTCCTGAGGCTCCCTGCCCCAGGCAGAAAGAAAATTCTTCCTCCTCCATGCTCCCATAGACGTCTAATATTATCTCTAATAAAGCATGTGTTACACTGAATCATAAATCTTTTTAACATGCACATTTTATCAGTAGATTCTGAGCATACTGAGCTAAAGATAATGTTTGCTTTGTTCCCAGTTGTAGTAACATATTTCTTAGCACCATAGCAGGGTAAGAGAAAGCATACTGTGGAAGTAGAAGATCTCCATTCTAAAATTTGGATTCTGTGACTATATTACCTAATATGGCAAAAGGGACTTTACAAATGTAATTAAGAATGCTGAGATGAGGAGATTATCTTGGATTATCTAGGTGAGCCCAATGTAATTATAAGAGCCCTTATAAGAGGGAGACAGGATCATCAAAGGCAGAGGCAGTTATATGAAGACAGAAATAGAGAAGATGTCATGATGCTATGTAGATATCACTATGAGGAAGAGACCACAAGCTAAATAAGTTTTACAAAATTTTACAAAAAAGCAATTATTATTTAAACATATGGACTGTTTGTTCAGTCCTGAACGTGATTCCTCAAAGAGTAATTTAAAAATATAATTTTATTATTAAAGACTGCCTTTGTTTCAATCATGGCATCAGCTCTTACTATTGTTGTGATATTGAATAATCTTGCTTAACCTCACTGTTTCCCCTCACCAGTTCTTCTTATATTAAATCAGAGGTACAACTTAATCCAAAACAAAATATCAATGGAACTTATCTGAGGGTGGGTATTTAAAAGTGACTTTAAAATTTAAAGTTGTAGAAGTGCAAAGAATGCATATTTTTGTTATATTTTTGGCAGAATAAACAGTAAAGTGGAAGATGCTGCTATATTGTAAGATATACCAAAACCATAATCAAAATCTAGATTTTCTGAAAGGATTAACAGGTACACCAGTGAATCTGAACTGATAATTGTGAAATAAATGTAGTAATGCTAACATTTAACATTAATGAGCTACTAATATTGCCAGGCACTGTTCTAAGCACTTTATATGTATTATTTTTTAATTTCCTCATAAGCCTGAGTTAGATACTTATTAATATTCCTATATTATTTACAAAGAAATTTAAGCACAGAAATATTAAGTAATCTTAACTAAGAACATTGAGTTAGGAATTAGTATGCAAGAAATTTGAGTTAAAGAAAGCAGACCACATCAAAAATGTTAAGGAAACTGGAAATTTGGAAAAGTATAAATCATATCTTCAGCTCATATCATATATAAAATAATATTTCATTTTATGTGAAACCCTCATATAATATATAATTTTATATGAATAAAGTAGGATATAAAACTGCAAATATAATATGATTTCAAACTGGTAAAATATGAATTGAAGAGTTAAATACAAATAATTAAACCACAGGAACAAAAAGAAAATCCAGATCGATTTTTTAACTGATCATAGGACAAGCAAGTATTTTCTAAGTATAAAACAGTATAATAAAAAAGAAAAATCTGGATGCATTTCACCACAAGCAAAATTTAAACCACTGTATTATGAAAACCCCAAAATTTGAATCTAGAAAATAGTGAAGCAAAAAAGTGAAAAATATTATATAAGTAGATCATACAAACCAGTAAGAAAAAAGAATAATACCTCAACAGAAAAAATTAGCAAAGAGCTGAGAGCAGGAACATATTAGAAATGAATTAATACAAATGTTAAACTTATAGGAAATCCAAAGTTACGTATATTAAAGGAATATTAAAAAATGACAATGAAATGGCAGAACTCACCGCACTCCAATTTACAAAAATTTAAAAGCATAATTCAAAACTCTTTAATTTTGATGATAGGCTCTTCACCTTGGGAATCATAGAAAACCTCTTTAATGGATCAAATTAACACTAATAATATTTGCACTCATTATGAGGGGATAGGTGTTGCAGGGAAGGCAGGTGTGTGTGATGGTTAATTTTACATGTCAATTTGACTAAGCCATGGTCCCGAGATATTTGATTAAATGCATTTTTAGATGTTTCCATTAAAGTATTTTTTGGATGGGATTAACGTTTAAATCAGCAGCCTTTGTGTAAAGCAAATTGCCCTCCATAACATGAGTGGATCTCATCTAATCAGTTGAAGGCCTTAGCAAAGAAGACTGAAGTCTCCCAAGAGATAAAACTCTGCCAGCGACTGCCTTCGGAGTTGAACTGCAACACTTCCTGGAGTTTCCAGCCTGCCAGCCTACGCTGCAGATTTTGAATTCACCAGCCTCCCTAATCATGAGACAATTCCTTAAAATAAATACTTCTCTCTCTCTCTCTCTCCCCACCCAACAGATAGGCGTGCTCGTGCACATACGCGTGCATGCGCGCACACACACATGTGCGCGCACACACGCACACGCGTGCGTGCATCCTATTTCTCTGGGGAACCCCGACTAATACAGCAGCTACCTAAGGAAGGTAAATACAGTTGTTTCACATATTAGCAATTTTGATATAAGAGCCTTTTGGGAAAAAAAAAAAATCATCTCATTTATTCTTATACGATCCAAAATAAATACATGCTACTTATTTCTACAGTTCTACTTTTCTGATGAAAGAGAAACAACCATCTTTACTATACGATTCCTGCCACAAGTGAAGAGCTAGGACTAGAACTAAAGTACAATATTGAATATAAATATGCTATGTTCCCAAATGATTTTGTTGCCTTTCACTTAAGTTTAGATAGAATTACTTATATTTAAATAAAAGGTTATGTTTCAAAAGGAGAAATAAATAAGCACATTCCTCTTTCAACATGAGATTAATTTATAATCTAATTTACTAGTTATCATATATAAGGATCTGTGAGATTCAACTGTTGACTGCATTAATACCATATTTTTAGAGCAAGTCATCTTTAGGATAAAATTGTTGATTACTGCTCAGCCATTGTAATAGGCTAAGATATCTAAACCTATTTAAGATTGAAGGGACATCTGGGTGGCTCAGTTGGTTAAGGACCTGCCTTTGGCTCAGGTCATGATGTCAGGGTCCTGGGATTGAGCCCCATGTTGGGCTCTCTGTGAGTCTGCTTCTCCTTCTCTCTCTGCATCCCCCTCTTGCTCATGCTTTCTCTCAAACAAATAAATAAAATCTTAAAAAAAGATTGAATTGCTTTGGTTTCATGTTTCATCTCAGAATGTTTATTAAGAGGTACTGTTTTAAGATGGGAAAATCCTAAAGCTTCAACGCATTGTGTGAGGTAATTTATCTATAAGGTAACAATCAGGAACCAATAAGGTAACAATTGGAAAGAAATGTACAAATAAATGTCTAATGAATATTCTTTGATGGCAATGAATACAATTTTTAATTCCCAATTTAATGAATTTTTTAAAAAAATTAATCTTAAAGCTACAATTATTTGCTTGTGTTTAGATATCATATAAACAATAGTAGTCATAACAGTTTACATTTAGCTAGTGTTTTTTTTATAAATCAAGTGTTTTGGAGATAGATGCATTATCTTAGGGAATACTCCCTATACCACTGTGCTAGCAGAATTCTAAGATGATTTCCAATGAGTCATGGCCTTGTAGAATTGCTTTGAGTGCAGGCAGAACCTGTGACTTCTAATCAGTAGAATATGGCAAAGGTGATAGAGTGTCACTCTTATGATTATGTTAGATTATATGGTTGCATAACTCTGTCTTAGCAGTCAGAGGGAGAGTGGACCCTATTGGTCTTGAAGAAGTAAGCACTATGCTGTGAGAGGGCTGGTGATAGGGCTACAATGCAGCCAGGATCTGTGTGGGCCTCAGGAGTTGAGAGTGATCCCTGGCTGGTAGTCAGCAAGAAAAAACTGAGTATGGGCAGCAAATGTGACCTTGGAAGAGGATCCTGACCTTAAGAAAGGAACACAGCTTTGCTGACAACTAGAGTGTAATCTTATGAGATCCTGAGCAGAGGACCCAGTTAAGCTATGCCTACACTTCTGATCTATGGAAATTTTGATACTGTCTAAGTTGAAATCTGCAGTAATTTGCTATACAACAATAGAAAACTGTTGCAAGCACTAATACAAAAAACTTCTACAAACTATTACTATTTAGGAGAAGTAGTAATTCATACATAGAAGTCATGTAAACATCCCATGTCCACAAAGCATTTAAAAGATTCATATCTTTCTCTACCCAAAGGCAAGGCCTGTGACCTTCCTATCTCAGCACAGAAAATATAGTTGTAATAATAGGAGTTGATCTTGGGGTTCTATTGTCATGATTTTACAATGTATACAGTAAATGATATATAAATCAACTTTCATTTCTTCTGTGTGATTATGGGAGTTAAAAATTACTTTTCTCTCTTAGAAACAGGCAACTTCCTGTAAATGGAAATTTCAAGCTAAAGTTCATGTACTTACTGATGAGTTCTGTGGCTGGTCTGTCATTACTTAAACCATCTGCCTGAGAGCATTGCAACTCAAGATTAAGGAAATAGGACCCCTTAATCTTTATCTAGTGACTCAAATTACATTGGTACTCTTATTGCCGTCAAATAGGAGGTGGGTGGTAGATCCTAGCCAATGGAAAGGAGTTCTCACAGTCCTGGGGTACATGAAAAAAACTATTATTTTCTTAGATAGGTCTTCTTGCTTAGACCACAATTTTATATTCTTTTCTCTCCTCAAACCTCCAGTACCTCTTCCTCCATCCTTATTCCCAACTGAACTTGCTTTCCAATTCACTGAAAAATATTAAGGAAAAAAAAAACAAAACAAAAAACCTTCACAAACTTCCAGCATCCATCTCTCATTTATCTTTGTGCCAGTATACTCTACTTTCTCTCCTGTTACTGTGGATGCTCCTAGTGACGGCCAATCTCTCAACTTGAGCAATAGATCTCACCCTCTGTCACCAACTCAAAGGATGGTATCTCAACAATTCTTCAATTATTCCTTAAGTCTACTGGCACATCAGTTCCCCATTCTCTACTTGATCATCTGTATTAGTGTACAAATGTTTTGAAAAACCAGATCCTTTCTTGGTCACATTTCATTGCCTAGTATTTATTTTTCACTTTATGTTTATAAAAAAAGGTCTTTAGTAAGGTATTTATACTCATGTTTCCACAATTTCTTCCCTCATTTTCTCTTGAAACTATTCCAATCAGATTTTGTTACTACCTTATAATTCAGCTAAAATTCTTATCAAGGTAACCAACAACTTCCCTATTCTGAGATTATCTTATTTGGTCTAGTGATTATAAACATCATATGTGGAATACTCCCATGTCATTATCACCAGCAAGAACATTTCTGCTGAACTTAAAAATCATATGTCAGCAGTCCACCGTATATTTCCACTTGGATGTCTGAAATGCATCTCAAGTTTTACGTGATCAAAACTGAGCTCCTGATACTTTCCCCTACACCTCTCTTCTCTGCAGCCTTCCCTTTGTTAAAGGCAATTTCATTCTTCTGCTTGCTTAGGCAAGCCATCCTGGTCATCCTTTACTACCTTATTTTTCTTCCTCCTATCATCTGGTCATCAGAAATTTCTACTGGCTCTATCTTTAAAATATATCCAGAATTTGATGACTTCTCATTACAGCCACAGGCACCACCTTGATCCAAGCTACCATGATCTCTTTTCTGGATTACTAAAATAGCCTCCCTACTTATGTCTATAACTCCTTTCAGTCTATTCTGAACCCAGCAAAGTGACCCAGCTGAACTGTAATTTAGATTTTGTCATATCTGTTCAAAATCTTCACTGCTTTTCAATCTTACTCTGTAGACAAGCAAATAGTTTGCAAGGCTCTAAATAATATGGCTAGAAATAAATGATATAGAAACTAAAAAACACTAGATCAATGAAACCAGGGGCTAGCTCTTTGAAAAAATTAATAAAATTGATAAACCCCTCACCAGACTTATCAAAAAGAAAAGAGAAAGGACCCAAGTAAATAAAACCACAAATGAGAGAAGAGAAATAACAACAAGCACACAGAAATACAAATAATTAGAATATTATGAAAAAATATAGCCAACAAATTGGACAACCAGGAAGAAATGGATAAATTCCTAGAAACATCTAAACTACCAAGACTGAAACAGGAAGAAATAGAAAACTTGAACAGACTGATAACCAGCAAAGAAATTGAATCAGTAATTTAAGAAGTCCCAACTAACAAAAGTCCAGGGGCCAGATGGCTTCACAGGGGAATTCAACCAAACATTTAAAGAAAAGTTAATACCCATTCTTCTCAAACTGTTCCAAAAAATAGAAATGGAAGGAAAACTTCCAAACTCATTCTAGGAGGCCAGCAACCATAATTCCAAAACCAGACAAAGACTCCACTAAAAGAGCTATAGGCCAATATCCCTGATGAACATGGATGCATAAATTCTCAACAAAATACTAGCAAACCAAATGCAACAATACACTAAAAGAATCATTCACCACAATTGAGTGGGATTTCTTCCTGGGCTGAAAGGGTGGTCCAATATCCCCAAATCAACCAATGTGATACATCACATTAACAGAAGAAAGGAAGAGGTCATTTCAACAGCTGCAGAAAAAGCATGTGACAGAGTACAACATCCATTCATGATTAAAACCCTCAACAAAGTGGGTTTAGAAGGAGCATACCTCAACATAACAAAGGCCATATATGAAAAACCCATAGCTAATATCACCCTCAATGGGGAAAAACTGAGAGCTTTTCCTTCATGGTCAGGAACAAGACAGGGATGCCCACTCTCATCACTGTTATTAACATAGTACTGGAAGTCCTAGCCACAGCAATCAGACAACAGAAAGAAATAAAAGGCATCCAAATCAGCAAGGAAGATGTGAAACTTTCACTATTTCAGATGACATGATCTCTCTATAGAAAACCCAAAAGACTCCACCAAAAAACTGCTAGAACTGACACACAAATTCAGTAATGTCTCAGGATACAAAATCAATGTACAGAAATCTGTTGTACTTCCATACACCACTAATGAGGCAGCAGAAAGAGAAATCAAGAAATTGGTCCGATTCACAATTACACCAAAAACGGTAAGATACCTAGGAATAAACCTAACCAAAGAGGCGAAAGACGTATACTCTGAGAAGTATACAACACTGATGAAAGAAATTGCAGATGACACAAAGAAATGGGAAAACATTCCATGCTCATGGATTGGAAGAACAAATATTGTTAAAATGTCTATACTACCCATCTACACATTTAATGCAATCCCTATCAAAGTACCACCAGCATTTTTCACAGAGCTACAACAAACGGTCCTAAAATTTGTATGGAACCACAAAAGACCCTGAACAGCCAAAGCAAACTTGAAAAAAAGAAAAGCAAAGCTGGAGGTATCACAATTCCAGACTTCAGGTTATATTACAAAGCTATAGTGATCAAGACAGTATGGTAATCTCCCAGGGCCAGCAAGAAGAAGAGCTGGGTCCCACATCAGGTGAAGGAGATGGTCTTCTCCAGGAGCAGTACACCAGCACCTAGGGGACCCCACTGGAGGTGTAACAGATGTCCAGCACCGAGAGGCCGCAGAGGAAGAAGTACATGGCAGGTGCAGTCATGTGTCCAGTTTGATTAGCTCAAGTGTCCATTGATTGATAAATGGATAAAGAAGATGTGGTAATATACACATTAGAATATTACTCAACCATCAAAAAGAATGAATTCTTGTCATTTGCAATGGTGTGGATGGAGCAAGAGAGTATTATGCTAAGTGCAATAAGTCAGTCAGAGAAAGACAGATATCTTACGCTTTCACTTATATGTGGAATTTAAGAAATGAAACGGACACAGGGGGGAAAAGAGAGGCAAACCAAGAAACAGACTCTTAACTATAGAGAACAAACTGAGAGTTAGTGGAGGGGAGGTAGGTGGGGTTAAATGGGTGATGGGTATTAAGGAGGGCACTTTTTGTGATGAGCACTGGGTATTGTATGTAAGTGATGAATCACTAAATTCTACACCTGAAACTGGTATTACACTCTATATTAACTAACTGGAATATAAATAAAAACCTGGAGAAAACAAAAAACAAAACAAAACAAAGCAAATAAATAGTATGGCTCTTAATTACTCTCTGTCCTCCTCTTCCTTTTTGCTCCTTCATATTAGCCCTTTGCTCCTTTTCTTTTCCCAGATATGCTCTTCTCTTAGTAACTTTGTGGATACTATATTACTGTAATACTCTTCCCCTAAATATCCACATGACTAGCTCTCTTGATTCCTTCAAATCTTTACTCAGAAGAACCTGTATCAGCTAATCCTTCTCTGACTGTCCTATCTAGGATCTCACCCCCAACCCCAACACTTCCTATCTACATTCTGGATCTATTTCTTAACACACTATATATTGACTTGTTTGTGGTCTGTCTCCCTCAACTAGGATAAGAATGTTTATTTACTTTTCATTATTGTACCTCTAATATTTAAATGAGTGACTTTCAATCAGATTTATAACACATTTTTAAATAAATGATGGTGCTTCAGATACTTTAGTAGTAAGATTTATGTTTTGAATTCTTTTTTTTAAAGATTTTATTTATTTATTTATTTGAGAGAGAGGCAGAGATAGAGAAAGAGAGCACATGAGTGGGGAGGAGAGGGAGAAGCAGGCTACCCAGTGAGCAGGGAGCCCGACACAGGACTCAATTCCAGGATCCTGGGATCATGACCTGAGCTGAAGGCAGACGCTTAACAGACTGAGCCACCCAGGTGCCCCTATGTTTTGAATTCTTATTTGTAAGAAGTGCAAAAATCTTTGGGAATTGATGCATACCTTGTCTCATGATTTCTTTTAGACCACTGACTGGAATTTTGAGTCATCTCCCTGGGACTCCATATGAACTGAACTCTTCCAAAAAACTATTCCACGACATGGGCCACATTATCCCTGTCTTCTAATCATCCAAATTAAACACTTCCTACTTCACACTATTTAATGTTTTTTTATGCTCTTGATATTAGAATATGGGGTCTTGGAATGTCCTAAGAAAGGGTACCGGAGTTCTAAAAGTTATATTGTAAATTTAATATGCATGTAAAATTCTTAGTTTTGTAGTTTATTATTATATGATTACTTTTTAAAATTTTTTTCCTTCTCTCTCTCTTCCATTGTAGAAGTTCTATTTCATAATGGGCTACTGATCAGACCTGTTATTCTAATGGTGGAATCCCAAAGGAAAACATGTTTCAGATGTAAAGTATTCCCCTCAGATTCCCTGGCGGTCATGGAAAGCAGGAGAAATTCTTGATGTATGAAGTCACTGTCACCATTGTCAAAGCACTGTAGTGTGAGAAATGAACCGCAAATAAAATCAAAGGGTATTTCTTCCAAAGCATTGAATATTGGTGCACAAACAACAATTTTTTTCATTAATGTACAAAATATATCAGATGAAAACTTAGTGTTTAAATGTCCAGAGAACACATCTCAGCCTAAGTGCTAGAGGTGGCAAATTTTTGACACACTGGTAAACAGCAATACATGAGAAATTAAAGATTCTCCATTGAAGTACTGAAACTTAATTTATTTTTTGAAATACAAAATTCTGTATAGATCCAACTTAACTTCCATAGCAAATGGCACCATAAATGCAGTGCTCTGTCCTTGCTTTAAAGAATTCATTTTAAGGTATGCGTTTTTTTTCTTTAAGGGCTTTTTAAGCCTAAATTAAATCACCAAAAGTCTCAATAAAGTAATATTAAAGTTGAACTGAAATCCACAAGAGCAAGACAATCTGGAGGTAGGTTGAAATTCCTTTCTTGCTCTTCAACCTTAAATCAGACTGCTGTGTTAAGGTATTGTAATGATCTAAGACAGTGTGTCATCTTTCATGCCAGGCAGCATATGTTACAATTCCCGAATTAGAGAACAGCTATTCCCCCAAATTATTATTTTAACTACACAGTCATTCTCAGTTTAGATTTAGGTCAGGCACCAAAAGTTACTCTATAATCTTGGGAATGAATATCATAACCCTCAGCTCAAAGTATAATCATCAAAGCTTCACATCCAGAATTGCATTATAGGATACATAGAAAATTAAAAAAAAGATTTTGATTATTGCTTAATATGAGGATATGAATGTGTTTATCTTTGTAAATAACACTTCTATACAAGTGGCTCAAATGTGGCAAAACAGCCACGGACAGTCCCAATATAAGTTGCAAAATCAAACATTCAGGCATGAAAAGTCTTTTTCTTAAGTTGTTTTCAAGCTTCATCCTTTTTTCTGCAATAACTAAAGCAAAGCCACAGTAGCTGCAGCTATTTGCATCTAAGGAAGAGATGTTTTGCTTTGGTGATATAGTTAATGAGTCTAAAAATATTCAGTATAATAATTCTGTCAAAGCCCCCACAGTCTCCTCAATGAGCGGGAGCCTGCAGGATTCCAATGGGGAGCCAAGTAATGAGCTCTCAGCATTTGCTCCCACACCGTCCAGGAGAAATATACCCGGGCCTCTGTGGTTCCACATCATTAGCAACATGAAACAAAGACACATGCTTGACTTTAATAAGAGACTAAAGTTGCTGGCTTACTAGTGTGTTACTGCATGTAAACTCTGTTTCAGTATTTCAAAACAGCTCCTTGCAAAGAGAAAGCAGGGAGGGCTTTGGCAAACAGTTAGGTTTAATTTAATGTGGCAAATGATTGAGCAGAATGGAAAAAAAAAAGGACACAGGAAGTGATGAGTTTCTGACACTAAGTCTCCCGGGCTCACTGCAGACTCAGTCTCGCTGTTGGAGGTAGCAGTTACGGTGGGCTGCAGTGATAGGGCTATAGGCATATGTGACTGAGTTTTAGTTGATATTCTTGCAAGACAGGAAGTGAACAAGCTTATTTCCCACTGGGAAAGGTTCAGACATGATTAACTTGGGCATGACCAAATAGGTCAATAATATGACAATGAATTTCTAGCACAATAATTAAGTGGGAAGATTTGTGTGATTTGTTCTTCTTGTTCTGCATATACCAATAATGCATTAGCATGGATTCATTTAGTTTCTTTCATTAGGTGAAATCACATAGCTAACAATTTAAAGTAGTGATGGCTCAATTTGAATATTTAAAAGTTATTTCTGCAAAACAACATTAAATTATTTTTCTTTTCCTTTATTTTTAGCATAGGCTTTTACATGCCAGCATTGACGAAGTAATCTGAAATCTATCTACACATGCACACTAATTGCTCCAAGAGTGATATTCCTATCCAATATCAGGTCTTACTGATATCAGGCACCAAACTAAAGGAAGAATTATTGCAGAGAATGAAATAGGTAAAAATAAGTGCTTCACCTTGGGATAATAGAGTTCAATATATTTTATACTTCTATGATTTCTGTCAGTTATTAAAATATTTCAACTTTTCTTCAAATAAAAAGTTCATATATATAATTTCCAAATTTTAGGATTGGAATGGAACTCAGAAATCATAAAATCTTCTATTCCATTCCATGCAGTGCTTCATTCTACAGTAAAAAACTTTCTTAATATTACCAGTTAAAAAAAGATAGTACTCACCTTCTGATTTTAATAATTTAACACTGGGACCTAAGTGTAGGGAGTTTTCATTGTTTTCTTTTAAACTTCATCTTTTTTATTTTTTTCTATGATCAAGATAATCTTCATCCTTTTTCTGCCATTTGATCTCATCTCGCTATTTTCCCCATAAATAACGCAAACTATGTATTTTATAGGTATGCTTTTAGCAAATAGAAGATAAAAATGACAGAGTTCAGGAGCAGCCCAATGGAAATATCAAGGAAGACATTAAACCATTCATCAGTTGTCTTGGTTGTGGTTATGTGCAACTACCTTGTCCATGAGGATGTCATGAAATACTTTTATATTTTGCGAAAATCAACATATGCTTTAAATGATAGGTAGCCAATCTGGAATACTTTTTTCCTGAGGTTCAGTTTCATTTCCACTGAGCTTTAGTTTCTTCTCCTTTTGGAAAATGAGACTCATTTTCTGACTTCAGTTTTCTGACATTTCTTCCACCTGCTTCACAGCTTCTCATCAGTAATTGACATTGGTTCCTTGATCAAATGGACATATTCTTTCAGGACTCAGAAGTACTTTCCTGATATGGGCCTAGAAGTCTTTTCATGAGATTTGGGCTCTCTCATTACGATTTAGTTTACCTTTTCCACGTTTATGATTAATCTTTTCTTGGTGAATGAGATGGAAGCAAAAGTTAATTTGTTTTTAACTCTATTTTTCTCTAGCTTGGTGCTTTCAAAGTTTTTGGATCATATGCTTCATCACTTCATTTTAAAAATAAATTCTGTTTTATTATAAAATAGCTGTTTTGGCACATATAATCTTACAATTGAAGGATATAGTTGGTTTTTACACTACATTTTACACTACATAATATGTATGCAAGTTACCAGATGAACCTCTGCTTGTAACTAAAAAATTGACATCGTTTGATCCTCCATCAGTGTGAAAACAAGAGTTTGAACCTTGAAAGAGACAACCAGACTCTAGAAATATAGAAACAGATAATCTAAGACAAGCTGTATCACTTAAGTATCAATATTGCACTTTCCCAAGAAAAATCCAGGGAAGACTACTCATATGCATGCAAAGATCTTGCCAATGATATAGCCACTCCTATTTACAGATGCTTATCTATATCAAGGTCACATTGTATAAGGGAGCAGAATTTATTTATTTATTTATTTATTTATTTATTTATTTATTTATTTATTAAAGATTTTATTTATTTATTTGACACAGAGAGAGAGAGAGAGTACGTGAGTGAGCATGAGCAGGGGGGAGGAGCAAGGAGAGAGGGAGAAGCAGACTCCCTGTTGAGCAGGGAACCTGATGCAGGGCTCCATCCCAGGACTCCAGGATCATGACCTGAGCCAAAGGCAGACACTTAACTGAGTGAGCCACCCTGGTGCCCGGGAGCAGAATTTATTTTTAAAAATTCATGTTTACGGAGATGCAGCTCTTCATTGGTGGAATAAGGACCTCTAAAAATATGCTTCTCTGTGAAATCAAGATTTGTTGAAAATCAACTCTACAGAGCTCCGAAAGCTAACTAAATCTTGCAACAATCTGAGGAGTATCCATTCAAGGAAAATGGATGAATTTCTGAAAGAACATCAAGCTTTTTGGCATTTCAACTTGCCCTATTCCTATTCTCCTACCTGTAGCTCCTCACAAACCTGGAAAACCAACAGTCTTGCAATCACAGTAACTATGAGAATCAGTTATTATCAGACACTGAAAGCAACAGAATGAGTTTGAAGCACCAAAAAGTGCCATCCCCAGAGAATTGTCACTATTTGACCTGTCTGGCAACTCCCTGGAAAACTCCCACATTGAGGGCTTTCTTTATTTGACATGACTCATAGCTTAATCAGTGTGAAAAAGCCTATTTCTAGCACATTTGTCTAAAATAACCAGTGGCAGTTGTTTAATATCATAGTTGTCTGAGGTGATGATACTTGCTGAGGCTAAAAGAGGCTGACCAAAAAACTTAGAGTGAAAAAGTAGGAAATTAGGTATCTTTGGAGGGTCTTTGAAAATTTAGAATATAGTACTGAGAATCTATAAGGTCACACTTATGTGAAGGGCTGTGCACATACCCAGAGACATGACAAGTCTCCAGTATCTTAACTCTATCTCCCACTGAGGCTCTACAAAAGCAGAAAGTAAAGGTAAGGAAGAGCTGTAAACTGCCAGATTGCCCAACACACACACAGAGTCCCTTGGCAATTACTGGTTCATTGGTTCAAGTCAGTTAAAGAAATCTCTGTCAAATCATTAGAGGACCACTAACTGAGCAGAGGCTTCAATGGCTGTGCATGACAAAGAATATAGACTTTACAGAATTAATCCAGGAAATCACAGAATAAACAGCAGCAGCAACAACAACAATAAATAGCAACAACAAACTCTGGGGAGGGTGAATTTGATACTCGAAATTATTGCATTATATTACTTAAAATATCAAGTTCTCAACAAAAAATTACAAGATATGGAATGAAACAGTAAAGTATGGCCCATAAGGAAAGAAGTAGTCAAAAGAAAAAAAAATTTTAAATCAGCTATTATAAGTATGTTTGAAGAACTAAAAGAATCCATATTTGAAGAATTAAAGAAATATATGAGAATGATGTGAGACCAAATAGATACTATCAATAAAGAGATAGAAAATATTTTAAAAATAGAAATTCTGGAGCTGAAAAGAACAATAACTGAAATTAAAAAATCACTAGAGGGGCTCAGCCACAGAGTTGAAGTGGCAGAAGAAAGAACTGAGTAAACTTAAAGACATGTCAATTCAGATTATCCAGTCTGAAAAACAGAAAGAAAAGAATGAAGCAAAATGAACCAAACCTCAGAGACTGGTAGGAAACCACAAAGCATACCAACATATGTATAACAGGAGCCACAGAATGAGAAGAGAGCAAAAAATAGGCAAAAAAAAAAAAAAAAAAAATTCCAGACTTTGACGGATAATAATCTGTACATCCAAGCCTTGCAAAAATCCAAGCAGGATACACTCAGATATCCATGCCTAGACACATCATTGTTAAACTTTTGAAAGAGAAAGAGAATTTGAAAAAAGTAAGAAAAATAACTCATTACACACAGGGATCCTCAAAAGCACTAACAGCTGACTTATCATTAGAAACCATGGAGGCCAGGAAGATGACATATTCGAAGTGGTGAAAGAAGACTGTCAACGAAGAATTCTATATCCAGAAAAGCTATTCTTCAAAAATGAAGAATTTAAAGTCCCCTACTATTATTGTGTTATCAATTAGTTTATGTTTGTTATTAATTGTTTTATATAATTGGGTGTTCCCATGTTGGGTGCATAAATATTTACAATTGTTATATCTTCTTGGATTGTCTCCTTTATGGCTAGATATTGCCCTTCTTTGTCTCTTTTTACAGTCTTTGTTTTAAAGTCTGGTCTGTCAAATAAGTATTGCTACTCTGGCTTTCTCTTGACATCAATTTGTGTGATAAATGTTTCTCCACCCCTCAGTTTTTTTTAGAGAACAGGGCAGGGGCAGAGGGAGAGGGAGAGAGAGAATCTTAAGCCCTAGTGCAAGGCTCGATCTCACAACCCTGAGATCGTGACCTGAGCTGAAATCAAGATTTGGATACTTAACTGAGTGAGCCACCAAGGCACCGTTCCACCCCATCACTATCAATCTGTAGGTGTCTTTAGGTCTAAAAACAGTATGAAGTTTCCTCAAAAAGTTGAAAATAGAGCTACCCTATGACCCAGCAATTGCACTACTGGGTATTTACCCCAAAGATACAATGTAGTGATCCGAAGGGGCATGTGCACCCCAATGTTTATAGAAGCAATGTCCACAATAGCCAAACTATGGAAAGAGCCTAGATGTCCATTGACAGAAGAATGAATAAAGAAGATGTGGTGTACATATACAATGGAATATTATGCAGCCATCAAATAATGAAATCTTGCCATTTGCAACCATGTGGATGGAACTAGAGGGTATTATGCTAAGCAAAATAAGTATATATATATACATACTACCAAAACTGAAACAGGAAGAAATAGAAAACTTGAACAGACTGATAACCAGCAAAGAAATTGAATCAGTAATTTAAGAAATCCCAACTAACAAAAGTCCAGGGGCCAGATGGCTTCACAGGGGAATTCAACCAAACATTTAAAGAAAAGTTAATACCCATTCTTCTCAAACTGTTCCAAAAAATAGAAATGGAAGGAAAACTTCCAAACTCATTCTAGGAGGCCAGCAACCATAATTCCAAAACCAGACAAAGACTCCACTAAAAGAGCTATAGGCCAATATCCCTGATGAACATGGATGCATAAATTCTCAACAAAATACTAGCAAACCAAATGCAACAATACACTAAAAGAATCATTCACCACAATTGAGTGGGATTTCTTCCTGGGCTGAAAGGGTGGTCCAATATCCCCAAATCAACCAATGTGATACATCACATTAACAGAAGAAAGGAAGAGGTCATTTCAACAGCTGCAGAAAAAGCATGTGACAGAGTACAACATCCATTCATGATTAAAACCCTCAACAAAGTGGGTTTAGAAGGAGCATACCTCAACATAACAAAGGCCATATATGAAAAACCCATAGCTAATATCACCCTCAATGGGGAAAAACTGAGAGCTTTTCCTTCATGGTCAGGAACAAGACAGGGATGCCCACTCTCATCACTGTTATTAACATAGTACTGGAAGTCCTAGCCACAGCAATCAGACAACAGAAAGAAATAAAAGGCATCCAAATCAGCAAGGAAGATGTGAAACTTTCACTATTTCAGATGACATGATCTCTCTATAGAAAACCCAAAAGACTCCACCAAAAAACTGCTAGAACTGACACACAAATTCAGTAATGTCTCAGGATACAAAATCAATGTACAGAAATCTGTTGTACTTCCATACACCACTAATGAGGCAGCAGAAAGAGAAATCAAGAAATTGGTCCGATTCACAATTACACCAAAAACGGTAAGATACCTAGGAATAAACCTAACCAAAGAGGCGAAAGACGTATACTCTGAGAAGTATACAACACTGATGAAAGAAATTGCAGATGACACAAAGAAATGGGAAAACATTCCATGCTCATGGATTGGAAGAACAAATATTGTTAAAATGTCTATACTACCCATCTACACATTTAATGCAATCCCTATCAAAGTACCACCAGCATTTTTCACAGAGCTACAACAAACGGTCCTAAAATTTGTATGGAACCACAAAAGACCCTGAACAGCCAAAGCAAACTTGAAAAAAAGAAAAGCAAAGCTGGAGGTATCACAATTCCAGACTTCAGGTTATATTACAAAGCTATAGTGATCAAAACAGTACGGTACTGGCACAAAAAAGAGACACACAGATCAACAGAACAGAATATAAAACCCAGAAATGAACCCATAACTATATGGCCAACTAATCTTTGACAAAGCAGAAAAGAATATCCAATGAGAAAAAGACAGTCTGAGTATACAAATACCAATCAAGTGATGAATGGATAAACAAAATGTGGTATATCTATACAATGGATTATTACTCACGAATCAAAAGAATGAATTACTGATACAGTTACAACATCAATGAACCTCAAAAACATTATGCTCAGTATAAGAAGCCAGTGACAAAAGGTCACATACTGTATAACTCTATTTATAAGATATTTAGAATACACAGATCCATAGAGATACAAAATGGATTAGTAGTTGTAAGCCTACATATAGGAGGGAATGTAGTGTGACTACTAATGGGTATGGATTTCTTTTCGGAGTGTTAAAATGTTCAAAATTAGATAGTGGTGATGCCTGCATAAAAGGGCAAATTTTATGATATGTAAATTATATCTCAATAAAGCTATTATAAAAAGCCCATGTTTGCAATACAAATAACTAGACAGTGTATAATGTCACATTTCTGATTTTATGAGGTACCTTTATGCCAATAAAATATCTTGTTCATATATATGTCCTCCAGAGAATCCCTGGGGAACTGTTATGATAGAAAAATTTCAATCCTATGTTGCCATTTATTTATCTGCTTTCTCACATTCGGCTTTATGTGTATTGAGGGCAAGAAACATCCCATATTGCTTCCAAAGTGCTGAAAATAGGCATTTAGCAACCATTTCTTAAGTTCATGAGTAAATGAATGAATGGATGAGTGAATGAACAAATGAATGAAAGCTGAAAGTCAAATTGTATCAAGGTTGGTATGTGCATGAAATTGAGACAAAAACAAGTAGGGGGAAGACTGTCAAGCACACTCTATAAATAGCCTACATAACAAGAGGATCAACTAAAAGAACGATTTTTAATACTTTTATGTAAATATTCCTAGTGTAGTGAAGAACATGTCAGGTTGTCACAAAGAAAATCCAATTGAAGAACAGATTTCTCTTTTCTTGTCCTAAGTTGTCCAAGACATTTGTGATTGCTAATTTAGCTTCCAAATAACCTTGTAGGTGGTAGACAACCAAACTGTGCCAACAGTGCATACAAGATATTTTGCTTCTCAACTTTTAAAAAAATATTTATGTATTTATTTTAGAGAGCGGGGAGGAGCAGACGGAGATGCAGAGGGAGAAAGAGAATTTCAAGCAGACTCCCCGCTGAGAGTGGAGCCCAATGCAAGGCTGCATCTCACAACCCTGAGATCATGACCTGAGCAGAAATCAAGAGTCAGACACTTAACCGACTGAGCCACCCAGGCGCCCCCTTGCTTTTCAACTTTTACAGAGTATATTTCCCACTACTGGTTAATAAGTTAAAGAAAAAAAAAAAAAAGCATTTATGGAGTACTGACCTGTGTCAGGCAATAAGAAATATGCCTTATTTATATTATTTAATTATCTCAACAACTCTATGGACTATTAATCCCCCACCCCCCCCACCCTACCATGGTACAGTAAAAAAAAAAACCGAGACTGAAAGATGATTTAATTTCCCCAATGTGATAAAGCATATAAATCAAAAGACATGATTTTAACTCTTCTGTGTGATATCAAAAGTCATGAGGACTCTGTCATAAAGTAAGTTTGGGGTTACAACTGTCCAATATATGTCTGAATACTGTGAACCAGTAACGAGGGACCTGAAGACTCTGATAATCAGGCATTTCATGATCTTCTTAAATGAGAGATTATACTCTTAATATCTGGTGTTTCCAACCAACAAGTCTCCATTTTTCCTAATTTAAAGTATTATATTGATACAAAGAAACCAAAATAATATTGCTTACATTTTCCTTTCATGACAAAGGATTTAACAAAAATAATCCAGCCATGGTGTAAAAATTATTGAGATTCATACATCACTCTTTTTAGTCCACTAGGTAGCACTACTTTGTGACTACTAAGAATAATTTATTCCCTTTAAATACAGAGTTTGTATTTTAACACTACTACTCCAATTTTTCTTTTGTTTTTAACAAAGAAAGATTGCTTTTATCTAAATCAATCGTCAATGTATATGGTGTATTTTTATTTTCTTTTAAGCAATTGCTGATCACAATCTTAACTGTTGAGAAGGTTTTATAAGTCAGAGACTGTTTAACATTGAAATCACATACTGAGTTTTTCCACTGGTATAGCACTTTAGTAGTGAAGTTATAAAAATATAATCTAACTTTCTTTTTTTAAAGATTTTATTTATTTGACAGAGAGAGACACGGCAAGAGAGGGAACACAAGCAGGGGGAGGAGGAGAGGGAGAAGCAGGCTTCCCGTGGAGCAGGGAGCCCGATGCGGGGCTCGATCCCAGGACCCTGGGATCATGACCTGAGCCGAAGGCAGACGTTTAATGACTGAGCCACCCGGGCGCCCCCAGTATAATCTAACTTATTCCTGCCTACAAGATGATCTATGACAAACAACCATTTTTATTATTTCCTAATTAAAACAACTCTAAGTCAATTCAGCTAAGTGAATTTTTGTATTTGAAACCTTAGTGCGTATGTGCTGGTGTCAAGTGAACTCAGGATACCATGCACAGCATACAGACAAATGGGACTTGCATGTTTGTGAGGCTCTGCTGCAAAGCAAGCAGTGTAAGAATGATTTTATGATTTCTTACACTGGATTCTAAGACTGCTGGTGTCACCAAAGCCACTGCAATAAAGCCACTGCCACCTGGAGGCTCAGAAACAGCAACTAATATTAAAAGCACTCAATTCATAGGTTTATTAATTGAAGTGACATGATAATAGAGAAATATATTTAGACATGATTAAAGAAAAAGGATACTGGTATTGGTAGAACATCAACTCAAGACATTTTGATCTTCTTGCAGATGGACCTTCTTTGTACTAGGCCGTTCTCAAAAGGCAAGACTGTTTCTTTCAACAGTGGTCTGAGTCTTTTTTCTATCCATTTGTTTTTCTTACATATTTTCATTCTCTTTGCTACTAGCTCTTTCTGCTCCATATGTAAATATTTTAAGACTGGTTCTATGTTAAAAAAAAATAACAAAAACTCCTTCCTTGACAATTGGTTTGTGACAAAGTGTCACCTCTTACTTTGATTTCTTTTTAATCCAAGCTTCTTGATAGATTACCTGTTTTGACTTGACCTTCCTAATTACCTAACCTCATGTTTATTCTTCAACCTGTTATAGTTGCTGTCATGAAAGTCCCTAATGATCTTGCCACTTCTCAGCATTTGAAGCCTTTAAACACCTACTGCCATTCAAACTTTCCTCTACTTTGTTACAGTAATAAACAGTACCATCTTGAATTTTTCTTGCCTCTTAATAGTGGCTTAAGTTTCTCAAAAAGATCCTTTCTTTCTCTCTCTCTTTCTCTAATCCCCAGGATAGCTAGTATGTGTGTGTGAATACATACACACACATGAATATATGTGTGTATATATACACACATGTATATTATATGTTATATATTCACACACATGAATATGTGTATATATTTCATATATATTATATATTCACACACATGAATATATATAAACACAAATCTCAACAAATTTAAAAGAATTGAAATCAGGATATATTCATACATATCCTTTCTAAAAATTTTTATTTATTTAATTTTTATTATTATGTTCAATTAGCCAACATAAAGTACATCATTAGTTTTTGATGTGGTGTTCAACGATTCTTTAGTTGCATATATACTCTTCCTCCTGGGTCATCAAAAAAGTTCTAAAAGCAATAGGTGTATAATTTTCTTCTATTTTAAAACTAAAACATGGTTAATTCAGGAAATTTGGGAAATAAACATATTACAAATAAACATAAAACTTAATGACATTATTATATTGCTATCTAAAGATTCCTTGGTATGTTCTTCCAGTGTTCTCATTGAGAAGATATGGGCATTTTGTGCTGGTCATTAGTCCTTTGCTTTCAGATCCTTTCCCATCCTTTTATGCTCTGGTTTGTATTGTGGAGGGCTGATTCTTGAAAACTACATTACCCAGGTTCTCTCAATCATAGAAAGAAAATGATATAAAAAAGGAAACTTAGAACATCAGAACGGAAGAAGAAAATTTAATAAGTGAAAACACAGACAGATACTCTTTCCCTCCTGAATTTTCTAAATTAAATTTGATGGTTGAAGGAAAAACTATAATGCTGTCTGATGTGGTTCTAAAATGGATTTAGAATAAATTTTTAAAGATATATTATACATGGAGACTATAAAGGAATGTAAAGGGAGGTAAAGTTTCTATATTTCACTTGAACAAGAAGAATGATAACATCAGTAGATGGTAATAAGTTATGTATATGTAATGTTATACCTGGAGCAACCATTGTTAAAGCTACTTAGAGAGATGCAATAAAAACAATATAATCAAAATGAAATTCAAAAATATGTTCAAGTAATCCATAAGACATCAGGAAGAAGAAAATGGAGAAATGAAAACCAGACAGAACAAATAGAGAACAGAAAAATAACAAGGCAGACATAAGCCCTAGCTTACCAACAACTACATTTAATGCAAGTAGTCTAAACACACCAATTAGAATACAGAGATTGGCAGAGTGGATTAAAAGAAAAAAAAAAAAAACCTCCATGACTCAAGTATACGTTGTCTACAAGTAACTCATTTCAAATATAACAAAACAGGCAGGTTGGAAGAAAAAATAATGGAAAATGATATAGAAATACTAATCAAAGGCAATGAGTAGCTATATTAATTACAGATAATGTAGACTATATGGCAAAGAAAATAGAAACATAATATAATCATATAAAACATGATCCACCTATATATTCATGGACCAAAAAACAGAGGTATGAAATATGTGGGAAAAAAAAAAAAGGAAAGTAGAAAAATCCACAATTATGGGCGGAGATTTCAACACCTCTCTCTCAATAATTGATAGAACAACTAAACAGAAAAGCGGTAAGGATAGAGAAGAAATCAACATCATCAACCAATAGGATTTAGTTGACATTTACATAACACTCCACCCAACAATGGCAGAATACACTTTTTTTTAAGTATCCAAGGAACATACATGATAGACAATATCCTGGACCATAACACAAATCTCAACAAATTTCAGACTTGAAATCATACAGAATATATTCTTCAACCACAATCAGTTTGCTCTCAGCATTTTACAAGCTACCCTTATACCCTAGCCACATGCTCTCTCACAAAATCACAGCTAACTTTTTCAAAACTAGCAGGATAATCTCTTGCCATGAAAGAGTCTTACATAATGCAGTTTAATCAAGGGAGAGAGTATGCTGTCAAAATCATATGTCCTGCCCACATTCAAGGTGAGCTGATTACACAGCGTGTGCTCACAAGAGGGTGGGGATAGGGATCTTGGGGGCCTTCTTACAATTTGCTTACTAAGGAGCTGTACAATTATTTATGGACTTTCTTCTATGTATAAATTAAATTTTATATTTAAAACAAAATAAATTTAAATTTAAAAAATAAATTAAAATAGTACAAAAAGTACTACTATTGGTCTAGTACAGGTTGTTAGGGAGAACATAGGGTTAACTAAAGGCAATCTGGGGCTCTCATATGTTTTTGAGAAGGCTGGACTTCCCAAGGAGACGAACTTTATAGGCAAATAGCCAGAGGAGAAAAGCATGGTGTCTTCAGTGAACTAAAAGTACTTTAGTTTGGCTACAGAATTTGAGGCAGGAATTGGCAGAAGATGACACAAACTGGAAGGATGAACGCATCTTCCCTGTGTTTAAACCCTTCAATACCTTCCTACTGCATATTAGATAAAATCCATCATCCTTACTGAAGTTTCTAAATTCTTATCTTCCTTTCCCCAGCTTAATTGGCATTAACCACCTGCAGTGGACTGGATGTGTCTCCCTAAAATCCACATGTGGAAACCTTATTCCCAATGTAATAATATTTGGAGGTGAGGACTTTGGGAGATAATTAGGTCATGAGGGTGGATCCTTCATGAATGGGATTAGTGCCCTTAGAAGAGGCCAGAGAGTTAGCTGGTTCTTCTACCATGTGAGGATAAACAAGACGTCATCCCTCTGAAACATGGAAGAGTTCCTTGTCAGAACCCGAACTTCCTGGCATCCTGAGCTCAGACTTCCAGCTTCTAGAACTATAAGAAATAAGTTTCTATTGATGATAAGCTACTCAGTTTATACTATTTTGTTATAGCAGACCAAACTGACTAAGACAGTGAGTACTAGAAATTACCTTCTAGATGTCAACCTACACCTAAAACAACAAATGCTTAATTTCATCATTTGTTCTTACAAATTTGTCTTCTTTTAAAGCTGTCTTTGTGAACATCATCTGTGTCCCAGGTGGGAAACCTGGAAGCATACTAGGTCCCCTCTCTCACTCTTTGCATTTCCAGCCCAGTCTTGTGGATTTTATCTCTGAATTATATCTCAACTCCTTCCTCTCCATGGCACCCTTACCAACACCTTTTTAGATTAGGTTCCCATTATTTATAGTCTGGAAGACTTTGCAAACCCTCCTAGAGATCTCCTTTCCTATCTTATCCCCTCTAACACAGCCTTCATTGTCACCTCAGAGGGCTCTTTCTACAAGGAAAGCCTTATTTTGTTACTTCTCTGCTTAATATTTTTTTTATGGAAACCAGGAAATTTTCTGATGAAGTAAAACTCCTTAGGGCAGCATGTAAAATCCTTCACAATTGAGTTTCTGATATTCTTGTAAGTTCCTGAAAAGAATCATGATATTTTTCATATTTGACCTTCACATTTGCTACTTTTTAAAAATTTATTTATTTATTTAATTTTTTAAAAAGATTTTATTTATGAGAGACAGAGAGAGGGAGAGGCAGAGGGAGAAGCAGGCTCCCCAAGGAGCAGGGAGCCCGATAACGGGACTCGATCCCAGGACTCCGGGATCATGACTTGAGCCAAAGGCAGACACTTAACCATGTGAGCCACCCAGGCGCCCCATTTGCTACTTTTAAAAAAAAAAATACTTGTCCCAAATTTATGCATGTAACTAATCCTGACTTGGACAAGCTATCACCTTTTAAAACCAGCCTTCATTGCCTTCTCAGACTGATTTAGACACTCCTTCTCTGTTCTCATAGCATCTTCATTGTGTATAAAATTATTACACAGTATTTTAATTGTTGTAGTATATGTCTAGAGTCTCTACTAGCCTGAGATCTTGAGGATTTTTGTAATCCTTTTACAAGATAGGGTGGCTGGCGTAGAGTAGTTGCTCAATATGTATAAGTTGAATTAATTATAAGTCATTTTATCTAATCAATCATTATTTAATTATTTAACCATTTGTATATTACACATTTACTCATTCAACATGTTATCTATTTTTTTAAAGGTTTTTAAAATTTATTTATTTGAGAGAGAGTGAGCGAGCGAGCGAGAGAGCATGAGCAGGGAGAGGGGCAAAGGGATAGGGAGAAGGAGATTCCGTGCTGAGCAGGGAGCCCAGGACCCTGGGATCATGACCTGAGCCAATGGCAGACATTTAACCGACTGAGCCACCCAGGCGCGCCAAACATATGTTATTTGAATAACCTATACATACAGGTATTCTTTCTTTTTAAAAGTTCCTGTTAATGCCACTTTGCTTTTAGGAAAGATCTACATTAGTACCTGTTTTTGCTAAGCAAAAGAAATCCAAAGGGGATTTCTGCTTTTACCAAAAAAGCAAAAGCAAAAATAGTGTTCAGAGTTTGTTTTGCAGTAAGCCAAGAGTGGTACCGCCAAGCTCCTTCCCCGGGAGCTGCACTCAGCATCTCAGCATCAAGCTGCCATTGCTTTGAACTGTGTCTGTGAGCATCTGTGCTTTATCTCAATTTGTTTTGTGCACCCATTAAACAAAATGTGTCCTAAGGTAGAAGAAAGGCCTAAGAGAGGTTATTTTTTGGGTCTGGGAACATTAATAAATTTTCCAGATAAATTAATGGTAATTGCTTCTTCACTTTATGCTATTTTGGCTTACGAAAAGTTTCAGAGAAACGCTTTACTTTCAGATAGCAGGGAAAAACCATAATATAAAGGTCATTCTATTGTATGTACCTGAGTATAAAAATGGATCATATATTATTCTTGTTAAAACTCAGGAAAAGGTAGTTACTTAAAAGAGGGTGTGGAATATAACATGGCTTTATTTAAGGTCAGCTGTTTGAGAATATACTAGTGATAATGAGGGAGAAGTCCTAAGAGAGTTACAAATCAAACTCTGGTGACTTACGGAGAGAAGACATCACTTTTCCTAAGGTTCAGAATAGAATATTTATAATGGCAAAGGAAGTGACCTTTGACTTCTGTCCTGGTAAAAGGTAAGTTTGGATATATGGAGGTGAAGGAAAACATCACCTGACTAAGTATGAAGAAGCTGGCTTTAGGCAAACAGGAAAGCACAAAGTGCAAAGTATGGTAAGTTTAGTGGCTTGGCCAAAGAGAAGGGAGAGTAAGAAGAAAGAATGAGTGATGAAGCTCAAGATTTAGGTTAGACTACAGTCTGTAGGAAAAAGTAAAACAAGGGTTTTAAAAATAGGAAAAAAGTATATTCTGTACATTTTCTTAGGCTGACCAAAAATAAAAGTTTTCAATGAGTCACTGAAGTTCATTTTGTTTACAAGCAGCACTGCAGCAACAATGGGAATTTCAAGAATCTTTACATGCTCTACAGATCTATTTCTTGAATAAATAGCTATGTGGAATTTTATATTTATTTCCCAAGTCACTGAACTTCATTCCAATTTGAAACAGGCAGAAGAATGTCAAACACAGTAGAAACAGATCTAGACTCACCTAGCAACTTAAAGGGTACTCATATGATTGTAATACTTTTCATAATTACTATATAATTGATGTTTATTAAATATAGTAATATGTAGTATAAGTAAAAGTCATATACAAAGAAAATAACATTTTATAAAAAAGATAAAGTACCTATCATTCCCCCTTAAGTTGTATTTTAAAATCTATTGTTTCTTTAATTACCATATTCAGTTATTTATTATATGCCATTTGTCAGACTGTGCTAGGCAATGAGTATAAAAAAGTGACTAAGACATGTACTATTGCCAAGAAAATTGATAGTGACATAGCACATGGTGGTAAGATGAGACATTGTGTGTGTATGTCAGGGAGAGGGAAAGAACCAGGGAAAGCTTTATGGAAGAGATGAGATTTGCATTGAAACTCAAAGGACAATTAGGACTATAGAAATATGACTGGGGAGAAGCATTCTAGAAACAGGATGGTATGAGCAAACGTCCAGGATAAGAAACAGTATTGCAGACAAAGAGAACTACACACAATTTAGTAGTGCTAAAATATAACGTCTAAAGATAAGATGATAATGGGTCTTAAAGTAAGGACGGTTATCTGGCAGGGTTAGATTACTGAGAGACTGTGGACTTTGAACACTCATTCAAAAGCTTTAAACTACTGTGATGAGGAATTTCAGAAAGTTAGGTCTAGCCATAGGAAGACAAAATAGGAAGCTGTTGGGGGTAATCCAGATGAAAAATGATAAATGTATAAAACAGGACAATGATAACACCAATAGTGAAGAAAGACAATAGGTTCAAAATTTGTATCATGTAAATTATAAAAACTTGAAGATGTACATGGGGCCTCAGGGAGAGCAAAGAGTCAATGATGATATCCAGCTCTCTGTTGTGATAACTGAGTCAGTGATGATGCAACCAAATAAAAGAAAAAAAAAAAATAACAGACCACAGAAGCCACAGAATTTAAGAGGAAAATTCAGGGGTGGACATTTTGTGTTTCAGGTACCTGTAAAATTTCTAGTTGCTGTCCATTGGTCAGGTAGATGTAAGTGTCTAAAGTTCTTAGTTCATTCATTAATAGACAATCACAGAATTGAGTGTTTTATTTTTCTACCATTTTTGATTGATAAGTACTCCTTTCTTTTAAAAATGTTTTTCTTGCCTCCCTGACAGCAGATAATTCTGAACTTACTCTCAATGATCCAGTCCAGAGATGTAGATACCTTCTTTATCCTCAGAAAGTTTCTGAAACATTTAAACTATCTTGGATAAATTAAATATTCAACTCTCTTTGCTCCTTCATGGAACCATGTTAGGAACCAATAAATAGTACAGTTGTATTTTAAGGCTGTTCAGTAATATTTGTATTGGATTTAAAAATATTTAATAAGAAGGCTAGTCTTGCCCCTTTATTAAACCACAAATGATCATTAATAGAAATTGTTAGTTTTACTCATTCTTTTTACTCATTTTTTAAAGCTGCAGGACAATTATTTGAAGTAGACTAGAGATGGGAGCAAGAGGCAAAAGCATTATTGCCATAATGGAATTTTTTAATAGTGGAATGTAATCTTTAAATAGGAGTTTATGTTACCTGCTTAATAATTTGAATTTCTCTTACTTAGTTCACTGAGGAACCCATGGCACATTAATCTTATTGCAAACTATGCTGAAATTAGAATTGACCAAAAAATAGCTATTTTTTATGATTTTTTAAGTTTTAATTTAAATTTTAGTTAGTTAACATATAGTGTATTATTAGTTTTGGGAGTAGAATTTAGTGACTCATCACCTACATACAACACCCAGTGCTCATCACAAGTGCCCTCTTTAATACCCATCACCCAATTAACCCATCCCCCACTCACCTCACTCCAGTAACCCTGAGTTTGTTTTCTATAGTTAAGAGTCTGTTTCTTGGTTTGCCTCTCTTTTTTTCCCCCTCTATGTTCATCTGTTTTGTTTCTTAAATTCCACATATGAGTGAAATCCTGTGGTATTTGTCCTTCTCTGACTGACTTATTTCACTTAGCATAATACTCTCTAGCTCCATCCACATCATTGCAAATGGCAGGATTTCATTCTTTTTGATGGCTGAGTAATATTCCACCACCCATCTCCCTCCCACCCACACACACCACACACACACCACCTCTTCTTTATATATTCATCAGTTTATGGACATAAATTTGGGCTCTTTCCATAATTTGGCTATTGCTGTTAATGCTGTTATAAATGTGTCCCTTCAAATCAGTAATTTTGTATCCTTTGGGTAATTACCTAGTAGTACAATTGCTGGATCAAAAGGTTGTTCTATTTTTAACTTTTTGAGGAACCTCCATACTGTTTTTCAGAGTGGTTGCACCTGTTTTCATTCTCACCAACAATGCAAGAGGGTCTTAAAGTAAGGACCCTGGCAGTATTGCATACAAAGAGAACTACACACAATTTAGTAGTGCTAAAATATAACGTCTAAAGATAAGATGATAATGGGTCTTAAAGTAAGGACGGTTATCTGGCAGGGTTAGATTACTGAGAGACTGTGGACTTTTTCTCCGCATCCTTGCCAACACCTATTGTTTACTGTGTTGTTAATTTACCCATTCTGACTGGTGTGAGGTGATATCTCATTCTAGTTTTGAGATAACTATTTTTTTTTTAAGAAAAGTATGATCATTTCAGGTCTCTCTAGCTATCAAAGAAAAAACAGGTCAGAGAGAGTACCTTGAAAGTCAGATACATCCCTTGGTGAAGGAATAGAAGGTAATGGATGAAAACAATGACCCTACAGAAACAAAATAATATCAAAGATTTAGAAGACAGATTAAAAAGTTAGGTATCCACTTATTTTTAAATAAGCTTCTCTATACTGTATGCTCAGAGAGGGAGCAACTGAATTGAGAATTTAAGAAAGAAGCCAATTTGCCTTTTTTCACTCTACCCATCCTGGGGATCACCTGATATTATTGCTTAGGAAAACAAAGCACACAAATTAACAATAATCACCATAAAATCCAGGTTTCAGATTTCATATAAAATTACTCTAAGAAGAAAAACACAAAGTACATAAATTTTTGGTAAAAAAGAAAACACTTCATGATTATAAGTAAGAGAAATGGAAAACATTAAGTTAAATATAATTAAATGAGCAACGATATACATGAAACTCAAAATAGAACAAATCAAACGACAGGAAGATGTGAAATGTAAGAAAGCAATCAACATTGTGATAAATAATGGACATAAAGGATAGAAATAAGGATGGTCTAAAATAAAGAAGCAAATGAGATCTGACATTTGACATCTGCAAGAAAGACATAGCTATAAAAGGCAGGTAAAGAGTATAGAATATATGTATAATTGGAGTCTCTCAAGATGAAACCTCAATCAATGGAACAAACCCAAAATGTAAAACTTCTAGATATATCTAGATATATCACTTTATAGATATATTTCTTAGTAAAACTATTACACTTTATAGATAAGGGCAAAAAAGGGCAAAAAAATCCAGGCCATTTAGAAAGAAAAGAAAATCAGTAAGCTACTCAATAACAATATGCAAAACAAGATATCAACCGAGCAATTCTTTTTTAAAAGATTTTTAAGATTTTTGTCAGAGAGAGAGAGCACAAGCAGTGGGAATGGCAGGCAGAGAGAGAAGCAGGTTCCCTGCTGAGCAAGGAGCCTGATGTGGAACTGGATCCCAGGACCCTGGGATCATGACCTGAGCCAAAGGCAGACTTAACTGACTGAACCACCTAGGCATCCCACAACAGAGCAATTCTTAAGCAATTCTTTAAAATGTACTGAAGAAAACAAAGTATGACCCAGGGAGTTATTCAACCAAACTGTCCTTTAGTATCAAATTCATACATGCAAAAGCTCAGAAAACAGCACAGGGCAAGTTCTTCTTGAGGAAAATGTCAGAGGACAGGCTTCTTTTATTCAGGAATGGATTGGGAAATTTTGGCAAATAAAATAGTGGTGACATTTGAATATAGGTAATTGTAGATCTATGGCTAAAATGCAGTGATAAAATGATGGAAGAATAGTATGAAAATGCTATGTGCTCTAAAGTGTTGAAATAACCCAATTTTAAAAGTAGAATTCAAAGGAAGAGAAAAGGGAAAGTATAATAATCTCAGAGTAGTCATCGGTATAGGTGCAAATGAAAGGATTTCATGTAAAATTAGTAAATTGAATAGTAAAAGGCCAAGTAAATTTTTTAGAAACTACAATTCACCAAAGGTGAACTCTCTAGAGGGAGAAAAATTTTATTTAATTAATTAATTTATTTATATTTATTTATTTATTTATTTGACAGAGAGAGAGACAGCAAGAGAGGGAACACTAGCAGGGAGAGTGGAAGAGGGAGAAGCAGACCCCCCGCCGAGCAGGGAGCCTGATGCGGGGCTCGATCCCAGGACCCCGGGATCATGACCTGAGCCGAAGGCAGACGCTTAACGACTGAGCCACCCAGGTGCCCCGAGGGAGAAAAATTTTAAATAGCCATATCCATATAAGAAAATTAGAAAGTTTTAAAAGATTATCACCCTAAAAAATAGCCGACTTGTTGATATTTTGACAGAGGAATTCAACCAAACTTTTATATTCTAAATAATCCTAGAACTATTTATTCTTTTGAAGAGCATAGAACAATAAGGTAAATTTATAAATCTTTTTATGAAATAAGCATAACAATAATATATTAAATTCTAATGATTGTCAAAACCAAACACTATAGAATAATCTTATGTATCTATGTATATTATATATGTATCTACATATATTAATGAGAAATCCCATCAAAATCCTAGAGAAGAACACAGGCAGTAACCTCTTTGACACTGGCCAAGGTTTGTTTGCCCCACACCTAGAATCTTCGGCCAGGGGCATACAAGAACTATTTGGCATGATATGACTTAAACATAAATCCCATGACTCACCCTGTTTCAAAACCATTTTCAAATCCTGGAAACATCTTAGTAGCCTGAACTCATTTCTGGTGGCCTGGAGAAAGACAAATTCTCATGTCCTACTGTTTTAATATAAAATAAGTACAGCATGAACTTATTAAAAATGAAAACCTTTACAAGACAAAGCTAACTATAAGCAAAACAGGATACAGTAATTTCAGAACCTAAATGATATTATTTAACATTTAAAATATTTTAGAACAAAAAATTGAGTATTATCAATTTTATCATAATGCTACAATCCATAATTCAATGAGAAATGAAACAATCAATGTGCTACTGAAAAGCCATTTCATATACTCATTCAAAGATAATTTAAACTTTTATTACAAAGATAAGACTGTAAGTATAGATACACAGAAATGTCTTATATAACTAATATTTGACTGACTCTCATAAAGTAAATAATTCTTCACTTTAACTCAGCTCTGACATTTATTGTCTATGGTAAAAACACTGTATTAGAAATGGAATGTGCTACCTTTTGTATGTAGATACTTTTGGCAATTCCAAGCAACACATATAGTTTGTAAGTATTGCATGACACATGCAACTGTCTTCTTTCTGTTACTTTAAAAAAATCAACTGAAAAAGCAAAGATGTCACAACTTATTCTACTTTAGTTGCTTCAGTCAGCTAAATAATCAGAGCAGAATTAGGAGAAAAAATACGAACAGCACAATAAAGAAAAAAGTGAATTCAAACCTCAGGCTTATGATGTCCCAGGGCAGATATTAATGGTTCTGCTTTCTCTAAGTTCATTCTTTTCCTTCCATAGGTTGTGTCTCACAGTTTTAACCAATATGTTACAAAGTGGTAGCCTACATTCTGGAAGCTTCATTTCTGTGACATGTATGCATTTTACTGGCTATGTTTGCTAAGTATGAAACTATCAGCTTCCCAATTGATGCTTCTAATTTTTTATATTTTAGGGCATAAAATATTCTTTATGGATGAAACTTTGTCTGCTTAATCCATCTGCCAGCAAGTTCTTTTTTTTTTTTCTGGCCAAATATTGCTCAAGGCCTTCAAGTGTTTCTTCATCTGTGAAATGAAAAGAGGTACTTTCAACCTAAAATGCCTTGATCTTCATGTCCCCTTGTAAGTTCAAAAATCTTCCTACAAACTTATAGACTAAGCAGCAAAGAACACAGCACTCTGGATGCACTCTTAGCTTTCTTTAACTCTCTATAGTGAAGGCCTAATGATGAGCTGGATTTTGCTGTTTTTCAGTATTTATAATTCTTCAAGGGTCCTCTAAGTCAAGGGATTTGTCCTCAAGAAAAGCACTTGCTTAAAAACCATTTATTAATTAGCTTTTTATTGAAAAGTAACTTTAATGCTTCTAAACATAAAAGATCAACATTAAAGCTTACAGTATGTAAGAATGGTAGATCACATGCGTTCACAGTTGAATTCTGTCCTGCTAAAAAGATAGGTTGAAGTCCTATCCCCAGTACCTCAGACCGTAACCCTATTTGGAAACAAGGTCTTCAGAAAGGCAATCAAGTTAAAATTAGGTCATTAGTATGGGCCCTAATCCAATACAGCCAGTGACCTTTATTTATTTATTTATTTATTTTCCAAGCAGTGTTCTTTAAAGGGTGGGGGGGAGGGATTTGGACACAGAGACATACACAGAGGGAAGATAATATGGAAATGGCCATCTACAAGTCAATAAATGCCTGAAGCTTCCAGACGCTGAAAGAGAGGCCTAAGACAAATACTTCTCTAGAGGTTTCAGAGATAGTATGGTTCTGCTGGTACCCCAATCTGGGATTTCTATTCCCCAGAGCTGTAAGATAATTTTTGTTTTGCTAAGCATCCAGTTTGTGGTACTTTGTTATGGGAGCCCTAGGATACTAAAATACTATGCTTCAAACATTCTGAGTCAGTTTTCTGGTAATAACTTGTGATAATTACATTGTATGATGGTATAATATTCTAGAAGTTTCTAGAACAGAGGATCTGTCACTAGAATGATTTCTTCACAATTTCTTGAAAAAAATTTTCACAAAATTATGAAATGGAACCGTGATATAAAAATACTTATCATGCAAATAGCAATTTTCCAGCTTATTTCTTTCATAATTGTGTTTTTCTTTACAGGTGGTTTTCGACACAAAAATTTCTGGAGGCTTTAAAGCAAATCATTGTATACAAATCTCTGAGAATGTCTTATATCCTGACTGTGTTACTTTTGTCTATTTGTATCTTACGGGAAACCATCAAAGATTTAAGGATAGCTTCATTTTTGTCAAGGGAAAAGAGTAGAAAAATAGGTAGTGAAAAACAATGAGGCCTACAAAAAATATATTAAAATTTCAGAAATGTTCTTCACATCCTTTGTATAATCTCTAGTAAAACTATCTATTCGACATAGAGGCAATTTCTAAAATATTGTAAGAATTCTTGAACTTCACTTAGAAAATGACTCCTACTCCATCTCTATACTATCACCAGAATGACATTCAAATAAAATAAGTCAATGACCTGGTGTTCTAATAAACTAACAAGAAAATAATTTTTTGAGTAACTATATTTTACCACAAAATTAATAGTAATTTACTATAAAACAGACAAAATAAAGTGGACTGACTAAATGCAAGGTTTACCATTGATAACACACTTGAAATTAATAGTGTATTAATTTCTCTAATAACCTCATAAGATTTTTAAAAAAATTAATATTTAGTCTGTTTTTTAACTTCTGAAATCATACAAAGTTATGAAACAATATTTAGAAAATATGAGGGATTATAAAGATATACATAAAATTATCAATACTATCCTACAACTCGATAAACTTCAGAATTTCTTGCATTTCCTATCAAATATACATACATATCAAACATATATGTATTTGATTAATATAACTCAAAATTAGTATGTAATTATACATCCATATAAGTTAACCCAATTACTATCATACTTCTATGTTGTATACAGACTTTTATCACTTTACATCATATCAAGGTAATTTCCATGGCATTTGCTAACTTAGAATTTATTTTTTTATTTTTAAAAAGATTTTCGTTCTTTATTTGAGAGAGAGAGAGTGAGCATGAGCAGGGGGAGGGGCAGAGGCAGAGGGAGAAGCAGACTCCCCGCTAAGCAGGGAGCCCAATGTGGGACTGGATCCCAGGACCCTGAGATCATGACCTGAGCTGAAGGCAGACGCTTAACTGACTAAGCCACCTAGGCGCCCCAGAATTTATAGTTTAAATCAGTTGTTTCTATATTTTATAAAATATTTTATATTTTATTTAACCATCTCCCAATTGTTTGACACTTACTGCTTTTAAGATTTTATTTATTTATTTGAGAGAGAGAGAGAGAAAAATCATGGCGGGGGGGTGGGGGTGGGGAGGGGCAGCAGGAAAGGGAGAAGCAGACTCCCTGCTAAGCAGGGAGCCCGATTCGGGACTGGATCCCAGGACCTTGGGATCATGACCTGAGCTGAAGGCAGACACTTAACGACTGAGTCACCCAGGCGCCCTGTTAAGGCACTTATTCTTACAGATTCTGGAAGTCTCAGTGTACTTGATAGGGTGACTACTTGATAAATACTGTTGAAAGACAAATTTATTTTTTATTTTTTTAAAAGATTTTATTTATTTTTTTGTCAGAGAGAGAGAGAGCACAAGCAGTGGGAGCGGCAGACAGAGGGAGAAGCAGGCTCCCTGCTGAGCAAGGAGCCTGATACGCTACGGGACTCGATCCCAGGACCCTGGGATCATGACCTGAGCAGAAGGCAGAAGCTTAACCGAATGAGCCAGCCAGGCATCCCAAGAGACAAGTTTATTATTTTTAACTTAAATGTAGGTGCAACACACTCTTAACTAAAGAATCGTAACAGAAGAA
This sequence comes from Mirounga angustirostris, assembly GCF_029215605.1. Taxonomy (NCBI): domain Eukaryota; kingdom Metazoa; phylum Chordata; class Mammalia; order Carnivora; family Phocidae; genus Mirounga; species Mirounga angustirostris. Next base: position 38,933,923 of record NW_026991722.1, on the reverse strand, counting down.
TCAGAGAGCTCCTAATTCTGTTCATTCCCGGTAGAATTATTTTCCTGGAGGACTTTTTAATATACTGTAAGAATAAAATTAAGATTATATTTTGTGTTTGTTTATTCATACTTCATATCAAATAGCTTTTAATGAAATAAAACCTGGATAGAAACATAACTATTTTATTCATTATAATTTTTCAAACAGATATAGCTAGGTTCATTTTCCCATAAGTTTGTTATACTTTCTTTTTTAAAAATTAAAAAAAAATTTTTTTTTATTTGACAGAGAGAGACACAGTGAGAGAGGGAGCACCAGCAGGGCGAGTGGGAGAGGGAGAAGCAGGCTTCCCGTGGAGCAGGGAGCCCGATGCAGGGCTCGCTCCCAGGGCCTGGGATCATGACCTGAGCCGAAGGCAGACGTTTAACAATCGAGCCACCCAGGCGCCCATGAGTTTGTTATATTTTCTAAGGTGTGTTTGAGAGGTCAAATGGCAAAATGATGCTGAACGTTAAATTTATAATAAAGAAAATTTTAGCTTATTAATACTTTTTAGTATTTATTTTAGTCTTCGGAATAGGCTTGAAATAAAAATGACAGACCGTTATTTTCGTATCACAGATAATGAAATTATTAATCTAAGATCCTAAGAAGCCACTTCTGGCACCCAATAGCCTGGATTATCTGTAAGAGTAAAATGGCTCTCTAGATAATATAAAGGGAATGAATAGGAAAATGGGCAGGCAACTAAAAAAAAAAAAAATCATGATCAAAACCAAAACCAAACCCAAACATTATACAGTGTGGAGTTAACTTGGAAAACTAAATAGTGAACATGGTTTATGTCAGATAAATTTTCATAATATGTATTTAGCAATCCTGTGTGGGTTAAGGAGCTAATGTGTCTTTTGAAATAGCATATCTTATTGTTAGAGAGTAATAAGGCATTTGGAAAATATGTTCATTGATATATGAATTCACCAGCATGATCATCAAGAAAGACATGGAATTTCTTTTTCTGTATGCAGACCTTGCTTGTGGCTTACCTGTAAGATACGGGATAAGATTTCTAAAATCTCAGTCTATTTAATTGCATAGGCTTCAGTAGCTTGGCTTATACCAATTACAATTGCTTTCAACCCTCACATTCATTATTAGAAACAAAGTTAAAGTCAGTTAATATATGGATAAATATTAGCACTGGATAAAAATCATCCCAAGAAAGAAATGAAGAAATAAAAGAAAAAATACAGGATGAAAAAATATCCTGATGAGGGTTGGAAATTCTTCTGACTTAGTAAGATCCTAACAATAAGCCCTTCAAAAGCTCCTTGTAGAGACAGGAAAAATAAAGCCAATTGTGAAAGTAGTCTTGCCACTTTTCTATAAATCCAAGTGGACCTGAATTTATGTGATGCTCACCCTTCAAGTAAATGTTTTCTAGTGACATGAAGATTCAGAAAATGCTTCACCAGCAATAACTGGGATGGACGCTGTGTTGTAATAATTTGGATACACTTGACTAATGCAGTTATTTGCAATGAAGTTGGCTCAGTGCCCAAAGCAGTGAGCAAACAAATATAGCTTGACAATTGTTTCATGCCTTCCAAGACAGCCAGAGAGATTTTTGCTCAGTCCTGGGGGGCCAGTGGTCACTATTGCAGACTCTGGTCATCAACACTGCCTCAGATATATTTTTAAAATAGTCTTTGTTAAATTCACCAATGTGCTTTATGTAAAAATGCTGGTGAGGCGCAAGCGTTTTTAATCAAATTAGTATGCAACATAAGGCAGCTGTGTATTCAAATGGGTTTTTTAGCAATTTGGTTGTTTTCCTTATAATAACAGGAAAGAACATTTTGATTTTGAAGGTGACAGAGGCAATATTACCAGAATTAAACAATCTGAATTAGCTTTTTCATGAAATGTAATATGTTTTATGCTTTTAGATGGGATGCTCCGGTGCTTTCAGATGAGCCTTCCACTGTCACAGTCAATGGCCAGGAACAGAATAAGCTCTGGAGGTAGGATTATCCTCAAATTTAATTTTTTTTTAGAAGAAGCTAATGGCAAATGTTTCTAGCAAACTTTAGGTTCATCTATGTTATAACTAGAGAACCAAGACAGGATATTAAAGGAACAGATAAGTATAAAATTAGTAAACAAAGTTTGACATTTTGCTTATTCTATGAATTTAATACTGAAAATGAATATAATCCCTAAAATCGTAAACAGCATGCATGTCAGACAAAAGCTGCAAAATTTCATTTCTTTGTCAACTTAGGTAAATTCAGAACTCTAGTATAAGAGGGTAACAAGATTACAAATTTGAGTTATATGATAATGATCTTTTACTGCAGAAAGTTTGCAACCAAAGCTGATTAAACAAGTAAAGAGAGGCTCTTTTCATTATTTCTACACTTTATATGGATTGGTATTCAAAAGAGAAGCAGAGTCCAACCATACCACTATACAGAAGGGAAATTCCTACTTGATTCGATCAAGAGGAAACAAAAGCCCAGAGGAGGATAAAAAACATGTGCAGTGTTTAAGGTATACTTGGAATTCTTGAAATGAATAGCTTCCATAAAACCATTTCTTACTATCCCAACTTAGCCTGTGTGGTTTTGAAAAAGACCAGGAAGTTTTTATGCTAGCTCATCATAAATTAGTTTCATCGATCTTTAGGAGGCAGGATCTTTTGACTTCTTAGCAACTAGGATTCCCTATTATTAACATGTATTTGGGCAGTACAGCTTAATTTTTAAATTTTAAAATGGTGATAGTGGTAAATCATTTTTTTTTTGTTTCATCTTTATGAACAGACTACTGAAAAGTCCTCCCCTAGAAGATGCATATATAGAAACTTTATAGCCTAAGGCTGGACAAATAGTGATTAATGTCAACTTAGCCCAGGAGTCATGTGATCTAGCTTCAAAAGGAATCATGTCTGCCTAATAGAATAATAAGTGCATGCACTGGGGACCACATAGATGCTCTACAAATATTAGCAAGAGCAATGTGACTAAAGCAGGCTGCTAGTGTTCTGGATGAAAGGATTTTAAAGCCATCTGGTGTCTGGACATCAGCCTGAAAATCACAGGCTTCAATCCATAAGATAATCCATTCACATAGTCCACATACTGAGATGGCATTCCCCGGACGGATTTATTCCATTATCCCAAATCAGTCCCTGTAACCTGTGGAAAGGTCTAATGTCTCCTAGATAATAATAAGATGCACTTATTATTTCTTTTATGGGACACACTTATTATACGGATTCAAATGGCTGAAGGCTCCATACTCAGAAACAGATTGAAATAATCGACTGATATGGTTAATATTTTGTGATTAAAACTGTATTACTTCTTTATGAAAAAAAAATTAAGAATATACTGTCTTATGCCTTTTAAGAAAGGTAAATAACTCCAAAATGAGAGTTTCAGAGATAAAAATAACATGCAAGGGGGAATTTCAATTCAATTAACATTTATTGACAATATATAAGAAGAAAGTAGAGACAAAAAATAAAGGGATCTCTGTCTTCAGAGATTGAAGAATCAAAAAGAAAATTAAAAAAAATACACAAATGAAACAACCTATGTATACAGTCAAAGCAGGCCAAAAAAGTAAAATAATGCTTAATGTTTCAAAAAGTGTTTGTACTTCAAATTATATAACAACTTAAAATACAATTTATTTTTTTTTACTTATTTGGATAACATTTTATAACAACCTTTAGTTTCAAAATTATATTTGTTCCTTTAGAAAAATATTTTGTTCACTGGCATATAAAATAATCAGTATATAAAATCTTTAAGGTGTCATAGTGAAAATGATTTTAAGTTAATTAATATACTACTTATTTTCCAAAACTTAAACTATTATACCAGCATGTCTCATTTAGAGCCAGATCAGGAGAACAAGGCACCTGATGCTTATCTTTGTTGTTTATGTGTAGTTATCACATTTACTATCCCAGTGAAAAAACAGCCCTTTCCATGATTAGTACACACTCTGCCTTTCCCATTTGGATGAGCCATCTTGAGCTGAATCCATTTTGCACTGAATATTCCCATGACCTATGTCTTCAAATCGAATAAATATGACAATCACTGAATATTTTTCATGTGAAAAAAAATCCAGTCTTATCTTTCACTTCCTATTCTTTGTGAGTGTTCTCTAATGCTTAACATGAAAAGGTTTGGTCTACATAATGAGGCTGTAACTTCAACGAGGGAGGGACATAGACTTTTAATTATCTTGAATTCCTCCTACCACCAATTTTTGAGCAGCTACTGTAGAGATAGGTTTGCCATAAGAACTCAAGAATGCTTGTTAAATAAATGGAAAAAAGAAATTGCCTCCTTGGGCACATATGCTTATGCTACTGTGTGTGATTTGACTACTACCTGACTTCTGCCTTTATCTAGGTGGAGGGAGAGGGGTGAGAAGGGGCCGGTTCACTTATAATCATCAAGCAACGATCTATGGAATATCACCTGTGCACCAGGAAAGAGGTCAAGTTAAGAGTAACTCCCGTTCTCAGTAATCTATAATCCAAAATGCATGCATGCAAGGATTTCTTAGCTTTTAGGAATTACTACAAGCTATCCTGTGATCGTACTTCCCCTGCCCCAACATTTGAACTTTTTCTCCTTTTGTCTCTGAGAAGGTTATCAAGTGTGGTTTCAGACTTACGAACTGGGGTCGGCAAATTATCTAGTTACCTACTAGGACTAGTGAAAAAATGTCGCTAAGTGTAGCAGAGGCATAAAACTGTCCTTGTTAAGACTGTTGAATCTCAGATCTGTACCTCTGAAACAAATAATGCAATATATGTTAAGGAAAAAAAAAAAGAAGAAGAAGAAGAAGAAGGTAGCGGGAGGGGAAGAATGAAGGGGGGGAAATCGGAGGGGTAGACGAACCATGAGAGACGATGGACTCTGAAAAACAAACTGAGGGTTCTAGAGGGGAGGGGGGTGGGAGGATGGGTTAGCCTGGTGGTGGGTATTGAGGAGGGCACGTTCTGCATGGAGCACTGGGTGTTGTGCACAAACAATGAATCATGGAACATTCATCTAAAACTAATGTTGTAATGTATGGGGATTAACATAAGAATAAAAAAATGGAAAAAAAAAACTGTCCTTGTTAAAAATTATTTTTACAGTCACTCCCTGACATTAAAAAGGAGCCTGGAAAGTAGGGCAAAACTGGGAGATAATCAGAATAGATTTTGAGAAGTAATAAATTAGCCAAAAGTGCGAAGATTCGGAATTTTGAATTTTTCTGGGGAGGAAACTGGCACAGATCCAGAAACTCCCAGTATTAAGAAGTTGGAAAGTCTAATTTCATTCTTACTTGGGATAGGAAATAAGAAAGTTAAGCATAAAAGGTTGTAAACTTAGTAGTCAAAGGGAGAACCGTCACTGATAAAGGGTAGACTCAGGATAAAGTAAAAAGCAAATATATGTAATCATGTATTATGAATACTTTGCCAATTTGTAGAACATTATGTGCAGGATGAGTCCAGTTTTGTTAAAAGACAGACTGGAAGTGTCTGTATCATAAAGCAAAAATGTTTTCTTCCATGTTGGGATTGTAGATATTTAGAAAGTCATGGGGTTTTTGTTTTTGTTTTTTTTACTTTCAATATTTTCCGTATTTTCTGTAATAAGCAAATATTAAAAGTGTAGAAAGAAAAACAGAAAAAAATGTAAACTTTACAGTAAATAAAGAAATAAATAAGCAAGCAGACTAAAAGACATTTCTCATTCAGCCATGAAGTGAAAGTCAGGAGCCAAGAATATTCAAATGACTGACTTGAGGGACAATGAGAAGACTTAGTAAGATTGAAAGGACCAGTTGAATGTAGCTGGACTTTATTTTAATAAAGTACACAGCATGGGCCTTAGAGGCAAAGTTTTTTCAGTTAATTGATTCTCAGTTTATACCTACATAAAATGGGGCTATTTATGCCTGCTTCAAAAGGTTCTTATAAATACTAAATGAAAAGCTGTTTATGAAGCACCTAGAACAATAATGCCACATAATGCACTATTGTGTTAAATCTGGAAAGACCCTGATGAATCTTCCAGCCCTGGATTTTTCAAACTGGGGGTTGCAATTCATTTAGAGTGATACCAATTTTGAGGAACGTAACTACCATTTAAAAAATGAAACTGCAAAGAACAGAAGAAAATAGAAAAATCACACCAAAAATTGTGAATTGTATCCAATATTGTAAAGAATCATTTTGTCAATTTCCATGCCTAGCTATATATCCTACAGAAATGAAAACATATGTCAACATGAATGTGGACAGCACTTATGCAGAAGGGCTGAAACGTGGAAATAATCCAAATGTCCACCCACTGATGACTTGATAAACAAAATGTGATGTATTCATAAAATGGAATATAATTCAGCAATAAGAGGTATAAAGTGGAAAAATAGGATACAACATGGATGAACATTGAAACATTATGCTAAATCGAAGCAGCTAGTTGCAAAAAACCATATAGTGTATGATTTCATTTAAATGAAATGTCCAGAATAGGGAAATCTATAGAGACGGAAATTAGATTGAAGGTTGCCAGGGGCAGGGGCTGATGTTAATGACTACAAGGTTTCTTTTTGGGGTGATAAAAATTAGATAGTGGTGATAGTTATAAAACTCTGTGAATACACAAAAACCTTCTGAATGCACTTTTAAAGGGTGGATTTTATGATAGGTGAAGTATATCTCAATAAAACTATTATTAAAATCAAAATAATTATTTTGTGAAACTTCATTTCAGTCAGGTATACATATGTCCATTGATCTAGTGCATCTTGTTATTCTATAGAAGAAATTTATTCCCCCTGAAAATTGTGTTATTTAGCTATAGACCTGTTCTACACAAAATAAAAATAAACACAAATTTTCCTTTTCTCTTATGAAATTGTTTTCTTGAATTTACTTTTACTTTATTTACATTCAATTAATTAACATATAGTGTATTATTAGTTTCAGAGGTAGAGGTCAGTGATTCATCACTTGTATATAACACCTAGTGCTCATTACATCACGTGCCCTCCTTAATGCCCATCACTCAGTTACCCCATCCCCCCACACTTCTCCCCTGAAGCAACCCTCAGTTTGTTTCCTATAGTTAGGAGTCTCATACGGTTTTTCTCCCTCTCTGATTTCGTGTTGTTTTATTTTTCCCTTCCTTCCTCTGTGCTCCTCTGTTTTGTTTCTTAAATTCCACATATGACTGAAATCATAAGAAATTGTCTTTCTCTGATACTTATTTTGCTTAGCATGATACCCTCTAATTCCATCCATGTCATTGCAAATGGCAAGATTTCATTTTTTTGATGACTAATATAAATTATTAAAATAATAAATAAAACACATGTTCTAACTACCATGTTTGAAAGGTAAGGAAAGCAATTATCAACCTACAACTTCTTCACTAGCATGTGATTGTTTTCATTCTGGTTACTATCTTTTTGTTTTAGATTATTCTAAGAAACAATCCTAGATTTTTGAGTCTCACCTAATAATTTAGATTTTGATTTTGTTTTTGTTTTAGAACAGTAGCTGCTTAACATTGTTCAGTGTGTCTGAGTTCCTAGGGATTATTATTTGAAGTTGGAGAGCTATTGAGATCATGCCCAAATCTTAGCACAGGCTTCAAAAAGATATTTGAAGACAAAGAAAATATTAATCAGGATACTTTTTAACACCAAAAAGAAAGTTGACTTTTACTATCATTGTTCATTTTGGGTAGTAAAAACATATTAAATAATTTTGAAAAAAAAGGAATAAAGAGAGGAGAAAGAGAAGGAGGAATGGAAGAAAGGAGTATGGGAACGAGGGGAAGGAACAGATACGGAAAAATTGGTAAGAAAATGAACACATTAAAACTGTAAGCATTAAGAATATGAATATTTATTAAGGAAAGAAATGGATGCTTAAACAAGGATTTGGTAGAGTATTCAATGAAAAGGATCTGTATAAAATTTGTATTCATAGAGTCCAGAATGATTGTGAGCTTGGCCAATATGCACAATTTTTAGAAACTTATAGGTAGGGGATTGTGGAGTACTAAATTCTAGCAAAATATTTATGTATCTTTAAAAAGATAAAAGAATTAGACTTTATTACCTGGGAAGATACTAGAGGCAATAATAAATCAGTTTTTAAACATCTGGGAAAATGTGGATTCCATGAAACACCAAGGTTTTCTGAATAGCAAATCATGCCAGACCCTATTTAATCTTGCTCTTAATCTTGTGATAGCACCACAAGCCACAGAGACAAGAAAAAATGATAGTGACAATCCATCTTATTTTCTTAGAATCTGCTTTGTCACATTTTCATTGACAAACCTGGGAAAATATGACTTTAATCACATTATTTTTAGATAGGTGAATGCATAACATGCTTGAATGTTCAATTAAAAAACAATACAAGTTTCCACTTCAAGTTGCATTAATATTTGGATGTAGCTCCCAGGAACTGGTCCTGGGGACCATCTAGTCAACTACTATTAGATGACCTGCATTAAATAACTTAGAGTGTGTTCATCAACTCTCTAGGTAATTATAAATTTACTCAGTCAGTATAAGAAGGGCATAAAATCGAAAGGATGGGATAATATAAACACAAAACACAGATACATGGAAGAAATCTGTCTTATTAGAATATTAATCAATAATGTGATGGTAATGTGAAAACCGCCAACACTCTATAGGAAAATTAGAAGGTGTAAGACATTCAAGGACTTAAAAAAATCATTTTGCCTTTTCTTTGTTGTAGTTAATCACCAGCAAAATACTTGTTTCCAGTTTTGGTCACTAATACCATACCTTTTAATGGATTCAAAGATAAAATGTGGTCATTTTTCTGTTCTTCAAATGTTCTGCCTTGTGTATGTATTACTTTTGTAATAAGAAGATTCGAGCTACATTTTAAAAACATGGTTTAATAGCAATTAAACATAAATAATTTAGAGAAAATATGAGGATATCCCCCTCATAAGTGTTTCAGGCAATAAAAGAAACTGAAGATGGTACCCATAAGAAAATTATAAAATGAGGAGAATTATTTAGCTCATATATGGGCTACAAATATTTAAGAGGCCAACAAATATTTAGGAGGATATACTATACTGTAGTCCCTATATAAAGCTGTCACATACATTCTCTCACATAATCTTCACAGTACCTCTATACAGTGAAAGAAGAAAGAGAACTGGAGGAAGCAGACTGTCTGGGTGACTCTCCCAGGGTCTTATTAGAGACAGATGTCATACTCGAATTTGTATTCATTTCAGGTGTCTCTAGCTACACAGAGATTAAAATGTTTCTTTATTTCTTAAGTGTATGTGTGGTATCACCATAGACAAATAAAATAATTTTAAATTTATAAATATATATTTTAAGTGATGCTGTGGCATTTTTCCTATTCTTTCTTTCAGCATTGATCCAAATTGTCATGTAGGGTCCATTATCCTTGTATAAAGATAGAATAATTTCTATTAAGGGTGTAATTACTTTAGACTGTGAAGATTACAAACCCTTATGACAATAACTGAACCCACATTTGTAATGAGAATTATATCTGTTTTAAGTAAGCAAAGCAAATGAACTATAGTAAAAAGAATTTATAGTAGGAGCTGAAAATATTTGGAATTTTATCTGATCTGGATTTTTCTAGATTTTTCTTCCGAGTGTTCTTCATTTTTCAAAATCTCAGATAGCTACTTTGTTTCACACTTCTTGTTTTAAGGGCCTTATTAATTTTTATTTTGTAACATAAAAAAGCTTTACATTTTATATCATGAAATAATAAATGCTCATCATAAAAATAAAATAAACAAAGGAATGAGGAAGACTGAAAATTATCCACAAACAGCTTTAATACAGGTAACTTTTGGACTATATCTTTCCAGATGGATCAATAGAAATAAATATAATAAAATCTAGTGCATATAAGTATACAAAATAGGAATCATACAGTACATGTTGAGTTATAACCTGATATTTTAATGAAATATGTTCCATTTATTTATGTTATTCCTTTTAAAGACTGTATCATACTCTACTATATGCCAATTCTATTATATACTCAAACAATTCCATATTACTATATATTGAATATGCTGACATTTTTCCTTTTTATAAACAGTGCTATAGCCAACATCATTTTTTTTTATTTTTAGTTTTTTTTGTTATGTTAATCACCATACATTACATCATTAGTTTTTGATGTAGTGTGCCATGATTCATTGTTTGCATATAACACCCAGTGCTCCATGCAGAACGTGCCCTCCTTAATACCCACCACCAGGATAACCCATCCCCCCACCCCCTCCCCTCTAGAACCCTCAGTTTGTTTCTCAGAGTCCATCGTCTCTCATGGTTCGTCTCCCCCTCTGATTCCCCCACCTTCATTCTTCCCTTCCTGCTATCTTCTTCTTCTTCTTCTTTTTTTTAACATATAATGTATTATTTGTTTCAGAGGTACGGATCTGTGATTTAACAGTCTTACACAATTCACAGCACTCACCATAGCACATACCCTTCCCAATGTTTATCACCCAGCCACCCCATCCCTCCCACCCCCCACCACTCCAGCAACTCTCAGTTTGTTTCCTGAGATTAAGAATTCCTCATATCAGTGAGGTCATATGATACATGTCTTTCTCTGATTGACTTATTTCGCTCAGCATAATACCCTCCAGTTCCATCCACGTCGTTGCAAATTATAGACGACATCGTTATATGTATATCTCTGCAGACTTTTTCAGATTACTTTCTTACAAATCCCCAGAAGTAGAAATACTGTCTCAGTGGGTATGCATAAATATTTTGTTAGATACCCCACCAGGAATAATCATCTAGTAATTGAAAAAATACTTGCCAGGTACTTTTCTGTGTTCTAGAGTTGTGGTTGTGAATAAGAGGATAAGTTCCTTCCTCGCCCTATTGAGCTTACATTCAGTCAGCAGAAATAGGCCATGAGCAAATGAACATAGAATAAAATATCGAAATATTAAGTGCTATGAAGAAAATAAAATAGGGTGACATGAGAGTGGGTGGCCAAGGGACACCTTCAGATTAGGAGATCTGAGAAGGCTGCTCTTAGGAGGGAACTTTTAATGTGATTGTTAAGTGGAAAGAAGGAGCTAGCTATAGGAAATTTGGGAGGAAATTTACATCTGGAAGGATTGAAAATTTCAAAGACCCCATCCTGAGAATGAGTAGCCAAGGATCTATAAATAGCCTGAGGCCACAGCAGAATGGAATGAGTTTGCAAGTGACATGAGGGGGAAGAGAGTGGATTATGCAGTCTGTAAGGCCAGTGCAAGAAGTGTGGATTTTATTCTGAATATGGTGTAAGTCACTGGATGATTTCACAATTTAATTATGATATATATATATTAAAGTATGCACATCATAAGTAAATAGTTCAATGAATTACTTACAAACTGAACACATCCGCCAGATCAGGAAAGAAAACACTACTAACGTTCCCCAAACCCCCTTTATGTCCTCTTCCAGTCAGTACCTCCTACAGAGGATAACAACTCTCCTGATTTCTAATAGCATAGATTATATAATATATATATATATATTATATTGTTGCAATATATATTATATTGTTTATATAAACATATATAAATATATAAACATATATAAACAATATATATTATATTGTTGTTTACATAAACAACAATAAAAAATCATATAGTATGTACTCTTTGGCTTCTTTTCCTCAAAATTATGCTTGCATAATTATTTAGGCATCCACCTAAAGATAGGACGTGGATAAAAAAGTGAATGAATCCTACTACTGAGCATTGGACTGCCCCAACCTTTGGCAATTGAACAGAATAAGTTGTCAATACAGGAGATATAGACTGTCCAGTGAGGGGGGAAAAAATGAGACCACGGTATCATGACCAAGGCAAAAGATTCTTCAAGAAGGAGAATGGTCAACAGGAACAAATATTTATGAGCCATTGAGCAAGATGAGACCAGATATATACTACTGGATTTGACATTATGGCAGTCATTGACAAGTGGTACTTCAAAGAAGAGAATGGGAAGTGATGAGGTAAAGACTGTATATGTAGAAGACTCATTCCAAAATTTTTAATAAAAATGAGGGCTCTAGGGAATGTGGAATCAAAAGAGGGCTTCTGAGGTGGTAAGTACTACAACATGTTTGTATGATGATGGGAATAGTCCAGTGGAGAGGGAAAAAATCTGAAGATACAGAAGGATGGGAAAGTTGTATGGATGATGGCTATGAAAAGGTGAAAGGATGGCTTTAGAGCACAACTGAAGGGCCTTATTTATATCAGGAGCTGAAGTACTTCAATTTTAATAAGAAGAACAGCAACTGTGGAATAGATATAGGTAGGTTGGTGAATTTGGTTATGGACAAATGAGAGTTCTCATCTTTTATGAATGCCTCTTTTCCTACCACCCCTACCATCACTATGTAATCAATCTTATTGATTTTCTAAAAACAGAGTTGAAAACTTGTACCTCATTTTAATTTATATGTATACAATTTTTAGAGAGGTAGAAGCATTTTTTCCTATGTTTATTGGCCATCTGGATTTTTAACTTGCTGTATTTGTTGTTAGTTTGCTCATTTGAAAATACCTTTATGTTTTCATCACATAAACAATAATTTGCCTAGATTCAGCATTCTTGGGTGCCTTAATTTGTTCTGTACATCTATGTAGATATTTTTCTAATGGTTTTCTGTCATAAAACATTGACAATGTTAAGTCTGGGGTTAGTGTGATAATTTCCCTCTGTATCATATGTTTCTTCTAAATAGATCCTTTCCGGAATTTTTTCTTTATCCTTGAAATTTAAAACTTGGTGAGGCATCACTAGAGATAAGACCCACAACCAGCCGGCTCTTTATTTGGGACAGCCCCAGGCCTTTCTCCCACACACATGTGCTACACTGCTGTTGGTGTACAAATGTAACAATGTTTTCAGATAAACTATCCACAGATAACCAAGAGGAATACCTCCAGTCCTTTCACCTCCAGGTAAGAAAGATCTCATCCAAGTTAGGGGAGATTGCTTTTAAGAAGCTCGGTTAAGCTGAAAGGGGGACTCACTATGATAGTCCTTACCTTGGCCCACATGCTTCCAATACAGGAAGATATTTGGGGAGGTGGTGTTCCCATAATTCCTTCCTTTGCCTACTGTCACATTGCAGTGCTCTTTTAAAAGAATGTGAGTTTCCATTTATCAGCACTTGGTATCCTTCGTATATTCTTTCCTACAACTCTGTTGTGTTTGGGAGAAATTCTACTTGTACAGTGTATTTGTCAGCCACCTATCCTTTCAGCAGTGATTATTATATTATTTCTTGGCACCTTGGTGCATGCATGCATGTGTATACATGTGTCTAAACCTACTCATGCTACCATATCTCCCAGAATCTCAAGCTCTTATTATCAAATTTCCACAGAAGGCTTTGCTTCCTTCTATATTCTTTTTTTTTTTAAAGATTTTATTTATTTATTCAGCAGAGAGAGACACAGAGAGAGAGGGAACACAAGCAGGGGGAGTAGGAGAGGGAGAAGCAGGCTTCCCGCTGAGCAGGGAGCCTGATGTGAGACTCGATCCCAGGACCCTGGGACCATGACCTGAGCCGAAGGCAGACGCTTAACGACTGAGCCACCCAGGCGCCCCTCTATATTCTTTTTTTAAAAAGATTTATTTATTTGAGAGCGAGAGCATGAGCAGGGGGAAGGGAGAGACAGAGAATCTCCAGCAGACTCCCCGCTGAGTTCAGAGACTGACATGGGGCTCCATCCCACAACTCTGGGATCCTCACCTGAGCTGAAATCAAGAGAAGGACGCTTCACCAACTGTGCCACCCAGGAGCCCCTTCCTTCTACATTCTTTGCTAAATGCTGCCTGCCTCTTGCAGCTGCTGCTCTCTCTCTCTCTCTGTTTTTTAACATGTATGGCCTGTATCTTCATCCTAATTTCTATTGCAGTCTCTGTGATTAGGTTCATCTGCATTGATAAATACATGTTCTTCAGTCTGATGCAATGAGAGAGGAATTTTAAAGTCCGTTTAGTTGGAAAAAGAACTTTCCTGCTTGGATCTCTGACCACTGATGAGAAACATAAATGATCTGCTATTTCCTGTACAAAACCATAAAATCTCTCCATCAAAAAGTATTTCATTACTAGGCACTGCTTAATCATACACCTGGTGTCACAGATGTTACAAAGTCCTTATAATTGAAAGATCTTTGCATTTAAAGAGATATAATGATGCACAGGACGAATAATAGGTTGAGCAGGGTAGAAAAAAAGAATATAAGAGAAGCTGTGGAATAGCAGAAAGTCCATAAGCTTGAGCCCAAGGGACCTGGGTTTGAATCACAGCACTGTTTTCCACAGACAAGTAGTGTGGCCTTAAATTACAAAGCACCTATTATGGATTTTACTGTTCCTCTCCCTCCAAATTCATATGTTGAAGTCCTACCTCCAGGACCTCAGAATGTGGGGACTGTAATTAGAGATAAGCTCTTTACAAAGATAATTTAGTTAAAATGAGGTCACTATTTAAGCCACCCAGTCTGTGGTATTTTGTTACAGTAGCTCTTAGTTTCCTAAGAAAAAATTAGAATATTCACCATTGTCTCATAGAGTTTTTTAAAAAAGATTTATTTATTTATTTTAGAGAGAGAGAGAGAGAGAGAGAACATGACTGGGGGGAAGGGCAGAGGGAGAGGGAGACAAGCAGATTCCCTGCCAAGTGGGGAGCCTGACACTGGGCTTGATCCCAGGACCCTGAGATCATGACCTAAGCTGAAATCAAGTCAGACGCTCAACCGACGGAGCCACCAAGGTGCCCCTCCATAGAGTTTTTATAAATTAAATAAGAAGAATAGAATAATAATGAGAACATTATCGGTAACTATATTATTGTAGGTGCAGGCTTCAATGCTTTACACTTGAAATGCATAGCATGGTGGCAGCCACACAGGAGGTGTGCAGTAGGTTATTTTTATTTTCCCTTATTTATTGCAACAAAGAGATGCTCCAGTGAAAATATCCTCCAATGGAGAGATGCAAAGATAAAGGAATAAAGAAAGAAGGAAAAAAAGAGCGAGAGAGAAAGAGAGAGGAATCTCATAAAAGGGGGAAGAAACTAAAACACATTGTAAGGAAAAGAAGAGAAACATATCAAAGCATCCCTACAGCAGAGAGTAACAGACTCCAAAGTGTAAGGGATCAATCAGTACCTAGTTCTCAGTGTGAACAGAGGAGAACCGTTTTCTTGTAAAGCACTTTTAAGGTATATTTGGCCAGAACTGTCACAAAGTGTCTAAGCTTTTATTTCTATGTGATCCTGTAGTTTGCATGGTGTCTGTGTTACAATTGTTTTAACAATATTAATAGCCAGAATGGAGAAAGGTTATCATGAAATCATACATAGTACCGTATTGACTATTTTTTATTTCCTTTTTAGCTTTTTGAGTTACTGACACATTATTGCAGCAAAACATATGTAGGGTCAATTCATGCTGAATAGTTATTAGAAACCATGATAACAAAAGTCATTACACTGCAGTTCAGTTTTGACAGTAAAATTTCTGCAACATTATCACAAATCCTCATGCATTAGTGCAATGATCCTTACTATAGTTTCATATTAGAATCAAAAGATTGCTGTAGCATGCTTGATACAAAAAGTCAAGCAGGCCAAATTCTTTTCTGCTTTTACAGATAACATTTTTGCTCTTTTTCTATGTACATCAATGCAGATAGTAGCTTTGTTTTATATACTTTTTCAATAACCTATGAGTACATTGCATATCTTTAAAATGAGGATTTTTTCCTTGAAAGACCACACAATTCTGATTACCAGCACCCAAGGAAATAATTTGAAAATGATTTTATATCTGACACAACTTCACAGAATTCTAAAACTATTTTATTCACTCCATTATTTCTTTCCTCTTCTCGGTTAGCATATTGGCTTGTGTGTACATGTTTTTGTTTTTGTTTTTAAATTGGTGATTTACTATGATGGAATAGTATAAGATTTAAAAAAGGAATCTGTCATATTCAGGATTACTTTGATAGGAAAGCTATTTGAGTTACCCTTTAGCTGACAAAAGGAAAATGTTTTTAATGCCTATCTGCCCACAATATTTTTCCATAGTCATTTATTAACAAACACTTAAAGGGGTCAGATTGTACAGGTACATTAATTATATATTTTTGGTAGTGTTAATTTACTCAGGCCCATTTCAAGGAAACAAAAGAAATATAACTTGTGATCTAGTGCCTAGTGAATTAAGGAACCTCTGAAAATTGAATAACTTCTTCTCTAGTTGGAAAATCAGGTTTACATAGGTGTACAAAGAATATGAATAAGTAGAACACATTCCACTATGTACAAAATATGTTCTCTGGAAATGTGGATGTAAATAAAATACTGTTTACTTGTGTCACAACTGAAGCGATTGTAGCTTGTCTGGAATTGCTTTAGAATTGCAATGTGAAGATGCCAGATCCCATCAAATTAAAATACTGAGTGTCATCATGGTATGTGTTGTTTTTACTGTTGTCTTCTCCATCTGTGATTTTACAGACTTCTTCGTGAAGGTTCTAATAACATATTTCCTCTTTGGGTTATCTCTAGGTAATTTCCAGTTGTTACAGTATTGTGCATGGGCTCTTTTAATAAATGTATATGTTCTAACGGTGTTTTTTAGTATAAGATTTGGATGTAACTCTGACTAATCCATGAGTTACTGCCAAGTCTATCCCTCATACTTTCTCATGTATGTGTGTATACATAAGATTTTCTATTCTGTAACCCTCTGTCAGCTTTACCTAAACAATTAGGTGTTTGTCTGTTGCTCTATTCCTTCCAGCACCTGCGTACGTTTCTAAGTGATTATCATGATGTCACTATTACCCTGTATTTCTGTCCTCTCTCTCCTTAATTCACACTATATTCTCAGGTCGCATAAACTATTTTATACCTATTATAGACTAGAAGCTCTCTCATAATAGTATAGCCACCAAGATTTTGTATAAGAAGTAAGGGATATGTTTATCTAAAGAATAATAACAATATCAATTGTCATATCTTCCATGTGCAAAATATATAGTTTGTGAAAAACTATTCTAGGTGCTTTTTATTTAAAATATATATTTATGTTCCATGGGGTTGTTAAATAAATAAAATTACATATAAAAGCTTGCAAAGTGCCTCATACATAGTTAGCGCTTCATAAATGTTAACTGTTATGATATACTTTTTACAATAATCCTTCTAGGGAGACATTAATATTTCCATTTTTTCAGAGGCTCAGAGGGATAAATAAGTTGTCCATAGATATTCCTTCCCACTTTCAATAAGAGTAAAACTCTGGAAAAAGAACAAAAATACCTAGAGAAAACATTTAGTATATGAATATGCATTTCCTATATTAATACTCACGTTAATAAATGATTATAAGATAGAGCTCCATAGATTTGGAGAAAGATGATTACAAGAGCATTTTTTTCAAATGTTTATGTCATTGTGATGCATATGTGTAGTTCAAAACTAAAAAAATCATTGTACTGATAATCTCACAGAATTGCAAATCAATTGCAGTTCTAAGTCATACATTAGAGAAGCCTAAGTAGAAAATATACCTATTAAACTGATAAGAACAGATACTACACTTGATCTTAGCCAAAAGGCCAAGGAGGTACATATTATAAACATTTTACTTGTTTTATTATAATTTTTTAACATGGTCTTTGGGTGATTAAAAATTACTATTTCATTTTATAGCTACACTATGGCATTTTTAAAGTCAGAGTTCTAAGTCTGTATGGATTCCAAAGAACATAACCTATTTATTTGAAAATATTCCAGTTTTTTTCTAGGGCTTTATAGGTAATATAAAGAATACTTTATTTACTTCTTTTTATAAAAATTATATGTAAGCAAAATTTCCTTACTGTATGATTTTATGACATTAAATTTTCTCAATTTCTCTGTAGAATAATATTTTGCAAGGTTTAATCTACTAAATACGGTCAGATGTAAACAGGTTTCCTAAGAAAGGGTTCCAGGGATCACAGGAAATTCAGGGTTAACAGAGTCAACAGGCTTCTTAAAATGGGATTTCTCAGAATCTTTAATATGCACATGTGGCTTGGGATTTTAAAAGGGGGATATAGTATGCAGTGTGCCATATATATAGTTATATATGATAAATATATAATACATCTATCTCTGTCTCTGTATCTGAATCTCTTTATATATATATTAGGGTTTCTTAACCTTAGCTCTATTGATATTTTAGGCTGGAAAATTTTTTGGTGTGTGTGTTTGGGGGGGGGGGTGGATTTTCAGCAGTATCCCTGGCCTCTACCCATTAGATAGCAGAAACACCCCTCCAACATCCCCCCCAGGTGTGATAACCAAAAACGTCTCCAGGCATTGCCAGGTACTCATATATCTTGAGATCACTTTTACTAGGATAGCAATTTACTGGAGAGAGGAAGTGCTCACACAGAGATGATAAGCATTCACAGGGCCTTTCGAGCAGATACAACACTTGAGCTCACCACAATAGCAATAGGAGGTGGCTATGAAATTATTACAGTAGTACAGTACATAGTTAATTTTATGAAGTTATAATGTCATACTTCATCTTTTTGTTTGTCTACATTTCTCTAGGCTGCAAATTGTGTTATGTGTGGTCTGTAAATTTGTGTACATAAGTTTTGGTAAATTTTAACTTTTTAGAATAGATTTGTGTATATTTTATGGGAGTAAATGATAAAATAGACTAGTATGTACATATATTTTATGGATTCATGACATACGTAGCTTCCTTAATTTTTATGATATTTTTAGGCTATATGGTTCATCTGTGAGTTTTTTCAAATTGTCACAAATCTCAAAAAATTTTTTCCATATATATATATATATATATATATATATATATATATATATATATATATATAAGTCTACGTGTAAGTAGTCCCATGCAGTTCAAACCAGTGTTGTTCAATGGTCAATCATATATATAAAAATTTACTATGAGTGTCTTTGATATATCAGGGATCCCACCACACTCTAGAAACCACTTTTAAGCTTTCACTAACGTTAAAAAGCTGCTTATTGCTGTGCATCTCCACTAGATCACCTTCTCAAAATTACTTAAAAGATGTATAAATCTAAAATGCACTCAAAACTGGTACTAGACTGAAGAACTGGTTTGATTTAGGCCAAGCTGACCTTTCTAAAGTATTAGCCAGAAATAAACATTTAAGTTTTGGTGTTCTTGTCAGAGTTTGGACAACAGAAGGGAGACTCATTGGGATAGAACAACAGATGATCAACTGTCTACTCCGTCTAGGATCACAAAAGCTCTTCAGAGATCTCTTGAGAGTTCTTCAGGGAAAAGGGCCAGTAGAAATTTAATGCAAGCTTATCAGTCTATAAAGTGCAGCAACTCCTTTTGAACAAGTGTATGTGTGTGCATGTGTGCATGCACGTGACAAAACTATTAAGGAGTTATGATTTTCCTAGCAAAGAAATGAATTTCCATCTACACTGAAACAAGCACTCAAAAATCACTACCTGAAGCCTACTTTTAATATATGCAAGATAACAAGCAATATAAAGTACTTATGAAAAAGAGAACTAAAACCGCTTTCACATTCCTTTAGAAAATAATTTTGTTTATTGCTAGAATTGACTTTGACTCCTCATCAAATCAATGTAAAGTGAGTATTACAGGAAACCCATGTTTAAAAACTGAAAAAGGGAAGAGAAAACATGCTAATGAAGTCTATGGATGATACAATCTTTTTGAGAATTTAAAATGGAAACGTCTATTGAGACCTAGGTGATACAGATTAGACAGCAAAAATTCATGATTCTTCCATTGGTGGAGTAAAGAGAGGATATTGTGCTCTGATTCTATGCTCTAGTCTAGAAAAGAATCCCTTCATTTCTGGGAATCAGGATTCAGCTGAGTTGAGGTGGCATATTCCTGTACCTTTAATTATATCAAAACAAAGTATGTCAGTACACTGGATGATTAATAATTTATTTGAATAACTGAATGAATGAATGAATGAATGAATGAATGAATTCTGTGAGACCCAGAAGTATCCCCTAGACCTCCAAAGTAGTCCTCTGATTTATGTCCCTACATGATTCCTTAATAAGCTCAGGTTGCTTAAAGAAGATGCTCCAATCTGAGCATATCCACTGCAGTTACTCTTACAACTTTTCAACTACTGGTCCGCTCAAACCTTCGAAAAATATCACAGCACATGCTCATTTTACAGTTGGTTGGAGAGAATATTTGAACGTAAGTTAAGACAACTGTGTCCTAGGCCAACTTTTTTCTAATTAACTGTGTATGTGGTAGATCACTGGGCCACTATGGCCCTAAGGTTCCTCAGTTGTGAAATACTCTTTTATTTTACTTTTTATTTTTAATTTTTTTTGTGTGTGAAATAATCTTTTTTTAAATTTAATTTTATTATGTTATGTTAGTCTCCATACAGTACATCATTAGTTTTTGATGTAGTGTTCCATGATTCATTGTTTTCGTATAACCCCCAGTGCTCCATGCAATACGTGCCCTCCTTAATACCCATTACCAGGCTAACCCATCCTCCCACTTCCCCTCCCCTCTAAAACTCTCAGTTTGTTTCTCAGAGTCCATAGTCTCTCATGGTTCGTCTCCCCCTGGATTTCCTCCCCTTCATTTTTCCCTTCCTTCTCCTAATGTCCTCCATGCTATTCCTTATGTTCCACAAATAAGCAAAACCATATGATAATTGACTGTCTCTGCTTGACTTATTTCACTTAGCATAAACTCCTCCAGTCCCATCCATGTTGTTGTAAAAGTTGGGTATTCATCCCTTCTGATGGCTGAGTAATATTCCATTGTATATATGGACCACATCTTTATCCATTGGTCTGTTGAAGGGCATCTCATCTCTTTCCACAGTTTGGCTATTGCGGACATTGCTGCTATGAACACTGGGGTGCATATGGCCCTTCTTTTCACTACAGCTGTGTCTTTGGGGTAAATACCCAGTAGTGCAATTGCTGGGTCATAGGGTAGCTCTATCTTTAATTTTTTGAGGAACCTCCACACTGTTTTCCAAAGTGGCTGTACCAACTTGCATTCCCACCAACAGTGTAAGAGGGTTCCCCTTTCTCCACAACCTCTCCAACATTTGTTGTTTCTTGCCTTGTGAATTTTTGCCATTATAACTGGTGTAAGGTGGTATCTCAATGTGGTTTTGATTTGAATTTCCCTGATGGCTAATGATGATGAACATTTTTCATGTGTCTGTTAGCCATTTGTATATCTTCTTTGGAGAAGTGTCTTCATGTCTTCTGCCCATTTTTTGACTTGATTGTTTTTTGGGTGTTGAGTTTGAGATGTTCTTTATAGATCTTGGAAATCAGCCCTTTGTCTGTAGTGTCATTTGAAAATATCTTCTACCATTCTGTGGGTTGCCTCTTTGTTTTGTTGACTGTTTCCTTTGCTGTGCAGAAGTTTTTATCTTGATGAAGTCCCGAAAGTTCATTTTCCCTTTTGTTTCACTTGCCTTTGGAGATGTATCTTGAAAGAAGTTGCTGTAGCCGATGTCGAAGAGGTTACTGCCTATGTTCTCCTCTAGGATTTTGCTGGATTCCTGTCTCACATTGAGGTCTTTCATCCATTATGAGTTTATCTTTGTGTATGGTGTTAGAGAATGGTCGAGTTTCATTCTTCTGTATATAGCTGTCCAATTTCCCCAGCACCATTTATTGAAGAGACTGTCTTTTTTCCATTGCATATTATTTCCTGCTTTGTTGAAGATTATTTGACCATAGAGTTGAGGGTCCATTATCTGGGCTCTCTATTCTGTTCCATTGGTCTATATGTCTGTTTTTGTGTTAGTACCATGCTGTCTTGGTGATCACGGCTTTGTAATATAGCTTGAAATCGGGCAACGTGATGTCCCCAGCTTTGTGTTTCTTTTTCAACATTTCCTTGGCGATTCAGGGTCTTTTCTGATTCCATACAAATTTTAGGATTGTTTGTTCCAGCACTTTGAAAAATGTCATTGGAATTTTGATCAGGATGGCATTGAAGGTATAGTTGCTCTGGGCAGCATTTAGACATTTTAACAATGTTTATTCTTCCGATCCATGAGCATGGAATGTTTTTCCATCTTTTTGTGTCTTCTTCAATTTCTTTCATGAGTGTTCTGTAGCTCCTAGAGTATAGATCCTTTACCTCTTTGGTTAGCTTTATTCCGAGGTATCTTATGGTTTTGGGTGAAATAATCTTCTATTTTTAAGGAGATGGGTAAAATTTCTAAAGGCATTTCCAGTTCAAAAATTTTACAATTTTAGAATTGCAAAACTTATCTATAATCCCTATGAAAATTAAATAATTTCTAATTAAATAGGTGGTAGACCTTTCCCCACAAGAAAATCATTATTGAAAAAGCAGTTTCAATGAGATAAAATTATAAAAACAATTAGTGAATCAAATAATCTGTTTCAGTTGGACACTAGCGACATAATGCATGACTGATTTGGTTTTTACATGCTTTATAAAGACTGATGAGACAGTATAGGATTGTTTAATAATGTTATAGTAGAGGCGTAGTGTCATGGTTATGAAATGGGTTGGGTTTTTAAAAATCCTGTGTTTGATTCCTATCTTAGTCAGTTCCCTCTACTTGGATTACCTTGTGACACAATCTCAGTTCCATATCTTAAACTGGAGATGATTATAATAATAATAAAAAATTTTAGAGGATTACTAATGGACATTACAAAGATAATATTTGCAAACTGCTTGGCACAGATACCAGGCCCATATAAGTGCTTGTTAAGTGCTGACTGATTCTGTAATAATTTGTATTCCCT
Source organism: Mirounga angustirostris (assembly GCF_029215605.1). Lineage (NCBI taxonomy): Eukaryota > Metazoa > Chordata > Mammalia > Carnivora > Phocidae > Mirounga > Mirounga angustirostris. Next base: position 38,910,978 of record NW_026991722.1, on the reverse strand, counting down.
TAGTTTGAAAGTACTGAGAACTGGAATAGGCAAAGGTTAAGCTTCACAAGTGGGTTACAAAAGAATTAAAAATACATTTTAACCAGTTTTGAAAGGGATCATGTTTTCAGCCAACAGAACACATCAACATTTGTATGCTTGCTTAGCTTACCTTTCTTTGCAGACTTGAAGAATTTGAGACAGCAATTAAAACAAACACACGATTTTATCAACATACTCATGGATATTTTTTTAAAAAAGAAAAACATTTTTTAAATATTTTAATGAAAATAATGAAAATGTATTTTTACAAAGAAGCACAACCTGTTTTTCAGATATTTTTCTTTTATTCCCCTTTATTGTTATTTTAAATTTTGAGATCTGAAAAGTTTTAGATTGGATTCTATTCTATCATTACCCATGAACAGGGAAAACAGGAATTTTGTACAGTCATTTTTGTTTGTTTCTGATTTTTAAAGGGGAAAATATTCATCACTTCAAAAATTTAAAGCACAGGAAAGTATCAAGTAACATGTGCAAAGGAAGGAGACATAATTTTATCACCAAGAGTAATACTATAGCATTCTAACATTTGAACCATCTGTATATAAAATTGTGTTAAGGAAAGGGACATTATTTTTTATAGTTAACTTGTTTTATTCCTCCATTAAGCTTTTTTTTGCTACTCTTGGCCTAAAAATACAAAAAAGGATGAAATCTGTGTAGAGAGAATAATACTCCATAAGAAGCACAAAAATCAAAATGTAATTATTTACCATGCCAAAAGGACTCTATGCCCAGAAGCAATGAAGTTATTATAAAACAGGAAACAGAAAAATAATACACAAAATTCCTTAAAGTGAGATCCACTTTATATGACAAGGAAATTAAACAAGGAAATCAGAGGTTGAACAGTGCTTTTGTGTACCCAAAACTAAACTGGTCAAAGGACTAAAACATACATATATATAATATGGGAAATGATGCAATATCAAAGAAATGGACTAAAATATTAAAGGGTTTTTTTCCATTTTGATGGCCAAATTCCATCCTGTAAGCAGTGCATTAGACGCTAATGACATACGATTTCTCACTGACAGATTTAACAGCATCAATAAGGCCTCTCTGTCCATTGCAGCAAATTGATCCTACATGACACTGACAAGGGCAGCCTGCACTTAATGACCTCCATCGCTGAAGGATGGAAATGAAAAATGATTGGAAGTACAAATAAATCTTTGAAAGTTTCCCTGAAACAGGTGTGCTAAAAGTGATTCGTTTGAGGGATCATCACAAATATAAACTCAATTTCCTAGCATACCTCACTGTCTGTTCATACCAGGGTCTCACTCCTTTAATCCTGAATCATGATTTGCTCTAATTCCAACATCAAGACAATTTTATTCTTACTATGGGAATATGGTGTTATGGATCTCTCTTAAAGGCATAAGTTCTTCACTATTTATGCAGGTGTCTATTTATCATTTGCCACCAAAGGATTCTATATAAACTGATAACAAGTATACATAAAATTTATTTTTGTTTCCCTCCTGGTTAGAAAAGGAAATACAGTATAGCCATTGATTATTTTCTCCTCCTCAATTATCAGGAACAAATAGAACATGTTTAACCTCAATAACAATGTCAAATGCATGAAGTGATTGGACAAATGTTCCATTGATGTCCTTTCTTTGAATCCTGCACGTGGTTTGAGGACACTAAGATTTTGGTATATAGTTATATTATCAATTCTCTCCCACACACATTTATTTCTTAATCTACCTTCATCTTGCTTCTAATTTTAAAAGAAAAATACACACTCTTTCTTTCAATGTATTCAGAAACTTTAACTCACACGAGAGTAGATGGATGGGAAACATAAGGGAGTTTATAAGCAGCATACCAGATCAATGTAATAGTTAGAGTTGCATAGTACCCTTTTGTTTTCAAAATAACTATGGATGTCTCCTTTTTATTCCTTATCAGTTTTCCTCTGAGGTATATCTTATTTTACAGATGAGAAAACTAAGGTCAGAAAGGATAAATAATTTGCCAAGATCACTGAGCTAGTAAGTGGTAGAGATTGCACTCACGTCCTGGCCTTCTATCTTCCAAATATTCCACAATAAGGAGGGATAAGTACAGTACTGGAATTTTATTTAATTAATTAATTAATTTATTAAAGATTTATTTATTTATTTATTTGAGAGAGAGAGAGAGAGCACATGAGAGCGGGGAGGGTCGGAGGGAGAAACAGACTCCCCGCCGAGCAGGGAGCCCGATGCGGGACTCGATCCTGGGACTCCAGGATCATGACCTGAGCCGAAGGCAGTCGCTTAACCAACTGAGCCACCCAGGCGCCCAGTACTGGAATTTTAAACAACTAATTTATGGTAGAGTAGTATGGGTGACAATAGGAAAAAAGGTTAATTAGCAGTCTACTGGTTCTTAGGACTAGGTAGATTGTTAAAAAATAATCATGCCTCGGGGCGCCTGGGTGGCTCAGTCGATAAGCGCGTCTGCCTTCGGCTCTGATCGTGATCCCAGGGTCCTGGGATCGAGTCCCACATCGGGCTCCCTGCTCAGCGGGAAGCCTGCTTCTCCCTCTCCCACTCCCCCTGCTTGTGTTCCCTCTCTTGCTGTGTCTCTCTCTGTCAAATAAATAAATAAAACCTTTAAAAAAAAATAATCATGCCTCTATATTTTGAAATTTAGATTCTGGGGAGAAACAAAAATTCAAAGGGAAATGATTTTTCTTGCCAATGAGTATCTGGGGAAGAATACAGAGGAAGTGGCCATATCTTAACACTAGTGATGGAGCTTTCGCTTTCCTTTTTCATTTCTGATATATTATGTGTTTTACTTTTCTATTTTTACTATTACAGAAGATTTTATAATATATATGAGAATTTCTACTGATTTCCAGTAACTACAAAGGGTCAACCAAGTTTCTAATTAAGACTCATATTTGTTAAGAAAATAGAAACCAACATTTGGAGCCCATAAAACATGAAGAAGATTTTGAGGCATATCATGAAAAGCTACCTATAGATAAAAATGAAATTCAAAGTCTATGATAATATATCTAAATCTATAAACTCTAAAAATTTGGTATTCCAGGTTATAATAAAGAAAATTAGGATAAAATGGTGGATTAGACACGAAGTTCCTTCATTTCTCACATATCTATTCAAAATTGAGTTTCAAAGTTGATAAAAACATAAAACAAAACTCTACAAGAAGAACACATGCCATTTGGTGGCATATAAAGGATCACCATGAGATTGGAGAGCCCATGACTGACAACTTGTTACTTTTTGTAGTACATATGTCAAGTAAATCATTATTTAAAAAAAATAAGAAAACCTACCTGTTTCTTATCTCGAATTGAAGCATCAAGTGATAACTGTCTATCATATAGATTGAAATAATTGTCCTTTTCTGTTAAGAAAATAGTCTGTAATTTTTGATATTCTTGAGCTAAACGTAGATTTTCTTCTAGAGAATCATCTTGTATTTTCTAGAAGATAAATATATATTTAAAGTCATTTTAATTTTCTTGAATTTTTTCAACATCATTTGAATTATCTACAAATATTATATTACATATTGTAGAAAAAAATAAAGTCAAAAGGTGCTTCCTCTGACACCAATATCCTCCTTGGATTTAATAATTTTCTTTCTTGATTCACTTACTTCTTTTCTTTCTTTTTTGAACAGTGATTTACCAGAGTATCTCTGATTTTTGTTCTCCCTCTTTCCCAGACTTCCCTCCACAATGCCTTGGGAAGTAATCCGTCCTGAGATGCTCCACTCAGCTTCCTAGGAGCCTTCTTCCAGTTTACTACCCCCTTCTCCTTTCCCCAAACCCCAACGCTCAAATAGGTAGAAGACACTTGGAAGCTTAGAATCCTATTTCCAAGAGGTTCAGAGTGGTGACACTCACTGAAAACACAGAAGATTAAAGGGTAAAAGACAAAGACAAGGAACTCAACATTTAGAAGTACCATGAGAGAGCCATTATTCGATTCTACTATACTTTAGCTATATTAAAGGTTAAATCTGTGAGTAGTTGAGAACTTTATAACACCCCCTCATGACTAAATAAATGTATGTATTATCTAATACAAATCCCTTAGAATATAACTTTTGTAATATTAACAATTGGCAAATTCGGGGCTACCAATTGGCAAATAGGGCTATCATTTTTAATTAGATGTGTGAATTCAGTCTAGTTGTTGATTCTTTTTAATGTTTGTAGCACATACAGTTTTCTCTGGTGCTTCAAAAAATACAGAATTTATCAACAGCCTTAAATATTTTCAAACCTGTTAATCTAGTAGTTCATTTTATAGAAATTTATTCTAAGCAAAAAGCTTTATTCACTAAAACTTTATTTATAGTAGCAAAAAGTTTACAAAACACATAAATGTGGATTAATCATAATGATGATAATGATGATTAAATAACTAGATATAAAAATAACCATTGTGAAGCAATTAAAAATGTTTCCTTGAAAAAACTGCTCTCACATCAAACCTTTAGTATAAGTTGTTTAAAAATATATTGCAATACGAGACTGTGCAGACGAAATGCAATTCAGCAGAAAATTGCCTGTACAAATATTTCTGTATTTACACACTTGAAGATTTATTAAGGTCAATAAACATATTTCTCATGAAAGCCTGGTATCCATATTGATCCCTAATGATGAATATTATGTCATAGCTGTTTTTCAAAAAGCCAAAATGATGAACTGAGAACCATTTTAAATGTCCTTGTCCTAATTCTGGCATAGTAGTTTCAAACTTTAGAAACTTTTATCTAATAAACTTATCTAAAATCACACAGAATTATCTTTTGGTAGGAGGACCAAATATATATGAGTATTTTACTCTGGTGGGGATAATTCTGAAAAAAAATGGTTACAGTTCTTTTTGATATCTTAACACTTATTAAAATCTAAGCCTCAAGTAATTCAGTTGGATCTTTGATAAATGTTCTACTGAAGGTAGGAGGAGGAATCATTTTGAGTTTTTTTGTTTGTTTGATTTAACGTAAGCACAACCCTGATACTTGAGGTATTCTACTTCTCAATTACATTTCTTTCAAGCCCTAGATGGTTACTATAAACATTGCATTTGAGAGAAGTGGTAGAAAAGTTGTGGGATTTACATCAAGCCTGTTTAATGGAACTTTAGTGAGGATATATTTGGTACTTTATGGTTTGCTCACTGTGTAAAATGCAGTTTTATTTCCAAATTCATATACCTTCAATTTCTGTATGACACCAGTTCTTACTGCTTTATATGCCATAATTAGATACCAAGAAATCAAACTGTGCAGTTATGTCAATGAATCTTCAAAACATTGTTACATCAGTCATGATTTTTTACATTTTACATTATCATTTCTCAATAATGAATTTATAGAAGAATTTGTCACTTCACTACCTATTCCTGAAAGTCAGTGACCTTCAGATGTGCACGATGAAGTTATAGGTTTATAAAAATATTAAATAATGGTATTCTACTGACACTCTTTGAAAATGTTTTTTATGCTTAACTGTGGTTCAACCTTACAACTTTGACTTGTTTAATTTTAACCAATAGTATTATTACATGTGAATGAAACAAAGAGGGAATGATACTGGTGGAAATATGTCCATGGGAATAATGTTACCACTACTGGAGTGAAGAGCTTATGAAAGATTAACAGTAGAAGATATTTAACAAGGGCACAAAAGTTGGGGTCAGAAATATAATAAAAGGGTGAGAAGAAAGAAGAAACTAACAAGAGAAATAAGATGACTTTTCACGCTTTTAAATTCAAATCCAGCTGAATCTTACCAGTAGAATCTTTCTACTTAAGGTCTTGGCTAAATGTGAGCTTGAAAAAAATTTTGTTCCTAAAACCATCAAAGAAAAATCTGATTGCGATCTCTGAGGGTTAAAATAATTGTGCTCTGAGTTTACAGTGTTATTTCATTCATTCATTCATTCATTTTCATTAATTACTTATTCAAAACTTTGAATTTAATAACTACTATATCCCAAGCTCTAGGATATAATGGTGAATCTCCAAAATTGATGGTCTTGTGGGAAAGATTTATATTAAAAATCACACAAATATATAATTAGGATGTAGAATTTATATTACTTGATATTATACTACTTGAGAGGTAGATTTGAAAGAAGTATATAAAGAGCACTCACACAATATGTTTTTGCACTGAACATTATTCTAAAGATATACCACACTGTCCAGCCTTAGCAAGAGTTTTTTCTCTGGGTGCATCGTTGACTTTCACAAGGTATGTGAACCCCTTGAAATTATACATAGCATTTTTCTGGGGTTACCTAATTAGCCCATGATACACCAAAGTATTGAGAAACCATACCTAAAGAAAGAACTGGCTTCTCCTTCTGTCACCAAAAATGTTCAAAATTGAAGGCAGATTGAGACCCCAAGATATACAAATGGTAGGTTCTCCATTTTCTTCTTTATTTGACCCTTCTTATTTTTTAAATAAGATTTAAATGGATTTCATCTTGGACTTTCCCTCCATCTTCAGTTTTTCTCGCTCTCTTTCCCTCTCACACTGGGCAAATAAAGAATAGGGAATTCCCTTCTCTTTCCCTCTCACACTGGGCAAATAAAGAATAGGGAATTATAATTAGAGAACTGGGTTCTTTTGGACAAAACAGTAGCTCATCTATTTATGTTTCACCCTGTGACATAGAGACAAGAACTTAGAAATAGGGCTGAACTTGAATGTGGGCTTATGAATTCCACACACAATGGAAAGAAGTGAGACAACAGCAATCATCTCAGTTGTTACATTATTATCCTCATTTTACAGATAGGGAAACAAAGGCAACAAAAGTCAAGTAAGGCAAATTGTATTTTCCAAAAGAAGGCAACAGAAATACTCTCATTCCACATGTTGTTCCAGAGTCTTGTTACTTCCTATCAAGAAGCATAGTCTATTTCTCTTTCCTTTGTACCTGGGCAGACTTGTGGTTTCACCAGCCAAAAGAGTATGGTGGAAAGGATACTATGTGACTTTCCAGGCTAGTTTATTAAAAAAGCTGGTTTTAAAGAAGCCAGTTTATTTAAAACAAACAAACAAACAAACAAACAAACAAACAAACAAACGCACAGCTTCTGGCTGGCCTCTCTTTGGGGACATTCATCCTTAGAACCAGGTACCATATTGTAAGGAATCCAGGCCACAAGGAGAAGTTAAGTGTAGGTGGTCCAGTAAACAGCCCTAGCTCAGGTGTCAGAGAACAGTCAGCATCATCCATGAAAAAATGAGTCATTTGAAGATGATTCCAATCCCTAGCTTCTAAGTCATCCAGCTCATGGTTCAGAAAGCGTGAGACAAGAGACAAGCAGGCTCCACTGTATCCTGTTCAAACTTCTGGCACATAAATCATGAGCCATAAAGTTTGGGGGTATGTATTATGCAACCCTGGCAACTGAAACACCCAGACATCTTGTGCAAGATTACACACATATTAAGTGGAGACTTGGGCTTTGCATCCAGGCAGACTGGCTGGATGCAAAGCCCAAGTCTTTTTACCATCCAATATATTTCTTTTGTAAACATGGGCCAGCACTCAACACTATACAGCACTGTCTTTATAAAACCTAATGATATTAAACAAATAACAGAATTACCTTGTTCTGAGCCTACTTCCACCAAGCAACTCTCTTTTTATAATCTGGCTAACACACAGCTTGTTGACATAAATAAAATGAGCTGCTGAAGGACACTAGAACTTGGTCTCCTTGGAAACCACTTTTTATTGTAAGTCAATATGGGTATGTTGGTTATATATAACCAGTCTCTTGGTTTTTTTGTTTGTTTGTTTGTTTTGCTTTTGTTTTTGTTTGTTTGCTATTGTTACCTACACGATTCCATATTCCATGATTTGATTAGGACTGATGCATTCACTGACAAGACCAAGTGCCCAAGTGCATAGACTTTTACAGCTGAGGCCTGCACAGTTCTGGACTATGGTTGATGCAATAATGTTACCTGTTGACCCTGATGGAAGTTCAGCCAGATACACTTATCCTAGAGAAAATCTAAACACATTTGAACATTTTTTTAAAATTTAAGATGGATTAATGGCAAAGGAGATTACAAAAAAGAAACTTGATCCAAATATTCTAGAGAGATGCTTATGATTAAAGTATTTGCACTGTACACATATATGTAGAAGACCTACATAGTTATTTACAAAGACTTGAATGTTATTAAAATAGTCCTAGTGTCCATACCTACATTTATGGTAATGCGTCCTCTATACCCTCAGTTACTCTTAATACAGGCATTTGGATCCAGTTTGCCAGGCAAAGGGGCTATAATTACATATTGTAAAAGAGTTGTCATCTTTGACCCAGTTCTAATTCTAAGTGTCCCATCCTGATATGATCATGTGTGGCTGCCTCAGGTGATCTTTTCTGATGATCTGTCATCGCCTGGTTCTTGGTTATTAATAGTTTATTGCGGACAGCTCCTTGCTCTTTATGCATCCCACCGGGGCTTTGCTGGCTGTTAGTGCCACATATGTCCATGTTCTTACACAGATTGCACCACACTCTCTGGAGTCTCATGGTTGCAAAGGATTGACTTCCTGCCAGAACTCCCAGAAAACAAAAACTGTATTGTGGTATTCATTGATCAATTTACTCCAGAGTATACTCATATTTACCTTTTGTTCATTCAATCATTTGTTTAGCAAACCCTTAGTAAGTTTATTCTCTGGGTCCCGCTCCATGGCTACCCCAAGGATTAATAAGCAGAATATGACCCTTTTCACCAGGGATTAGAGGCTAGAGTAGGAGGAGGCAGAAGAATAAACAAGTCTATTCAAGGTATTTCTTGAAGTATCTGTAATCAATTCTACCAGGTGGAATTGGCTCTACTAGGTGGGGGAGTGGGTCAGAAAAGGCCTCATAGAAAAAATAATCAGCGATTTGAATCTTAGAACAGTCTTTTATTTGGCAGGGATCAGAACTCTCCTGCTACATGGGTCAATATATATTTGAGCAAACTTGGGTGAGTCAATCGAGAGGAATGTTTTTATGGCCCCTTTAGGACTATTGGATTGTTGTTACCTATGACTTGTGAATTAGGCTTTCATGGATTGTGTTAAATGTTCTGTTATCTCTAGGCTTTAAAATATTACTAGGGAAACAATGAAAAGTAGCCATATATTTAGTATCCCACTGATGCAAAGCATCGTAAATAATGCTCCATTCCAAGCACCAGTGTTTCAGTAGCACGTGATCTTGTACATATGCTCATGCATTAAACCATTGATAACATACTATTAAAACCCCACATATGCCTTTGGCACATCTCTGCCAGTTTAGGGCATTGGATTAGCAGTTTGCAAGCAGTGATGCTTTGATATTATTAAAGTAGGCAACAGTACCGAGACTGATTCATGGAATGTGCAGGGGATAGACTAGAATAAAGGAGACCTAGAGGCTTGAAGTCTCTTTGTGAACATTGTCACTTCAAAAGCATTCCCTTTGATTCATGGGAATTAGTGTGGTGAACACAAATGCTTAAAATACATGCCAATTCTCTAACAATATAACAGACATGGAGAAAGCATATACATTATTAGGTGCATCACCTACTATGTGCATTGAGGCATTATTGTATTGCTGTTCCCTTAAAATCTATACACCAATTACTACAGAAAATGAGAGTTCTCCCCAGTGTTTCCAAGGAGCAAGTCTGTAAGAATGATATGTGTCAATACCCTGAAGCCTCAAAGGAGCAAATAACTGTTCTAACTCTCCCAGGACCCACTTCCTTGTCTGTGCTGCCATGGAAACCAGTCTCTTGTCCAACACGAGTTCTCTGATAATTAGTCTTGAATATTCTTGATTTTTAAATGAACAAATCAGTCCTCTTCATCAAGGTTGTTACATGCCTCAGACTCTATATATTATCATGTTTGACAAAATGCTCTCTATTCACTAATTTATTCAAAATGCTTACTGAGCAACTGGTATACACAAAGCACTCTTGGGGACACTATGAGAGGTCAAATAGCCCTGTCCCTGCCCTTGTCCAGGGGAATACTTTTTTAGTTACCCCACTCTAGCACCCACACACATGACTACATATATATATGACAACATACAGGACTCCTTATCTTAGCTCCCTGATGGGGTTACAAATGTAGCTGCTGTCAATTTACTCATAAAGTTTACCAATGGATACTATGACATTGCCTCTTAAAGAACTGAGAAGTATCCATTGAGTATTAATACTCTGTATTAACCCTGCTCGTTCCTTATTATTTTTAGATGCTGTTCACTGTATATATTTGACCGGGAATTATTGATATTAGCATGAAAAAATACATAATTTCAGGGCTGAAGAAGCTTGCAATCAGATAAGGGAATTGAGGCACTCACAAAGCTAACTACATCAGAATACATCATACATGAAGAAGGATAAAAGACCTATCCAAATAATGATAGCAGTTCCATGAGGTATCAGTTCTAGTGAAAGTGATGAGCAAAGTTCCAAGGAAGAGTCATTTTTTTTAAAAACAGATTCTGAATATATTTCATATACAGGGTCCTGTCTGTGTTATCAGCAGGGAAAATCTGTCCTAGAAACACAGATACTTGTTAAATATTTAAAATCACATGATCAATGTGGGTGTATGTTAAAAAAGGGAATATTTTCATCCATGTTGACTGTAGCATTTCTCCTATAAACTACTCAATGGCTTTAAGAAATGCTTTACAAATGCCATTTACATTAGCTATTGAATTTCTATCTGACCAGTTTTCTTCAATATAATGCATGTCCCTCAAAGTATCCAATATAACTGATCAGAGAAACAAATTATGTAATAAGAAAAGAGAGTAAAAATTGGTGTCACATAATCTATATACCCCAGTGAATTTTTTCAAGGTAAAATACATGATTTATACAATTACATGATTACATGTATGTCCTCTGTAAGTGATAAACCACAGTAATAATAACTCCTATAAATTTACTACTTATTAAGTAAACTTTAAATTTTAACCTTGAGTTAAATACTGTGTCCTCTAATTAAGATTGTTAAACAGAAACATTTGTATATTACTTCCTTATTAAATATTTCTATGCATTTTTGTAATTCAATTATATTTCAATTTGTCAAATTTTAAAATATATATTTAAAATCTGCTACTCTTTTCACCATATCATGTGAAAGACTGAGCAATTTCCTCTTCATATGCACCTCCCGATTTGAATAGTTTAAGATTTAGAAAGGTTTCCTATTTACTCACATTTTAATGATATACATTTCTACTTCACTGGTGGAAAAGGCTGATCAGTCACAGAAAGGTCAGTTAACACTAAATAGACCCTTTCTTTATGTAATTACAAAGAATAATATCTTTGTGCTGATGGCACTGGACATGGAGTGGGTGATGCAGAGAATTAATGTGCTGCCTTGTTGGCCCATGGGATAAAGATTCCAATACAGTAACCACAACTTATTCTAATTATGCAGCTTTAAAAGGTCGTCAGCAAAAAGAGTTAAGGAATTATCAACTAACTTTATCATAAAGTAATAATGCACTACATAAATGCAGAAACTGTAAGAGCAGTACCTAGAAACTTTATTACAAATGTGAGACTGATCTAAGAGGTTCAGGTACATACATTATAGCATAAATTAAGTAAATTCATTGAAAAATTAAAATATATGATATTTTAGAACTTCCTATTGCTATAGTCAAGTAATCTGAACTCACCTTTTATTTGTAGCAAATGTATACTTTTGAAAATGTTTATGTTGAATGCCAATTTCACTGCCACATCCATGTTATATCAGAATTTAAATATTTTTTAAAATCCACTTATAAAATCTTTATAAAATCCATTATAAAATATTGCATGCTGATTATATTACACACAAATAATAGAGATGCACATGAAATAGAAAATTAAAGTCCTTCTTCACAGCTACAGCCATTTTCATACTCCAGACAGATAGTATTAATTTATTACAAGACTGTAAGGAACAGAAACTTTTCAAAAATCCTTACTTGTCAATGAGGAAATGGAGGCCAGGGAAATCAATTTCTTATCTAAGGTCACACAAGAAGAGAACAGCATTAAGGCTAGAATACAATCTGATTTCAGCCTAATACCCTTTCTGGGACTATACCACTTCCTACTCTTGAATGTGAATTACAGGACCTTTAAGAGTCTAGATTGTTATGTGTGAATGCTCTAATTTTTGAATACTTTAGAGAATTACATCAGTCTTTCAAAATAAACTGGATGCTCACAGAGAAAAGAGTTTTTTGGAATTAAATATATATATTTAATTTATACAATTTATATTTAAATATATATATTAAAAAATGCTTCAGTGTCCTTTCCTTAGGAGTGTGGGGTCAGAAAACATTAGGAGCAATTTCAGAGGTGCCAAATATGAAAAGTATTGTAAATTATTTGCAGTCTAGTAAAATATCCTTATGGATAGAATTATGACTAATGCTTTTTCTCTTTTGATCCTCTCAATTAGATATTCCCCTTACTGATAAATAAAAGATCATGAGCATCTCTAATCACCTGATGTTGTTATTCATATTGGGGCACTGTCTAAACCTTTGTGATGGATCTCAAGTAGAAATAGGATTAAAAATAGCTAAGGCAATTTTCTATAAATACTCATCTTGAGACCCATCTAGTCCCCAAAATAATTTAATCCCAATATGGAAAAAAAATCACTTTCTAGAACAGGTTTCATCAAGTTATGCCTTTCCAGCCAAATCTAGCCCACTGTCTGTTCTTGTAAATAAACTTTAGTGGGGCACTATCACCTCATTCATTCACATATTGTCTACGATTGTTTTTCCTCTGTGGTGGCAGAGTTGAGTAACTGCAACAGAACTGAGTGGACCGCAAAGCCTAAGATATCCATTAGCTTTTCCTTTATACAAAAAGTTTGCTGACCCTTGCTCTAGACCCTTAACTAGTATATTAGTATCATGCAAAACAAAGTTCCAAATTAGATCTCTCATTCAAGAATGATTTTGGCCGTACTATACCTGCACAAACAGAAAGACTGCTGAAAAGCATTTTGTTTTTCAGGCAAAGGCATATACTAAGGAGACATAGCCTATTAATAATTCAAAAATGTCTCTAAGTCCTTTAAAATAATGAGATGCTTGTGAGCTTTTTTTTTTTTTTAAGATTTTATTTATTTATTTGAGAGAAAGAGAGACAGAGAAACAGCATGAGAGGGGAGAGGGTCAGAGGGAGAAGCAGGCTCCCCGCCGAGCCGGGAGCCCGATGTGGGACTCGATCCCAGGACTCCGGGATCATGACCTGAGCCGAAGGCAGTTGCTTAACCAACTGAGCCACCCAGGCGCCCCGCTTGTGAGCTTTTTAAGTGCTCTCAAAATGGACACAATAACTTTGCAGAGAGTTGTCAGAGCTGTTAAGATACCATAAATAATGTCTGAATGTATCTACCCCACACCTTCTTCAATTAAATGTGGTTCATGTAGGTCCTGCTTTATAGGAAGCTAGAGGTCTATTCATTTTTCTACTGTGATTTCTGATTTGGGGGTCCATAATTAACTTTATGTTGCTAAGTTAAAGTTTAATTTTGCAGGTGACATAGATGTCCATTCATTTGCAGAATGGCTAAGTAAAATGTGGTGGTCACCTACCATGAAAGACTATAAAGTGATTAGAAGAAATGCACTAGCTATATATAACACAGGATGATCTTTAAAATATAGTATTGAGTACACAAGACAGAAACAGAATGATAAATATTGCATAATTCAGCACATGAGGAAAAGTACCAATGAGAGGTGGAAAGAAACAATAACTAGGCATTAAAGGTATGGGGTGGCAAAATAAATGAAAATGGGAAGATATGTAGGTTCTATATAGTCAGCAATGACACCATTGTCTCTCTTTTTTTTTTTTTAAAGATTTTATTTATTTATTTGAGACACCATTGTCTCTTAAAATGATTAAATGGATGGGTTCCTAGATCTTGCACATTTTTCCAGGATTTTAATGAAAACCCTTAAAATAAGTCAAACACCAAACGACTCTAGAAATACATCTCTGCAATATTAGGTCCCCCAGGGCTACAACCCTAAGATTTATTCTGAATATCAACTAGTCATGGTCAGAGCAAATGAAGGCATAAAGAAATCTGTCATTATAATTATTTACCAAATTTATGGTTATTTCCCTCTATGTCTTCTTTTTCTCTCCTCACCTTTTGTTTTTCTTCAATTTATTTATTCCTTTTTTTCTATTTCCTCTTTTCTTCCTTTTTCTTCATCCTCATTATGTTTGCCAAGCATGAATCCATTCAACTAAATTTCCCTTGTTATCATGCTTCCTGAAGATACTATCTTCTCTTCCCATCATTTCCTCAACCCATTGTTCTTTCCAAGTCACTTCTTTCTACACTATGGCATAGAAACAGAAGTGTCTCAAAGAATGAAAAACATCTGGGATACGAGCAGCCCACGTATTTTTTTTCCAGATTATAAGACACTACATGGAAATCCAATACAATGAAAAAAAGGTGAGATGTATATTGTACAATTCACTTGATGGCTGCCTTTGTTTTGAAGCTGGCAAGATATTAATTTGTATAGTGGTGGTGAAAAATGAATGAAACTGACAATGTTTGGTCTTTCTGGAAGGTTGATTAGAGATAGTTTATGTTTCTGTATCAATATGCCATGTCAGCCTAGCAGGAAGGCACAAGAGTGCCAATAAGCTTGCTGAAGTAGTATAGGACAAATACAATTATATTCTTATACAGAGATTACACATAAGTAGTTTTACATGTTTAATCGATTTAAAGATATGAAGAAAGCCAAAGAATGAAAAAATGTAGAACAAGCTACAATTTCTTTAGGAGGGATGCAGGACACAAAAGCAATAAACCTGGCATTTATAATGTTATTGGAAGTCATTCCTAATTCATTGATAGCAAATACTACATATATGTATTGATACATGGTGAAATGTGTAAAGATTAGCATTTTTAACTTTTCTTAGAAAACTGGCACTGGCTAAGGCCCAGTCAGCACTATACTACTGTACTATGTATAGCTCTGTCACTGCAATCACTATTATTTATTAGAGTTAATATCTTTGTATAAATTTCCTCACTTCTATGAACTTTTTGTGCCTTACTAATTTTTTGCCCCAGTACATAGTAGTATCTCAGTAAACATTATTGAATGGATGAATGAAACTATATTATACTCATGCCCTGTTGACACAGGACAGAGGAAATGGGTGGGCCGAACATGAATGATTTTTATTTTCATTAAGGATCTACTCCTGCCAAATGTTCTTAAATAAGTGAACTTTTCAGACCATTATAGTTGGATGGCATTTTACGTGTTTTTTCATTCTGTAGAGAAACATTTCACAATTCATGTTTACAACATAAAAACGTTAAAATTTACCCATTTACATTTTGACTGAGAAAAATAATAAGGTTTCCAGTTCTTTAAATCCTAGTTTGCAAAAGCATTTTACTGTATAATCTCTCTGTGTTGTATTCCAGTTTACTTGTAGGTTTTCCTTGGAAGACTAACAAATCTAAACTACCTGCTTTGCTGCCTTTATACACTTTGCTAAGCTGTGTTCTCACAACTCAGGAGATTAAAATGAAAAAAAAAATGGTAAGACAGTTTCACAAGAAAGAACTATAAGTTGATTTTTAAAAAATACAGAGGATCTTCTTGGTTGCAGATGGATATGAACACTTTAAAAGAAAACTTTAAATAAATAAGAGGGGCGCCTGGGTGGCTCAGTGGGTTAAGCGTCTGCCTTCGGCTCAGGTCATGATCTCAGGGTCCTAGGATTGAGCCCTGCATCAGATTCCCTGCTCTGTGGAGAGTCTGCTTCTCCCTCCTGCCCTGCTTACACATGTAAGCTCTCTCTCCTTCTCAAATAAACAAATGAAATCTTTAAAAACAAACAAAAGTAGTAAATAAGAATACAATACCAGCATTCAAATTACTCATCCCCCAAATTTTTTAACAAAACAATAATAAATCTGCCATGTATTCAATGACTTAATTATGGAGAAGTACTCTATGTTGAAACAACACTTTATACACTGCTCTCTCTTCAGATGAGATAGGCAGAGCTACTCAGTTTCATAGGGTTCATCCTTTCTTTGTCCTACGTTCCAAGTGCCATTCCTGTCCCATACCCTTGCCAATGTCAGACCAACTTTCCTCCCTTGTAAAAATTCCTTTCTTTCAATTTTTCCAGGAAAAATTGGGAGGGAGGGAGGAGAAGGGAAGGGAAGAAGGAACGAAGGGAAGGGCGGGCAAGCCTACTGGAATAAAATGCTATGATCACTTCTGAAACATTCAATGTTGCCCAGTTTTTACCTTTCTTTGATCCCACAGCAATCATTAGCCTGAGCATAGCCCTCATGTGGAAATCAGTTCATTCATATGCTGTTAGGCGCTGAAATCTGGACTCCCCCAAATGAAGAAACCATGACCTTAAATTTGAATAAAATTACATTCATGGAAGCTATCTGAAGTCTATGAAGGCCGTCTATTCTTCCAGGCATCTGTGATCAAGTCAGCCCCTCAGAAGTGTGTCCTTGGGGGGTTCTTATGGATAACTATTAGAGCTATCATCTCAGGAACCTATGAATATGCTATTGTTCATGGCAAAGGAGACTTTGCAGATGTGATTTAAGGACAGAATTTGAGCTGAAGGGATGATTTTGGATTACCTAGGTGAGACAATCTAATCACATAAATTCTTAAAATTGGAGAATCTTTCTTGACTGAAGTTCAGAGAATGTGAAGGAAGATGCAGGACAAATTTAAAATGAGAGCAAGACTTGAAACCCATCATCTCTTTTTCCCCATTTAAAGATGGAAGGAGGCTACAAGTCAAGGAATGCAAGCAGCCTCTGGAAGGTAGAAATGGCCTTCTGCCCATAGCCAGAAAGAAAATAGGGACTTGTTCCCACAACTACAAGAAACTGAATTCTGCCAACAATCTGAAACAGATGCTTCTATGGAGCCTGCAACAACTTGATTTTAACCCAATGAGACTCACTTAAGACTTCTGACATACAGAGGTGTGAGAAAATACTGTTATTTTAAGGTTCTAAGTTCACACTAATTTATTAGGGCAGCAACATAAAACTACCATGGTGATTCAGGTATTGTGTTAGGTACTAGATTTATAAAAATTAATAATATGCTGCATAGAAACTGTTTAATGATGGAAAATCAAGCACTGAATCTTCTTTGCAACAAGTTCATTAATAAATGAATTTTTAAAACTATTAAGTAATTCATTTATTTTGTATAAAACATTTATTCTGTCAGTGTGTGAAGTAACTATAGCATGTCAATAACCACTGAAAAATCAATTCTAACATGATATAGACCATGCCATGGGCTCCTAAGTAAATTTCTGCTTATGTTAACTGTACCAAATAGATTAAACTATCATCTCTATTTTGAAATACATTTATTCATTCACTTGACAATTTATTGATTATATATTAAAGGTCTATTATTAAAATAGTGAAGAAAATTTGATGGTTACATGTTTCTTCATAATGATTAAATATAAACTTAAGTATATTATGAATGTCCTATTCTGTTAAGTACAAAACTCCCTAGTTAATAATTTTTAAATGCTTAACTTGTCTGCTGATAGTTGATCATGCAAATGATTTTGAAAAATATGTTCATTTTGAAAAATTCTACTCAAATTAGTAGGAATTCAACTTACAATAATAAAAAAAAAGCGCCCTTCTGTTAGAGACATTATTTGTGCGAGATAAATTATTAAAAACAAAACACAGCAAGTAAAAAAGACATCCCTGTCAATAATCAAGTTCTTTTTTTTTTTCCTTCTTAAAGCTGTTCTGGGTCTGTTTCTGCATGATTATTTCTGAGCTGTCAGTTGGTGTGGTAAGGGCACAACATTCTTGTTCTTCATTCCAGTGGCAGCCAGGTCCAGCTTGACCCCTCTTTCCACATCAGATGCACTTACTACAAGTAAGATTCAAGTATGGTGATTTATACACCACCAGTCATTATAACTTTTGATAGTCTAAGAAACTGCTGGGTGAGTGATCTTTTAAACTTTCAGAAATATTAACCAACTATTACAAATATAAGCAGATTGCTGGATTTCTAAGATAATTATATGGTTTTTGTATCTACATACATAATACAAGGAGAATAAGCTTGTCAAAATTGTTAAAACATCTGAATGGCAAAATATGTTTAAAGAAATTTTATTGTACTCTCTTAAATCTGGAATATATATTCAATGCTCACCTCAGTTCTGTTTTATTAAAAAATGCAAAATTTTTGCAGTTGGTAGATATCCTTTATAAAAAGGTTGTGGCAAGTGTGTTTTCTATTCATTAAAATCTATGTTAATTCCATTGGTTTGTTTTAAATTTTTTGAGGTGCAATATACATACATAGTTAAAAGAATTGATAGTTTTTTTATAAATGAAAATCCTTATATAACCATCACCTAGATGAAAATATAGAAAAAGTAACCATCACCCCAGAAGCTTCCCTCATGTCCATTCTCAGTTAATAATAAACCACACTCCCAACACACAAGTTTTGCTTATTTTCAATCATTATATAATTATAATCACATATTATACATATTATTGAGTCTGGTATCTTTTGCTTAATATCAATTCTGTTAGATTCATCCACAATTTATTTGTGTGGCAACACTTTATTATATTGCTATATATTATTCCATTGTATGAATAAACTACAGCTTATCCATTCTGTTGTTAATGAATTTTTGTGGGAGATCTATTATGTATCTTCCCACCTGAGATATTTGAGAGTTCCTGTTACTCTACATTCTTATCTATATTTTTAAATTTTAGCTATTTAAATAGGTATTTAGAGACAAGTCATGATAGTTTTAATTTGCATTTCTATGACTATTATATTGACTGCCTTTTCATATGTTTATTGCCCATTTGTATAGCCCCTTTTGCGAAGTGATTTTTTTCAAGTGTTTGTCATTTTTTCTTAATTAGGCTGCCTGTTTTTACTGTTTTGTTAGTGGTTCCTCATTTATTTTTTTATTTTTATATTTTTTTAATTTTTTTTTTATTCTTATGTTAATCCCCTTACATTACAACATTAGTTTTAGATGAAGTGTTCCATGATTCATTGTTTGTGCACAACACCCAGTGCTCCATGCAGAATGTGCCCTCCTAAATACCCACCACCAGGCTAACCCAACCTCCCACCCCCCTCCCCTCTAGAACCCTGTTTGTTTTTCAGAGTCCATCGTCTCTCATGGTTCGTCTACCCCTCCGATTTCCCCCGCTTCATTCTTCCCCTCCCGCTACCTTCTTCTTCTTCTTCTTCTTCTTTTTTTTTTCTTAACATATATTGCATTATTTGTTTCAGAGGTACAGATCTGAGATTCAACAGTCTTGCACAATTCACAGCGCTTACCAGAGCACATACACTCCCCAGTGTCTATCACCCAGTCCCCCCATCCCTCCCACCCCACCCCCCCACTCCAACAACACTCAGTTTGTTTCCTGCGATTAAGAATTCCTCATATCAGTGAGATCATATGATACATGTCTTTCTCTGTTTGACTTATTTCACTCAACATAATACCCTCCAGTTCCATCCACGTCGTTGCAAATGGCAAGATCTCATTCCTTTTGATGGCTGCATAATATTCCATTGTATATATATACCACATCTTCTTTATCCATTCATCTGTCGATGGACATCTTGGCTCTTTCCACAGTTTGGCTATTGTGGACATTGCTGCTATAAACATCGGGGTGCACGTACCCCTTCGGATCCCTACTTTTGTATCTTTGGGGTAAATACCCAGTAGTGCAATTGCTGGATCATATGGTAGCTCTATTTTCAACTTTTTGAGGAACCTCCATACAGTTTTCCAGAGTGGCTGCACCAGTTTGCATTCCCACCAACAGTGTAGGAGGGTTCCCCTTTCTCCGCATCCCCGCCAACATCTGTCGTTTCCTGACTTGTTAATTTTAGCCATTCTGACTGGTGTGAGGTGGTATCTCATTGAGGTTTTGATTTGGATTTCCCTGATGCCGAGCGATATTGAGCACTTTTTCATGTGTCTGTTGGCCATTTGGATGTCTTCTTTGGAAAAATGTCTGTTCATGTCTTCTGCCCATTTCTTGATTGGATTCTTTGTTCTTTGGGTGTTGAGTTTGATGAGTTCTTTATAGATTTTGGATACTAGCCCTTTATCTGATATGTCATTTGCAAATATCTTCTCCCATTCTGTCGGTTGTCTTTTGGTTTTGTTAACTGTTTCCTTTGCTTTGCAAAAGCTTTTTATCTTGATGAAGTCCCAATAGTTCATTTTTGCCCTTGCTTCCCTTGCCTTTGGCGATGTTTCTAGGAAGAAGTTGCTTCGGCTGAGGTCAAAGAGGTTGTGTTCTCCTTTAGGATTTTGATGGACTCCTGTCTCACATTGAGGTCTTTCAACCATTTGGAGTCTATTTTTGTGTGTGGTGTAAGGAAGTGGTCCAGTTTCATTCTTCTGTATGTGTCTATCCAATTTTCCCAACACCATTTGTTGAAGAGACTGTCTTTGTTCCATTGGACATTCTTTCCTGCTTTGTCGAAGATTAGTTGACCATAGAGTTGAGGGTCCATTTCTGGGCTCTCTATTCTGTTCCATTGATCTATGTGTCTGTTTTTGTGCCAGTACCATGCCGTCTTGATGATGACAGCTTTGTAATAGAGCTGGAAGTCCGGAATTGTGATGCCGCCGGCTTTGCTTTTCTTTTTCAATATTCCTCTGGCTATGCGGGGTCTTTTCTGGTTCCATACAAATTTTAGGATTATTTGTTCCATTTCTTTGAAAAAAGGGGATGGTATTTTGATGGGGATTGCATTGAATGTGTAGATTGCTCTAGGTAGCATTGACATCTTCACAATATTTGTTCTTCCAATCCATGAGCATGGAACGTTTTTCCATTTCTTTGTGTCTTCCTCAATTTCTTTCATGAGTATTTTATAGTTTTCTGAGTACAGATCCTTTGTCTCTTTGGTTAGATTTATTCCTAGGTATCTTATGGTTTTGGGTGCAATTGTAAATGGGATCAACTCCTTAATTTCTCTTTCTTCTGTCTTGTTGTTGGTGTATAGGAATGCCACTGACTTCTGTGCATTGATTTTATATCCTGCCACTTGACTGAATTCCTGTATGAGTTCTAGCAGTTTTGGGGTGGAGTCTTTTGGGTTTTCCACATAAAGTATCATATCATCTGCAAAGAGTGAGAGTTTGACTTCTTCTTTGCCAATTTGGATGCCTTTGATTTCTTTTTGTTGTCTGATTGCTGTGGCTAGGACTTCCAATACTATGTTGAATAGCAGTGGTGATAGTGGACAACCCTGCCGCGTTCCTGACCTCAGGGGGAAAGCTCTCAGTTTTTCCCCATTGAGAATAATATTTGCTGTAGGTTTTTCATAGATGGCTTTTATGATATTGAGGTATGTACCCTCTATTCCTATACTCTGAAGAGTTTTGATCAAGAAAGGATGCTGTACTTTGTCAAAAGCTTTTTCTGCATCTATTGAGAGGATCATATGATTCTTGTTCTTTCCTTTGGTAATGTACTGTATCACATTGATTGATTTGCGGATGTTGAACCAACCTTGCAGCCCAGGGATAAATCCCACTTGGTCATGGTGAATAATCCTTTTAATGTACTGTTGGATCCTATTGGCTAGTATTTTGGTGAGAATTTTTGCATCCATGTTCATCAGGGATATTGGTCTGTAATTCTCCTTTTTGATGGGGTCTTTGTCTGGTTTGGGGATCAAGGTAATGTTGGCCTCATAAAATGAGTTTGGAAGTTTTCCTTCCGTTTCTATTTTTTGGAACAGTTTCAGAAGAATAGGTATTAATTCTTCTTGAAATGTTTGGTAGAATTCCCCTGGGAAGCCATCTGGCCCTGGGCTTTTGTTTTTTGGGAGATTTTTGATGACTGCTTCAATTTCCTTAGTGGTTATAGGTCTGTTCAGGTTTTCTATTTCATCCTGGTTCAGTTTTGGTAGTTGATACATCTCTAGGAATGCATCCATCTCTTCCAGGTTATCTAATTTGCTGGCATAGCGTTGCTCATAATATGTTCTTATGACTGTTTGTATTTCTTTGGTGTTGGTTGTGATCTCTCCCCTTTCATTCATGATTTTGTTGATTTGGGTCATTTCTCTTCTCTTTTTGATAAGTCTGGCCAGGGGTTTATCAATCTTGTTAATTCTTTCAAAGAACCAGCTCCTAGTTTCGTTGATCTGTTCTACTGTTCTTTTAGTTTCTATTTCATTGATTTCTGCTCTGATCTTTATGATTTCTCTTCTCCTGCTGGGTTTAGGCTTTATTTGCTGTTCCTTCTCCAGCTCCTTTAGGTGTAGGGTTAGGTTGTGTACTTGAGACCTTTCTTGTTTCTTGAGAAAGGCTTGTATTGCTATATACTTTCCTCTTAGGACTGCCTTTGCTGCATCCCAAAGATTTTGAACAGTTGTGTTTTCATTTTCATTGGTTTCCATGTATTTTTTTAATTCTTCTTTAATTTCCTGGTTGACCCATTCATTCTTCAGTAGGATGCTCTTTAGCCTCCATGTATTTGAGTTCTTTCCGACTTTCCTCTTGGGATTGAGTTCTAGTTTCAAAGCATTGTGGTCTGAAAATAGGCAGGGAATGATCCCAATCTTTTGGTACCGGTTGAGACCTGATTTGTGACCTAGGATGTGATCGATTCTGGAGAATGTTCCATGGGCACTAGAGAAGAATGTGTATTCCATTGCTTTGGGGTGGAATGTTCTGAATATGTCTGTGAAGTCCATTTGGTCCAGTGTGTCATTTAAAGTCTTTATTTCCTTGTTGATCTTTTGCTTAGATGATCTGTCCATTTCAGTGAGGGGGATGTTAAAGTCCCCCACTATTATTGTATTGTTGTCGATGTGTTTCTTTGCTTTTGTTATTAATTGCCTTATATAATTGGCTGCTCCCATGTTAGGGGCATAGATATTTACAATTGTTAGATCTTCTTGTTGGATAGATCCTTTAAGTATGATATAGTGTCCTTCCTCATCTCTTATTACAGTCTTTGGTTTAAAATCTAATTTTTCTGATATAAGGATTGCCACCCCAGCTTTCTTTTGGTGTCCATTAGCATGGTAAATGGTTTTCCACCCCCTCACTTTCAATCTGGGGGTGTCTTTGGTTCTAAAATGAGTCTCTTGCAGACAGCATATCGATGGATCTTGTTTTTTAATCCAGTCTGTTAGCCTGTGTCTTTTGATTGGGGCATTTAGCCCATTTACATTCAGGGTAACTATTGAAAGATAGGAATTTAGTGCCATTGTATTGCCTGTAAGGTGACTGTTACCGTATATTGTCTGTGTTCCTTTCTGGTCTATGTTGCTTTTAGGGTCTCTCTTTGCTTAGAGGACCCCTTTCAAGATTTCCTGTAGGGCTGGTTTTGTGTTTGCAAATTCCTTTAGTTTTTGTTTGTCCTGGAAGCTTTTTATCTCCTTCAATTTTCAATGACAGCCTAGCTGGATAGAGTATTCTTGGCTGCATATTTTTCTCATTTAGTGCTCTGAATATATCCTGCCAGTCCTTTCTGGCCTGCCAGGTCTCTGTGGATAGGTCTGTTGCCAATCTAATGTTTCTACCGTTGTAGGTTACATATCTCTTCTCCCGAGCTGCTTTCAGGATTTTCTCTTTGTCTATGAGACTCGTAAGTTTTACTATTAGATGTCGGGGAGTTGACCTATTTTTATTGATTTTGAGAGGGGTTCTCTGTGCTTCCTGGATTTTCATGCCTGTTTCTTTCCCCAAATTAGGGAAGTTCTCTGCTATAATTTGCTCCATTATACCTTCTGCCCCTCTCTCTCTTTCTTCTTCTTCTGGGATCCCAATTATTCTAATGTTGTTTCGTCTTATGGTATCACTTATCTCTCGAATTCTGCCCTCGTGATCCAGTAGTTGTTTATCTCTCTTTTTCTCAGCTTCTTTATTTTCCATCATTTCATCTTCTATATTACTGAGTCTCTCTTCTGCCTCATTTATTCTAGCAGTTAGCGCCCCCATTTTTGATTGCACCTCATTAATAGCCTTTTTGATTTCTACTTGGTTGGATTTTAGCTCTTTTACTTCTCCAGAAAGGGTTTCTCTAATAACTTCCATATTTTTTTCAAGCCAGCTAGTATCTTTAAAGTGATGATTCTGAACTCTAGATCTGACATCGTGCTAATGTCTGTATTGAGTAGGTCCCTGGCAGTCGGTACTGCCTCTTGTTCTTTTTGTTGAGGTGATTTTTTCCGTCTCGTCATTTTGTGCAGAGGAGAATAGATTAATGAGAGAACAAAATGCTAGCAGAGTAACCACGTCCCCAGAAAATATACTCTAAACAATCAGAAAAGACCTGAAGCAGTGGGATAAGAAGGGGAAAGAGAGAAAAAAGAAAAAGAAAAAAAAAGAAAAAGATAAAGATAAAAACAAAAACAAACAAAACAAAACAACAACAACAAAAGAAAAACCAGAATGTGATCAAATATGATCTATATGGTATATAGATCAGTGCCACACACTAGATTTGGGGTGTGTTTTGGTCTTTTAGAAGAAAGTGTCTCCCAAAATTTTAAAGAAAGAAAAACTTATATATGTACAAAAATAAGGGTTGATATGATGAAGGGATGGAAAATGACTGTAAAAATGGAAATTATAAAAAATTTTATAAAAGGAATTGATAAGAAGTTGTTTGAAAAAAGAAAGAAGAGGATTTAAAAAAAGAAAAAAGATAAAAAAAAAAGGGAGAGGATGTGATCAGGCAGGGAATAGAAAACACCATATACTAGAGATTTAGGGTATATTTTAATCTGTTAGAAGAAACTATCTCAAAATTTTAAAGAGAGAATAACTTATATATATAAGCCAAAAATATGGGTAACTACTATGAAGTAATAGAATATGACTCTAAAAATGAAAAATAAAAGTGTTTTTTTTAAAAAAAGGGATTGATAAGATGTTGTTTGAAAAAGGGAAAAAGAAAAATTCAAAAAGAAATAAAAAGACAAAAAGACAGTTAAAAAAAAAATTAACTTTAAAAGACTAAGGAATCATGGTAAAAAAGCCGTGAATTCTATGTGCAGTAGTCCCCTAGCGCTGGAGTTCTGCCGTTCTCATTGATTGGTGAACTTGGTCTTGCCTGGCTGTTCTCGCTGATCTTCTGGGGAGGGGCCTGTTGCCGTGGTTTCCAAATGTCTCTGCCGGAGGCGGAATTGCCCCGCCCTTGCCCCCTCCCGGCTAAGTAATCTGCTCGGGTTTGCTCTCCGGGGCTTTTGTTCCCTGTGAGCTTTCCGTACAGCTTTGGAGGCGGAGAGTGAAAATGGCGGCCTCCCAATCTCCGCCCCGGAGGAGCCGAGAACTCGGGGCCCCGCTCCTCAGTGAGCCCCCAGAGAAAAGCCGTCAGTCACTCCCGTCTCCCCGGTCTGCAGCTGTACTCCGTGCTCAACCGGCCTGTGACCGCGCGTTTCTATCTCTGGCACCCGACCCGGTCTGGAGCTTCCAAACCCAGCAGATCCCTGCGGTGCACTCCCGCGCGGCTCCTCCCGGGGAAGGAAGGTGAGTCTCCCCGGATCTGCCGCTTGTGGGGTCCCTGCTGGAGGACCAGGGGCCCGACTGGGCCGCGGATCCCGGTTTATGGCAACCCCGAGCTGAGAGCCCGCGCCTGGGCTCCGCCTCTGCAGCCGGCTTCCCCGCTCCGATACCTGGGAGCTCTGCCGCACTCAGGCACCCCTGGTCTTTCTGTGACCCCGAGGGTCCTGAGACCACACTGTCCCGGAGGGTCCCACCCCCCGCTTAGCCACCAGAGTGACGTCCCTCGGCGGAGCAGACTTTTAAAAGTTCCGATTTTGTGCTCCGCGGCTCTATCACTTGCCAGAAGCGGCGGCCGGAGGCCCCTCCCCCGCCATCTATCCTGAATATCGCCTCGGATTCACTTCTCCGCACGTCCTACCTTCCAGAAAGTGGTCGCTTTTCTGATGAGAGAGTTGTTGCTCTTCTTTTCTTCGATCTCCTGTTGAGTTTGTAGGTGTTCAGAATGGTTTGATCCCTATCCAGCTGAATTCCTGAGAGGAGACGAAATCCAGGTCTCCTACTCCTCCGCCATCTTGCTCCGCCCCCCCAGTGGTTCCTCATTTATTATGGATGAGAGAATTTTGCTGGATATGTGTATCCTAAGTAGTTTTTTTCTAACTGTGGCTTGTCTTTTCATTCTTTAATGGTGTCTTGATCAACGGAAGTTCTTAATTTTAAAAAGAGTACAGTTTATGAACTTTTTCTTTCATGGTTGGTACTTGTATCTTATTTAAAACATCTCTGGCAATTCCAGAATAAATCAGATGTTCTCATATGTTTTTCTCTAAAAGCTTTATATACCTTTCACAATTACATATATAGTGGAATTGATTTTTATATATGTTGTGAAATAGAAGGTCAAGATTATTTTTTAGTATAGATATCTAATCACTCATGTATCATTTATTGATTCTGTACCAGTTATTTTCCAATACATTGTCTTACACTATTTTGGTGGCATCTTCTTATAAATAAACAGGCCATGTTTACATTCTGGGTCTGTTTCTGGAACCTGTATTCTATTGTATTGTTCTCTTATCTTTGCACAATAGCACACTTTCTTATACTGTAGCCTTAGAGTAAATCTGGATACCTGGTAGTGTAAGTCCCTAACTTTGTCCTTCTTCAAGTATGTCTTCACTACACTTGACCTTTTGGGAGTTCTTATACATTTCAGAATATTCATGCATTAATTTCCAAAAATTCTGCTTGAGTTTTTAATTTTGATTCCATTACACATATAAGTTAATTTGGGAAGAATTTACATTCTTTAAAACTTGAAATTTCTAATTCATAAACTTAGTAGATCATTTCATTTGTTTAGAATATCTTTGATTTTTGTCAGAGATGTTTTGTAGTTTTCTGTGGAGAATACTTCTATATGTTTCGGTAGACACATACCTGGGCATTTGAGGTTTAGCTATTCAATTATAAATAGTATCCATTTTAAGATTTTATTTTCTAGTTATTTATGGCTACTGTATGGAAATACAATAAATTTTTATTTATTTTCAATCCACTGATTCCTTCATATTCATGAATTAATTTTAGCATTTATCTGTAGAATCCATTAGACTTCCAATACATAAATGTTTTCAGATAACTGCAGTTTCTAAAGCCATTTTTCTCATGTTATTTCCTATTTCTAGTTTGTTAGTTATCACGAATGGCTTTAAATTTCACAAATCTATTTAGATTATTATTTGATCCTTTTATTCCTTTACTGTTAATGTGATCATTTATATTTATAGAATTTTTTAAGGCTGGAAATTGCTTGCTTTGGTTTTGGGTAGGTCAAACATCCCCTTGCCCAATTTTGCATGTTATTAGTTAAATTTACATATTTTACTTTCCTCCATGGATTATATAAAAAAATTATTTAAACATAATTAATATGAGGACAGCAGTAAGATATAATGGGAATGACAGGTCTCAAAATCTATTGTGTATTAGCTGTGTATTACTATTATTCTCCATTCATGAGAATAATAAAATTTGCCCCAATGCCTAACATGGTGATTATAAAAATAAAATAACTGAGTGGAAGTGAAAATGCATAGTAAACTATAAAGAAGGACTATTAATATAAAGTTCAAGTGGTCAATTATTATGTAGTTCATTCTAATTCCATTTAATAAAATTATAATGAGATATATAATTTTAGTCTTTTTCCTTAGTACTTTTAGTCTCCCTAGTACTTTTATCTCATTATAAAATTATAATGAGATATATAATTTTAGTCTTTTTCCCTAGTACTTTTATTTTTCTTGAACACTTAAGCAAGCTTTTCTTCCCTAAAGCTATCCAAATTGCCAAAACTGACAAATGAGAAAGTTTCAAACCAATAAGTCTTTAATACAATAAGTCTTTAATACAACCAAACTGCTGTATTAAACATACCAAACTATTCAGCTTTCATAAATCCACAAATTATGTATCAACATTTAAGGTGGATAATGAGCCTGGTATTTTTCATATTTTGATAAGACAAAAAAAATCACAATATTTATATGGCTTTAGTCTAAACGTAGCTTCCTAAAATGAGCTCTCTGGCTTTTACAAACACAGATCAGTACAAGCATAGTCTAAGTTTCTCTCCAGTTTTCCATATAGGGAAAATGGACTGCTAGCCAAATTCTCTGCCCCACTTTGTTAGGTAATGTCATATGCTAAATTTCTTCTTATTTTCAACCTTTGTGCTACCTAGGAAGAAAGAATAAGTGAAAATTCAAAATAGAAGCTAGATGATCATGTCCAATTTAAACCTGCTAATTATATTCAAAAGTTAAGTTTCCTCTGAAACAATTAGTTAAAAATTTCTCTTTGGAGTTTTCTTTCTCCTTTATTTTCTGCTATATAACATTCATTCATTCATTCATTTGCCTGGTGATGGAATTCTGGAGTAAGATTATGTTTTCCTGAAAGATAAAGTGAAGAACTCAGCAGAAGAGTGTACAACAGCAGAGTCACCCTGGCTGTCTACTGCAAGTTTCACTTTGTTAGCTTTCATAGCCAGTTAGCTTTAATGTCGGGTTCATCATATGAATTGGGGGAACAAGATCAGCACTTGGGCTCCAAACATCTTCCCTATTATTATCGCTCCATTTGTTTTGGTGATTATCCTATACCCTACCACAAGCACTTATGGCCAGGACAAACAGAAGACGATGGGGGAATTCCTGCATTTCCACAGAGGAAAACATGAACATCAAAGAAAATCCATGCTGATTAAAAGGCACACCTATTATAAATGAAATAACTAAGCTGCGGCCTAAGTTGATTTCTATTCATAAAAACCAAGGATTTAAAAAAGTTTGTTTATTTATTTATTTATTTTTACAAAAATAAGATTATGGTCTTTGATGAGAGACCTCTGTTTGTAAGAAAATTCCTTAAAACCCAACTCTACCTAAGGTTTTCTTTTTCATTCTCCATGGAATATCAAAATACAAAAGAAAACCCACACTCAACAAGATTAAAAGTCTGCTGAGAGGAAACCACAATGAATTAAATTATAATTTAGTTTTCCCCAACATTAAAACTTCAAGAAAATTATTTTATACTTTTATGCACACTGAATTGTTTTGTGCAAATTATCTGTTAAAAATCAATAACCTCTGATAATGTTAAAACACATTTACCTTTAAAGTTAACAATGTGTATATTTCTTTTGTTGGACTTCCATGTTTTTGTAAAGAGACTTGTCAATGGTATGGCATTTCTTAAATAATTTTAGAATAAGCTGGGGTAAAATTCCTAAATAAATAGAAACTCCAAAATTGATAAGAAAATAATTTGCAAGGATAAAAGCTACCTTGAGATGGTCACAACTACCTACCAGATCTTACCCAGATGAAATTCATTACCTTGAAATTCAACATCTTGGCAAAGTCTTCATCACTAATTAAAATAATAGCAATGGAAGAGCATCTGCAATTACTCTGTTTAGGATAAAATTACAAGGGCTATAAATCTCCAAGCTTCAGGGCATAAACTGATCACCAGCTGGGGTGAGAAAGAAATGTCTACCTATTGTGTAGTTTTGCAAAATTAGGTACATTATATGTTTTACTCCCTCAGAAACATCTGGCACAGGCTACTATTTGAGAAACTTTCGGGCTGAATGCAAGGGACACTATTTGGCTAAGTTATAGAAATTGCAAGATTCCACACATATATAAAAACCTATAATTCAAGGGCTTGCTAAAGGAATGCTGAATTCATCATCTTAATGTCATTGGTTAAAATTCTTTACAGGCTAGTGATTACAGATGTCAAGTAGAACATGAGAATTAAAAAGTATTCAAGGAGCGCCTAGGTGGCTCAGTTGGTTAAGTGTCTGCCTTCGGCTCAGGTCATGATCCCAGAGTCCTGGGATCGAGCCCCGCATCGGGCTCCCTGCTCAGCGGGGAGCCTGCTTCTCCCTCTGCCTGACGCTCCCCCTGCTTGTGCTTTCTCCCTCTCTCTCTCTCTCTGTCAAATAAATAAATAAAATCTTAAAAGAAAAATAAAAAGCATTCGAATTTTTGTGTTAGTCCCTTTGTCAGAAAACTGAACCAACATCATTATAGACAATACTTGGTAGTTTCCACGGGGAAATTTTTTTTAAATAGAATGCACTTGGACTTTGACCTATTAGGGGAGATTGACAAAGGAGAAAAGTGAGTGCAGCAAATGATTTTCTATGATAGCTCCTTTCCCACCTTCATCATCGCTACTCAAATGAAGAGGCTGGTTTATTTCTAGGTGAAATAGATGTGAACCTTCATGAGAAAAGAACTGGAGGATCCCTTCTCTCTTTCAATAGATAAGGTGAAAAGAAGAAAGAGGGAGGAAAAGTCCAGATACCAGAGAATGTCTGCAGCACAGGGTTCTGCCTCTGTCCTGGGAATGTTGTCCCAGAGGGACCCTCGTGGTCCAGATCACCACAGTGAAGCCCAAGAATGTGTGAGAAGGTAGCTTGGGGCTGGAAGGGAGAGAGTCCAGTAAGTGAGAAGAACATTGCAATGAAAACTGGACACTGTGAATTCCGAAATGGTTACTAACAGTTAAGAAGCACTTAGTTGTTATTAATTGATTACTAGTTAAAGATTAATAACTATATTTACCGATCTGTCCCTAAGTTAAAGGAGGCCCCAGAAAAATCCAGAAGTAGAATATGAGGCAAATAGCTTTTCACCATGTTCATCTATCTTCCATCAAATTTCTAAGTCACAAACTTGGCAATGTGTGGGCTAATTGGAACATGACAGCAGTTACTTATACATATATATAATTTAAATGCCTTTAGGACAGTATCTTTCCAATTGATCCTAGTCCCTGATACTCCTTAATGACTTAGTCCCAGTGTTTTCATATCCAGAAATTGCACTCACAGACGGATGGCAAAAGCATTAATGTTTACAAATATTAGTATAAAAGTATCATGTTTCAATATAGTTCTATTTTATATAATTTGCCTTATTGCAATGTACTATATCCAGAATTTATTACAGCTTTATTGCAAGAAAATCCCATGAAAGAGTTCATTTTCAACATCCTTTTTTCCCCATTAGAAACAATAGTAATAGCAAGTTTTAAAGCTCCTATTTCTCATACTCTGATCACCTTAATATTCTGTGAAAAACTCCCCAAATTTTGAATTTTTCTTCAGCCACAAAGCCTCCTATAGAATTCTGACTAAAATGTGAGTAGTCACTGGGCAGAGATTGTATTTCTCTCTCTACATATCTCTGCAAGGCTATATTTGTGTAGTTTGGCTATTTTTTCCTACTACACTCCACTGCTGATAGTCAGTTCATAGTTCATTATAAGACCTCAGATCATTTCCTCCTGCATTTTTATGTACTTTCAAGGGATCCGTGATTCTGTATCAGTCCAGGTACTTTCTCAATTTACTTTGAGAGAAATCTGCTAACAGCTATTCTTTGGGGTTAGTGCATTCTAAGTAGTCACAGTATAAATGATAGCCAGAGTATTGCAAATGAGATGATTTCTAAAATGTGTAGTTTATTTTCACAAATTAATGCCAAATGAAATTTGAGATCATTTTCGGCTTGAAAGGTTTTTTTTTTAAGTTTTTATTTAAATTTCAGTTAGCGAACATACAGTGTAATATTAGTTTCAGGTGTACAATGTAGCGATTCAACCCTTTCATACAACGCCTGGTGCTCATCACAAGTGCCCTCCTTAATGCCCATCCCCTATTTAACCCATCCTCTCACCCCCGCCCCTCTGGTAACCATCAGTTTGTTCTCTATAGTTAAGAGTCTGTTTCTTGGTTTGAAATAGAAAATGTTACCATACAATTTTCCTAATATTTTCTGATAATTACTATTCAAGGAATTGTCACAGTTAGTCATTACTGTGACTATTAGGATTTGTGAATCATTAACCTAGGGTCTGCCACATAGATTCCAAAGCTACAGTGTTTCTGCAAAGCTGAGCTATTACAGAGGTGGTTTTACCTTTCTAAGTCTCAACTTACCTCCAGGGATTCTAGGGAATTTGGGAGATTAGGATCAGAACTCTGATGGCCAAACCTATTCCAATCTAATAACTGTTAAGGACGTCTGCTATAGAAGGAAAATCAAGGATCCAAAGACTACTTGAAAAGTTTAAGGTAGGAATGGTTTCAATTAATTTTGTAGAAGTAAAATTATAGATAGGTAGGATAACTGGATACTGGATAGACAGAGAGACAGACAGGTATAGATTTATTATAAGTAACTGGCTTCCACTGTTGTGGAGGTTGGCTAAGCAAGTCCAAAATCTGTAGTCAGGAAAGGACAGAAACGATGGGCACAGTCTAAGACTGTTGTCCACAGCTAGAATTTCTTCTCCCTCTCAGGTCACACCTATGGTCTCATGGGAAATGATGGAGTTCAAGACACACTACCCCAAAATATGGCTCCTTGGCATACTGATCATTTTAAGCTGAGGAAGTTTGAGAAAACAGCAGAAGCAAGTTCACTCTAATCTTCTCCCACCTTTCTCTCCTAAAACAGGTTATAAAACCTTGTGAGAGGTGTCTTCCCTATACCCAGAGGAAAGGAGCATCCTTATCTCCAAAGACAAAGAAACACTGAGAAGAATCTGAATAAACAGGCCTTGCTAAGATTTCCTCAGTTTACTATACTTATATCATACTCTTTGACCTATTATATTTCTACATCAGTATCAACTCTATATCAAACCTAGCATAAAAATACTCAGATTTAACTGTTTGTTTTGGTTTTCTTTTTCTTATGAAGGCTCTTGTGTAACACAAAATTTACATTAGATAAATTTGTATGATTTTCTACTGTTAATATGTCTGTTAAATTTCAGATTCAGCCAGGGACTCTAAGAAGATCAAGGAAAAGCACCCCCTCCTCCGCCACCCCCTAACCTAACACAAAACAAAACAAACAATCAAAACCCTTGGCCTGGTTTATAAATGATTCCTGACATGTAAGCACCACCTGGAAGTGCACAGCCACAGCACTACAGGACCTTCCTGGTTCAGTCACGAAGAAGAGTGGTGAAAGAAAATTCTCCTTTTAGGAAGAACTTGTTTTTGAGTAGTGTATGTGGTTGTTCATTTTGTTTGAAAGGAGAAATTGCCAGAGTCTGTATCAATAGCATGAGCCTATATCAATTCATGGGCTGTGGCTAATGGTTTGGCTGAGGGTCATAGACTTACTAGAAAGAATATGATAGTAAAATTGGTAAAAAGAATGTCTAGGGGGAAAGGGTGTATAGATAGACCTCTCTGGGCAAAACAAAACAAACAAACAAAAAACAAAAAACAAAACCCAAACATGAATACTTGTGGATGTTTACCAAAGGGTGACCTCAGCAGAGGAAGAGTTTAAAATTCAAGTGGCTAGGATAAACTGTTCAATGGATTATGAGTTAGCCTCTTTCCCCAGTCACTCCATTGGGTTCCATTAGCGCCCATTCAGTTCATGAACAAAGTAGCCATGATGATTATGGTAATTAATGGAATGGAGATTATACATGGACTCAGCAACATTTTCTTACACTCACCACAGCTAACCTGGCCACAGCCACTGCTGAGTGCCCAAAGTACCAGCAGCACAGACCAACAGTGAGTCTCCAATATGGCACCATTCTCCGGGTGAACAGCTAGCTACCTGATGGCAAGCTAAGTACATTAGCCTGCTTTGTTTGTATGGAACAGATGCTTACTATGGTTATAAATTTGCCTTCTCTGCCTGCAAAACACCTCAGCTTTGGTTACGGTTGTTTGCCTGGTGGTTTGGTTTGTTGCCCGGTAGAATGATCCAAACCTTCATTCCTGAAGTGTGTGGACCATTCAGTCCTAGCTGAATTGGGCTGCTGTAGTTTTCCATTGACTTTAATTACAGGACATTAGAATACTAAGAGATACCCTTGAGGATCTCCTGTATTACAGATATATTCTTCATTGCCCATTGTGTAGTGGCACCCAATTTCCCCTTGGTAGTCAGGATCAATCACCCCGACCACAGCAGTAATCTTCTCTAATATCAGAGACCTTCAGAATGCCTTATACACTATCAAAGTATTCCATACAGCATTGTTCTTTACCCATGGACTCATTTCACAGCAAATGAAATTTACTAATGGGTTCAGGCTTATGGAAGCCATCTGATAAAATGGTGGAATGGCCTTTTGAAGACTCAGTTATGACACCAACTAGGTGGCAATGCTTTGTGGGGCTGAGGCAATGTCCTTCAGGATGCAGTCAGTATCTGCTCTAAATCAGCATTTAATATGTGGTGCTATTTCTCCCATACTCAGGACTGATTGGTGCATGAATCAAGGGATGAAAATGTACACTACTCCACTCACTATTCCTAATATTCCATTAACAAAAGTTCTGCTTTTCCTCACATGTTTTTGGCTCTGCTGATCTAGAGGTCTTAGATGCAAAGGAAAGAATCTTCCACCAGTGAACAATTATTCCACTAAACTAGAAGCTGAGACTTTCACTATTCACCTTTTTGGGCTCCTCATGCCTCTAAATCAACAAGCAAAAATGGGGATTACTGTTCTGGCTGGGTGATTTATTCTGACTGCCAAGGGGAAATTGTCTTGCTACTATATAATGGGAGTAATGAGGAGTATGCCTGAAACACAGGCAATTCTCTAGGCATCTTTTATTATTCCCATGTCCTATGATTAAAGTCAATTGAAAAGTTATCACAACTCAATTTAGGCAGGACTGCTAATGGCCTACACTCTTCAAGAATGAAGGTTTGGATACACATGATAATTAATAAAAAAAAATTAAAAAAAAAAAGAATGAAGGTTTGGGCCAACCCACTAGGCAAAAAATCATGACCAGAAGAGGTGCTTGTTGAGGATATAAGGAATATGAAATGGGTCGTGGAGGAAGATAACTATATCATATGACCATGTGACCAGTTGTAGACAAAGACTGCAATAGTTATGAGCATGTTCTTTTTATTTGACATGATTATGTTTGTGTATGCTTTACCCTAATATTTTTGGTTTGCTCCTTCTCTTATCCTCTAATCATTTAACATGATGGATAGCTTTATTATCCCAGTATTTAAATTATAG
The DNA here is from genome assembly GCF_029215605.1 of Mirounga angustirostris. NCBI lineage: Eukaryota > Metazoa > Chordata > Mammalia > Carnivora > Phocidae > Mirounga > Mirounga angustirostris. The sequence goes on along the minus strand of NW_026991722.1, from coordinate 38,875,691 downwards.
GATGTCAAGGGAGAAGAGTGAATTATCACCCAAGAGCTTTGTATCCTTTTCTGGGGAAAAGGTTAGCATGTTTTCAGATGGATGTAGGAGACCTGTATCATTGCGGGAAGAAATAAGACTTTTTTTCATCTTTATTTGGAGATTAAGTATGATCTAGAGAGATATGTTAGGTGTCTACTTGACAAAGGGTGGACTGTGTTGGTGTTTTTGATGTGTCAACTTGGCTAGGCTTCATTCCCCACTTTTTCATTCAGACACTAATCTAGGTGTTGCTGTGAAGGGATTTTGCAGATGTGATTAAATCCTTTAGTCAGTCGATTTTAAGTAAGGAAATTATCCTAGATAATCTGGGTGAATCTGACTTAATCATTTGGAAGGACTTGGAAAAAGGGCTGAGACTTTCCAAGGAGAAGAGATGGGGAGTGGAGGGCAGAGGGCAATGGACAGATATGGGCAGAGGACAGATTCAGAGACAAGCAGAGAAGAAATTCTACCTGTGTATAAACAGCTTCAGCTCGTGTCCTAGGATTCCAGCCTGCCTACAATCTACTGTTCCTGATTGCCTGCCTTACAAATTTTGGATTTACTCAGCTAGTCCCCATAATAGCATAAGTCAATTCCTTATAATAAATGAATGAATAAATACATATACATAGGAAGATCGATGATATATGGACAGATATAAGTATCTCTCTCTCTCCATAATATAGATAGATACAAAAACGGACATGGATACAGACATATAGATATCCTAGTGGTTCTACTTTTCTGGTTTTACCCCAACTAATATGGGAGCCATTTTAGAATTCTGGCTAATGTGGGCTTTTTTGGAATGTAAGAAGATAACATAGCAATCATCAGAATCAGAATAGAAAGACCCAGGCTTAAGACGAGGTGCTACTACTAAAAGAATCATAATGTTGGGAAAATCACTTAGCCTAAGCTTCACCTGTCTCTTCTTTATTTCAAGGACCTATATCACAAAGTTGTGAGCATCACATGAGACAAACAAATATGTAAGTATCTTGTATACTTTAAAATACTACACAGATTTTGCTGTTTTGGCTGAGAATGCCTGCATTTATTTGAGTTACTCTCCTCATTGGGGAGGACTAAAATGGAAGTCAATTTGAATTTGGAGGAAGTCTCTGGCATAGGCATGGGCCTCTCAAGTATTGATTAACTGTTGCCCTGGAGTTTAGAATATAAGACCAGAAACATTGATATCTAACCCTGTGGGGAGACAAAAGGTAGTATATCCTTGAAATTACTGGTGTAGAATTTTTATGATTTTCATTACATTTCATATTTATTTTACCTTCATAGCATGCATAATGCTGTTAGTAACATGAAATCATCTATGTAAAGGTAAGAGCATACAAGAAAAAAAAAGCCTCTTATACTCACACCACCTAGAGAAGCTACATAAAGATTACCTTCCATTCCCTCATATGTGAGATTATATTCTTCTGAGGAATTAAAAACTAATGGCCATGGACAATAAATGACCAACAATGCAACTAGTACTGAATTCTATTTCTAGAGTTCTGTTATGACCCAGAAAAGTTGAGTGAACCCACTCTGAGTAACTAACAGCTAATGATGGTGTATGTCTGGCTCTTTCACAAGCCTAATTAAGTTATTATTCTGAGTTGGTTTTTAGGTGACTTTACTGTTTTCTTTCAGGTGAGTTTCTTTTCTTCTTTCCAACTTTTTATTTAAATTCCAGTTATTTAACACAGTGTAGTATTAGTTTCAGGTGTAGAATTTAGTGATTCATCACTTACATACAACGCCCGGTGTTCATCACAACAAGTACAGGTGAGTTTCAATGGACTATGAAACAGTCCTTCAAACAATCTAACACATTCTTTTTTTTTTTTTTAAGATTTTATTTATTTATTTGGTAGAGATAGAGAGAGGGAGAGCACAAGCAGGTGGAGTGTCAGGCAGAGGGAGAGGGAGAAATAGACTCCCCGCTGAGCAGGGAGCCCGATGTGGGACTCGATCCCAGGACCCTGGGATCATGACCTGAGCCGAAGGCAGCCGCTTAACTGACTGAGCCACCCAGGCGCCCCCAATCTAACACATTCTTAATTAAATTTCTCATAGACATGGTCTGTGGAAAGAACTTCCATTTTCTGTTTGCTGGAACACAACGAAAAGCACATGCTAAAGTTTGAGCTCTGTGACCCAGAATATATATTCTAGTGTCTGAAAATTTAGCCATAAATGCTTAGGGCATCACTGAGTATCATCTTGATTTTAAGCATTACTTTGGGTATAGTTCCAAAGTTTCACTTTTATCATAGTTTACACTTAGAAGGCTTAACTAAGCAAATTCATTGTAATTTAAATTAAAATTTTATTTTGATCACTAGAACAAAACTTTCCAAATAATTATCAGAATTATGTTCAGGAAGCATTATCTTTTTAATTGCTGTATCTGTGTGGAATTTTAATTCAATTCTCACTCAAAACCTTTGGTAACAGAGTCCTCAGGAAAAATGATATATTACGAAAAAATCTGAGCTAAATATGCTGGGGGAAAATTATTAATTTCCTAAGGGTATTAGGGAATTTCTGATTAGGACAAGTTTCTAGCAAGTTCCATTCCCTCTTTGAGACGTGCTTTTGAAATTTTGAACTATGATACAATACAGGAGGAGACAGAGATTGGTGCCCATGATGTAGGATTTCTGATATATGATAAAAATACACAAGGTCTAGAAACTAGATAACATGGTGTCAAGAACATTCCATGTCTGACTTAAAGATAAAAAAGTATAGATTCTCTAGACTTTGCCCCATGTACACAACCCTTTGCCCCATGACTGCTACATAGCATGTAGGAAGGCACAAACATCCCATTTTAACAACCTTTTGAAAATAGTTTATGTAATAACTCTAAACATTAGACTTCTATGATTCATACATTTACTTTTTTACTGTGCTTGCCAAAAATATGCATTCCTATGAAGATTTGGAGTCCCACTTAGTTTAAATGACTAGAACTCTATGTGACAATTTGGCATATAGAAACTTGAAGTTCCCATATTTAAGTCACTTCCAGTCCAAATATCAATTAGCTATGTTTATACTGTCTAAAGATCAAGATGATTTTAGGAAAGTGAGTTGCATGGTTTTTTCAAAGTTACCATAAAATATGTTATCAGTCCACTTGCATATAACTTCAATAAATGCATTTGAAAATATGAGTGGTGTATTTAAATAATAAAAATTAATGCAAAGAGCATAGGAATACTATGGTTTCATTTATACCCAACTAATTGGCCGTAAGATTCATTCTTGCAATAATCCTGCTTACTTGGGTATGCCAAGACAATAGTATTAAATGGAGAGGTAAGATGCTTAAATTTATTTTACAAAATGAAGGATATAAGGATCTTTATTAAGTGACTTGAAATGCTCTAAATGCACACTTTTCAGCTTCCTTCAAGCATGTATGTCAAATTCAAGTTTACCACTGCAAATTCTCTTACTGTTAAAACCAGCATGTTCTAACCACGTCATTTAAAAGATTAAGAAATAGAAGAAATAGAAGGAAAAAATAGCAAAAGCAACAAAAGGAATGGAGGGTGGAGATTTTTAAAAACTAACATAAAAGAACATTTCTGAAGAATCCTTAATTCAGAGCAGAAAAGACCAATTTTCAAATAAGACAACAACTTTGAATCTTAGATGTTCTTCACTCTTTTTAAATAACATGTCTCAATCCTTCCGTATAGTTATAGTTGGTGTCAAATTCTATCAGGTTTGAGATGAGACTTTGCCAGTTTGGGAGCTAAGGGAATATATTATCTCAGTCCACAAAGGGTTTCATAAAAATGTTGAAGGAAATGGAAATCCAACACTGGTTAAGACAATCAGCAAATAAATTACAAAAACTGTCCATTTGCCTGTCCCTTTTAATCTTAATGTCGTATTCAAACTATTGGGCATGTAACTGAATATCTCAACTGTACCTGAAGAAATAATGGAGCGTGTCTCTGCAGTAAAACAGAACGGCACTAAACTGATGAGTTTAACCCAGCAGAAAGAGCGGCTGTAAACATGACAAATGCCTGCTATTGATTTCAGGTTTAATTACTCTGTGCAGCACTGACAAAGCCCATCAGATGTTGTTGTGAAGTGTAAATGGAACAGACTACACTTCACTGCCCATAGGAAACTGATGGTGTCTGCAGTTTGCATTGTTTACTTTATCCTCCGTAAACTTCAGCCTTGATCAAATTAACAAGTGCTACTAACCTCCAACAAACTACAATGCACTATGGTTTTACAGCAACAGCCTTGGAACAACAGTTCAGCAGCGTCTCATTGATAACAAATGTCAGTCTAATGGCTGCTGGTGAACCTTACAGCCCAGGACCTGCAAGTCCTGACTCAGGCCATCGGGGCCATCTCTTTCTGCAGGTCTGATATAAAAGGGAATGGAAAGATGACTTTTTCCACTGCTTATCATTGTGGTGCCAAAAAACAGTTGGTACCATACAGTCTTTCCCAATGAGCTCCTAAATTATTTAGTTTCTGGTTTCCAATACTACTTTTTGAAGAACATTTGTGACTAATTATAACTAACTTTAGGTTAATTGCTTTCTATCTTTTCCCTTTCCCCTCTCTCTCTTCAGATATATAAGTTTGTTGTATCTTTTTTTCATTCAATTCAACTTTTCCAAGTGGTGATTTACTGGAAGATATTTCTGAAAAAGTTAATAATTCATAATACTTGCAAAAGAACATTTTCTTTAAGTTGGACGTTACTCAATTGACTTATTTACTTTTTTCTACAAAGGCTATGTCAGAATTTCCTATTTCATCATCAAAGAATCAAGAGAGTGCACTAACGTTTATGTTTTCAAAGCTTCATACAAATAGGGTAAAACAATAAAATAGGGTATCTGTAAGTATTTGTCCTGGGCTCAGGATCTGCCAAAGTCAGAAGTAGATCTCGGAGACATCATCCTCATGGTTGCCTTAATTCATACGTCATAGCCAGCTGAACCCTCTTACTTCCACCTGCACGCATTTGCTTGATGCTGGTGTTGATGCTAATGTTCAGCACCTGTTGCCAAGATTTTTTTTTTCCCCAGTTCTTGGCAATGCCCAGCACAGTGGTGGGCATCCATTTCCAAGTTTACATTCCTAGGCTGTCAGGCTTCAATTTCTCATCCTACATTTGTAATCTATAGAATCATTGCAATCTCTCATTTTGTCCTGGTTTTGCATAATAGAATATTCTTCAGACAAGAATAACACTAAGAGTTATGACATATAAGGGTTATTTGAAATAAATTATAAAACATTTGATGCCAATTGAGCAAATTCTTTTTTTTTTTAAAGATTTTATTTATTTATTTGAGAGAGAGAGAATGAGAGAGAGCAAGCACATGAGAGGGGGGAGGGTCAGAGGGAGAAGCAGACTCCCCGCCGAGCAGGGAGCCTGATGCGGGACTCAATCCAGGGACTCCAGGATCATGACCTGAGCCGAAGGCAGTCGCTTAACCAACTGAGCTACCCAGGCGCCCTGAGCAAATTCTTAATAAATGCTAGATTTATAACAGAAGACAGTACAATAATCAGTTACTTAATTGGTTTCAAAGGATAGTTTAACAATAATAAAAGAATGTTGACTATAATCTTAAAAAATACCTAAATTATCCCATATATGCCTGATAATTTATCAAGTAATCAAGTGGTGCAAATTCTTTTCCTAAAAATGTCTTTTTATATCCTTAAGTTAGAGAAAACGACAGAGTTCATCCATTTATTTGAAAATATTTATTGAGTGCTTCCTCTGGCTGCTAGGTGCTAATGGCGAAGAAAACAGATCCCACCTCCTCCAATGGGGAAAAAAATAAAAATAAATTACTCAAATAATTGTATAGTTGGTACTGTAATGAGTGCTATAGAGGAAGGTTAAAAGGAGCAACAGGAATCTGAAAAGAGGCACCTTCTTTTTTTTATTTTTTTTTAAAGATTTTATTTATTTATTTGAGAGAGAGAGAATGAGAGACAGAGAGCATGAGAGGGAGGAAGGCCAGAGGGAGAAGCAGACTCCCTGCCGAGCAGGGAGCCTGATGCTGGACTCGATCCCGGGACTCCAGGATCATGACCTGAGCCGAAGGCAGTCGCTTAACCAACTGAGCCACCCAGGCGCCCCAAGAGGCACCTTCTTTAGACCAAGAGGGTAGGAAGGCTTCTCTGAGCACAAGACATTAAAGAAGAGACACAGGCTGAGTAGGAGGTACCCAGGAGAGAGAGCTGGATGTGTAAAAGCTATGAGGTGACAGCCTGACACAACTGAGGCTGAAAGACACGGAATATGTCTGGAATCCAGTGAACTACGTGGATAATGGCTAAGATATGGATGGGGAGGTAGCCAGTAGCTGGGTCAGACAGGTCAAGTTAATAATTTTAGGCTCCATGCTATCAGGAGCCTAGGGAAGCCACTGAAACATGTTTAGCACTAAAGGATTAGATAGGAGTTTTTTGTTTTGTGTGTGTGTGTGTTTTCCTTACGTTCATGCAGGCTGCTTTGTAAGGAACAGCCCCAGGTCAACAGTGGATAAGTGTAAATGCAGGAACCAAGTAGAAGGCTAATGCAATAGTTCAAGCAAATGATGATGGTGGCTTGGTTTGGATGGTAGCTGTAGAGATGGAGTCCAGATAGTGCTGACAGGGAATCAGAATACTGAAAACAAAACAACCCAAAACCCTCTCTATCTAGGCATTATATATATATATATTTATATATATATATATAATATGTATTATATATATAACATTTCATGTATGTATATATGTATTAAAGTTGTTTTTATTTTAGATTTCTTTACCAGTACAGGTTGAAGCTTCATTTACAGTTATCTAAAAAATAATGCTTCTCGACATTCATTTTTCTGAATATATATATTCTTTGTAGACTCCTTAAATATTAGTGGAGATCCCACTTATAGTGACACTACAAATGGCAGAATATATATATTTTTTAAGATTTTATTTATTTGACAGAGAGAGACATAGAGAGAGAGGGAACACAAGCAGGAGGGAGTAGGAGAGGGAGAAGCAGGCTTCCCACAGAGCAGGGAGTCCGATGTGGGGCTCGATCCCCGGACCCTGGGATCATGACCTGAGCCGAAGGCAGACGCTTAATGACTGAGCCACCCAGGTGCCCCTAAATGGCAGAATATTTAAGCAGTGCTAGAGATTCTGGTTTAGTTAAAATTATGCTCTCTGTTAAATTGAGAAGCATTTCCAGATTTTATTCTTAAAGACCAAATGTCCACAATAGCTTGATATTTTTAACTGATTACTTTGCATTTTTTCCCCACACTTAGAGAGAAAAATGAAATCTCTGATGCAGTCTACAAATTTAGTAGTCAAGGTTGGGGAGGACACCTCAAACCATCCTGTCTGCTTTAAATGTTATCTGAGCTGCCCTCAGTCACGGGCACTGGATGAAGGACTTGGAAGAATGGAAGTGATGCCCACAGAGATATCCTGAGGCAAAATGGAGGAGCTACAGGGCACTTGTCAAAGGTGCCCTACAATTTCCAACATGAATAAAAATAGGGCAATTATGAATTCCAAGTCAACTCAGACTGATTTAGAAAAAACTTCTAGGCCTAGAATCCAGCACTCATTATGTCTGTCCCAAACTTAACATGGAAGAAATGTGAATTTAGTTTCTGGTGATTAATAGGAAAAGAGAGTTTTCTACTTTCTTAGCAAACCACTCTTATTCATTTACCCATTTCTTTCCATTAATACACAAACAGCATCTTGTCTAGGCTTTGAAATTGTTGATCCTTGGCATTTGAAGTGATAAAAAATAAATATGATTATTAGTAGAATCATATGTCTTACTTTATAACTTGTTAATGCTTTCTAATTGATTATCAAACACCTGTGGACTGAATTCATCTATTAAAGATCCACAGACCCTGAAAGGGAAATTTAAATATTTGAAGGTCAAATTATATGATGATTTGTAGGAAACCTAGAAGAGGTTTACCCAAATTTTCTTAATCAAAGCATCCAATCATTCTCCCCCAAATACTGAGCACCTACTAAACAGAAGGCCCTGAACTACGTGGGGCATCACTAGGGCACCAGGGTAGGTTTTAATCATGAATCCTGTCCTCATGCTGCTTACTTATAATACTAAACACACTAATTTAAAATTACCCTTTTATTTAATTACTTTGCCTCAGACTACTGAATCAAGGTGTCCATGACCACGATCGAATAAAAGGTAAAGTCTCAAATGAAGCCTTGTAAGCCACAATCTCTCTATATGGAGAAAATCAGTGACTAACATTTTGCTCTGCACCAGGGACTGCATCACATAATTTGTCACTGTCCAAATACAATTTTCTTTTTTTGTAAATGAGTCAGTCACAAACCTCTGATTGCGCCATTTCAAATGCAAATAATTCTGTTCCAACTGCCTCTTTACATTAGCTAAATGAAGTCATCAGTAACCAAAATTGGAGAAAATCTTAACACAACTGCCATAAACAACTTCTAAAGTTTTATATCCCATAAGAATGAAGCCGTTATGAGATAGTTAAGATTCATTAGAGATACCCAACCCTGATATGACTCATATTCAAAAACAATAATACTTTCTCCCATAACCAATAGTGGTCAGAGCAAATTATAATCAAAGATAGATTTCTTGGAGGGTGATGATACCATTAGATTTAAGGAATTAAAAATACATGAAACTTTTGAGTTAATGAACAGGGTCCTTAACTGCTCATTTAATTCAAACAGCTGTTTGTTAATGCCCTAAGCAGTGTCATAAACTGTGAAAATACTGTTGAGTGCAAGACACTAGTTAATGCTATAAAGCAACACATGCTCTAATATTAAAAGGATTTAATGGGATTAATAGAGAATAAAACATTAACTCCCTATTATGATGTTTTAGAACCCAAGGGCAAATTCTGGCTAAAAAGGACTCTGGTTCTAAAACCACAAAAAGTAAACTCCAGCACTGTACAGCAAATCATGGCAATTTTATGCCCTTGAAAAAAAGTGGAACCCTGATAAGATCACATCTGTTCCAATCACATACTGGATAAAATCACTGTTTACTAAAGTCCTAAATAACTAAAAATGTGGAACCCCAACAGGATCCCATCTGTTAATGCTACAACTTGGATATGGTCCCATTAGAAAAATTCCATATAATAATGTTCCAGCATAAAATAGTGTAGAATTTGGATTTCACTTCATCAATTTTGCCTATAGACTTATATGCTAATTTTCTGCAAATATACCATTACGTGATCTATAATGCATTTTTCCTATGGGTAGTTGCTATAATTTTAATACATGAAAGCAAAATTGATTTGAAATAATAAATTCCAAAGTCTTTCTCCATGAATTTGAGGAATTTTAGCCAATTTCTGCTCATTATTTCATTCCTTACATTGTATTACAGAGTATTTTCATAGGAAACATTGTAAATATGTTTGTAATATAAATCATAACATAAAATTTATAGCACTGTCCTTTCTCAACATTTTAGCTATTTGCAAGTACCAAGAAGAATTTCAATTCTGGATTAAATATATGACTTCTCAATTCAGAGAGAAGTGCTTTTATATATAATGCTCTTGTGGTAGTGTCATATTTAACTCTATAACATAGCTAAATTTCATTTTAGACTTAAGTATTAAGATAGCTGTAAAATGAAATGTATAGTTAAAATTGAAGAATGAGGACTAGTGCATAAAAGAAAAAGTTAAAATAGTTTGGATAAGGTTGGTGAGATTAATTCAAAATGTTTAAAAATATAACAGATTGTGATTTTTGGAATATACTTCAACCACTGTAATGTTTTAATTTTCTTTGGGTATTATGAAAATGGAGCTTCTCAGATTTTTGTTGTAAGCAAACAGTAAAAAAAAAAAAATTGGTCACCATTTTATTGTAAACTTATGTTCTAGGCACTGTACTGAATCATTATACATATAGTTTAATTTAATCTTCAAAAAAAAAATCCATGAATGTGTAATATTGTTATAGCCATTTGAGGAAACTGGGTCTTAGGTAAATCAAATTCCTAGAATTAAATTATCAGGATTAAAAACCAGGAGTGTCTGGTTGTAAAGCTCATGTTTATACCCACTTTGTTGTATTGCCCCAACAGGCAATCTCCTTGCATAGAATATTAAGAAATTACGACTAATAAAAATAAGTAGGTTAATTAATAACCATAGCTGGGATTAATGCAAATATTTTAGCTGGATCATTTCTGAAAAATTTTACTTGCAAGAAGTATATTAACCTCCTCTTAGGGGTTTCAAAGTGGGCATGTGGGGTACCTGGGCAGATTAATATTTTGTTCTCCTTTCCATCCATTTTATCGATGAATTGTGTGCTTCTTTTCTTTTTTTTTTTTTTAAAGATTTTATTTATTCATTTGACAGAGATAGACACAGTGAGAGAGGGAACACAAGCAGGGGGAGTGGGAGAGGGAGAAGCAGGCCTCCCGCAGAGCGAGGAGCCCCATGTGGGGCTCGATCCCAGGACTCTGAGATCATGACCTGAGCTGAAGGCAGACGCTCAACGACTGAGCCACCCAGGCGCCCCTGTGTGCTTCTTTTCATTGGACAAAAATGAATTACACAATTCATCAAAATTTTCCTTTGCCCTGGCTGTCAGCAAATTTGAAACAAAATTCATTTAAATATTTATTCAACATTGATTTAGCTGGAATGAGGAATGCATCAGCAGTAGGCAGGTTATTTTATTTCCACTTCGGCATGCTATATCCTTTGATAGATGAAATTAAAATTTGTCTATTATGTAAGTAGTTGAGTTTGGAGCTCTGAGCTAATGTGAGCCATATTTCCAAATTATTCCATTGATGTTTTATTGAATGGCATTTTAATGATTGAATTCATGATGATTAATTTTCTATCTGAAAATATTCAAGAGAAAGTTATAAAGGTCATTTAAACTATCGATTACTGTGGGTTCTCTCAACTTTATTCCTGTATTATATCAGTCTTCTATAATGCAGCACAGTTAAATTATATTAACATAATTTCTTGCAAATATAACTTGACTAGGAAAAGAAAGTTCTATTTAAAATATTTGAAGATTTATTAGTTTTGAAGCCATGAAAAGAAAAAAATGGTGTAAAAAATCATATCTAAAGAAAATTACTAAAGTTACAAAAGTCAGAGTAATGAAGGCAATAATTTCAAAATTAAAGTGGGGATATTCTTTCATGAGCAAAAATTTTATTAGAAGTATAACTTTCACTAGCATATAGGCTAATATAATTCTTAGAATTCTAAACATAATAATTTCCAAAATAATAATTAAAGGCATAGTTCTCTGTCTTAAACGATATACTAATTCACCTATGTGATATATTTCTTACAGAATTTAAGCATTAGGAAAATATTTGTTGCACTGGATGACTGTTTTAGAGAAATAAGTATGAACTTGGTAGACTTACACTAGCTATATAAACTTGAAGGAATTACTTAATTTCACTAAGCTTCAGTTTTCTTAACTGTAAATGAGAATATAATATGAAACTACATTGAATTGAGTGATTTCGCCATGACAAATACTATTTTTTTCTCTTTGTATTTGTAGATACATTCTCTGCTTCCTTTTTGAGCTAAAGAGAATAATACAATTCTTCACTCTTTTTTGTGAAGGTTGCCACAAAATTCAAAGCTAAATTTGTTTTTGTTTTTTTTTTTTTGTGTGTGTGTGTGTGCTATTCATGTTACTAGGACATTTTTCTCCTTTTTGGAATTGCTTCTGCTCTCATTTTTTGAATGACTATTTTAACTGCCTGGATCTCATCTATGCCTTAATTGTGTAAATTCTCTCCGAAGGGTTTACAGAAATGTTGGGGGAGATGGTTATAGATGAGTAAAGCAAGTCTGAATTATTCTGTTACAAATTGTTTATTGTGGAAACACCTTCAAAACTAAAAGAGGGAGAAATTTTAAGGTGAAATTAAATTGCTATACATCCTCTTTGAAATGTTTGAGCTACAGACAACTTTTTAAAAATATATTTGACAAAGGAGTGTTTTCCTACAATCTGGGGGAGAGTATACACTGTTGAAAGCAAGTTCACTGGTTTGTTATGAATTAGTCTTTTTTAACTGAAAAGCATCTATTTCTTAGGTGTCTCTTCTTTTGGTAAATTAAACATATATCAAGTATTTAAAAAAACCAGCCAGTTTAAAATATTTGAAATAACTGAACTATCTGCACATATAAAATCATCAATAGTTAAAATGACTATTATTTATTAACAAAATCTAAAGAGAATATAAAAAGATACAGCAATTTATTTTAAAGCATTTATGAAAAAAAAGATGTGAGCTTTTCTTTCAGTTTGAAAACTATACTTTCCTCTCAATAAATAGTATCTATTTCTTCCTCCTTATTGTTAAGAACAACAAACACAGTTTTTCTAAATAGTGTTAATAATATACCATTAACAGAGTAATTCCACAAATAAAACTACAAATAGTATGTAAACAGAGGTGGCTTGCCAGAAAAATGCTTTTATAGTTTACTGTCCTATTGCTTTCATTACCAATTGTAATTTGTAATGATGATGTAGTAATGTAGCAGAATTAAAATAAAGAAAAGTTTGCAACAGATTTAAATTCTCTAACCCTAAAAGTTGTTAAAGGCATTTTAATTTCCCAAAGCAAAAGAGACAATTGTATACAAGATTCTATTTTGAGTCTAACCTTATTAAAAAATAAAAACAACATTAAAGAAACCTATTCTCCATTTGGAGCAAGTGGAATTTATGTTAGTAACTCCAATTAACTCTAATGGGAGTTACATGAATAAATCTCAAAAGCACTGAGAAGAAAGGAGTTTTGCTATTCTAGGGAATTCAGAGAGAGAGCCTAGATATGATTTCATGCAAACCATTGAAATGTCATTGAAAACATCTGTGAAATTTGGTCAATAAGCAGAAAAATATTTAAAATTATGATACAATGGATTTGTATGTCATCACAGAATCAAATATATGGAAAACTATTAACCTTTTAATAGAATTTTTTTTTAAAGATTTTATTTATTTATTTGAGAGAGAGAGAATGAGAGACAGAGAGCATGAGAGGGAGGAGGGTCAGAGGGAGAAGCAGACTCCCTGCCTAGCAGGGAGCCCGATGCGGGACTCGATCCAGGGACTCCAGGATCATGACCTGAGCCGAAGGCAGTCGCTTAACCAACTGAGCCACCCAGGCGCCCATTAATAGAATTTTTTAAAGAAGTTTATTTTTTTTTCTAATTCTAGTCTGAATTGGGGAATGAAGCCAGATTTAAGAGAAAATACGTAAATTAAGAGAAAATATGTAAATATGTAAATTTGATTGCCCCTATCTTTTAGTGTCCTCTAGATTTTGAAGAAAGAAAAAAACTTTCCTGACTATTGTAAATAGTCAATGTTTTACAAATTTTAAATATTTTAGTGATTGGAGAGTCTATTAATAACATGCCTGTTACTTATGGAAGCTCTATAGATACCTCTCGGTCTTTGGATCCCTAATTCTAGGAGCTGAGAAGTGACACAATACAGGGTCCTTTGAATATAGTCTATTTCAATATGTGCCTATTTATGAGTGGTAGTTTTACAATAGTGTTTAAAAATCTACATTCTTTAATTATCTCAAAATTTTGAGAATTTTTTTCTTATAATAATCAGAATATATGAATTGAATATTATTCAAATAAAAATAAGTAGACACATAATGAACTATTATCAAGAGCTTCAAAGTTTTGAGGTATACTTCTAAAACAATAGCATTTCATACTACACAGTCCAAGTTGAAAATCATTAAATATGCCAAAATGGTAATGATTTTGCCTTCATTAGATAGATGCTTGTTAGACTTGAGTCAACCAACTCTTCATACAATTGCAAAAAGGAGCAAAAGATTAAAGGACATGTACGAAGTGCTAGAAATTTATGGACTAAAGTTTGCATTTAAAAGATAAATTATAATTAAGGATTTTCTAATAATTTTAGGTCTCTAAAAATAGTCTTCTTTGAACACATAAATCTACTCTATTTTACATTTTACTCATACATATGACTTTAGGAATATATTTCTAACACATTTAAGGAGTGTCTTTAGTACATTTTATAAAAGTTCATAGTCCAGAGTTAGGATAACTGGAAAGCCTTTACCAAGAGACTGTCCAACATTTGCTTAGGTTGCTGGTCTCTATCAATATGTGCTTATTTATAACTGGCAGTTTCTTTTTTTTTTTTTTTAAGATTTTATTTATTTATTTGAGAGAGAGAACACATGAGAGGGGGGAGGGTCGGGAGGGTCAGAGGGAGAAGCAGACTGCCTGCCAAGCAGGGAGCCCGATGCGGGACTCGATCCAGGGACTCCAGGATCATGACCTGAGCCGAAGGCAGTCGCTTAACCAACTGAGGCACCCAGGCGCCCACAACTGGCAGTTTCTAAAGCAGTGATTACAAGCCTGCTGCTTAATTATCTCAAATGTTTTCAGAAATTTTCTAATAATGATCAGAAAATTTTGATTCAATTGAGAAGTATTAATGATAAGCACAAAATATTAGCTACCAGTTACTGAAACATGTAATTTATTCCATCCACACATAAGGGTTACATTTTCATAGTTAGGTTTTAAGAAAATGGCCACTGACTTCAAAATAAGATTCATGTTTTGAATACTATATCAGAAAAACAAAACATCCCTTTGATTCCCCTCCCTCACTTTTCTCCCCCCTTTCTTCCTTCTCTTCTCTTCTCTTCCCTTCTTCTAATATTTATTAGGCAGCTAATAAGTGTCAGATTCTCTATCTGAGCTGATGCTCAGGATAAACACTTGCTCATAATAGAGTATACATGTGAAACATTGACTTTCACACCTGTTTCTCTCTCATTAGCAAGAAAGAAGAAACTAGTATGGTCAAACCAATGAAATCTTGGTGTCAAGCCAAAGAGCAAGTGCTAATTAAAAAAATGAACAAAAGATAAACATTTCTGCAGTTCATAATTTGTAGAGTTCTAATGCAGTAGTTCATAAGACCTAAAACTAAATTGTTATATTCCATTAAAGTGGGATATTAAAAAATTGAGAGATATTTCAGGTAAAAATGAAATTAAAATACATTTTTATCACTGTATATAAAATTATATATGTATATTTATGTGTTATATATTTAGCTTTCCCTAAAATGCTGAACATTATGTGATAATCTTTACCTAAATAATATAAAAATGTAAACTGAAGAAAGATGAAGGGCACAATATTTAAAATTTTCATTAATTTTGTCACTAATAATGAAGAAGACTACCTTAGATTTATTGTTGTAACAAAAGTTAAAACTGGAAAGGGACACTTATATGGGTAATATTAAATTTCACATTTTTAAAAAATTTTATTTTATTATGTTATGTTAATCATCATACATCATTAGTTTTTGATGTAGTGTTCCATGATTCATTGTTTGTGTATAACACCCAGTGCTCCATTCAATACGTGCCCTCTTTAAACCCATCACCAGGCTAATCCATCCCCCCACCCCCCTCCCCTCTAGAACCCTGTTTGTTTCTCAGAGTCCATAGCCTCTCATGGTTCGTCTCCCCCTCCGATTTTCCCCCCTTCATTAAATTTCAAATTTTAATTTTCATTTAAAAAGGGATTGATCAAGGTGTTGGTAAAGAAATATATAGAGGCGTCTGGGTGGCTCAGTTGGTTAAGTATCCAGCTCTTGGTTTCAGCTCAGGTCATGATCTCAGGGTCGTGAGACTGAGCCCTGCATTGGGTTCCATGCTCAGCACAGAGTCTGCTTATCTCTCTCCCTCTGCTCCTCCCCCCTGCTCTCTCTCTCTCTCTCTCGCTCTCTAAAATGAATAAATAAAATCTTTTAAAAAATATGTAAAGCTTAGTAGGATCAACTGCATGGCATAAATACTTTCACATTTTACAGTAAAACATAAAAATATAAATTAAAAACTGATTTTTAAATATTATGGGAAAGCATATTTAAAAGCAATCTAACCTAGCAGATGTTTTAAAAAAAAAACTTCCATATTTCATTGATGCAAAAATAACTTAATCCCAGAATTATGTAGAATTACATAGTAACAAATATCATTAAAAGAAAAATTAAAAATCACTAAGTAATATGTGCTCTAGCTTATTTAATGGGACCCCATTCATCTTTCAGATATGTGGTATCTTTCTGGACGTGAATGTGTTTTTGATTGCTTGGGCAATCCCATCAATGCTATCAAATGAACCTGTTTTGAACTTCGCATGATTTAGTTTTTGAATTTGCCCAATTTTGACAATATTTGATGATCTAATCTAGCTTACTAAGAGGAAGAGCAGGGAACTGATCATAACATTTACCCTGTGTGATAGATTGGTTCTTGGTTTGCCCTGCTAGCTTTCCCACACTCCTCTTCTGGTAAAAGACCTTGATTCTTATCTACAGAGGTGGATTTGTGATCAAATGCAATCGATCTTAGTTGCCAATTTCATAGAAAAGTTGAAAGGTCTTTTCAGAATTCATTTATCAGTCTGTGAAACGATCCAAAAAATATCTAGCAAACAAGACCTACACACACTCAGAAAACTCACCATGAAAAGGAGGAAAATCTGATTCTTGGCTGTCATGATGAAGAAAAAGTTTAAGGCAGAGTCTGACCCAACCTCCTTGAGACTGTGAGCAGGCAGAGTGGGGATGATTGTGGAGAACTTAAACTAAAAGCTGAGAAGCCAGAGAACTGAATGCCTGGCCACCTCTACCTATTGCAGTGTGGAACAAATGTAACTGGGCTTAATACTGTGCCTTTCTCCCCATACACCTTGGTAAACTACTACATGACTAGCAGATAGATCATCTGGCCAGGAGTAATGGTGACTGCTTTGATTGATACAGAGGTAGAATATGTCTACCTCTGACTTTAGGGTCATTAATTTCCCATAAAAACACTATGAGGCAGCAGAAGCATAGGAAAGCTCTCTAAGGGACCAATTAGATTTCTAATTCTCTGCAGGGTGGGAATAGCTAGAGTTGATCCCTTAGCCTGAGTAATAAGCCCTTGGGTGATGGCAGGGGGTGGGTGCTGGTGGATCATTTTTGGATTTAGCAATAGAGCAAGAGGGACATGAAGGACAGATGAATAATGTATGTGTGGCTTACAGGATTGAGGCTTGGGGTCATTGAATTTGACTATTAAAAAGAAAGAAAACCTCATTTGGAAGCAAGACATGTTTAATTCAGTTTAAAAATTTCAAGTTCAGTAAAATTTCATTTTGTTTTTACTTTAGTGCTATCCTAGTTTTCTAAAAGTACTTTCAATAAACTTGAAGACATATTATTAAAAAATTTTTACACTCGGGCGCCTGGGTGGCTCAGTTGGTTAAGCGACTGCCTTTGGCTCAGGTCATGATCCTGGAGTCCTGGGATCGAGTCCCGCATCCGGCTACCTGCTCAGCAGGGAGTCTGCTTCTCCCTCTCCCGCTCCCCCCTCTTGTGCTCTTTGTCTCTCTCACTCTCTCTCAAATAAATAAATAAAATCTTTAAAAAAAAAATTTTTACACTCTATTTCATATAAATTATTATACAAGAGTCAAGAGGCAAATGAACAAATGTGATCAAAATAAAATATTTTAAAAAAAGAATAAGGAGAATTAGATAAAAAGTTTGACAGAGGTATCCTTACCATATTAGCAGTAAAGCAACATAACTGCACATTTATTCATTCATTTAATATATATTTCTTGAGCACCTATTATGTGCCAAGCTATCCTTTAGGTATTGAGGTCAAAGCTGTGAGCAAACATAATATTCCTAACCTCATATCGATTACTTGTCATTTAAGAGACATAATTAAAATAATGTAATTTTACGGGGCGCCTGGGTGGCTCAGTCGTTAAGCGTCTGCCTTTCAGCTCAGGTCATGATCCCAGTGTCCTGGGATCGAGCCCCGCATCAGGCTCTCTGCTCGGCGGGAAGCCTGCTTCTCCCTCTCCCACTCCCCCTGCTTGTGTTCCCTCTTTTGCTGTGTTTCTCTCTGTCAAATAAATAAAATCTTTAAAAATAAATAAATAAAATAATGTAATTTTACATGGGGCTCATTTTTTTATTTGAGTATAGTTGATACACAATGTTACATTAGTTTTGGGTGTGCAACATAGTGATTTGACAACTCTATACGTTATGATATGCTCACCACAAGTGTAGCTACCATCTGTCACCATACAACACTTTTATCATAACATTGACTATATTCCCTGTGCTAGGCTTCCAGTTATGAAATGAATATGGCACAGGAATAAAAGGTACTGTGTGAGGTTGATCTGAATTAGAGAGTTAGGGAGTGAGAGAAAGAGCCAGAGAGATGGAGAAAGAGAGAGAGAAGATTAATTTTGAAGTTTGAAATATCTCTACTATAAAAAAATGTTGAAATATCTTAAAATGTTAATATCTCAATGGAATAGATTTCATTAACTCATTCAGTTCATTAGGGAGCATTCACTGAGCATCTATTATGCAATGTCATTGTCATATACAAATTTTTTTAAGCAAACAATTTATTAGGTTTCTGCAATTTCAACTTATTTCATAAAATACAGTCTTAGGTAAAACAAATGATATTACAAACAATTAAGTAAAAAAAAGACTACCTTTAAATGAGTTAATATTAATACTAATGTAAACTTTTATTTTAGCATTTGTGTAATTCACATCCACTACTATTAATTTCATTTCTTGAAGAGAACCTCATCTATCTGAACTGATGTTCGTTCTATGTGTACAAAGATTCAAATCCTTTCCGTCTTTTAACTAGGTAACTTTGTTTTATGTTCTATTTATACTTCATAAATCCATTATAAGCCCATCTGGAAAAGCAATTATTTCCAGGCATCAACTAATTTACTAGACTTCCTTCTCAATGGATATGTGGTTTCTACTTTAGACAACCAATTTCCATAGCAAATCAGGTGGATTTAGTTTCTGCATCCCTGTTTATACATAAGCTAAATTAAGAATGTTATCATAGATGTAGCTACTGGCCAAATAGAAGGTATAAGACTTGGGAGTCACAATCACATGGGCAATTAGTGGAAGCCAGGTCCACAGCATTTTGCTCCAAGGCCCTTTTCCCCACAGAAGGCTACAACCGAACAGCTCAGTAATTCAGCAGAATAATGGAAAGTGGACAGGGTGTACACTGAGAAGCTAATTGTTTAGCCATTTGCTTTTTTGCACAAGTCACTTCATCTCAAGGTATTTGAAGTTACACATCTGAAATATGAAAATAATAATACCTAGCTCACATGAATTCACACGGGGGAAATTTATGTGAAAGGTATAAAGGTATTGTCATTTACATCAACCAAATATTATTGATAAATGTAAAACCTTGCTATATGAATGTGATGCTATGCTAACCTTCTAAACTTTCAGGAGATACCCAGCTGCTGAAGATCACTTACTCAGTTCTTTGGTTTGAACTACTTATTGATGTTTATCTCCATCATCATGAGAAAATACAGAAGTTCTTGTTTGTTTTATGAAATACAAATAGCACTTATATTTTCTCTGCATTGCAAGACTCAGGGATTTATTTTAAACTTAAGAAGAAGGAGACTCAGGGCGCCTGGTGGCTCAGCCGTTAAGTGTCTGCCTTCGGCTCAGGTCATGATCCCAGGGTCCTGGGATCGAGTCCCACATCAGGCTCCCTGCTTCACAGGGACTCTGCTTCTCCCTCAGCCCCTCCCCACACTCATTCTCTCAATCTTTCTCTCTCTCACTCTCGCTCTTTCTCAAATAAATAAATAAAATATTTTTTAAAAAGAATAAGGAGAATTAGATAAAAAGTTTGACAGAGGTATCCTTACCATATTAGCAGTAAAGCAACATAAAAAACCCCAAAGGCAACTTACTGAATTCATATATATATGTAGACACACACATATACATGTATATCTGTATTTATGTTTGTATGTCTAAATACACATGCGTAATATACATATATGATGAAATATTCAGTATTTAGATACTATATTGAAAGAAAACCAGAGCTTTGGATAAAGTCATCCAGACTAGTTTCCACTCAACTAACTTCTTTCATTTTAACACCGAAGTACAGAAAATATGTAAATCAAAAATACATTTTATGCATACTTTTCCAGAAGATTTATATAGATTCACCCAATTTGCTTACCTACCAAATAACTGATTTACTCATAGTTTTACAAGACTCTGGCTTCTAGCCTGGTACAGGCTTCTAGTTATGAAGTCATGGTGATAAAAAGGTACAGCGTAGGAAATATTGTCAATGGTATTGTAATAGCATTGTATGGTGACAGATGGTAGCTACATTTGTTGTGGTGAGCACAGCATAATGTATAGAGTTGTCAAATTACTATGCTGTACACCTGAAACTAATGTAACATTGTGTGTCTACTATACTTCAATTAAAATAATAATAATATATATTTTTTTAAATCACAAGATTCTGGAGGAACGTCTTTATCTCTCTACAGGCAGTATCTGTCGGATCACCTACATAGGAATAATTGGTGTTTTAGAAATATATATATCACCATTTTTCTGATAAAACAAAAATGTCATATTTAGTATTAAAAACTCGTATTTTTATTAATTTTTTCTCATGGTCTTCATGTATATATATACTCATGTATATATTCTTCATACACATATATGTATATGTCTATATATACTTTAAATGGAGAACTTAAAGTAATATAACCATAATAACAGTACATTGTTGGTAACTTTTCTGCAATTATTTATTTTATGTTATTTATTTTTTTAAAAGATTTATTTATTCATCTGAGGTAGGGGGCAGAGGGAGAGAACCCCCAAGCAGACTCCTTGCTGAGCATGGAGCCCCATGTGGGGCTCCATCTCACAACCCATGAAACCACAACCTCAGCAGAAAATGAGAGTTAGAGACTCAACTGACTGAGCCAGCCAGGTGCCCCTTCTTCAATTATTTTAAAAATATTATTGAAATTACATAAAAATGTGGGGCACCTGGCTGGCTCAGTAGGAAGAGCATGTGATTCTTTGGGGTTGTGAGTTTGAGCCCCACATGGGGTATAGAGATTACTTAAATAAATAAAACTTAAAAAAAAAAAAAGAAATTACATAAAAATGCAACTCCTCCATTAGGTATCGATATAAAATACAAGCAAAATATGTAAGTCAAATAAAAATTAAAAATAGTAGAGATGTATGAGTCTAAGAAAACAGTGGAATTCTGAAGAATATCTTTTTGGAATTTCTATGGTATGTATAAAGATAAATTTTAACTCTAAGGTTTTATAAAAATGCATACTAATAATGATTAATGGTTTCAGTATTTAATGATAACATCTTAAAGTAAAAAGCTTCAAATTATTATATTTTAATAGAGCAACAAAAATATAAAAAAGGAATCAGCAAATATTTATAGATGAAATTTGTAAGGTTCCATGAAAAAACAAAAATCAATTTTTTTTTACTATTTATGAACCTCAAAAACCATGTGAATTAACTGCTTTTAATTAACCATCTGCAAAATGGCAAGTTGTTTAAGCAAAGACCCAAATTCATCATACAGTATTTTCTATTTTCTTTCTATTCATATAATTAATAGCAAATTAACAGGGAATATAAACAGAGATAAAACCCTCATATCCTGAGAATTATAATTTCTATGTGATAGAATTTGATAAGGCCAAGAAATACCACTGGGTTCAGTCTTCCCTCAAAACCTAGATTAGATGCCATTCTGAGACATCCTTTAGGAATACAGTTATCTAAATCTCTTCTTAGCATTAAAAACATTACTGCAATTGCCACATCCCTCCCTGCATGGCAAAGTGTTCTACTACAAGTACTGTCCTATAGCAAACTTTTGAAGGACACTCTCTCTGAACTGCTCTGGGGAGGCAAAGAGAGTCTGAGTCATCCTTGACAGATTAAGGTAAGGAAAGATTATTTTCCAGCCATTAGATTGGTGGCATATATAAATTTAAGCACAAAATATACTTTCAATGTCCAAAACCAGATCTTTAACTTAAGAGAATTTCCAGTGAGGATTCTGCCTACATACTTATTTGGTTATCTATATTCATGCCTCAATTTGTAGAAAGATGACGGTGGGGCCGCCTCCAGTGTCATAAAAGCCTCAACGCTCTGTACATGTCATATATTTCAGCCTACTTTGTATAGAACTGGGGGGTTTGAAAGCTAAGAATCTACTAAGGCAAAGTGCTCTTTGGATAGGACTATCAGCGAAGGTTTTCAGAGGAGTACAAGTTAAATTGATACCTGAATGACAAAAAGGAGCCCTGTAAACACGAGAGGGAGGAGTGATTCTGACAGAGAGAAACAGGAGTTCAAAGGCCAGTGCACAACAAGGAGATTGGAAAGTTCAAGACACAGAGAGAAGGCCAATGTGACTGAGCAAGGGAAGTCATAGAGTGATATGGGATAAAATCAGAGAGGAAAGAAAAGATCATGTGTGACTTTGTATGCCAAGGCAATACATTTAGATTTTATTTTGAGGGTCACAGGAGCCATTAGAGGGTTTAAGCAGGGGCGTGACCTGATTTACATTTTGAAAAAGATCACAGCTCTGTGGAGAATTGATTATAGAGGCAGGCACCAGTGAAAACAGGATCTACAGTGGCGGTAGACAGAGCTGCTTTGATTAATGAAATGTGCTAGTGGACACCAGTTGTGATTCAGAAAATGTTAATTTCCTTAAAATGCATAAATTCTAAATAACTGTGTCCTTTGTGGGTTTTATTTGAATCAATAGATATTAAGAATGCAGACGTTATCATGTTAGGGCTTTTTCATTTTTGAGTTAGAGAAGGGCCCCTCAGCCTCTTGAGGCATAGGAAATCGGTGGCATAGCTCCCAGCGGGTCATCAGCTTGCACCCAGGGAGAAGGTAACAAAGAAACCTCAGCTTCCGATCACTCCATAATACCAGTAAGATACATAATGACTGAAGGTGTACTTTAGTGGCTTAGGGAAATAGTGAATTAAGCACAAAAGGAAAACGTGGTATGCAGCAAGGTACCCAATGAATACATTAAGCAGTAACTAATACAGAAGATAGAATTATAAAAATAATCTTTATTTGATATTTATTATATGTTAAGTGCTATGTTAACGACATTATTTCATTTAGTTTATACCTTATTATTACTCCAGTTTGAAACATAAGAAATCTAAGATTCAGAGAAGTTAAATAACTTGGGTAAGTTTACAAAACTAGTGAGTGTTATAATTGAAAACCAGTTCTGTCAGACCCCAGAGCTCCTCTTTCAATCACAGTATTACACCAGTTTTCAAAGGACCCACTGCTTGCTTTGAGGTGTTGCAGTCAAGGAAGTTATCAGTGGAACACAGCGAAGAGTTACGATTTTCAGCCAAGAAAACAAAGGCAGGGCACCTCAGAAAAGAGAAAGGTATGAGTGATGGGAAGGTGTGAAAGCACACTGAGGGACAGACATGGAAAACAACGTTTTCTTTGGGGCAAGTGACAGAGACAAGCTATTTGCAGTTAGTTCTTACTATTTTAACCATGTTCTGGCCATTAAGATGTCACTGGAAATGGCAAAGGTCAATTCCTGGCCTAGCCCCATACACTTGCAAAATTCTTTACACTCTCTTTCTTCTTCCACCTGCAGGTCAGAGGCAGAGGAGCTGGCAGGGGAACCAGGATCTTGGGAATGACAAAGTCATAAGCTAAAAGCAGCCTGGGTTTCTCTGAAAGATCACACAAAAGGTTGCTCACTAATCAAGGATATCCACATTGGATGTTTTGAACAAAAAATAAACATTCATTAAGTTAAGCTACTAAAAGTTGTGGCATTTTGTTTAAGCTTCTAGAATCATTTACTCCAAATAATAGTGGAAAGTCCATCCGGTGAAGATGGGGAGCTAGGGCATGTGAAGTTAGACTCCTGCAATATCTCTGTCCAATGCTCTTCTCCTTTTCCTGGATCAACTATAGACTATAGACTCAGGCTCTCTTGGAACTAATGCAGATCATAAGACATTATTCTGGTCAATGAGTTGTAAATGCAAATTTCCTAAGTATGTCCCTTCCCTAATTCCCCAACTCACTTCTTTTTGTTTGAGAGAGGATGTGATACCTGAATTTGTATCAGCCATATTATAATCATGAGGGAAAGGCCAAGAGAATCTCAGAGATATGAGTCCTAACATAATTGATCTACTGTACCAATTTCAGAAATCTCTCACCTACAGATTCCTATAAATACATAAACAAATAAAACAAACTTCTATTTTTTTAAACTATAGGTATGCAGGTTGTTTGGCTACTTGTAGCTGAACACATTTCTAACTAATACAAAAAAAGTTTAAGTGGATGCAAAACAGTGTTCAGCTGGGGCTGCTTATGATCTCCCTGCCCCATTCCTTGGGATGTTTGAGAATGTCTGGAGACATCTTTGGTGGTCACAGCTGCAGGGATGTAATTGGTACCCAACAGATAGAGACCTATCATGCACAGGACAGCCCTACACAACAAAGGATTATCCAGCCCAACTGTCAGCAGTGCTAAGGTTGAGAAACACTGTGGTAGAACATGGACATGGATAGTCCCTCTGTAGCATTCAAAGGTGTTAATACTTCTTTACAGAAAATCATATGCCACTGCAGGATTTGAATAAGACTATCATGAACAAGATGAGGAAGAACGAAGAATAATCTGGGGTTTTATGTAGAAAAGAAGTGGTGGAAAGCAGATGTTGAGATTTCAGAAGCTCAGCTAAGAGGTTGGTTATTAGAACCCGAATGTTGGTGATGGAGAAACAGAAAGGAAGGTGCAAACTTATCATTTAATTAGCAAAAAAGGTTTGATGATAGAATGATAGAAGCAAGAATTTCAAGACTGGGTGTTGGGGTAGCAGAATGATATTAAATATTTGTATGGACAAATTAGATATTTAATCACTTATTCTAATTTTTGTAAACATATAGCCTTCCCAAAACAGTGAAAGCAAAATATCTAAATAAAAGACCTTCCTTTCCCCTTCTCCCCTGAGCTGGTCGGAAGCGTTAGGGGCTGTTACAAATGAAATATCAAGCTATCCATGTTTTGAACAAGGGTGTAATATATTTACTACTTAAAACAAAATGAAGAAGTTATTCTCCCTATTAAAATATTACAATAGTCTCTCACAGGTTACAGAAAATGTGGCACAAAGGAAAGGATACAGCATTGAGATTGGAGAATAAGCAGAGTTGTCAAAGAATCACATAGAAACGTTTTTCCTAGTTAAGAAACAAAGCAGGCAGCTAGCACTGTACAAAGATTACTGCATAAAATAGCCATCACAATATATGTTTTAATTAAATTTTGATAATAAGGATAAATACATAATTTGAAACCCTGAATCTAGAAAGTATCTTTTCATGAAGACGAGTATAAAAAAAGATTTGTCTTGAACACACAGACAAAAGCATCACAGAATCTAAAAGGAGAAGAAAATAAATGAGAGCAAGACTATTTTCTTTTTTTTTTTAAAGATTTTATTTATTTATTTATTGGAGAGCGAGCGAGAGAGAAACAGCATGAGAGAGGAGAGGGTCAGAGGGAGAAGCAGGCTCCCCCCTGAGCCGGGAACCCGATGTGGGACTCAATCCCAGGACCCTGGGATCATGACCTGAGCTGAAGGCAGTTGCTTAACCAACTGAGCCACCCAGGCGCCCCGAGCAAGACTATTTTCATGGTTACATTTAGCTATGTGTTCTCACCACACCCTGAGTCAGAAGGACATGGGAGGCTTAAATGTACTCACTAAATATTCTCTGCTCTATCTATGCATTTTATTTTAAATGAATTATGGCTAAATAAATATTATGAAAAATGTATAGAGCTATCATTCATAGTGCAGTTTCAGACATGCTTCAGTCAACTCTGGTAAAATTCCACTGTTTTCATAAACCTCTAGTTAAACAGTGCTCCCCAATATTATTATATAGAGACATCTGAAGTGGGCAAACCTTATGTGAACGAGAGGAGAGGTGATGATTATAAGCATATTACAAGACCAGCTTTGAGCAAAGTAGCAGCCTTATGGGATACGATAAAAGCTTCATTCTTTTCTGAATGTGCCATATTTGTTCATAAACTTTATAAAACGGAAGTACTTAGCCTATTTATCAGGATTTCTCTCATTCCTTATATTCTTGACAAAGAAAAACCTACCACATACTTTTAAGCAGGGGATTATTTCCCAAAAGGCATAAGCTAGACCTTATGTCAAGGTCCAGTAGAAAGGATGTCCACTTAGAAATAGTCTTGAGGTAATTTCCTTGACTAAAGTAAATATCAATGACTCATATACAATATCCATGCTATGTGTTTAAAGTTTACTAAATTATCTTTGTTTTTCCCTTGTTGTTGCTGATGTGTAAGAAACTCCAATAGACTGCAGTACTTGATAGATCATATTTTTCCCCTACCAAAGTTACACTATATTGAGGACAGCATTTTATTCAGTAAGATAGGGGATTCAAGTTTCTCCCTGACTACCCGCAAGCATCCTGAAAGTTAAATAGCTTGTTTCTTCCCAAATGAAAGACGTAACTAAAATAAGCAGTATGAACAATCTCCAACTGTGAACTAATTAAAGACAATTCCCTTTCAAGGTTTTTTCACTACATGTCATTTGTGATTTTATTTTGCTTTCCTTAAATTTGTCCTATTTTACATGCCTGCTCTTTCTAAGATTTATCCTTAAATGGCATGATATTTTAATATTGGAAATCAGTGACATTCTAATGGGTCACACTTAAATTAATATTAAGCTATTTACAAATTGTCAAACAAGGAAGAACGATATTATAATACTATGAAGCTAGTAGAATCAGCTTGATTTAATGACCAGGTGACTTTCTACTTTTTCAAGCCCATTGTCATTATGTCCGAAAAGGCATAACTAAGTGACCCCAGCTAATGCTTCAAATCTATGTGCTTTATTCTCTCCATAATCTGTTTCTTATGCCCTACTTCAACTTACATTACCAACTTTCTAATATTGAAAGGTTGGGGGTAATAATTGTAGAATTCTTTCAGGACAAAATCAAATCTAAAATTATATCTGGCTAAAAAATGTCTAAATAACAAAAAAAGCCAACAGAGAAAAATAATGTGTACAGAAATGTAATGAAAGGACTCAAAGAAAAAAATTAGAACCCAACAAAGGAGTACTTTCTTCTCTTAGAATAACACTGCCATGAATATCCTTCTGGCCCATTGACCGACATCACCATTTTCCTACCACTTCTTACTAAATTTCTTTCAAAGGCTATTAATATTTATTGACAAGTTAGGTACCAGGCACTATGTGTGCATTATTTTACATATAAAATTCATAGCAACTCCTTGAGTAAAATACCATTTTTATTTCCACTTTTACACGAAAGGATGTTACATAACCAGTAAAGGTTAAACCCAGGATCTGAATGAAATCAATCTGATACCAAAAGCCACACAACAAACTATCGCCTCTCTTTTCTCTTTGAATAGTATCCATTTTCTTCAGCCTGGGTGTCCAAAGAGTCTCCTTATTTTGATGGCTGGGATTATGAATTTAACCTCTGATAATCTTGAACCTAACTTCCAGATGTCTATTTTTGATATGAATTAGTTTTAAAAAGGTTTAAACCAGTTATTTCAAGAATTAATTTTTTTTTAAAGATTTATTTATTCATTTGAGAGAGCGAGAATGAGAGAGAGTACATGAGAGGGGGTAGGGTCAGAGGGAGAAGCAGGCTCCTCGCCGATCAGGGAGCCCGATGTGGGACTCGATCCCGGGACTCCAGGATCATGACCTGAGCCGAAGGCAGTTGCTTAACCAACTGAGCCACCCAGGTGCCCAAGAATTAATTTGAATTAGTCAGTTTTATAGTCTCTGTCATCTGTTCTTTTCTACCGATCAAAACATATTTCTCAGGATTCTATTCACAAACTTTATATTCTTTCCAACTTGGTGTTACTTATTTCTCAAATTCCTGTTTTTTTTTAAAGTACATTTTTAGTGGAGCCTGGGTGGCTTAGTCAGTTAACGTCGGACTCTTGGTTTGGCTCAGGTCATGATCTCATGGGTCATGAGATCAAGCCCCGCATCTGGCTCTGCGCTCAGCAGGGAGTCTGCTTGAAGATTTTCTCCCTCTGCCCCTTCCTCCCAGCTCTCTCTCTCTCAAATAAATAAATAAATCTTTTTTTAAAGTATGTTTTTAAAAGAGTTATATCATTTCCCAGGCTTGGTCAAGAACTTTCATGATTATACAATACGACTACTAATTCCCTAACTTGTGCCTTGTTAATCCTTGTCTTCTTCAACTTATATCCACCAAGGATGTGATATGTTATTCTTACCAGTCCTTGGACTTTCCACCTTCCACAGCCAAGTAAATATGATTTACTGTTTATGACATACTTGAAATGTCACTTAGTCTATCAAAAAGCATAATTTCGACCCAGCATTCTAGATGTTTTTTAGAATTTTAATAACATTTGTGGGAGACACTGACTGCTTACCAACTGTCCATGGGATGCCCACACTTCCCAGTCCTATTATAACTTGGAAGGGCCATGAGTTTAGTTTTCACCATTAATAGAGGAAGCATGAATCAGTTTGAGGCCAAGACATTTATTTAACAGTTGATATGCGATCCTCCAGCTTTCTCTTTCCACTGCAAGGAGCCCATAGAGGCTTTTGGTTGAGATGGTGGAGCCAGAGGATGGAAATGAACTGGAGCCCATTGTTACTTTGTGCAGGTGAACTATCCTGGAGAGTCACAGAGCCTCTGGGAACTTTTGTGAGTAAGAAATCAACATTTGTAGGTGTAAATCACTGAGATTTGGAAATTGTTACTGGAGGATAGCCTAATCTTTCCTGATACTGAGAATTGATATAAGAAGTAGGTGACTATTGTTAAAAACAAACCAAAAAACAAAGTAAACAAAATAAAATATGTGACATTTGATGCATAGTCTGGTGGAGGCTGGAAAGATCATGATTCATTCAGTAAGCGGCACAATTTTTAATACTGTTGTTGCCTCTCATAACTTACAGTGCTGACCACGTTAAGCCGTGAGCTTTAGGGGAGCTCTAAACGTTAAAAAATGGAAACTTAGGTGTGTGTGCTGGTTGCTATTGGCTGCATTTGACAAATTGTTACAAAAAAAAGAAATAATTTAGCAAGGAATATCTCAATCTGAAAGCAGAAATTTGGGAAAAATCATGGAGTCATATATCCCAAACAGTAACAAATAAAATTGAAAAAGTCCTTGAGAGACAAAGGCCTGTTAAAAGTTAGCCTTGGGGGCAGAGATCAGGTTACGAGAAGGTCTCCTCACCCTTTTTAAAAACCTATCACCAATAAAAGTATCTCAGGGAAAAAGCGAAACTAAGAATAAGACTTTCTCTCCTGAATGTGACGGCCTCAAGACAACACTTCTTAAACCTACAGGGGCTTGGGATGTGGAAAACAAAGAAATAAATATTTGAGAAGGCTCAAACCAAACTATGGGTATGATTCCTGATAATCAAACTGACCACTAGCAATAGATAGAAAGCCCACTGGGCTTTTCAGAGTCACACTGAAAAGAAAAATACCCACCAAGTATGTGATATGTTATTCTTACCAGTCCTTGGTATTCCCACCTTCCACAGCCAACACTTTCTTTTTTTAAAAGATTTTATTTATTTGAGAGGGCGTGACCGTGAGTAGGGGGAGGGGCAGAAGGAGAGAGACAAACAGATTCCCTACCGAGCAAGGAGCCCACCCCATGCTGCCACCACTACCACTACCCTGGGGCTCTGTCCCAGGACCCTGAGATCATGACCTGAGCTGAAGTCAGATGCTTAAGGCACAGAGCCACCCAAACGCTCCCACAGCCAAGACTTTAATTAAGAAAGATGTGCAGCCCCAATGAGGGCATATTCTACAATAGCCACTTAAGACAATGGTTAAGAAACACCTTGAAAAACAGAAGAAACTGCTAGAGCAATGAAAAACAATGAACAAGATACTCCTCCCAGGGAGCATGTCAGACCTTATCTAGGAGCAGATTCTCACCCCCAGTCGTGGGGATACCTTGTAATGTCTGCCCAGTAAGATTTCAAGATTTTAGAATTGCTCTGAACCAGGGAGTACTGAATATCCCCCCTTCTTTCCCTTTCTGGAATGTGTTTACTGCTTCTATTCTATCTCATTTCCACAATTAAAAATTGAGTGTCAAGGGCTGAGGAGATGCAGATACATTGTCTTTTTATTTAACCTGTCTGAATTTAGAGACTACGCCATAATATCCAGAAACCTTGGACTTTGAGCTTGATGGCAGTGATTAGGTGGGTCTTTAGTTTGTTTTCCTTGGGACATGTCACAATAATGGAGCAAAGGGGCATTTTGTAACCAGAAGGGTTAACTGTGACAGTTACAACTGCTACTCACTGAATATCCAAGCCTAATCCCCAACCCCCACACACGTTATTTCCCAGCCCACTGGCTGGAAGCCACATATCTAGTTTTGGCAAAGTGCTGTGAATGGAAATGATATGTATAACTTCTAGGCTGAAATATTTAAGAGCTAGTGTACCACCCTTTCACTCTCTTTTCTGTTAAGATAATCACATGGGCCTCATACTGAGATGGAGAATCCTAAAGATGGAAACAACCTGGATCTTCACATGGAGGAAATCTGCTCAGAAGAGTAATCTGGATCTGCAGTGGACATAACAACAATACCCTGTGAAAAATATCAACACACTTTGGAAGCCAGAAAGCAAATGGTTAAATATTAACAGATTGAGGTTTCTTAGAAAGTTGGAAGCAAAGCACTTTCAGCAGTGAAAAAATTAACAAGAACAGAGTCAGTTGTACCCTAAATTCCAAAAATGCTCAAAGGTTGCAGGTACCACAGACCTCAGAATGGGAGGAGAGATGTGTGAATAAAGCAAGAGAATTAGTTGGAAATCTTCAAAGGAAACTCTGAACACCCAGAGTTCTCTCCTCACCCATGTTATCAGAAGGCTATTTCTCTCTAGCACAAGTCTGGAAGTTTGTCATCTACAGAGATTATCACAGAGATACTGTTCGTGGTAACAGACACCATGCATATCAGAGGTCACACTAAAAATAGAGAAATTATGAAGGGCTATATTCTGTTTAATGTGATTTCCTCCTCCACCCGTCGGCTTCCAATTATACAGATCTCCCTTCTCCTACTTCCCACAAACATGTAGGAGATTCAATTATTTGAAGAAATTGACCAAACCAAGAGAAAAGACTTTGCATTTGAACATTCTTACAATGAAATGGCTTGCCCACATTAAACACTGTATGCTAAAGCCCACCTGTCAACAAACCACACCTACAGTCTTCAAAGATTATCTTCGTATCTCTCACCAACAGAGTTGGAGATTACCAGATATTTGATAAATACTGTCACACAAAAGAGAGAACCAAAATAAATAGAAAAAAAAACCTAACATAACAAATATATTGTAGAAAACAAGAAAGCAACTAAATTTACAGTGAATATTCTCAGAGACACAAGAAATTCTGAAAAAGACAGTTCTCTTTGAAATTTAAATAACATTTTTTAAATCAAAAAATGTTGGAAAGACAAAATTGAAAGGCATCATTCAGAAAGTAGACTAGGTTACAGAAAACAGAAAAGAAAATAATCAAATGAGTAAAGTTATCATTCTAAAAAAAAACCAAAAAACACCTTGTTTTTGTTTTCATATCTGTGAAATTCTGGATACTACTACTACTACTAATGCCCCATTAAATATCATTCAGTGAATACCCAGTTATGGAGCTGTTGTAAGGATGAAATTAGTTAAATTGGTTAGTACAGGCACTTGGAACTATGCCTGGTACAAAGTAAGTACTCAATAAATATCGCAATTAGTATCAATAGCAATATTACTATTGAGGTGAAAAATACATGTTCCTAAAATAAGAGAAAAAGTAAAAAGGACGGGGACCAAGATAAAAGGAAATTATCCATAAAATACAAGAAAATATCTCCAAACTAAGGGCATGTGCCTGGAGATTTTAAATACCCACCTGGTATTTAACACAATTAATGAAAACAGACACATGTCAAAAGAGATCATTGTGAAATTTCACTAATATAGAATAAAGAGAAAAGCTAAATGTTTCCAGATCAGGAGAGGAAAGGAAGGAAGTAATGTGCACATACAAATGATCAGAAACTGTATGGTGTCAGAATTCTGAGGATAACAGAAGCCAGAAAATTATGGCTCAAAACTATAGAGGGAAATGCTGCTAATCTAGAACTCCATAACCAGGGGATTATCAGTCAAGATGGAGGATAAACTAAAATCATTTTTAAATATACAAGGTGGGTAGTATTAAAAAAATGATTAAAATATTTTGCAATTTCTCCAATCAAGATATGGCATCTCTTTCCCCACCCCTTGAATCTGGGTTTGCTCAAGTAACTTGCTTTGAATATCGACACATGAGCAAACATGACACAGAAGCAGAGGCTCAAAAAGTGGTTGTGCATTGGGGCTTGCCTTCTCATGCTACTGCACCCCAGAGATCACCATGACCAAGCTAGTCTCCAAATATGAGAGACCATGTGCATGGAGTGGGGCCCCAGCCATATCAGTCATCACAGCTGGAGTCACAAATATGGAAGTGAGCCATCCTAGACTCTCCAGTCCTGAGCTGGCAGATCTGAAGAACCAAAGCAGATGACTCTATAGAATTGAACAAACAATTGTCTTAAGCCACTAAGTTTTGGGGTGGATTGTTACACAGCTAAAGTTAATGAATAGAACCTCAAATTTTCCCAGGAAGCATCTACAGAATGTACACCTTCAAACAAACAAACAGACAGAAGTAGATATAGTTGACTCCAGGAAGCAGTAAATCCAACACAAGGAAGTGGCAAAGAGAATACCCAAAGATGATTTTGAAAGGCAGACAAAGGACAATACTTAAACAGCAAAAACCAGGGCCAACAAGTCAGACTGGGGCAAGAAAGGAGCTGCAGGAAGGCATTGTCAAAGAAAAAAACAACCACAGATTTGAATTCATTTTAGGTGTATAAAAAACTTGGCAAAGAAACATAAAAAGAGGCAAATATTAACTCCAAGAAAAAGGTACATGAAAAAATTTTCATGCTACATACTTTAATAATTATATGCATAATGGTTTAATACAGAAAAAAAAATAAGAAAATACAGTAGAAAGCTATTACTTAGAAATATGATGGTAAATACCAGAAAAGATTTTAAAGTATCTGCATCAAGGGAGGGGATGAGAAGTATAGAAGAGTAGGGTAGGAGACTCTTGTTCTTGAGGTATAATTTAAATTTTTGTTTTATATAAATATATTACTTTAAAAAAACAAAATTAAATTTAAAAGTAGGTTAGGAGACAAAGAAACATAGACCAAGGAAAAGATCTCTAACTAAATTCATGTCTTCTGTATCTCATATATTTTTATGTCTATGTGTAATGTCTATGAATCTTATTTTATCTATACTTATTTCTCTAAAACATTCTGGCCTGATATTTATTAATAAACTGTAAAGATTTAACCATTTTGAACCTATAACTCCCTTGCTAGTAATAAATAATGAAGAAATAAATAGAAGCAAAATAGATATTTACAAAAAAAAATTTTATTACTGCATTTTTTAAGAACAAAACAATTTGGGAGTGTCATAAAAATAAAAAAAAATAGAAAATTAGGAAAAAGGAAATAGGACATATTTACTTATTAAATGTTATGCAATTTAAAAAGTCATACTTTTGAAAACTAATGACATAAAGATAGGGGAGTTTAAATTACAAGAGAGCAAAACTGAGAATAATATAACTAGTATTACACATAATTTGTAAATAATATACATGTGTGGTATATGTATATAAAACATTAGATGAAAAAATCATTTTTATTATTTTCTTATACTTTCAAATGATCTGCAATGATTTTGTACCACCATATATAATAAGAAATATGTACTATTTATTTTAATATTCAACTGATAAATTATCATTTTAAAAAAATCTTGTGTCTTTATAAAACTCTATTATAATTTCACAGAAAAACCTAAATACATAATGAAAACTAGTTCTGTTTCTAGTAATGGCAGCATACTTCCCATAGATAGCAATTATAACCTGTGGGTATAATATGAAAATCAAATATTTGAAGGAACTAGAGAGTAATTAAAATGGGCAGAAACCGGAGGGTATGAAAAGAGATCCTTGTTGACACAGATTTTTCTTATATCCTATATAAGGAAAAGCAAGAATTAACCCACTTAAAAGAAAGAGAAGAGTATCCAGAGTCTGTACAAAATCCAACAAACAATAAAAAATTGTGGCTCATAGAAAAGGTAAAAGTTAGTCCATAGAAACAGACCACAAGATGACCTGGGTGATGAAATTTCTGACAGACTTGAAAGCAGTTGTTATAAATATATTCAAGTAATTAAGGAAAAGATGAATATTATGAGTAAAAAAATGTGAAACTTCAGTAAAGAACAATAAAAACATGAAAAATATGAATAACTTGAATGTATACTCCAATTAAAAAGTGGAGTTTGTTACTCTCAGCTACATGTTGCCTACACAAGGTTACCTTTAAATATAAGGATACAGACAGACAAAGTAAAAGGAAAGAAGAAAATATACCATGTGGACATAAGCATCAGGAAATCAGTATGGCTATATTAGTATCAAACAAGGTACACATTAAGATAAGGGGTTACCCATGATAAAGAAAGACATTTCATAAAGATAAAAGGGTCAATTGATTAGAAAGATAAAACCATCACAAATGTGTATGAATCTCTATTTAGAACTTGAAAATATGTAATGCAAAAGCTGACAAAATAAAAATAATAACAAGAAAAATATAGTCATTGTTGGAGATTTTAACACCATTCTATCAGTAATTGACAGACAAAAAGCTAGACAAAAAAACCACTAACTTTGCAGACATTTTGAACAGCAGCATTGAGATTTAAAAAATGCTACCTCTAACAACTGCAGAAAATACATTCTTTTCAAATGCACAAGGGATTTCCACCAAAATAGACAATATGCAGTAATATAAAGTCTCAGTAATTAAAAAAGTGAATTTGTACAGAATATGTTCTCTGATCATCACAGACTTCGTTATAAACCAATGACACTAAGAAATCTAGGAAATCCTGACACATTTGTGAATTAAACAACACACTTCTTTTTTTTCTTTCCTTTTTCAGGATAAACAACATACTTCTAAGTATCTTATGGGTCAAAAGAGAAATCACATGAAAATTCTGAAAATATTTAGGTCAGAATAAAAATAAAAAGAAAAAAAAATCTGTATGAGGTACCCAAAGCTATGTTCAGAAAATACTTTATAATATTATATGCTTGTATTAGAAAAAAGAGAAAGATTTAAAATCAATGATCTAAGTTTTCATTTTAAGAAGCTAGCAAAACGAAGAGAAATTTAACCCAAAGTAAGTAGAAGGAAGGAAATCAATAAAGGAGGAGGAGTAGAAATCAATCAAATTGAAAACAGATAGTGATCTAGGGAATTCCAAGTGTATTGCTTTCTGGTGGTCTAATTTAAAATGAAAAATATGTATTAGGAAAACCAGAGTAACAAATATCTAGTATTCTTCAAACTGAGTCTCTCAAATATTACATATCTCAAGCAAGTTTCTGTCAAACACTTTGTGGGAGAAACCTGATGGTTGACTTCTCTCAGGAGAGCCTGACAACAGCAAAATCCATACTGTGGATTAAAAATGAAGAGATGGAGCCTGTGGACAGAGCTAGTGTTTGTATCAAGGCAAAGAACAGGGACTAGCAGTCCCAGAGGTGGAAAGGATACAGAAGCATAAAGTTTTCCAAGCACTGGGGGGATTTCATGGTGGTTAACTGATCAGAAAAGTTGACGATCTCTGCTTAGTTGTCCATACAATGAAGCATTTAAAATGCATTTATCAGGGACTATTTCTATGTAAGATGGGGGAAGTTTTTACTTAAAAAAAGGTCACAATATTTCGAGAGAAATCTTTAAAAAGAAGTGAATGACTATGGCTATCTATCATTGGGGATACAGAGCATCTGAAAATATTGATGATATTTGGTCAGTTAGAAACCCTTTTTCTTTTATTTATTTATTAAAAGATTTTATTTATTTATTTGTCAGAGAGAGCATACAAGCTCAAGCAGGGGGAGCGGCAGGCAGGGGGAGCGGCAGGCAGAGGGACAAGCAGGTTCCCCACGGAGCAGGGAGCCCAATGCGGGACTCGATTCCAGGACCCTGGGACCATGACCCAAGCCAAAGGCAGACACGTAGCCGACTGAGCCACCCAGGCATCCCAACCCTTTCTCTTTTAAATAATCTGTAACCTATATGGAAATATCACCCATAAAAGGAAAAAAATCTCTCAGACAACAAAATTACTGGACATGTAAAAGCAAACAAGTCGTGTTGACTATCCTGTTTTGTAATTTTAATTCTGCTTCACCATTTCTGGGCTGTTCCAAAGCATTTCTAAAATGAATTCTTTTTCTTTTTCAATCAAGACCTTTTATTTCCTGAATTTTCTACCTTTTCTGCCCTCTCTCCCCTAAAACAAAACAAAACAAAACCCAAAGTAGTGAATTGTTTAGTGTGGTATAATTAGAATTGAAAGATTCTGGCAGGAACTAGAGTTGTGGGCAGGGTTGAAGGTCTCCACTACAGAACTTTGTGATCTTGTTTTCTAAAAGAAGTAGCAGGCACAGGAATCAACTGGATGAGATTTCTCAGATTCCCTGCTTCTACTGTAACACCTTGGCACAAGGTGAAAATCAAGTATTTAGTACCTGGTACCAACTTGGCAACAAACTTACCTAGCCTCAGCTCATAAAATCTAATTCTAAGGAAAAGCAATAAACATCTTATCCCTATATTTATCCTAGAAATAAGAGAGATATTTTTTTTTCTTTGTATCCAGAATACATTTGATTCACAGCAGTCTACATAGAATAATAATAATAAAAAGATTGGTTGGAGAATATGTTTGGTTTTAAACATGTCTAGAAATGGTCCTTTCTTTATTAAAAAAGGATGTTCCAAGAACTACCAGAATATAGCATTCTTTCTTTCCTTTCAGACACATTTTTTATTTCTGTGGTTGATCTTCCAGTTTAAGCCAAGAAATACTTCTGCTTTGCGACTTTCCAGTCAAACACCTTGACAAATGTGATTTACTGCCTCTGAGTTTCCTAGATGCAAGCAATTACATTCCTTACATCTAGAAATATTTTAAGTGAAGTACTAATAAAATCAATTAAATCTCTTCAGGCCTAAGCAGTTATTGAGTTCTATGCTCTCTGCAACTTTGCTTTCTTAAGGACTAATATGGTTTTGTTCTCATCAAAATAGTTCAGGATAGTCTTAAACACAGACTAAAATGCTAGAAAATATTGTTTTTTAAATCACTTTTAATATTATAGAATAATCAGCATAATTCTTTTTCTTTTTATAAAAACAATCTAACAATTATGTTTTCTTTTAAAAATATACATGCATAGTTATTTTACAAAACCTTTCTGGAAACAGTATAATACTCCTATTCTTGAATCATTACTCTGTCTTTCAGAAGCATCCTATATTGATTTTAAGATCTCGCTTATGGCTTTTTAGGCATTTCATGGTTTAAATATTCTATACCTTTCAGATTGATCACTTCCATATTATCTGTCACTTTTTTTATTGTCGGAGCAGCGGCTGCTTTCTGCTCTGTTGTCACAAATGGATTCCCATGAGGCTAACACTTTTCATGCATCTTCTAACAGAAATTGCTACTTCTTGAAGTAAATAATTCTGAGCCTCTTACAGCTTTATGAAACATAGGTGTAGTATTTTTTTTCCACTGGATTTGAAATGCTGACTTATCTGAGGGTTTGTTCTTAGACTAACTGAAATGATTCTGTAAACACTGGATGTATTTGCTTCTTGATAATAGTGTTGCTTTTATCTACTTCCCTTTCCAAAAAGTATGTCAAACAAGCGGACACATTTTCTGTAATTCAACAGCTGTTTAAATTGCTTCCTTACCACTGATCTCAAGACTTTTCTAATATTATCTGTGTACTTTTCTGAAGTGGGTGACTATATTTCCATGATGCCATCTGATTTGCCAAGGTTTTCCATAATCTTACTGCTGTTTTCCTTCTACCCTAAGAAAACTGTGGAAATGCTGATAGCCCCAGAATTTCCTCAACAAATATCTCCTTTAAATCCAAAGTAGTGAAAAACTGGTGGTTAATTGCGAATTTGACATTTTGTACTTTATTTTCATAAATTAACCTAAGATACTTGAAATTTAAACTTCATATTTAATAGCAGTTTAAAATGAATTTTAACTTAGAGATTTTAAAAAGTACTAATATTTTCATAGACAGCATTACAATTTAAGAAAAGGAAAATATTAGACCTATTGATATTTTAGTGTCAAATTCATTATTCCCATAAATTAAACATCACTAGTATAAAGGGTATTTCACAAGATTATAAAATGTGGGATCTGAAGGTCCTTTCAAAATCATCTGGTCCAAACTGTTTATTTAAAAGTCAAGCAATGATGCTTTTAAGATCAAGTATTTCATAAAAGGAGTAGAAACTATGAATGCTATTTTTCATTCTAAGATTAGTGAATTCTCTCTACACTAAAGTGTCTGCACTAGAATTTTTTCTGAATTATTGTCAGAATACAGACAAGAAACTGGAGATGACTATATAGATAATGATACTGTACTGTATATTTGAAAGTTGCTAAAAGAGTAGATATTAGATGTTCTAATCACAAGGAAAAAATTGTAACTATATGAGGTGATGGATGTTAACTAAACTTATTATGGTAATAATTTCACAATATATACATATATCAAATTATTATGTTGTGAACCTTAAACTTATACAATGTTATAAGCCAATTATATCTCAATAAAACTGAAAAAAAGAGAAATTAGAAGAAAAGTTCTAAAATAAAACTTGTATTTATAGACGTCCCATGCTTACCTCCAGTTAAAAAGGTAGTTTAGTTACTGAAAGTGCATTATTTAAATGAAGTAGGCTTATGGAGTGATAATCTGATAGTATTTCCCTTTTTGTAACTGGATAATGACAGCTAATTGTCATATAAATTCTAAGAACCAGTGTGCATTAATAGAAGTAACTCACTTTTCTGTAAGTACAAAGTCCTTCTGAATAAACAGCAAATTCTGCAGCATGGAATGATAGTGGCCAGATGACTAATTTATGATGGGTCACAGGTATACATTTGTGGGCCACAACCACTCTATGGTATGTGTAGTGAAGGGCAAAAGAATATAAACTGATTATTATAAAAATTTGCCAGGTGTGTGCATTTCTGTTATAGAAGAATGTGTCATCTAATTCCTCTATTTGGAGAAATTACTGGGAAGAAAAAAATTTAAAATCTCCAGCACTGCCTAATGCAATTCACTGGACATTAACAATTACCACAAACTTAGTTGCTTAAAACAATATAAATGTATTCTCCTATAGTCTGAAGATCAGAAATTAGAAATGAGTCCTATGGGGCTAAAATCAAAGGTGTTGGCAGATCTGGTTCCTTCTGGAGGGAATGAATTTCTTGACTTGCCTTTTCCAGCTTTTAGAGGCCACCTGCATTCCTTGGCTCATGGCCTGGCATCACATCGCATTTTCTCCCTCCGCTTCTGTTGTCATATAACCCTGCCCTTCTATTGTCAATTTTCTCTCTGCCCCGTTCTTATAACAACTTGTGATTACATTTAAGACCCATTCAGATAATCCAGGTTAATCTCTCTATCTCAAAGTCCTTAATTTAATCACATCTGCAAAATCCCTTCTGCCACGTAAGATTTCATTCACAGGTTTCAGTGATTAGGTGGTGATCTTTGAGGGCCATTATTTACCCTATCACAATTAACTTCATTTTAAGATATATGTTCTAATTTAAACTATATCTATTTGGGAGTTAGAATAAGTTTAAATAGTTATATTATCTTTTTGTGTGGTTATTTAACTCTTATCTATCCAGAAAACTTCTAACAGATGACTCTTGATTTAGGAAATAAATCTACCAGAAATAGTGATAGCATTTCTGTCATCAGAGTATGAGAGTGGCTATGTTAAAACAAATGCTTTAACTCTCTCTTTTGAAAGTTGGCAGGATTTAGAGTTCCTTAAAGGAGAATTACAGTCCAAAGTAATGATTCAAGAGAGGAAAACCCTGGAATATAGTCTGCAGAAAAGTTACCCATCCCCATTTTTTCTGTACAAGTGAACTAATCCTGGCATATCAGATTTCTCACTCATCCTTATATCTCACCCTAAGCACAGTGTTGGCACATATAAGGTAATGAATTATATTTTCTTGAATTAAAATAAATTCTTGAACTTGTGTTCATAGATACTCCTTTTTATTTCTCAGGGCATATATGTTTTCTCAGTCACTTTGCTGATAAACAGAAAATATGTACCATTCAATTAAAAAATGTCTATACAGCAAAACATTACAAGTATTACTAATTTTATCTTGTAATTTTATATATAATTATATACATACATACATATCATATAAATATCATATAAATTATAATTATATATACATATATATGGTATCTATATGATGTAACTCTCAATCTTGCCTTAGACAAGTAGAACTTTCATAGTCTAAAACCTTGGTTAATATTCTCTTTTCTTGATATTCCCCTCTAATAAGAGGACTCAGGTCAATAACAAAGTTACTTCTCTCAACTCCCTGTCCATCAAGAAAGCAAGATGCTTTGATTCTGGACTCAGGATTTATTCCATAGTTGATGGTCAGCATCATTCGCTCACAGAACAAAATCTTGATTTAGTACCTCTCACTGGATCTGGTTCTAGTTATAGAAGCATATTGGATCTCTTTTTTTAAATTTTTTAAATTTATTATGTTCAGTTAGCAAACATGTAGTACATCATTAGCTTTTGGTGTAGTGTTCAATGATTCATTATAAGGAGCTTGAGTCTTTAGCTATTATTCTGGGTTTTAGGAACTTAGATGACAATTCCCAGACTTTTGTAAGTAACCATAATATTTCCTCTCCACGTACCACATGCTTTCTAAATTCCCATTCACCTGATTCTTCAACATATCTTCCACAAAATCATCCTGAGTAATCCTACCTTTTCTACATTACCACATGGCCAAAAGGAAAGAGAATAGTCACAGTATTCCCAAAATATATAACTCTGCTAAAACTATCTTATTTCCTACATATGTCAATTCCCCAAACACTAAAACTGAGACTAAAAAATATGTCAGTTGTTCTAGTCCCCATCTAGAAGAGCAGTCTTTCAACTACTAGCTGCTGAGAGAATTAAGAGAATAGGGAATAGAAAGAAGAATGGAATTCTAGGGAAAAAATAGTGGAGTTAAATATCAACAGTTATAGACCCTGGAAAAGCAAGTTTCTTCTAAAGAAAGCCCTTAGAACACGGAAAGCCTGTTCATGAAAGTATACAAAACATTTTACCCATTTCCTGTGCCCAACTTTCACTTCATACTTAAGCTATCACATGGGCACTGGGAAAAATGAAAATTACATGTGTGCAAGAATATATTGGTGACACATCCTAAAAGGATTTAGTTCTATACTGTAAATTAAAAGTCTATTCCCTGTCTTATATTTTCCAACTTTTTACAATACATATGACCTCTTCTCTACTAGCAGCCTTCCTGCTTATATGAAGCAGATGTAACACTGAGTTCTCATTGAGATGCACTTGAATTGCCTTGAAATGTCCTATGGGCAGAGGCTGGCAGGAATCATTTCTTGATTTCATGAAAAAAGAGAGGTTTAGAATTATCCTAAGTTTTCCATTCACAATTTCCGTTGGATTTTCTAGAGACTTACTATAAATAAGAATCTGTCAAACCTGTTTTGCAATAACTATTAATCAATCTGAACTATGCATTTAACTCAAAAAATATTCTCAACATAATTTTTAATAAAACCTTTTCAATATTAAACTGTCAGAAGTCAAAAGTTAAAAAAAATGTGTGTGTGTGTATATACACACACATATATTCAATCAGTAAGTAGTACTAGTACTAGTACTAGTACTCAATCACTGAGCTAGAGTATATACGATCCGTACACATAGTCTCAAATCCTAGAATACTGGTTTCATTTCAATATGTATTTTGTACTGTTTTTAAAGCATAATGATAACAGAAAATACAGAACTGCTATCCTACTATATATGATGGAATTAGCATTTATTTTTCTTATTAAATTATGATCTATATACTTATCAGTCATCACTAGAAATTCAAGTATTTGTAAAAAATAGGAAAGAGTCAACTGCATTGGATGATAAGATTTCATATGTTATAGATCAAGTCTGCTATTCAGTATTCTTTTTTTTCAAGAATTTTGAACTTCCTGATTTGCTATAGCTATTATTTAACAAAATAATTTATATTTGATATTAAAATAATAAAATTGACTAGTCATGCAAGTTTGGTAGCTAAAACTAACCACTTGAAATAAAAAGTACTAAACAAAATACTTCTTTGGTGTCACAATTTGGTTTCACCAAGTGCTGGCTAAGGCTTATCCGGTTTTAAAGTGTGTTACTGTGCAGCAGTGATTTTCCCAAACTTATTGCATAAAAACAATAGCATCTGTGGAGAACCAAGTGTGAATCTCTTAGAAATAGCAAGGAAGTAACTGAATATCAGAACATGTTCTTATATAACTGCAACTGAATACATGGCTGGCTAATCTGCCACGCACCATCAAAACCCTGCCTACCTCAGTTTATAGAAAGATCTGTGATCTTAACTGTTTCCTACATGAATAAAATTGTCTGGATCAATCATCCTAAATTCTTTTTTATTCTCAGGATCCACTTGTACTCTTAAAAATTATCCAGGAACCCAAAGGGTTTGATTATGTAGGTTATATTTATTAATATTTGCCATTTTGGAAATTAAAAAATATATTAATCCATTAAAATAGCAATAAATACTTCTCATGAAAAATGACTATTTTCCACAACAAAAAATTATTGACAGTGGCATTTTTTTTACATTTTTTCACATTTATTTAATATCTGGCTTAATAAAATGGATTCTCATATCTGCTTCCACACTGAATATATTCCCAAACGTTTTGGTTATAGTAACCGGAGAAAAATCCAGCCACATGTACACACATAGTTGGAAATGGGAGGGGTATTATCACAAACTTTTCAGATAATTGTGGGTATTTTTCTTTGATACTACACCAAAACTCAGCAAGTGGTCATTTCTTAAATATTATTTGCAGTTTGGATTCTGAAGCCATATCAGTGAGTTTTTCGTACTCTTGTTAAATTACGATCCATTGATAACATCATGCATTGGTCATGTAAAAAATGTTAGTTCACTGACTTATGCAGATCTTCCACATATTGATACATTCATTATACAAGATAAAAGAAACCCACATTTGTTAATATCACCACCTATATCATTAGAAAACTCTTTAGGTTTTGGGAAGCTGTCAAGCTCAAAATGGCATATATAAGCTTTCCAAAATTCTAATTTTCACTTAAAAGCTCAAATTTTTCTCTGGCAACAAATACTGTACTTTGTTTTCTTTAAAGTGACAGCTCATTTTGTTCATTTTCAAGAAAATGTATATCAAATAGTTGAGTCCAAGAAACCACAGTTTGCCTGTCAATTGTTCTTTTAAGTAAACATGATGTTCCATAAAAAAGGGGCGAGTTCAATTCACAATTCCAAAAATCACACAAGTGTTTTTCCTGGAGACAGTATACTTTGGTGTTCACCAGGAGTGTTTTATGTGTACTTCACATTTCATCACAAAGAACATTAAAAAGCCATGTACTCAAGTGTTGAGATTTAACATAATTAATATTTATTACATCACCAAGTAAATTCTTAATTAAAGTTGGCCATGCAAGTACCAGGCAATGAGGACTACAATGAGTATTAGTATTCTCTGTGCCATTACCTTCATTCATACTAAGGCACCAGCAGTTTTATCCACCACTGCTTTTATACTATGAGTGCAAATTCAGTCAGAAAGACAAATATCTTAGTATTTGAAAATGGTTTTGCTCTTACGGAACCTACCTTTCACTCCCCCCACAAAGGGTCTTGTTGACCACACATTGAGAACTACTGTTCTAGACAATGAGAGATGTTGAATAGTATAGAAGAAATACTTGCTAACAAGTTAGAATTTTTTCAAAACTGAAAAAAAAAATCCAGTATTTTTCCACACATTGGATTGTGTTTACATCAAATCGAATAAAACATACTTATTAAAATAAATACTGGAAAAAACCCACAAACATGTTAAAATAGTTAAGCATTTCATCATAAGCAGGAGCATTTGAAAGATGTGTTAGAAATACCAACTAGCATTTTGAGATATTTGGTAAAATATATAGTTTTATTTTTCCACCTTAAAAAGCTATAAAAGCTTAGACCACAAAGCCCCAATATTATTTAGAAGTGAATACTCCTTTGTAAAAATTTTGAGTGGACCCAAAGTATTTTGATGAATGCAGAAAATAAAATTAGTCTGGCTAAAAATTCTGCATGCAATTCAGTTATTCAAATGTTTAAGTGGTGTTTGATCAGATATCTCAGCCTGTAATGCAGTTGTGGCTTTGGACAATTATTGTTTAGTGTATTTAGAACAGGTGGTTATTTTACATTTTAAGGGTAAATTGGCTGCTTATATCTGGGTAAACAGAGAG
Organism: Mirounga angustirostris; assembly: GCF_029215605.1. Taxonomy (NCBI): domain Eukaryota; kingdom Metazoa; phylum Chordata; class Mammalia; order Carnivora; family Phocidae; genus Mirounga; species Mirounga angustirostris. The sequence goes on along the minus strand of NW_026991722.1, from coordinate 38,830,778 downwards.
TGGCCATTTCCCCAAAGGTCAAGGCTATTATTCAATAATTTAATATTTTTTATATTTAATAATCACTGCATCAAGAGTCAGACCATTATGTCCACATATCTAAAACTTGGGGTAAGTTAAAAAATTTAAAAAGAGGACACACTTTTTTTTTTTTTTAGCTGTTCAAGTTTCTTTTTCTATCAGGCATTAAAATCTAAGTAAAATGTGCATTCAAATCACACCTGTTTCAGTTTCTCAAAAGTGCAATTTCAGCTAATTTAACAATTCATTCCTCTTAGGGATACATTTTACTGGGAGATTTAAGCTAGTGAGATCAGTCTGAGTAAATCATGCAGTTAACTGATTTTTGATAATAGAAAAATTTGGCTGGTTGGAAATGCTTAAAGACTGTGGAAGTGGAGAATGCTGGTGGGTCACTAGAAAGAATTCTGCTTCTATAACCAGCAGGCAAAGGCCCCAGTCTCATGTCACTAACTTCAAGTGTCATTCTCTAACTATCTATCCTCGGTCTATTACCCAAAAACAAGAATTAGAAAGTTGACAGAAATAATAAATCCAGGGTTACAATGAAATATAATGCAGAGGGGTGGTTGAATAGAACAAGCTTTTATATTTCTTCTGTCAGATTCCAACTGTTAGCTTAAAATTCTTACAAAAATGACATTTGTTTGAGAGGCTGGATAGCAGTGTGCTGTTTCCTGTCTACACATGTCAGATTTTAAGCTTCAGAATAGCTAAACAAAGCTCTGTCTCTCTGTACTATGGGAATGCATAATGACAAAATCATTCTACTTCGTGGAGGATCACTTTCAAATCAATTGTTAAATACAATCTTGTTTCCTTTGGTGGTCAGGTTAGGGAACACCTTTGTGCATTATTGTGTAAAGATAATATTCATCACCACCTTTAAATAAAACAAGCCAGACCTTCCTCAATCTCTGCAGCTGCATATACCAGCTGATATCTCTATCCCTAAAACAAATACCAGCTATGAAATTCATTAAGTTCAAAGATGTCTTGTTTTGGGGGACATGCCAGGCATTTGTTTCATGAAGTGGCTCCTCCACTTTGTAGACAGATGATCAGGAAGACCATGAAATCTTTGCTCGGGAAAATGCCCTGCTTTAGATACTCTCACAACCCAAGAAATGAAACTTATGACTTCAGGGAGTTAAAGGGTTCCTGCAACCTAAGGTCACCTGTGTTAAAGTCCTGTGTATGTAAAACACTGAAAGAGGCTAACAAGAAAGTCTGTGAAATCTCTAAGTACAAATGTTTCCTTCTGATTTCAGAGGGTTATATCTCTTTTAGAGTTCTTTACAGTTTCTTAGTTTAATAATCACAAAATGAAATAATCACTCTTGAAAGTGCAACTTAAAATCTGTAACTATGGTCTTTGAAATATTTGGGTCTTACACAACATAAATACAAAGATATAAGCTATGAAGAAATTCTACCACTCTATACAGATTGTGCAAAGTATTTGTTAATATAAAATAATAAGCATTGTGATAAATAACTACATGTTACAATTACAAACAGAATTTTAAGCCATATAAATATAGATTGATGGAAATGGAGAAAATATTCATATTGTTATAAAACTGGTATCAATTTTATGTCATATACAGATACTGTGCTTAATACAGCTCAAATTTTTCTATCATGCAAGTAGATCTGTATATCTTAACTTGGCAAGAGAACCAACTAAATGTAAGTTTTTAGTGTATTAATAATGCACTACATTACTCTAACCATTCTTAGGATAACTTCATTTATCTTATCATGGAATATTAGTTTCTAGAAAAAATACTGTTTCTCCCTTATGTTATAGTTTTTCTATGAATCAATTATCCATTCTAGACTGTAAGTTAACTGAAGGCAGATTCTTTTTCACTCCTGTATTATGGTATTTTGCATATAGTAGAATCTCCCTTTCTCTCCTCTCCTTTATTCCTACTCCATCTAGAGAAATCCCATATAACTAGAAGCACAAACACAACAGAAAAATAAACTAGCTGAGGAAAAAAAATAAAGGAATAAGTAAGTGTGGTGCATAAAATAGAACCTATATACCTTCTGCAAGCAAGTCACAAACATAAGTCTAAGCTTTCTAGCAGACACTGTTAAAAAGGAAACCTGGTCAATTCAATGCCCTGAAGATCACACAAGCAGAATCTGCAGGATAAATACTATTCACTATTTCTGATACTTACACCTGACAGAAATTTCTCGTCTTAGAGTAGATATTGTGAATTTAATGGACAACGTTCTCTTTATACTGAACACAACAATGAGTTTCATTGGAGCCATTTCTTACAGTGACCCTCAAGGTAGTAATTCTATAGAGAAGAGATATACATGGTCAGGAACAGCTCTCTGCTGGTTTAATTCAAGGAAAGACTTTATAATATCCAAAAGAATGGCTTACTGAATAGCAATTCTGACCAGAGACTATTTCTTTCAGGCAAGGTTTTGTAGCTACAGAGAGTTTGAGCTTGTATTCCTGACAATATGTATAATTGCCTGTGTTGCTAATTCTTGAGAAGCCAAATATCTCAGCACCTAGCTATGTTGGGCTTACCGTTGACATGCTCATGGGGAAAATGTGGAGACAAATGACCTGTCTCTGAATACAGTGGAGCTAAGGGAATACTTCCAAGACAGGCTCAAGACTTCCCCAGCATCCTGTATCCCTAGTGTCTAGGATAATGGCTGGCAACGATTGAATTTTTTATACTATCAATTTTATTTGTGATATTCATACTACCTCTATGTACTCACGCAATGATCCTCTCTTTAAGGCAATAGAGCATAATTCTTCCTTAATGAAACTGACATCATTTTTCTATATATGCCACACCTCAACCTCTGAGCCGTTCATATTTATTTAAATAACTGACAAAAGTGTCTTGTCCCTGGAAAATTCATGATCATTGCTTTGATTCAAATTGCACACAAATATATTTATTATATGTAATAAATATATAATATATAAATGAATAATTCAAATATGCAATATATGAATATATAAATTAAATGAATTTAAATGTGCTTTGAATCAAAACTGAATAATCATGAGTAACTATATATGTTTATATGCTTATATATATTTATAATTATGTTTATTTGTTTTTTTTTTTTAAAGATTTTATTTATTTATTTGAGAGAGAGAATGAGAGACAGAGAGCACAAGAGGGGAGAGGGTCAGAGGGAGAAGCAGACCCCCCGCTGAGCAGGGAGCCCAATGTGGGACTCGATCCCGGGACTCCAGGATCATGACCTGAGCTGAAGGCAGTCGCTTAACCAACTGAGCCACCCAGGCGCCCTGTTTATTTGTTTTTGAAATATATAGGCCTGCTATTTGCTACCATTAAAACCTTATTAGGGGTATTCCACTTTGAACAAATCTCATGTTCTTTCTATACTTAGAAAATTTCACATAATCCTGGTGCTTTTAGACAGCATTTTACTTTACTATCTTACATATTTTCAAATGTATTTCATTTATGTTTTTGTCTTCTAGAATATTTATGGCTTCTTGTGGGGGGCAACATTATTTCTATCTTGAAACATTTTGCTTTATCATGTATATCTGGGTTCTTTCCAAATTGTTGAGGTTTTTCTTTGCTTCTCATGAAGAATGCACAGCTCTTACACTTGCAGATAGGCATTTTTGTTGTCCTTTATTGCTCTTTCTACTCTTCTCCAGCTTCCAGTGAGTCACTTCATTCAAAGATCATGCCAACAGCTGGAACACCTGTTCTCCTTTCGTTTAAACTTTTACTTATTGTCATTCTTCTACTTTTGCTGAAGATTTCAGCAGTTGGAGCCAACTTTCTTACAACTCAAATACTGAAATTATCTTTGATACTTCCACAACCATGGAGCTGTCCCGCCCATCACTTTAGCTTAGAGTTCTCTAACTTCCTTGAAGATCATATCCATAGCTCTGTAATGCAAACTCTTTGGCATACCCTAAATTCTTGTCACCCAAACACGTTCCTTTTCTGAATTTTTAAACCACATTATTCTATTTTCTAACTACCTTTTTTCCCCTCTTACTGCTTTATTTTGTAATCCATTTCCTGGTCTCGATTAAGAGAACTGCTTTCTATATTTCAGTGGGTAAATAAAAAACTTTAAGGTGAGAACTGTCTTAACTCTTCCTGCCCATGACCTACATACTTTGTTTTCACAGCCATTTTCCATTTTCTCCCACTGGACGAGGTTTGTTTCCCCTTCTCTAAGTTCTCTAATGCTTTTATACTTACATTTTTCCATTCACTAGCAAACTTTGTTTTCTTTTCCATTCCATCCTCCATACATACCAAGAATATCATTTCAATTATATTCTGTCTTCAGTATACGTTTTGTCTCTCCTATGTGTTTAGGTCTCATGCAACCCACAAAACTCCAGCTCCCTTCCCCCTCCAAAAAAAAAAAAAAAACCCACACACAAAAAAAACACATCTTTATCAAATTTGAGCTGATAAATGAAACAGAAGAAAATCTCCTGCTGCTAACATTACAAATGTAAGGTATGTAAGTAAATTTGTTTGCTTAATAATTCCTCAATATCCTTAACCAGCTACATCTCTGCTTAAATTTTTCAACACTAAATCTCTTAATAAACCTCTGGCCTCACTTTATAATATTTTCTTTTTGGTTTAAGGATCAAACTCATTCATTCAAAAACTCACCTGCTTTCGCAACCCTCCTCCTCTCTCATGGAAGATGGCTCTTATATCTAGGGCTAGGGCTGCCACCAGAGCTCTGTGTTTCAAATCCATTCCACAGCCTTGGGGACTTATTTTGTGAATCCTCAGCTTCACTTTTATAAAGAGCATTAACATTTCTCCTTCTATTAGTTTTTCTTTATCAGCAAATAAGTATGCTCAAAAGCCCACCGCTAAAAAAAATTCTTCACTTTTACATTACTTTTATCTATTAACTAATTTACCAGTTTCTGACATAACCTATGTTTTTGAAAGAATAATCTACACTGAATTTTTCTACTCCTCACTTTCTACTTACTCTTCAGCCTACTGAAATTGGCTTCTGCCTTGTCCATTCCATTGAACTTATTAAAGCAGCTATGATCTATTAATTTAGCTCTAGTTTCTTTTACTTTTATGCAATATTTGACATGTTTGACTATCTCTTTTCTGTTGAAACCATTCGTTGATGCTCTTTACTTTTATATTACTTGATTCTTAGTTTTCCTTCTCTCTTTGGTCACAACTTCTCATGTGGTTTTCTGAATATTCAAGCTCATGAAATTTTAGTGCTCCCCAATTAGTGCACATTCTTAGCTACTTGCTCTTACCTCTCACTTCACCTTTCTGTTGACACTTCAATAACACATTCACAGATACTTCCTCAAACTCCAGCACAATTCTTGCTGCCAGGATCCAGAGATGTATATTAACATCTTACATCTCCCTTTGGATGGCACAGGCAATCTAAGCTCAATATTTTTAAAACTGAACTCATGATCCCCTTTCCCCATACCTGCTATTCCTTTGTCTTTGCTCTTGGTAAAAGATAGTCACTTACATACTTTCACAAGCTATAAGTCCGAGATCTACTTTCCCACTGGTTCCTACATCCAGTTAGTGACCAAGACTTCACCATGTCCCATGATTTTTTCCTCCAAAATTTCTTTCTTTCTTTTTCTTTTCGTCCCCATTTTCACTTCTCTTGAAATCTTTATCACTTCAAGACTGGTTTAGTTTAAGAACCGCCTTCCCTGGATTTCTGCCTCCAAATTTTTCCCTGCCACAAACCAATCTTCATACTGCTGCCCAAGTCACCCTCTTTATAAAAAGTCATAGCTATTATACTCATTAGCACCTTAAAACCTTTCACTGGCTTCCCTTTTCTTCCAGGATAATGTTTAAACATAGCTCACAGTGCCATTTGCAGTTCCGCTCTCTACAGTCTCCCTCCCCACTACCATACACACCTTTCACTTTTGCTGACCTGACCTAGTCAGGAATACATCCTGTTTTCAACAGTGCTGTTTTTTGTCCGTCAAGAAATACTATCCAACTTTCTAACATACACTGTTTTTACATGGGTAGTTCCTACCTATTAAAATGTAGATCAAAATTTAGCTCAGGGCATCTGGTTGGCTCAGTCAGTTAAGCATCTGACTCTTGATTTTGGCTCAGGTTATGATCTCAGAGTCCTGGGAGGGAGCCCCGCCTCAGGCTCCATGCTGGGGGTGAAGCCTGCTTGTGATTGTCTCTATCCCTCTCCCCCCCAGCAAAAAAAGAAAAAATTAGCTCAAAGTAATCTTGGGGAAACCCTCCATGGCCCCTACTTTGATATAGGTGCCTCTCTTTGAATTGTTCAATGCTCCCCACCCCACATTTATCACCTTGTACTTGCTGGTTTTCCTCATTCTACTTTTCTGTCCAAACCATAAGCTCAAGGCAGCCAGAGACATAGTCTTAATAATTTATATCCAAGTTTCAGCACAATGTCTGGCACAGGTTAGTCATTCAAGAGATGTTTAATGAATATATCACTTGATAAAATACTAAAGAGCTAAACAACAAAAAAAATGTTTTAAGAAATACATAGCAACATGGAAAATTACCTACTGCTAAGTGAAAAAAAATGTATAAAATTGTAAGTGCATAATCATTGCAGCTTTGTAAAAATAAAGATGTAGAGGGAAAAGAGTATGAAAACTTATTCAAATGTTAGTGGCTGAGTTATGGGTCTACATTCATTGATGAATTGTCTTTTTTCAAGGTAATTTCAGTAAATAATTTTATTAGTCTTAATTAAAATAAGAATAATAAACTATGCTTTGTCTCCTTGTTGGCATTATTTGCTTCATAAAATTTCATCTGTATATCATTCCACTTTGTCTTCTATTTTCTGTTATAACACAAAGGAAATATACTCCAAATATGGTTTAATAAAAAAAAATTGTCTCTATTCCCCCAAAAGTTTTCAACACAGAGGTACAGAGCAATGTTTACCAATCAAATTGTTTATGCAAATAACTGCATCTAGATTGGCTTGTAACTAAGTGCAGTGGAAACTATCATTCACCTCTGATGAGCCAAGCAGATAGCATATGCAAATCTTAGAGCTGCATAATAGCTTTTTCTGGACCTCTAACTTCAGTTTCCTTTCAGAATATTAGTTTTAACACCACTAGTCTACACACGTCATGGGCATTAACTGGACAGATTTTGTTTTTGTTTATTTATTTATTTTTGGTGAGTTTTTCTGGCAGAGATGTTCAGGATGTAAATGATAAATATATTATATGCAAATACCTGTTCTTTATAACACCAAATTATAGGACTTACAGACATTTGCTTAGAGACTATTCAAATCAGTCCATTCTATTTCTTTTGTCTCAGACTATGTATCAAATGACTTTTATACAAAACATTTAAGAATATAACCAAAAAATTTACATTAAAATTTCAATAAATGAGTACACCATTTTACCTTAAAACATCACCTTTTCTGAAAATTAGTAAAATCTTTTATGTATTATTTCATGCTGCTGATTTGCTACCAATGGTTAGATATAAAAACTTCATTCCATATCTTACATAGGTATTTTATTTTTCCTATTTGTATATAACAAAACCTTTCTTTATTTTCCTTTATTCTTAAAGAAGAAAATCTCCCCATACTATTAACTGCATTATGATTACTTGTGATTTTCACAAATTCAATAGATCAGAAATTTCTATACATTTAATTAGATCCAGTATAATGTATCATAACAACCTAAAAAACTAAGCTAATAATAAAATATAATCTACTCAGTCATACTGAGGTTCTCAAAGTCAGTATGAATAACAATAGATTTAAATTAGAAATTACATCTTTTGTCTATTGTATTGCTAGAATATTTTTAAGGAACTATTTTTATTACCCAGAATTATGCATTTCAGTCTCAAACATGTGTCACAGAATGTGACCTACTTCAATTTCTCCTTATATATCAATTATATAAGCTAAATTAATAATATCTTAGCCATACATGTAATCATAATACAGTTGGTATATGCAGTTCAGGTACAATTTATATTCTGGTACATAGTTGACTTGCAAATTTCCTTTAACTGTATGAAACAGAGTGAAAACTTAAATGTATTGCTTAAATTGTGAGAGTATAGTGGGGTAATTTCCTTCTACTGTTGGCCAATGCCACTTGTCTATGACAATAGCTTGCTATCAAATTTAAGACCCTTATTCAGGAGGTTAATGCGAGGTAGGAACTCCATTCAATGTTATTTTGGCTTAAGGGCATAATGTCACAATTTGGTGCATCCTCTAATGACTTTTTTTTTCTAAAGGCAGCTTACAGCTTAGACCTAGTTCAGCGAATTTCCTTGTAAGGTCCTTGGAAGACTGGAGGAAAAAAAGTACAATTGATTGCGTGGCCAAATTTCTGTTCATGCCTGCTTACTGATTTTTGTTCATTTCACAAATAAACAAGGCATGAATACATCAACCCACAAACCATAAACAATAAAGAACTTCATCCTGTAAGTTTGCTACGGCCAGCAGTTTATGGCTGAATCTGCTATTTGTCATAAGATAAATGATAAAGTGATTGCCATTTGTCACTGAATACACAAGAGGAGTGCTCAGCTGTGAACCACTCAAATGCAGACAACAGTAAATATTGCCATTCTTATTACTAACTTCCTTTAAAAGGGCCCCTAACACTATGAAAATAAAAGTACATTAGTGTTTTGGGTAAAAATCCATATTCTTTTAATATAAAGAGAAAAATCATGGAAAAAGAGCTAAGCATCTGAACACTCCCAGTTAATACCCTGTATTTACTGCAACATGGAATGCATGCAAACATAGGCCATCTTTTATAAAGAAAGGTGTTTTATAAAGTTGAGCATTGAATTTAATTTGTATGTATTGTTCCCATTTTCATACTGTTCAGTGATTTTTAATACAAACTTTTTTATGTTTCTGAGAATCAATCACTGGTGCCTGACGGCTTTCAACTATATTAATAGAGGTTATAACAGTGCCCATACATTAATGAAGTCTGTGTTTTATCTAAACTCTGATTGAATTTAGGGAGTGCCTAAATTCTGTGTTGCTATACTTGCTGCTAACTACATGAAGTTTATTAATTTTTTTGAAAGGCTACCCAACAACAAAATAAAAAAAGATAAAATGCAAATGACATATCATGAAAAAGAAGTGACTACTCATGAAATCCCTAAGCTATAATATTCCTTCGTGGCAAATACCATACGAGATAAGGAGGGGACATTATATTTACAGCACCTAATACTACAATAAAAATGTTCAAAATTTGAAGCTTATATGTAAAATAAGTATAAAAAGTCACAAAATTTGGGGGTTTGTGTCACTGTGACTTACAAGAGAAAAGCAAAAATGCAAGATAGCTGACACATATTGTTTGAGATTTTTAAAAATGTTTATAACTCTGTTTTATCATGGAATATATCACTTTGCACAAGAGAACTCAGATTAAATAACACATAACCTGAAATATCTTTACACCATTAGACACAGTTCTTTCAAGATTAAGGTTGAAATACACTGGTGGAGAAATGTAGGGAAGTATGCACTTTATAGTATCTTTAAATCCAAGCTGAATAACAAGCAGAAAAATACCTATTTAGTGATAGATATTTCCAGAAGCCAATCTTTTAAATTCAAATTATTGTAATATTTATGAAGTATAATAATAAAATCAAATTTTTATAAATCAAATTATAAATTTCTCTTTTTAAGTGCATTCTAATATAACAAATTTCAAAATCTTTATTAAAAATGTTTTTGAAGTAACACTTTTAAAATATTACTCTTATACCTTGTGCTAAAGCACACTGGAAATCTTTCAAATCTTTGGAGCTTTGAGGTTTCCTGACATAAGCTAATACATTTTTCATCAACTGTTAATGGATGAAAGTGATTAGTTAGATCACAGGAATGTATGCATAAAGTCTCTCACTATAAGTGTCAACACTACATATCAAATTAATTTTATAAATGTTGGTTTAAATAGTTATTCTATTATATATCATTATAGTGTATTACAAAGTGTAATTCTAAAATCATTTAATATGATTGTTAATTTCTATACATTAGAATGTAAAATTATTAGTAGATACAGATATATACGAATCATAAATATATACTAATGCCTGTTCACATTTGCAATGGGAACATTTGGTTTAATGATCAATTCTCAAATTGGAAAACCTAACACTATTGTTTTCAAAACTCAAATATAAGCCATATATCTCTCAGTTTACATTACATCATACAAACACTTGTTTCTCATATTTTTTCTCTAAAGAATTCATTTCTATTTATTTCTGCATTATCTACCAGCCACTTTATTTTTCTATCTTGATAAGTCCATTTTTTAATGGATTAGGTTATTTCACTGATATATGCATTTTATTGCCTCTACAACATTCAAAATATTGTTTCAGGGGCATTGTTTTTTTCAGTATACAAACAGAAAACAGAAAAAGGAAAGGCTGACTTTTAGGCTTTTGACAGGAGTCTTGTATAAGTGGAAGACTTTTAATTCTCAAATTGTTTCACTTCAATAACTCTTTTAAAGTTGTTGCGCCAAGATGCCTGGCGGATTAAGCTCCATTGCCTTTTCTTGTTTTGAACTAATGTATTCTTGATCACCGTTTAATGAAACTATATACCACATGGAGATTTCACATTAGATAAGCCATGTGAAACCCTCATCAGACAAGTAGCTCTGGCTGGTGGTAATCCTTCAGATGAAAATTTCAGACTAGCAGGTTTTCCAATTTAAATGAGCCCCTTTAACTATAAAAAATTGGCACGGTATGATTGCTAAAAATTATTTTTAAATTTTTATGTTGCCAAAGTGCCCTGGTGGCTGTGAAAAACAGAAATACTGCCATAAATACAGAAAACATTAACTGGTCACTGAGGGGATCCAATTTACAACCCATAGAGACAACTCACACAGCTCACTGACACTGGCACTATTGGGTTTGTGATAGGGCATTCAGCTCTGCTCCCCCCACACAGAAGTGAAACTCATCTTAAATATGCAATTAAATAGATTTATTCTACAAGTTTCCCTAGTCAGTGGTTATTACTCACTCTTACTTCATTGCACTCTGATCTACAGAATTTTCATGATGTGTTCAGGTAGCCTTTAGGAAGTAACATAACTTGTTATGAATTTTCAATGAAAAATTACTTTTTTGGTATTAACATGTGCTATTTAATTTTTTATTAAAGTGATTCAGTTTATACTAAAAGACTTATCTTTTCTCAATTTTTATTCTAATCTAGAACCACTATGCTTATTAATATTTCTATAGCTTTAATTATAACTAGCAGAAATAAGTTATTCTCAGCTTAAGTTTGATTTGTGGGTATGGATTTCAAACAAGAAGGAAATGAAATGCTTAGATTTGTTTCCAGTGTACATTATATTTTTTTCAGCCTGTCACAATGTCAGTTCAGTTCTGTCACAAATGTCAATGACTTGTGCACAAGCATGGAATATGTTCAGAATTATTCTCTTTTGTTCATGTAGTTGATATTAGTAGATATCATTTTGAAAAGAATACTAATGATATATTTACTTTGGAATACCACTGTTATCTAATTATGAAATATAGTAAAATGTTGCTTTACAAAGTAAAAGGAAAAGTGTTACTCAAAAAACAAAGGTGACTACTTACAAGGAACCAAAATATATAACTAAATGTTTCAAATATGAGGAATAACCAATGAATCAATAATTCTATGAAAACAGTGAAGAAAGAACAAGAGATTGGATAAGAAGCTAGTTGAATGAATATATATGCATTACTTCCATTAATACTGTTATGCACTAATCAGAGAGTGAAGAATGTGGTAACTTTAAAATAGAAATTTGCTGTATTCAAAGGAGTTCCGTGTGTCTCTCTTCAAGTACTAGTCCTTTTTTTTTTTTTTTTTTTTGAGGAGGGAATGCATTTTCACAGACTCAGAATTATATAGGATTCTGTCTTATGAATCAAGGGCTTCCATTTAGATTTCCAATATAGATGAATTAGATATAATCGAAGTATATTCTGTAATAATACATTATAGTTTACTAAACAAATTACGGAAAATATGTATAGTTATTAGCATCAAGGATTACAAACTTAAAAAAAAAATCTTTTAAGGAGCAGTGTGGCCATCATTCAGGTTTACTTAACCTGCTCACAGTTACTTAATGAAATCAGGTCACTGCAGTGTTACTGCCTCTCATAACTAGTTGCATTCAAGTGAGGCAGAACAGAAAGGTTGATTTGCATCTACACCAGACTGCAAAAACCCAAGCAAAGAGCTGGACAGTCTTTTCTCCCTAAAGTAAGACAACAGCAATCTTGTAAAGATACCCACTAAATCTGGGCTAAATGTGCAGGATGTATGACTCCTTAGCCCCTCCATGCCAGAAAGGCACACTGCAGCTTGAAGAAATCATTTGAGAGGGAGTTGAGAAAGAGTGATTTGCTCATCCTCCATCACAATTTACTACAGGAAGGGGAGAGTGGGAAAAACAAAGGGAAACCTGCAAGGATGAATAAGCAGGGAAAACCCCAATCTCTTGCAGAGTAAGCAGTGTGATAGGAAAAGTCTTGCTTAAAAGAACAAATAAGCAAAGTCTATGACACATAAGGGAATGTAGAAAAGAATATGGATGAAAGGGGTAAGAGTACATTGTACTGATCTGAATCTTTGCAAAAATGAAAATAAATAAGCATCCCAAATATTATATTCCAAAATGTGTGATCTTTTCTACTATCTGACTTATATTAGCTATAGCATAAAACTATAGTCTGTGGGGAAATAAATCCCCTCCCTTAGAAGTAAAAAAAAAAAAAGCTCCTTTTGAAAATAATAATAAAGCCCTAAAGTGGAAAGTTATTACAAAGGGAGATCCCAGTAAACAAATATAGAAAAGACTCATTATAAATTATAATGTCTCATTATAAATTTTACAACAAGGAGAAATTTAGATATACTTAGTACAGGGAGAAGTTCTGAATCAGTAACCACTTAATTTAAGGAAATCTTGAATACCCTCGGGAAGAAGAGTGAGAGCTTAGTGGGCTCTATATTGTGAATTCTGAGGATAATCTTGCATAGAAATTATCATCTTAAAATATCTTTGAATCAGTAGTTCCCAACTTTGTTTTCCTGCCCTGATGGTTCACCAGAATGACTATCCCTGGATGGAAAAAGTGAGTAAAGTCTGAAAGAATAAAATCACTGCCAATAGCACCACTACCGCCACTAATAACAACAACAAAAATAACAACAACAACAACAACAACAAAAATCCAGGATTATAGAGCTCCTCTTTGACCTTCCACAATGATTCCATCTTTCACATATTCAGTCATGCCTCTACCAAGAATTTATTGATTGCCTAATATGTGTCAAGCACTGTACTAAGTTCAGGCTAAATACATTTATCGTAGTTGAAACCTTTTTCCAAATGCTTAGTACTCTCACATTCACATGTACACAATAAAACTTGGTTTGCCATTCAAATTGTTTAGAATTACATTTCACCCTATTTTTCCATAAGAAATTATCCTGATTTTCGATCCAAAGAGTTGGCTTAGACTAAGCAAAAGAGCAGATATATATAGTTTTGGCTCTTTATTTTAATCTTTTTTTTTTTTTTTAAAGGAGTTGGACTCCTTTTTTTTTTTTTTTTTAAAGATTTTATTTATTTATTTGAGACAGAGAGAATGAGAGACAGAGAGCATGAGAGGGAGGAGGGTCAGAGGGAGAAGCAGACTCCCTGCCGAGCAGGGAACCCGATGCGGGACTCGATCCCGGGACTCCAGGATCATGACCTGAGCCGAAGGCAGTCGCTTAACCAACTGAGCCACCCAGGCGCCCTCTTTATTTTAATCTTAAATAGCAACTTATTTTCATTTAATTCATTTCACTAAATTTCAACTAAGTCATCATATATAGTGACAGCCATTCCTAGCCTACTTCCTCTGTCTGTAGTCCAGAGATGTAGGTACTTCACTGACCATAGCATGTGTGTTAGCAATCTGAGAAAGTATTTTCTTACCTGGGTAGTGACCAAACATGATCAAAGGTTTTTTTAAAGTACCAATGTTCTAAATCTGTTAAAAATTAAAACTGAAACTAGAACATAGTAGAGATTAAAGACTATAGATCCGTATGATGTTCCATCAAGTAGAAAACCTCTCCCTGAATTTCCATCCTTAGCTCCACCATGGGGTATTGAGACTGTTGTTTTTTCTTTCAGCAAACTCTCAGGAGGGAAAGAGAATCTACCTTGTCTATGAAGGAGGAAAACTGCTCAGAGACTAAGATTTGAACTGTCTACTGGACTATGTTATTTTCAGTTTTGTTAACTTGGAAACTGTTTCCCAGAACTCTCTTCCCTGCATAACTCCAGTTTAGGAGTGATTGAAAGAATGGGTGACAGATTTGGAAGGTGGAAGTGAAGTACTGACCATAACTTTTGTTTTTTAAGATTTATTTTTTTTATTTTAGAGAGACAGAGAGACAGAGGGAGAGAATCCCTATGCAAACCCTCCGCTGAGGGCAGAGCCTGACACAGGGCTCAATCTCACCACCCATGAAATCATGACCTGAGCCAAAACCAAGAGCCAGATGCTTAACCGACTAAGCCACCCAGGTGCCCCTGACCATAACTTTTAGAAGGCAACTGCAGTCAGATGGAAAGAGTAATGGAAAAACACAGTGATAGACAGACACAGCTTGCCATTCCTCTCCACTGCTCTACATCTAGCTTATCTTCACTAGCAGCCTCCTTTGTCAAGAGAAGCAGTCCTTCCTCTCCTATCCAAAAGGGTTACTTTCTTCTTATATGAAGAACCTGTAATGACCTCTCTTAATATCAGTGCCTTTCAGAGGAATGCTGATTTCCTTAAGACCCACAATCCAACATAGCTGATTGCTTCTAGAATTATAACCAGATTCAAGTTCTGGGTTGACTCAGGAGTCAGATACAAAGTATGATCCATGAGTATTTACTACACACATCAGAATGTCTGTGGAATTTTGCCAATATTATAAACAAACACATGAGGAACATACATAGGAATGTATTCTAAAGGTATTAGATCAAGGTGGAAAAAACACGCTTGGATTGGGCCAAATTTATTTACACAGTTGCACTAATGAGAAGTTCTGAATTTAAAGTGTTAGCTTGAGTAGATGAAGGAAATTCTATTTATTTGGTGGGTCAACTAAAATTAGGACTCAAAGTTGGCCTATACTAAATAAAGTTGAATGCCATAACTTCCTTGGCATACTAAGAAAGGCAGCCAAAGTACTAGAAGAAAGTAAATTTATTGTGTGAGACCTACTTATCAATATCTACCTATGTTCTCTGGGAGGGTCCAGAAAACACTCCCTTCCCCAGGTTTTGAGAACTACAGTGAAGAAGAAAATGTCAACATTTTTAAAAAGTTCTGGAGTGGTTAGTCCTGGTAAGCCAAGACAACCATGGAAAATAATGCAACCAAAATCAGTTATCCCTGAATTTACTGGGGATGAAGGCATGTTGAAGTGGCAGGAACCATATAACAGCACTAAACCCACAAAGAAAAAGTAATAAAATTGTGGACTCAGGTACCAGTTGAGTGTAAACATCATTCAGGATAGGGTAATGTCTTCCAGGACCTAGTATATGCTCTAAGTCAGCAATCAATATATGCTACAGGATTCATGGCTAGAGTAGGCAAAATTTCAAAGATGTTTCTACAATATTCTCATCTCATCAATCAAACACTAATCTGGGTACCTGAGAAAGGACTTTGCAAATGGAATTAAGGATACTAATTATCTGCCCTTAATAGGGAGATTATCCTGGATTGCCCAAGCAAGCCCAAAGTAATCACACTTTAAAACTTTAAAAGTAGCAGAAGGCAGGAAAGGAAAGCAGGAGTGATGAGTCAGAAGGGGAGGTCAGAGACTTTCCAAAGGTGAAAAGGATTTGGTCCACCTGCTGGTTCTGAGATGGGAGTCACGTGCAAGGACCAGAGCCCAGAGGAGGCCTCTAAGAGCTAAAAGGGGCCTCAGCTGATGGCCAGCAACTAAAGACTTCAGTCTTACCATTACAAGAAACTGAATTCACCCCCAATAAAACACAAACTGAATGAGCTTGGAGGTATATTATCCCTCAGAGTCTCCAGTCAAGAATGCTATCCTGACAGCACCTTGATATCAGCAGGATTTGCCAGACATTTCATCTTTGTAACTGTGAGAAAATAAATGGATGCTATTTCAAGCATCTTAGTCTGTGGTAGTTTGTTATGACAGTAATAAAAAAAATAATACAATGTATAAGTATTAAGAGGTGGAAATAAGAAAAACTATTTCCCAGAGAATACAATGATGGTTCTGTTAAACTGGAAGTTGAAACTTCCATGTGGTCACGTTGAAATTTTCATGCCAGTGAATCAACAAGAAAGACTGACCAGGATAATTATCATGACTCTGAAAAGGAAGCTGACTCATTACTATACAATGCAAACAAAGAGGAGTAGACAGAATGCGGGAGTTTCCCTGGGGTGTCACTTAGTACTTCTATGTCCTGTGATAAAAGTAAGTGGAAAATTATAACCAACACAGGCAGAACAGCTAATGATACAAATCCTATAGAAATAAACGTTTGGGTCATCCCAGGTGAGATGGGGTGGTTCCTGAGGGCAAAGAATATAAGTAGCAGAAGAACAAAGTTATAAATACCAGCTATGATCATGTTGCAGAAACAAGGAACATAGTAATTTTACTTCTTCTTTGTTTTTATATGAATATATTTGTATTATATGCATATATACTTATTTTACATATGTGTACACACACACACACATCTTTTTTCTTCCCTATGCATTTCCCTTACTATTTAACATAAGATGTATATTAATGGTGGTTAGCCTTTTTTTGGTATTTAAATAATAGGATAGTATATAGGGAGTGTTACTTAGCTAAATGTACAAAAACAATGTAAAAAGTGATATGGACTTTGTGCATCCTGTTTTGGCCAAATTATTGGCATGTTTTGGTTGTATGTATGGGAATAGTTGTACCATGAGAATCAGAAGCATGATTTGTAATTAACTTTGTTTTTTTGTTTTTTAATATCTTTACTGAGATACAATTTATGTGCCATTTTAAAATGGATGATTCAGTGGCTTGCAGTGTATTTACAGAGTTTTGCATCCATCATCACAATTAGTTTTAGAATATTTTCATTACCCCCCAAAAAACCCACCCCCATTAGCCATCACACTCCCATCCTCCCACTCCAGTCCTACCTCCCAGCCCCATACAACCAGTAATCTACTCTCTGTTTCTATAGATTTGCCTATAAATGAAATCATACAATATGTGATCCTTTGTGAGTGGCTTTTTTTACTTAGCATGATATTTTCAAGGCTCATCCATGTTGTAGCATGTGTCAGCACTTCATTCTTTTTATTGCTGATAAAAGAACTCTGGTCATGTCAGCAGAAGGCCCAGTAAGTCTATGGTTAGAGAACGAGTGTAGAGAGCTCATTTGGGAGCAATGATCATGAATTTATAGTGGAATTATGTTTGTTATGTGACTCTCCCCAAACATCCTTATAAATCTTTTTGTTTTGTTTTGAGCAAATGAACCTGTTTTATTTTATTTTTTATTTTTTATTTTTTTTAAAAGATTTTATTTATTTATTTGAGAGAGAGAGAATGAGAGACAGAGAGCATGAGAGGGAGGAGGGTCAGAGGGAGAAGCAGACTCCCTGCCGAGCAGGGAGCCCGATGCGGGACTCGATCCAGGGACTCCAGGATCATGACCTGAGCCGAAGGCAGTTGCTTAACCAACTGAGCCACCCAGGCGCCCCTGAACCTGTTTTATTTTATTTCTGCATCAAGGGAGTTATTTTATTGAAGTATAATTGAGATACATTATATTAATTTTAGGCATGCAACATAATGATTTGATATTTATATACATTGCAAAATGATCACCACATTGTCTATTTACCATCTGTCACCA
Organism: Mirounga angustirostris; assembly: GCF_029215605.1. Classification (NCBI taxonomy): domain Eukaryota; kingdom Metazoa; phylum Chordata; class Mammalia; order Carnivora; family Phocidae; genus Mirounga; species Mirounga angustirostris. The sequence goes on along the minus strand of NW_026991722.1, from coordinate 38,812,699 downwards.
TACAAACTTACAACATTTTTTTCTTGTGATAAGAACTTTTGACTTATTTTCTTAGCAACTTTCAAAATTGCAATACAATATTATTGACTGTAGTATCCATGCTGTACCTTTCCTCCCCAAGAGTTACTTTTTTGTTAAGTTTGTACCTCTTGATGTCCTTTACCCATTTTGCTCATCCCCCAACATTCTTACCCTCTGGCAACCACCAATCTGTTCTCTGTATCTATGAGTTTTGTTTTGTTTAGATTCCAGATATAAGTGCAATCATATGATGACTTATTTCACTTATAATATTCAAGGTCCATCCATGCTGTTGCAACAGCAAGATAACATGTCTTTTTTATCCATTCATCCATTGATAGACATTTAGGTTGTTTCCATATCTTGGCTATTGTAAGTAATGTTGCAATAGGGGTGCATATACCATTCAAATTATGTTTTCATTTTTTTTTGGATAAATACCCAGAAGTGGAACTGCTGGATCATATATATATATATATATATATATACATATATATATATAATGATATTCTATTATTAATTTTTGAAACCTCCAAAATTGTTGCTCTTTTCCATAGTGACTACATCAGTTTTCATTCCTACCAAAACTGCACAAGGATTCCCTTTCCTCCACAGCCTTACCAACATGTTATATTTTGTCTTTTTGATAATAGCCATTCTGACAGGTATGAAGTGGTATCTCATTGTGGTTTTGATTTGCATTTCCCTGATGATTAGTGATCCTGAACATCTTTTCATATGTCTATTAGCCATCTGTATGTCTTCTTTGGAAAAATATGTATTCATGTCCCCTGCCCATTTTTAATTGGATTGATTTTTTTGCTATTGAGTTATAGGAGTTATTTATATATTTTGAATATTAACCTCTTATTGGATATATGATGTGCAAATATCTTCTCCCATTCAGTAGGTGTTATTTTATTTTGTTGATGGTTTCCTTCACTATGCAGGAGCTTTTTAGTTTGATATAATTCCATTTGTTTATTTTTGCCCTAGTTGCCACTGATTCTGGAATCATATCCAAAAAACATATTGCTAAGACCAATGTCAACATGCTTACCACCTATGTTTTCTTCTAGAAATTTTATGGCTTCTGGTCTTACATTCAAGTCTTTAATCCATTTTGAGTCAATTTTTATAAATGGTGTAAGACAGTGATCCAGTTTCAATCTTTTGTAAGTGGCTGTCCCGTTTTCCCAACACCATCTATTGAACAGACTTTCTTTCCCCATTACATATTCTTGCCTCCTTTGTCATAAATTGACAGTATATATGGGGGTTTATTTTTGGGCTCTCTATTCTGTTATATTAATCTATGTGCCTGTTTTTATACCAATAGGATACTGTTTTAATTACTATAGCTTTGTAATATAGTTTAAAATCAGGGATTGCCTCCTGCTTTGTTCTTTCTCAAGATTGCTTTGGCTATTCAGAATCTTTTATGTTTCCATAAAATTTTAGGATTGTTTGTTCTATTTCTATGAAAAATGTCACTGGAATTTTGATAGGGACTGCACTGAATCTGTAGATTACTTTGAGTATTATTGGTTGGAATTTTTTTCCTTCCAGCACTTTGAATACATCATGTCACTCTCTTCTGGCCTGCAAATTTTTTGCTGATAAAACTGCTGATAGCTTTATGGGGGTTCTCTTTTTTATAACAAGTTGTTCTACTCTTGCTTTTTTTTTAAGATTTTATTTTTTTAAGTAATCTCTGCACCCAACGTGGGTCTCAAACCCACAACCCCAAGATCAAGAGTCGAATGCTCTACCAAGTGAGCCAGCCAGGCATTCCTCTATTGCTGCTTTAAAGATACTTTTTTTTTTAATTCTTATGTTAATCCCCATACATTACATCATTAGTTTTAGATGAAGTGTTCCATGATTCATTGTTTGTGCATAACACCCAGTGCTCCATGCAGAATGTGCCCTCCTCAATACCCACCAACAGGCTAACCCATCCTCACCCCCCTCCCCTCTAGAACCCTCAGTTTGTTTTTCAGAGTCCATCGTCTCTCACGGTTCTTCTCCCCCTCCGATTTCCCCCCCTTCATTCTTCCCCTCCCACTACCTCTTCTTCTTCTTCTTCTTTTTTTTTTTCTTAACATATATTGCATTATTTGTTTCAGAGGTACAGATCTGAGATTCAACAGTCTTGCACAATTCACAGCACTTACCAGAGCACATACCCTCCCCAGTGTGTATGACCCAGTCACCCCATCCCTCCCACCCCACCCCCCACTCCAACAACACTCAGTTTGTTTCCTGCGATTAAGAATTCCTCATATCAGTGAGATCATATGATACATGTCTTTCTCTGTTTGACTTATTTCACTCAACATAATACCCTCCAGTTCCATCCACGTGGTTGCAAATGGCAAGATCTCATTCCTTTTGATGGCTGCATAATATTCCATTGTATATATATACACCACATCTTCTTTATCCAGTCATCTGTCGATGGACATCTTGGCTCTTTCCACAGTTTGGCTATTGTGGACATTGCTGCTATAAACATCGGGGTGCACGTACCCCTCCGGATCCCTACTTTTGTATAAAGATACTTTTTTTATTCTTAACTTTTGACATTTTAATTATAATGTGTCTTGGCATGGGTCTCTTTGAATTCTTCTTGTTTAGAACTCTCAGGGTGTATTGTACAGGTGGAGGTTTCTGTGCTTTGTCCCGCATAACCAACCACCCTGACCTGCACTTACACAGGCAGGCTACAGAATGTTGTTTGTGAGACTTGGGCTGCATTAGTGACTTTGGGAACCTGATTAGTTGACCCTCCAGGTCAGAATTAGCCCTTTTGGTCTGGATTCCAAGAGCTCTAATCTTGCCTTAGATCCCCTCTTAGCTCCAGGCTGGGCTTGCCCCCCAGAATGGAATCTGGGAGGGAAGGCAAACACACCTAGCCCACACTCCTTGAATATGTAAAGATAACATAGGAATGCAGCTCACTCCAAACTGCATGTAGGCAAACAAATGTTTAACTTCAGACCCTGTCATTTGCCCTATGAATGAGGCCCTGTGGAGATGGTCAGTTGGAAGTCTCACCTGAGGGGAAGATGCTCCGCCCAGGTCTCTTAATCACATCTCCAACCTGGCTGATGAGGTTGGATGTTGTAAGTACCCAATTTGATATGACTCTGTCATATCTTCCTTTACTGCTTACTATTGCCCTCATCTATGTGCAGATTTCCCTTTTCTTCTTTGTGTCTCTATTAGATTTTTATAATATCAATAAAGTGTTTTTCTCCTTCGAAACTGAGAATACGGCTTCCGTAAATCTTTTGTTCAGAACACAGGGCTTCTTAGATCTGAATGTCTGTTTCCATTCCCAGATTAGGGAAGTTTTTAGCCACTATTTCTTCAACTTAGTTTTCTGCCTCTTTCTTTTGTTCTCCTTCTGGGACCCCTATAATGTGAATGTTATTCTGCTTAATGTTGTCTAATTGGGCCTTAAGCTATCTTGAATTTTAATTTTTTTTCTCTTTTTACTGCACTGTTTTGGGTGAGCCCTCCTGCCATGTCTTAGTGTTTACTGATCCTTTCTTTGGTTTCTCTTGTCGGCTATTCAATCTTTCTAATGGATTTCTCAGTTCAGTTATTGTATTCTTCAGTTCTGTGATTTCTGTTCGGTACTTTGTTATATTTGCTATCTGCTTTGTTGAAGGTCTCTCTCATCCATTCTTCTCCTGATTTTATTTTTTTTTAAAGATTTTATTTATTTATTTGACAGAGAGAGACACAGCGAGAGGGGGAACACAAGCAGGGGGAGTGGGAAAGGGAGAAGCAGGGCAAGCAGGGAGCCCAATGCGGGGCTCGATCCCAGGACCCTGGGATCATGACCTGAGCCGAAGGCAGATGTTTAACGACTGAGCCACCCAGGCGCCCCTCTTCTATTTTGGTGAGCATCTATATGACCATTACTTTGAGTTCTTTATCAGATAAATTCATTTATTCATATTCATTTCATTAAGATTTTTTTTTCTGGGGTTTTATCTTGTTCTTTCATTTGCAACAATTCCTCTTATTTTTCTTGAGTCTCTGTACTTGTTTCTATGTATTAGGCAAAACAGCTATCTCTCCTAGTTTTGCAGGAGTGGCCTTGTATAGGTGATAAACCTTATCATTTCACCTTGTTCTAGCTCATGGTCACCTTCAAACCTTTGTGATTGTCTAAGCAGCCTGATTTTTTCTTGGTAGTTCCATTGTTGAGCTGTGCCAAGACCTATTCCAGAGGGAGGGATCTCAGTCAACACCTAGTTTCAGGCTGACTGAAAGCTATACCCTCAGGCAGCAGCTCTTGTCCTGTGGGACCACAACCTGCTGGCCTCCAAGACCAAGTGATCTGGAGGTGTTCCATTAGTGACAGTTGCAAAATGCTGGGCTCCAGATGGGTGTATGAGCTCCTTTCTGGGATGTACCAATGAGCTGTAGCAAGGCCAAGTAAGAGCTCAAACATGATATCCGCTGGCCTACATTCTCTGAGAGCACTTCTATAGCTTCTAGATGTATGGTAGCCCACAGGCTGAAGCTCTAGGTCAAGTGGATAGGCCTTTTTCACAGGAAGACTGGGGGGGTGTGTTTCAGTCTGCTGTCTCTGCAGTGCCCCAGAGATGGTAGCCTGGCAAGAACTCTCCAATTGTTTCAGAGCCAGAGGCATCCTTTGTGTGGGCTGTGGACTCTGTGTACCAGCTTTGGTGTGCCCACCTGCAAATTATGGTGCTGTGTTCTCTTACCTCATCACTCCTAACAATATCCCCTTCCCAACATATACAACTTGCCTGTCTCCCATCACACAAATAGTGGTTATGATATTGTAATAGGGAAAAGTTCCTGGTGAATATAAACCTCATTTACTAATGAACACTTAGAGAAAGCCTTGATATGTTTTGTTTGTATTTCGTCTACCTTTCAACTTCAGAAAAACACTTAATTATTCAAGTTACTGTAAGCACAGCTGGACTTTAATTTTCTTATTTTATCTTAGGACCCAAAGAACAATGATCACTGTAAGGCTACCCAGGACTAGTGATAAGTAGTAATGATATCCTACTGCTTTACTGTTTATGGGGGGGTTTCAGTATATTTGGGGGTAAGGGTACTAGAAACTAGGCTAACCATTTTAATCCAAGATGTGCAACTTAAAAGCTAAGTGATTATGAGAAAGTCTTGCTAATGTCTCTATATTTTAAAGTTCCCCAAATGCAACTGTAAAATTAAAAAAAATAAAACCTTTGCTGCCTACCATACTGAATTGCTTTGTCAACAAGATCATCCTTGTACTTGAACCCAGAAAGAGAAACATAAGAGTTGCCAAAGTTGGAAATTAATACATTTATCTTAAAGCTCTTCTATTTCAGAATTCAGTTCTAATCTAAACTTTTGGAAAACAATGCATAAATTTGAGCCAAAAGCTAAAAATATTTTTACTAATTTTTTGTTTTGTTTTGTTCATTCATTGTCTTTTTCTATAAAGGGTGTTTCACATTATAAAAATCAACAAAGGTTATCGAAAAACATTTTCATTATTTTATATAGTACTGAAAATGAACATGACACTGTACACTAGTTTATATATTCCATTTCCTTTCTCTTTATAGCCTATTTCATTTTCTCTCAAACTGTTATTATTATCATGGCACCCAAATTTGAGATATGCAGCTCCCTCAGGAGGTCAGGTATACATGTTTTCTAAAAGCAGATAAATCAGACAGTGGGAGGGCTATTTGGGTAATGTTAACAATGCTCCCCACAGGACACTGTACAAGTCACATCTGTGATATTTGTCAGAATATCACCTAAGTTTAAGAGAGAGTTCATGGTGCTGATACTTAAAACAGAAAGCCACTAATACCTCACTAAAGACAGAGTGATAGCTAGTCTCTTTCTCTTTCTTCCCCTCTCTCCCCTCCCCACCTGGTCTATCTTCCTGTCTCTATCTCTATCTCCCCTGAAAAGCTTAGAGAAATAGGAACAGACTAGGATCTCTTAGTAACTGAAAAAAATTTCCTGGCTGTGGTGGAGTACTTTAGGCTAAGATCTATCCTTATGAATATTATAACCCTATAGATACCTCATTTATGCAACATTAAGTTCATTTTTTCTGAAAGCAAGATGAGGTGACCTTCCTGAAGGTAACAACTGAAGTAAAATTCATACAATTTAAAGGAAAATGGACAGGACAATTGGAGGTTCTTTTAATTATATGTACAACCAAAATAAAAAATAATGTACCATGCTATTCAGTACTGCTTAGCCATTATATAAGTGACACTTTCAAACAAATTCTGGATTATAGACACTAATATATAATTATTTCATATATAATAACTTATAAGATATAATGTACTCTGTTGATGCCTTATTAATGGCATAGGTGGAAACAATACCATATCAAGTCTTAGTGGTCTCATCAATTCACTTTCTCTCTTTAAAAAAAATTTGGTAAGGATAGGAAAGTTGACAATATTTACAGGTTGTATTTTAAGTCTCTCTTCCTTTGATTCTCTCTAGTTAGCAAAACCTGTTAAAATAAAGCTATGATTCTCTCTCCTCTGTGAAGCTGGTATGCTTCTCAGAGTTGAAGACTGTGCTTTATTCCAATAATCCTCAGCATCTAGAATAGTGCATTTTATGTAGGAACTCAATATATACTTAATAATTGTACTGAACCATTATCCCAGTCTAAACCTTTCCAAAGTGAACTCTGGAAGTGCTATTCATTGGTAAACAAGCCCAGAGTGCACTTCATTCTCATCATATAATAGTGAATAAAACTGTTTGCATTATCTAAATCTGGGTCTGAATTAAAGAATATTAATTTCTCAACGTCCTATATATTAGAGGGTCTGGTTGTAGTTAGCATAATCCTAGTTTTCCATTATTGCTTCCAAACCATTATTTCTCCATGCTTATGTAAAAATACTCTTTGAGTTTTATATTGATTAAAGAAAGAATATAATCTTTTGTCCTAAAGAATACAATCCTATATCCTAAAGAATATAAAACTTTTACCGTACTGCACTGTCATTTAATGATTTTCTAGTCATTTTCCCACACTAAGGAAAGACTTTAGCCCATGTGACTCAATCTTCTCTCCCTGTCTACCTTTGTTCCACCATGTTTTACTTCAGTATCTATCTGGATAACTTATCCAACATTTTAATCTTAGAGTTTATGGATTTACTCAAATCTAGTTAACTTCAATTCTACGTCCCATTAACAATTCATACCCATGGACAGCCTTCTGACTTTGTTATGATCTAGAATGGCACCACAGCTGAAGTTTTAAACTCTTATGTCTCACTTTCTGACTATAATCTCTGCCTTTTGCTTCTTTCTTCATATCATAATCATCCAACCAGGAGTTTGTCTTGATCTTTTTTCTCAATATTCTTAGTATTATGAAATATTTCCTGAGGCCTCTGATGCAATGTATATGCTTACAGCTTCTACAACTATACCTTTGTTCAAACTCTTGTTCCTTCAGTTCCAGATTCTTACATTCAGTGGGCACTGGAATCCATGTAGCTCCTTCAAAGGTATCTCAAATTTGATTGAGTCCAATTTCCAACCTACTCCTCAGTCCCTATTTTTTGATGCTGACATCACTAACCATTCTGTTGTCAAAGTAAAAACTTGATACGTATTTTGATCATTTTTCTCACCATCTAACCAAATAATTATTAAGGTCTTCCTATATTAAAAAAAAAATTATCCAGAATTCTTAACCTTAGCTCTAAACCTAATCCTAACCCTAGTTCCTAACCTCTAACCACTAACCCTTAACCTTAACCCTAACCTTAACCCTAACCATAGCCCTAACCCTAAATTAATCTTCCTGGAGAGGTCTCTGAACTGCAGGATAATAGGCACATACCCTCACCCTGGCTCTAAACTGAACCTTAACCCTAGATCTGAGGGGAAAAATTTTTGGTATATATATATATATAGCATTGTGTGTGTGTGTGCACATGCACACACACACACACACATTGGAATATTACTCAGCCATATAAAAAATGAATTCTTGCCATTTGCAAGAACTTGGATGGAGCTAGAGAGTATTATTCTAAGTGAAGTCAGTCAGAGAAAGACAAATACAATATGATTTCACTCATGTGGAATTTAAGAAATGGGGAAAATAAAGAGAAAGAAACAGAGGGCAAACCAAGAAAGAATCTTAACTACAGAGAATACACTGATGGTTACTAGAGGGGAGATGGGTGGGGCGATGGGTTAAATAGGTGATGGGGATTAAGGAGTGCACTTGTGATGAGCATCAGGTGTTGCATGGAAGTACTGAATAACTACATTGTACACCAGAATCTAATATTACACTGTATGCTAACTAACTGGAATTAAAATAAAAAATTTTTTATTAATTAAAAAATATCTGGAATTCAACCTTTCACCTTGCTAGAACCTTGTCATATCACAACCAAATTCTTTTTTTTTTTTCAAATTTTTATTTAAATTCTAGTTAGTTAACATATAGTATAATATTGGTTTCAGGAGTAGAATTCAGTGATTCATCACTTAAATATAACATTCAGTGCTCAACACAACAAGTGCCCTCCTTAATTGTCATCTTCCATTTAGCCCATCCTCTGCCCACCTCCCCTCCATCAACCCTCAGTTTCTTCTCTGGTTAAGAGTCTCTTATGGTTTGCTTTCCTCTCTTTTTCCTTCCCCTATTTTTCCTTCTGTTTTGTTTCTTAAATTCCACATATGAGTGAAATCAAATGGTATTTGTCTTCCTCTGACTTATTTCGCTTAGCATAATTACACTCTAGCTCCATCCACACCATTGCAAATGGCAAGATTCCATTATTTTTGATGGCTGTGTAATATTCCATTGTATATATATACACCACTTCTTTATCCATTCATCAGTCAACACACATTTGGGCTCCTTCCATAATTTGGCTATTTTTTTTAAAGATTTATTTATTTATTTATTTGAGAGAGAATGAGAGAGAGCACATGAGAGGGGGGAGGGTCAGAGGGAGAAGCAGACTCCCCGCCGAGCAGGGAGCCCGATGCGGGACTCGATCCAGGGACTCCAGGATCATGACCTGAGCTGAAGGCAGTCGCTTAACCAACTGAGCCACCCAGGCGCCCAATTTGGCTATTTTTGATAATGCTTCTATAAACATCAGTATTTTTGTATCCTTTGGGTAAATACCTAGTAGTGCAATTGCTGGATCATAGGCTGCCTTTTAGTTTTGTTGATTGTTTCCTTCACTGTGCAGAAGCTTTTTACCTTGATGAAGTCCTAATAGCTCATTTTTGCTTTTGTTTCCATTGCCTCCAGAGATGTTTCTAGTGTGAAGCTGCTACAGCTGAGGTCAAAGAGGTTGCTGCCTTTGTTCTCCTCTAGGATTTTGATGGTTTCCCATCTCACATTTAGGTCTTTCATCCATTTTGAATTTATTTTTGTGTATGGTGTAGGAAAGTGGTTCAGTTTCATTCTTTTTTTTTTTTTTTAAAGATTTATTTATTTATTTGAGAGGGAAAAAGAGTGAGTATGTGAGTGGGTGGAGGGGCAGAGGAACAGGGAAATAAGCAGACTCCGTGCTGAGACCAGAGCCCAACATGGGGCTTGATCCCACAACCCTGAGATCATGACCTGAGCCAAAACCAAGAGTCGGACACTCAACTGACTGAGCCACCCAGGTGTCCCACAGTTTCATTCTTTTGCATGTTCCTGTCCAGTTTTCCCAACACCATTTGTTGAAGAAACTGTCTTACCATCGGATATTCTTTCCTGCTTTGTTGAAGATCAGTTGACCATAGAGTTGTGGGTCCATTTCTGGGATTTCCATTTGATTCTACTGATCTATGTGTCTGCCAGTACCATACTGTCTTGATGACTACAGCTTGAAGTCCAGAATTGTGATGCCTCCAGCTTTGTTTTTCTTTTTCAAGATTGCTTTGATTATTCAGGGTCTTTTGTGGTTCTATACAAATTTTAGTATTGTTTGTTCTAGTTCTGTGAAAATTGCTGGTGGTATTTTGATAGGGATTGCACTGAATGTGTAGATTGCATTGGGTAGTATAGACATTTTAACAATATTTGTACTTCCAATCTCACCACTAAATTCTTAGTTGGTATCACTGCATCCAAAATCACTCATTCTTCTCCAGCTTATTACATGTAGTCAGTGATTGCCAACCATTGTTATACATCATGGAATACAAAGAAAAAGAAATATTCACTTCATCATACTGGGGTAAAAGGCTCTTTGATGGCAGTGTCTTCTGAGCCAGTTTCAGGCACTCTAGGCCTTTCCCAACTCTAACTGCTGACAGGATAAATGTCTCAGTCCAACTTTGGCCCATTAGCACCACACCAAGGTGGACAACAGAGCAGTGGAAATCTCTGCTAATTTTAGTGGGATTTTCCTCAGCTGCTGTAGTACATTTAAATTCTTCTGATCAATTATTCATGACATAAAACCTAAACTGCTTAGTGTGACATTCACAGCTTTCATGATGGTGCTCCTACCAGTAGGTATAGTCTTTTTCCCTCCATCTGATCTCTAAACATAATAAACTACATGCTATTCCATAAATGCATGCTTATTTTTTGATACCTGTCTGCCTTTTCTCCTATTATTTTCACTACTTGAACTATTCGTTCCTTGACTAACTCATTACCACCCTCCAAGACTTAGTTCTGTTTTTATCATCTTTGCAGGCCAAGATTTCCTTCAAACTCTTCTTCCTGGGTTCTAGAGAATTCTGTGCTTAATTCAAGAAAAGAAGTTGTTGTACCTTATTTTAACTTGGGCCTCACCATTGCTCAGTGAAGCTAACTGGGAGCAAATGTTACCTTTCATTTAAGATGCTCAGAATCTCACCCATATTCTGACACTCGATACACAACTTCAAAATAAATAAATAAATGAATGAATGAATGAATGAGAAGCTATTTTCTTTATCCTTGCCAAAGTAAATTAAAATATAAACCTCACTCTTCCACTTCTCTTTTAGGAGTCACATCACTTCATCTGGACTTCAACTCAGCAAATGTTGGGTACTTATTATGTCCTAGACATTTGATGGACTCTGAAAGTACTCATGTGAGTGAGATAGTGTTCTCTCCCTCAAAAGCATCACCACTTGGAATGGGAACCAAATATTTAAATAAAACTGCATGTGTCAAAAACTAATTATGTACTGTATAGTGACTAACATAACATAAAAAAATAAGTAAGTAAAACTGCATAATACAACATATAATATAATCTCTCCCTCAATCTGATCTCTTTCCCTTTTGCTAGAAAATATACCTGGAACTTGCAATTGGCAAACAAATAAATAGAACTATATAAATTATTTTATTACCAAAGCTCTTGAAAGAGTATTCTAAAGCTGCCTTTTCTAATTTCTTTCAATGCTCTTGCTCCTTTCATTCTTACATTTAATCTTCTGCCTTTACCAATCTGATAATACTCTATCACTGATGCTCTCCTAACAGCCAAGTTGTATTCAGGCAGAGCTATGGACAGGAACTGCTGCTTTCAGGTGAATATGCATTTCTAGGATAAAGCTGCCAGGACCTGCAAGAAGACAGGAAGCCTACTAGAAGCCAGCAGGAAAGAACACATTTCTTCCTCCTTCAACCTTTCAATCTCCCTCTAGTGCCCTATATTTTGCAGAGCCTTAGAGGCATGTGACGAAGAAAGAATGTAGTCTGCAGAGCCCTAGCCCCAGTGGTCACCAAGATGAATATACAAATGCTGACAGATAATAATGTAACAACTTGCACACTCAGGTTCTGTCTTCAGATATGCTCCAACACTTTTCTTTAAAGCTTTCATGAGCTCCCATGGCTTCAACTATTTTTTTTTTTAAGATTTTATTTATTTATTTGACAGTGAGAAAGAGACAGTGAGAGAGGGAACACAAGCAGGGGGAGTGGGAGAGGGAGAAGCAGGCTTTCCGCTGAGCAGGGAGCAGAATGCGGGGCTGGATCCCAGGACCCTGGGATTATGACCTGAGCCAAAGGCAGACGCTTAACGACTGAGCCACCCAGGCGCCCCTGGCTTCAACTATTAATGCTGTAGCTGACTCACTGATCTTTTACTCTATCCATTTCTACTCCTTCTCCCAAACTCTATCTCCACATAGTGATTAGGTGTATGCTTCCACATACATAGTTTCTAACACGTCCAAGATAGATAGATCCTTTTCTCAGCAAAGCCAGTCATCAACAGTTCTTTTTACTATAAATGCCACCATAATTTTTCTAGTCAACCAGTATCATACCTCCTTCTACATATTCTGTTCTTTTATTCATTTATCATATGCAATTTGACATCAGTCTCTGTTAAGTCTATAAACCTCATTCCTGCTCCATCAATGTCTTATCACCTGTCTTTAATTACAAGAGCATTTTTTTTGTAACTTATATCTGTAACTCATGTTTTCATTTCATTTCAATTTGTCCTACATAATGCTGTCTAATTGATCTTGCCTATCTCTGAGCACACTGTACTCCTGGAAAATTCCTCATGCCTCCCACTACTTTACAAATTAAGTGTAAACTTTTCAAGTGGGTCTTCACGATATAACCCGAACCTATATTCTCAGCTTTATCTCTCAATGTTTATCTGCATTACTAATATATGAACACATTTAGATGGAAATTTGAAAGTGATATAATTAAAATTAGAATGTCTCCACTTTACATTATTAAAAACAATAAAATCAAACCACAATAGTCAATATGCCAAAAAAATAATAATGGCAAAAGTAGAAAGGTAGTGTCACCATAGAAAGCATTAAGCAAGATGACAGAAGCAAGAACCAGTAAAACTAATCATATAAATTACTAAAGCAGAATGGATTGAAAAGCAAAATTATCCTAAATATTGCTCTATAAAGGTTACAAATACACATCTAAAAAATAAGCCAGAATACTTAATAATAAAATGCAAAATTAGGGGTTAGTCTAACAAAAAGACCAGGTGTTGATATTAGCTCTAAAACAATACATAGGAGAAAATTGTCATTATATTAAAAAATATGATCAAAATGGTCAATTAATAATTGTGAGTCTCTATGCACCGAATGACATGACCTAGAAATATATAAAGCAAAACCCACAAATTAATTCATGTTGAACTAAACATTTATTTGCTCAGAAATTATCTATGAAGCAAAAGTTGCAGTGATCCTGTTTGATAATTACATGCAAATTAAACAAAACCTTTTAACAAAAATTCATTTTTCTCTAGCTTTGTTGAAGTTTAGTTGATAAATAAAACTGTATATATTTAAAATGTGCAATGTGATGATTTGATATATGTTTACATAGTGAAATGATTACCACAATCAGGTTAAGTAAAACAACCATCATCTCATGTAATTATCTTTTTGTGTGTGTATATGGTAAGAATGTTTAAGATCTATACTCTCCTAGCAAATTTCAAGTATACAATAAATTATTACCTATAGTTACCATGCAATACATTAGATCTCCAGAACTTACTCATCTTATAACATAAGGTTTGTACCCTTTGACCAGCATCTCCCCCATTTTACCCAACCCCCTCGCCCCACATAACCACCATTCTACAAGCTCTGAATTCAACTTTTTTTTTTTTTTAGATTCCACAAATAAGTGAGATCACATAGTATTTGTCTTTCTTTGTCTGCCTTATTTCACTTAGCACAGTGTCCCCTAGGTTTATCTATCTTATTGCAAATGGCAAGATTTCATTCTGTCTCATGACTGAAAAATATTGCATTATATATGGAATGAATATCTATCTATCTATCTATCTATCTATTCATAACTTTTTTATCCATTCATACATTGACAGACACTTAGATTGTTTCTGTATGTTGACTATTGTGAATAATGCAGCAATGAACATGACAGTGCAGATATCTCTTTTGGATACTGATTGTCTCCTTCAGATTTATACCTAGAAATGAGATGGCTGAATTAATGGATTTGTTTTTAATTTTTTAAAAAAATCTCCACAATGTTTTCCAAATGGCTGTACCAATTTACATTCCCATTAACAATATATAGCGTTCCCTTTCCTTCACATCCTTAGCAATACTTGTTATCCCTTGTGTTTTTGATAAATGCCATCGTAACAGGTAAGAGATGATATCTCATCGTGGTTTTAATTTGCATTTTCCTGATGATTTGTGATGTTGAGCACCTTTTCATTTCTCTGTTGGCCATCTGTATACTTCTTTGGAAAAATGTCTATTCTGGTCCTTTGCCCATTTTTAATTGGATTATTTCTGTTTTTTTTTTTTTCTTTTTTTGCCATTGAGTTGTATGAGTTACTTATCTATTTTCAATATTAACCCCTTATCAGAGATATAGTTTGCAAATATTTTCTGCCATTTAGTAGGCTGTCTTTTCAATTTATTCATTATTTCTTTCTCTGTGGAGAAGCTTTTCATTTAGCTGTAGTTCTAATTGTTTATTTTTGCATTTGTTTCATGTGCTTTTGGTGTTCATATGCAAGAGAAATCATTGCCAAGACCAATATCAAAGAGTGCAACATATTAAAACTGCCAAAATTGCATTCAGAGACTACTTGGTCATTTTTCAAGTTTGCTTTTCATTGTAAGTGAGAAAGAAAAAACTCAATTTGCTAAAAAAAAGGAGAAAGAAACAAAATAAAATTATAAAAATCAGTCAGAAAGAATAGTTAACAAAGAAAAAGCTAAAACTAATGACTTAGAGAACAAAAATGATCATCGTGAATAAATCAGAATTTGTAGTGTGTGGAAAAACAACTATAAGGGAAAAATTTAACAGGGTCAATCAAGGAAAAGAAAAAAAAGTCTGGTGCATGAGAAAAGAATATAACGACAGAAGCAGAAGAAATGAAAAATATATATTTCATACAACTTGATAATAAATTTGAAAACCTCATTAAAATCATCTTTTCTAGAAAAATATAGCTTTACCATATTGACTCAAGAATTAGAAAACATTAATCATGCAAAAACCAAAGAATAAACTGAATAAATTTTAAAATGTTTTTCTTCAGAAAAGAGTCAAGGTCAAGCTCTCTCTCTCTCTCTCACTATATATATATGGTGGTAAATGCCCCCATATATATATATATATATGGGGGCATTTACCACCATGTTTATACACTTATGACAACTTTTATCCAGAACCTCCTTTTCAAGATTGCATAGCAAATGTAATGACTTCTGGGGCAAAGGCTGGGCACATTTGCTAGAAGTTTCCATAAAAAACTGGGGCTTTCCTACATTCCAAGTTCATCAGCTGCAATAAAAATTCCTTGTGTATGTAGCATCCATCTGACCACTTTCCCATTATCCCAGGAGACCTGGAGACAAGGTGAACCTATGCAAACATGAAGTTCACACTGTTGTTGTGTAGGACATAATAAAATCTCTGCTTCTCATTCAGGAGTTTCATGCCTTCTCCCACATCTGTGAAACTATGGCAGGCTAACTTGTTAGCTTGCAAGTGAGGTAAAATCTCTAACTCCTCACATATCTTGATAGTATCATGGAAGAATTTCTAAAAACTTTAAGGAACTGAAATGTGTTATGCTATTTAACGAAGAAAAAAAAAGAAAACCTTCTTATTTGATTTAAAAACTGTTGTAAATCTCTGATACCAATATCTTGAACAAAGTACAAAATAGAAGAACTATAGACCAATAGATATTCAGCATTAAATGGTTGCAAATTGAATCCAGTAATGTATTACAATTTTAATAAAGCATAACCAATTAGGTATACTTAAGAATGCAATCTGATATTTGGAAACTCATACTATAATGACTTTAATTGACTAAAAGAGAATAATCATATATTTATGCTATTACTCTGCAGTGGGGAGGGGAGAGGAATTTCAAAAGTGGCAGTCCCACTAGGAAATTAATGTTACCTGGAAAAAGCATAACATCCAAAGTGTGTTCATAGAGTATTATCGCAATAATGTTAAAAAATACCAATGTACATAAAAACTGAAATGGATTATGGCCAAGTGATTTTAATAGATGCCTCTAGGTAGTTTGGGGGGAAAAAAGCTAAAATGGTGATTGGTTGCTAGTTCAAAAAATAAAAAGCCTATTCAAACTTCATGTATAGTGCTTTAATGTAGTGTTAGTAGAAATTCTGGGACATATCTGCAAGATGTAACATGATGCTGGAGAGAGATGCAAAAAGAAGAGAGGCTTCTTCCTTGTTTAACAGATCATGCTCTAAGTAAACATCCAAAATACATTAAATTTATATTTGGGTATCACTTATACCCATGCTACATCTTTCCTTCACATTCTAGTGTTACTCTCTCCTGATTTCTAAGTACCTACGATCATTGCAGCACTGGGTCTGTGCAAAAACTTGAAGGGTTCTCCAGTATAAAACTAGCAAGCTTTTGCTACCAGTCCTCAGATTAAAATGTTCATTCCTCAAAGAGGAATGATTTGAATAAGTTGCTTTAAAAAAGCAATATGATGAACCGAATTAATATTATTACATGTGATTAATGCTTAATCCTATCAGAATTGTTAAAAATATTATGCAAACCATGTTCCTAATTTTTAAAAATTTCATGTTATTTTAAAATCTTTTCGTGGCAAGAAAATTAACATTAAGGCAAATTATTCTTGCCTAGGAGGTTCACTGCGCAGTTCTAAATGTTTCCAGGTTTTTCACATATACATTTCCCACTATTAAGATCACAGAATACGTAATGGCTTTTATTTTATTTTAATCATATCTAATGTATCAGGTCACTGGGCCAGCAACAAAATTTATTGTATGTAATTTGTGCATTGTTACTAAATTCAAGTTTGTTTTTCACATCTTCCATCTTTCTGCTGATTGCATCTTTAAAATTGAGGCTAGGGTTTTGGTCATCCAACACTGAGTGCCCTGAACTAGTTGTGTGAATGAAGTGATGAGTGGACAATAGGAGAATTATTTTTAAAATTGTAATAATCTTTAAAATTAGTTCAGAGATTAAATTTGTTTCTGATTTTTACTATTGCTGTACCTGGCTGTCTAATGAGGCAGTGAATCACTGTCTCTGTATTAAGCTAAGAATTTTCCACATGAAATGGTCAAGAAATGATTTAATAGCCAAATATGGGACTATTGTAAGTATTTCCTGAGAGTGAAATATAAATATGAAGCCAAATAAAAACTAATAAATTCTACAAAATATTGGGAGATTGTGTCTTTCAGACTCAATTTGGAAATTGTTCTGTCCGCCAAAGATCCAATGTAATCCATTATACCCTTCTCATATCATACCCTAAATTATAGGAAGAAGAACAAGGATATAGAAAGAGCAATAGAGAAAGGCACTGACATAGAAAAGCAGTGGGACTTCTGAGGATGGCTAATAATAGATTAAAATACCTGAAACTCCAGTTTTGTTTGGATCTTTCCAGTAACAAAAAAGGAAGATCAGTAACTAGAGCTATAGTGCTTTGATGAATATGCTATACTGAAATTTTAATCTTAATTGCATTTGCAAATTATAGGCAGTTAATAAAAACTCCATTTAACATTTAAAAAATCTTCCATTTAAAGATATCTAATATGGAACTACCTACCAAAAAAGGTAGATTTTAACTCCAGAACTACATTGTATGCTATCTGAAGTCTGTATATATTTTTTTCTTAAACCATTTTATTGGCTGTTTGTATTTCTAATTCTATGGCATGTTTTCCTACATCCCCAGTTATTTGTACTGTGGCCTTTATAGTCTTTTATTAAACAATTCCTTCAGATGATCCATAATTGTGATCAATTCCTTTGCCCAGAGGGGACACTCCAGATTAGTAATACCACATCTATAATGATGCCTAATGAAACTTGTTTCTTTATGAGAATGCTTCATATTACATACATATTTACAAATTTTTATCTCATCCAATTTCTAAACAGGGATGAGAATAGTGTTATGAAAAATCACATTGTCTTTCCACTATTTAATGCCAATAACTGATCATAATCATAAAGAGTGTCACTAATGATGAGATAAATCACATCTAAACTATGCCTGTTCAAACTCTATGCTTCTGGTCACATAGGGTAAATGCATAACAAAGAGCTATCCAAGAGCTGATAAGAGACAATTTCATATAAATTGAAGATTACTTGAGAAGTATTATGCAGATATTTAGCAGAATCCTTAATTGCTAGAAAGCAATAGACAATGTAATAATTTTCATCTAGAGAGAACAGACTAGATGGCAAATTTCTCATGCATTATCAAGGAGAGAGGGAGAATGAGAAAGAGAAAGAAAGGGACAGATTCAGCTTTTGCATACAACATAAGTATTCAACTAAAGTATCAGGCTGGCGCAGTATGGAAAGTATCTCTGAAATGCTCCTGCTTTCAGGCATTATCATGCATGTGGGCAGCAAAATTACCAAAAAAGCATATGTTCATCCATTTATTCATTCAGTCATTCAATGACTATTCACTGAGTGCCTCCCTTGTGACAGACACAGTTCTGAGCTTTTAGGATACAAAGAATGTGACAGAAAATCTCCTGTCCTCACTGACAATACGTTAGTATTGCAAGATGCAGGCAGACAACAAACAAGTAAAAACGAATGAGCAAAACAAGATAGAGACTCGTACTACAAAACCATGTGATGTGACAAGTGGCTGGAGGTAAGTACATTTCAGAATGGGATGGCAGAGACAAGATTTTGGATGAAAAAAATACAAATCTCCATTTCTGAGAGGCTAGTTATACAGGATTTTTTCTTTGTCTCTCTCCTGCTGACCATATTTTGCCATTTCACTAATTATTATTGTTCCATTAAAGTGTTGAAATGCCAGTCAATAAATGATTATTGAGATCCCACTGTGTTCTCAGCACCAGTACGATTGGAAAATGTGGTTGAATTCAAGCAGCTAATCCTACTGCTGTGATAAAATATGAGGCAGAGAATGATGCTTAAATCAGTAAATAACTTAAGCCTTCTCTTTTTGAGGGGTGCATTTGAGTCTAAGCCTCCCTAGTCCATTCATATATCACAAATCTTGAGATTTAGCCATCAATGTTTCAGGAACCTCTCCAAGAGGAGGCATCATTTATTGCCACTAGATGGCACCAATTATTTTCATATTTTTAGGCCCCCTCCTCCCAAAATACCCTTTTTCTATGTAACGGCCACATTTAAAATGGAAGAATATTACTTAGCATTATTATTAATAAAATTATTGTTCCTTTATTAATACTTTTCTATAGGAAGGATCACAGAAATAGCACTATAGATGGTATGTTCATTCACTGACACATTTGTTTGTTTAATGTATATTTGCTCCATTTTTTAAAATGAATTAAACAATGTCTTTGAAAATGTAAAAAGGAAGAAAAGTAATTGAGTATATGAATATATATAATAATTGGATATATAAACATCAGGATCAAAAATAGCTTGTAAAAATACACTATGATATTACATATATCTTTAAAAGTTTTTAAGTTTTTAGAATTTAAACCTTTGCTACTTCAAGATGAAAAATGAGTGTCTCAGACTAGCCGCTATTTTGACTATCACTATATTTCTTTCATTCTAAGACAGTATAAAAATAATACTCACTTTCGGGCGCCTGGGTGGCTCAGTTGGTTAAGCAACTGCCTTCGGCTCAGGTCATGATCCTGGAGTCCCAGGATCGAGTCCCACATCGGGCTCCCTGCTCGGCAGGGAGTCTGCTTCTCCCTCTGACCCTCCTCCCTCTCATGCTCTCTGTCTCTCATTCTCTCTGTCTCAAATAAATAAATAAAATCTTAAAAAAAAAAAAAAAAAATACTCACTTTAATATCTGCCAGAGTTTTTTGCCTCATGGTAATGAGTGTTCGATATCTCTGTTCTTCCTCATAGAGTCTCTCTTCATAGATTTTTTTCTCACTTATGAGATGATCAAATACAGCTTGTGCATGCTCCCTTTTATATCTCATGGTTAAAAATTCATTTCTATGAAGAAAGAATTGTATTTGCAACTAATCAATTCATATTTTATTTTTTAAAATACATTTGTGATACATTTTAAAAGAGCCAATATTTAAAAGTCTTAGAACTGAATGGCTTTGGAAAAATTCCCCAATCCTTTCCATAGGCCTACCTCCATAGAGCTACTTCTAAATGATCCAGTTGGAAGAAAATCTCTGGAGAAATTTAGTGGATTCTCTTGGTTGCCTACCCAGCGTGCTTCTATTTTGTTGTCATTCTAAAAGAACCCCTCCCTCCATGCAGCATATAACACCAAAGATATATTCCAATTAAATTAAGCCAATTAGCATATGGTTAATTATTTAGGAGTGAACATATATATTAATATAGCCTAATAAGATGAAAGACAAGGGCCTAATTCCATGTAGAAAGACTCAATATCCACTAAATGTAAATGAGTCATGTTTTCAAACTTGATGACAATGGATGTAGTGGAGAGAGAAAAAAATGAGTACCTAGTGTTGAGCTGCTGATTCACTAATATCAATCAACTCTGCACCTTACCCTACCCAAGGGTTCCTGTTATATAGGAGGACACATTTCCCTATTGTTCAGTTTAAGCTGTTGTGTGAATACCTTTGTTTGTGTACATGTGTGTGTATTTTGTCATTTGTAACTAAGTATATACTGACACAGAGGTTAAATGATTTTTATTTAAATAAGGAACAACACTAATAGAAAAAGCATCAAAAAGTGGTTAAAACAATAATGAAAACAAATATGCTTTAGAAATAATTGTCAGAGTTGATCAGTAACACAGAGTGCAGAATAAACAGAGCTGCAAAAACTCAGCACTGTCTTATGTTACCCATATTTGTTTTTATCTCTGCTGGTATAGAAAATTGAGTCATTTGCACAGTTAGCTAAAAAGGCAGCAGGACTAAAGTTTTTGAGGGGCTGAAATGTTAAAGTGCTCAAATATAATATCTCATTTAATACAACAACCCTATGGAAGAATAATCATTATAGCAATTTACAGATGAAGAAACTAAACTTCACCATAATTAGCTTATGTAAGCTAATTAGTAAATAACAGAACCAGAATGCAAATCCAGTTTTGTCTTATTCTGTTTGATTCAGCAGCTCAACACTAAATACTCATTTTTTTTTCTCTTTCTCTACTATGGCTATTATCAGAAATTTGAAAACAACATTTTTTGTTTACGTTTTTAGATGTGAGGCTCTCCTTCTAAATAGGATAAGGTCCTTTCCTTTTATCTATATGTCTTGCCCATGTTTTTTCCACTTCATCATTCATACCAAAAACATCCAAAATTCTTATGTGATATCCTATATAAATATTCACTGATATCAATATTATGGAACATAGAAACCATGAAATTCACATGGGGAACAGCTAGTATGACCAGAGCCAAAAAACTCTCAAAGTTGCTTCCAGCAAACATCACTATATCTTGACCACATATACTTTGTTCTCTACACTAAGTATTTTGAGATTGGATTATATTCAACACAGCATTTTTATTAGTTAACTATACACACACATACATTATATAGGCTATATATGCTTTTATGTATATCTATACATGAAAATAGTGTTTCCTTTCTCATAGTGATAAAAAGAATAAACTCTGAAGTCCTATGGGTCTGGGTCTAAATCCTTTCACATCCTAATTAAGGAACAGTTGCAAAAATTAGAGTCAAGGACAGCTTTAATTGCTATTATTCTAATCACCATATTTTAATCATTTTGCATATGCAAGTTTGTATTTCTAAAATTATCTTCAGAAACTTGAAGGTACACTTTCCCATTTGTCATTTCTTTGTCCTTCTTGCTGTCTGGGACTAGGCACACTGTGGGTTCTTAATAAATAATGATTAACTTGATATAGTCATCTATTGAAAATACCAGTAGATTATTACTAATATAGTTTATTTGCAATAATCTTCCTTTCCAATCCTAGTTTAGTGAGTCAATATGCACAGTTTTAAAAGCACACACTGGAACAAGATGGACCTAAACTGGGGCTGGCTCTAACCACTGATTAGCTGTACAAAGACAATCATTTAATTTCCCTGAGCTTGTTTCCTCAGTATTCATATTACATAACTTAAGAATTTGCTGTGAGAACTGGATAAGATAAAGTACACAGATTGCCCACAAAGTGCCTGGCACATTAGGAAGTCAATCAATAGTAACTTTAAATATTATTTGACATTATCCATCACCATTGTTAATTAATAGATCTTATTTAAATCAAACTATAATTCCTAAATGTGACCAATGTATATCCTTCCCGTAGTCCTTCAAGCTCTGTTCTCAATGTATTACAAAATAGAAAAATAAGAACCAAAAGGAACAAAGGAAGAGAATGTAAGTTCTAAGTGAGGGTCTTATGGAAACACTAGAGGCCTTAGAGTATGATCATTCTCTGAGTGAAAGATCTTACTAACCCTTGTTAGGTATGTCCCTGATTAATAAAGGGACTGAATAAGAGCTTTCTGAAGACAATAAATACGAACAAATTACATAAGGTTTTGTAGAATATCTATTTCTAAAGGATTACCACAAAACTTATCAAAAAAGTTTGGGTGAAAAACCATATATTATTAACCATGTCACATGAGTGAGAAATACTGAAATGAGTGGGAAAGATTATTAATTTCATAATTAATAAAAGTTCTTATACTTGGAAAAGAATAAACATTCCCAGTTATTCAAATAAGAATAGACCCAGGGGAATAATAAAAAATGAACACAATTTATGTTTGTTTGTTTTTTATGTAGGCTCCAAGCCAGGTGGAGCCCAATGTGAGGCTTAAACCTGAGATCAAGAGCTGAGCCCAAGAGCCACCCAGGTGCCCCCACAATTTACGTTTTTAAACCAAAATTATCAAATATCACATGTGTACTCCACATCAAATAATGATGGAAAATAATGGACCATTTTAAGAATAAACCTTAAAGAAATTTGGTCTTATCTCTTTTACAAATAATATATTGAACATTTAATATTTTGATAAAATTTAAGTACTTACTTTAAATTCCCAAGTGTCTGAGCAAAAGTAATATTTTCTTTCTCTTTTTCTTTTAAGTTCTTATTCAACTGATTTATTTTTGCATGATAAATAATGGTTTTACTTTTAGTGTTCTCTATTTCTCTAAAAGTTATTGAGCATTTTTCCTGGAAAATAAATTCAAGGATGTTTTATTTTAAATACTAGAATTTTCAAATCCTTGCAACTTAAGGACACAATTACATTTGGCCATGTAAACAATTAAAAGCAAACAGTAACTTATTATCAGTGTAAGTAACAACTTAGATTTATGTTCTTTCTCTTCTCCATAGTTACATCTGATGAGATTGTCTAAAAAATGGTTTAGAACTATATAGTCTCTCTTCCCACAGCTCTCTTCCTCTTTCCCTTTTCCCCTCTCTCCCCTGCACTGTCTTCCCCTCCACATGCCCCCATACAAGCACACCTTAAAGGCATGTCCTTTCAAAATATAAACATGTGGATGGGGCACCTGGGTGGCTCAGTTGGTTAAGCGTCTGCCTTCAGCTCAGATCATGATCTCAGAGTCCTGAGATCGAGTCCCACATCGGGTTCCCTGCTCAGTGGAGATGTCTGCTTCTCCCTCTACCCCCTCCCTGCTCATGATCTCTCTCTCACTCTCAAATAAATAAAATCTTAAAAAAATATATAAACATTTGGTTACTGGTTTTCAAACATGTACATTGAAGGTGGGCAAGGATATACATTGTCCTGATCTTTCAAACAAAAGAAATTAATATTTAATACCAGTACACTTTCCCAAGGCTGACCTATGCAATTCCAAACTGAAGATTTTATTTTGCATCTAGTTTTTGCATGATCCTTTCATGACTGTTGATGTTTATATGACTGAATGATTTACTGATTGGATGACTGACTTACTGAATGCTGTTCCCCACATTTGGCATTGCTTCTAATTAGTGCTACTCTTCCAAATGATTTTAGATATCAACTGCTCCCCTTGCTCCTATTTTCTCCCACTTCCCCCCATATGCTCTCTGATTCTTTCTCTACTCTTACAGATTTCAAGTAGAAAGGCTAATCTTTTATATTTATTTTCCTATAAAAATCTGCTATTTGTCCACGACTTTCAACACTGGGTACTGTATTTGGATTTTCATACCCTCCCTTTGTTTCTTTCTTTTTCTGAAAGTTCTAGAATTCGTCTACTGATAAATGAGGGTTTTTTGGTTTGCTTGTTTTTAATACCTGAATGTAGTTGAAAGATGGCTGACTAGGATTCTTCAGTGTGACCAATAGGATACTATATTATTACTGGGAGAAAAGTCAGTCCCCCCAAAAAGTGTGAAGAGGTACAAGTATGGAATAAAGTAAGTAGGTAGGAGTCAAAGAGATGGGCAACTCTGGGTACAGCATGCTATCACCGAACTTGAATTTTTTAAGTCAGATTCCATAATTCATGCCTTAATCTTGAATGAAGATTCTCACAGCAAAGTCAAAAGACATCAGAAGCAATGGTATCAACAACTTAGACCAGACCAGTCAATTCAGCAGTTCTAAAGGTGGTGTCAAAACATCTACACTAAACAAAAGAAAGAGACAGTGTGCTTCCTGCAGACAGCAATGAAAAGCAAAAAATGGTATTTTGCCACTCTAGTAGGTACCATCAGTGAGGCTTTGGTAAATGTTAACAGCATAACCCCTTCCATGGCATCAAAAATATGAGAAACATCATTATGGTAAGCTGAGTCTAGAGAGAAGTCGTTAGATGTTGTATGTCAATCAGGAGTACAAATCTGCACATCTGCAGTGAGCAGAAGACTGGGGAACCCCCCAATAGCCATTTGTAAGTCTTTTGATAAATGCTGAAGGGCCACCACAGCAAATGGGAATAGAGGCAGATTTATTTATTTAAGATTTATTTATAATTTGACCATTCTTTGGCTTATTTTTTCTCTAGCCCTGGGGGACACAGGCATCAGTAATTTGGAGGCTTTCCAACCTAAGGGTACTTTCATGTCCAGACCTGGAAGAATCTAAAAATCTGAATTGCAGTTAATTAATGTTTTAGTATACAACATTTTTCATCATTTCCTTATCCCCCAAACTTTCAAGTCACATATTTAAAAAATATTATGTAATAAAGATTATATTCAGATTCTAAATTATTAATTTCAAATTATATTTTTAATTTTATTTAAGATTTTTTAAAGATTTTAGATTAAGAATTTAAGATTTTAAGATTTTTATTTAAGATTTAATTTTTAAATTATCTAAACATAATAAGTTTAGAATCTATGCCTAAGATTTAAATTGGGGTTAGAAATAGTAAAAATTCAGTAATGGCCCATGTTTAACTTGGCCCATGTTTATTTTGGCCCATGATTGAAATGCTTATGCACAGTAAAAGATAAAATTATTTGTCTTAAAAATTATTTGTCTTAGAACTTAAGTTCTTAGAAGACAGAAATAGGGTCTATAGTATGGCTTGTACACCTATCAGCATAAAAGTACTTAATAAATGCTATTAATGATATTTGACATTACAACAGTTTGGTGTTCAACAGCATGGCGCATGAGGCATTTCTTCATCTGTGTATTGCCCATCTCACTAGCTTCATCTCTTTTCACTTTTTTTTTTAAAGATCTTATTTATTTATTTGACAGAGAGAGACACAGCGAGAGAGAGAACACAAACAGGGGGAGTGGGAGAGGGAGAAGGGAGCCCAATGCGGGGCTCGATCCCAGCACCCGGGATCACGATCTGAGCCGAAGGCAGACGCTTAACGACCGAGCCACCCAGGCGCCCCTCTTTTCACTCTTAAAATAGGTGCCCTGCTCTCTGGTCATACCAAACTACCTGCGATTCCACACACAGCACTATTTCATGATACCTTTGCTTTGCAAACAGCACCTGTTTCTAAAATGCCCTTACTTCATTTCTTCATCAATTTAAAAATTATATAATGATAATGATGATGCTGATGATGATAAGTACCTTCAGTGACAATAATTTTTTAAGGCTTTTTGTATATCATCTCTATTCTCCACAACATCATGGCAATGTAAGTATTTAACCTTCATTTACTCCATTAGTAATTCTCATTTTTAGATATAACCTCCTCTGAAAAACCTACCCCAATTCCCTCAGTTCAGTCAGGTGTCCTCCTCCATGACACTCTTCTACCTCATTATACTGCTGTCATGGCTTTGCTCACAGTGTATTAATGCTCTGTGTCCTTGTCTGCTCCCCAACAAGATAATGTGCTTCTTGAGTGAACAAAGTTCTCCTTTTACTTCCCCAATTCCAGCAAATTCTAACAATGTTTAATATATCTCAAGTGCTTAATAGTAATTGAAAAGACAAACTTATTTGAAGGACAAATAAAAGAAAATTAACCCTTCTTTTCTAGCCCTTCAACTCCTAGTACCTTCTACAATACTGAGCACACACACAAAGAAAGTGTTCAGCCATATTCTTCATTGAAATTTGTTATATTTATTAGACATACCACCTTTGGCAATTTTTAGTTAATATTTTTTGAAACTAGTATTCAGATGTGGACATGAGTAACCAGGTGGTTTTCCACTGCCATGTTCAACACATATGTTTTACCTTTGTGACATGTGTTAACAGTAATTTGTTATCAATAACAGTAGTATGCTGAGTAGTAGGAGCTTGTCTGAATGTTTTTGTTCCTGATTTTAATGGAAATAATTTTAATGTTTTTGCCATTAAGTATAACGTTTGCTGGAAAGTACTGGTAGACACATTATCAAGGTAAGGATGTTTTCATTCTATTTCTAGATAGTTAAAAGTGTTTTTGAAAATCATTAGTGCCTATAGTGTTTTATTAAATATTTTAGGTTAATTGTCTTTCATTTCTGTAAATGTACTGAATTATATTAGTACAGCTGATCCTTGAACAACACAGGTTGGAACCCGTGCAGTTCCTCCTACAGGCAGATTTTTTTTTTTTTTTTTTTTAAAGATTTTATTTATTTATTTGACAGAGAAAGACACAGCGAGAGAGGGAACACAAACGGGGAGTGGGAGAGGGAGAAGCAGACTCCCCGCCAAGCAGGGAGCCCGATGCGGGACTCGATCCAGGGACTCCAGGATCATGACCTGAGCCGAAGGCAGTCGCTTAACCAACTGAGCCACCCAGGCGCCCCTACAGGCAGATTTTTAACAGCACACCACTGTAAATGTATTTTTTCTTCCTTTTGATTTTTCTAATAACATTTTCTTTTGTCTAGCTTCTTTTAATATAAGGATATAGTATATAATATCTATAGCATATAAAATATTTGTTAATCAACTATTTGCAATCAGTAAAGCTTCCAGTAAACAGTAGGCTATTAGTAGTTAAGTTTTGGGGGAGTCAAAAGTTACACGTAGATTTTCGACTACATGAAGGCTGGTACTGCCTAAATCCTGCATTGTTCCAGTGTCAGCTGTACATTTGTTTATGTTGACTCATCTTCACATTCTTCAAAGGAATCTTACTTTGCATAATACATGCTTTTTAATCACATTTTAAAAACTCAATTCACTGATATATTTAAGAGTTTGTCATCTGTGTTCATAAGTGAGGTCACCTAAAGATTTCTTTTTCAAGCTAGTATTTTTCAGTTACAATTTCAGAATTATATTATTACAGAATAAATTTAGAAGCTTTCCATACTTTCTTATGGTCTGTATCTGGTCTTTGTAAGGAGGCCTATAAAGTATCTGGGCTTGTTTTTTGTTTTTTTTTTTAATTAATTTTTTTTCTTTTAGGGAGAGAGAGAGAACGCACACATGCAAGCTGGGAGAGAGGGGCAGAAGGAGAGGGAGAAAGAGAATCTCAAGTAGGCTCCATGCCCAGCATGGAGCCCAATGTGGGGCTCAATCTCATGACCCTGAGGTCATGACCTGAGCTGAAATCAAGAATTGGAGGCTTAACTGACCAAACCACCCAGGCACCCCTGTGCTTGTTCTTGTGGTTAGTGGTATAGACAAATTACATTTATTCTATAATTTTTATTCTACTCTTGTTGTGATTTTCCCTCTTTACCCAGTTTTCATTATTTGTATTTTAATAAATAGTATAATAATTTGTATATAAATTGTGTACTTCATCTAAATTTTAAAACAAAGTTCTATGCAAAATAGCATTCTTTCTTCCACTACTATATATAATTATGTCTCTTTTAATTTTTCCCATGGCTGTTTTTATATTCTTTTTGTCCTTATAGATATGCTAAATACTTTACATTTTTCTTACCAAAATGATTTGTTGGTAACACTAACGTATTACCTTGGCCTGTTCCATAAATTTTGCTGTATAGTTTATCATCAATAATTTATAAATAATTTGTGCTTCTACATATTCCTTAACACAGAACAAATAATGAAAAAATGTAATTTAAAAAATATTTCCAGTAATGTTTTCTTTTTGCTCTATTTTTTTGTTACTGAGTTCTGATTTTGCTCCATTGTATTCAACAAAAGTAACCTGTATGATCTGACCAGAATAACATAATGGTTAAGAGCACAGACTCTAATGTCAGTGCCAGATTTAGTGAATCTCAACTCCACCATTAATGAGCTGTGTGAAACTGAACAAGTTAATTCAAAAACAAGGCATTAGATTCTTCAACTGTAGAATGGGGATAAAAATAGCACAATCTTCACAGAGTTATTATGAAGTTGAAATGAGTTAATATGTCTGAGCACTTAAAATAATGCCTGGTATACAGAGAACATGCAAAATATCAGTATCTGTTGTTGTTATTAGTATTACTATTTTCCTTGATAATTTTTAATCTTTTGTGGCCTAGTACAAACTTTAAAAAAAATGATATTATTACACCTCTGTTTCATAGCCAACATGCTGTCCACCAACAAATCCAATTGGTGCGACCTTTAAAGTATATCCAGAGGATACCAAGTTAAAGACAATGGACTATCTCCACCCCCCATATCCAGTGATTCTCTAAAGACAAAATATTAGAGAAAAAGATTCTCAGGGAGCAAGTATTTCTAATTTGGAAAAAGCCCTGAAGCCCTTTGATATATGACCATTTGTTCATGCTGCCTATACACCAGCTTGAGGGTAAAACTGAGATGTCAGATATTAACAGATGTTTCAGTCTGTGTATTGGTCTCATCTGTATAAACATGGTACTATTTTTAGTACAATACAAATCCCCACCTCTACTTTGTAGGACAGGTTAACAGGAGAATTCACTAGTACAATGGGAAAAACACCGCAAGAGAAAAAAATGAAGATACGGAGACTGTGTGTGTGTGTGCATGTGTGTGCGTGTGTGTATGTGTGTGTGTGTATGTGTATAGAAACTACTTAGTGCAACCAATTAGAAATGAGAGGCATCAACCTAAAATAAATTTGCTTGAATAGTTTTCATTGACATAAAGAAGTTGTAAATTCATAATTATTTTTTATGTTAAATTTCTTACCTCAGTTTCTGTTATTGCCTCACGGGTTTTCTTCCCCCTTCTTCGTAATTTTTGCTTAGTTCTTTCCACATTTCTTTTAACATCGTCTCTCCTCTCAGTTATATCATTTAATATCTAGAAGACATTCAGAAATTAAGATGTGCAGCATTTGCAATCCAATTATTCTGGTTTAGACCAAATAGTTCTCAAGTGACTATTTTAATAATAACAGTATATATTTTGGTATAAAGGAAAAGGACCAACAAACATGAATTACAAAAACATACTATGATATCCACATCCCAATATTCCATTTGAATTATTGGAGAAAACCAAAATCTAACCAATTTTAGCTAAGTAACAAAAACTAAGAAACTCACATAGAAATCATCAGTTTTCACCATGATACTTAAAATATCTTAACCAAAATTAAAATTCCAGATACAAATTGTCAGCAATCATTACCAAAAGTACATAAAAACTTATTGTTTTCAAGAGTTTGTGTTAAATTGATAGTTCTTATAACTTATAAACTATTAAAATATAATAAAAACAAAAATGATTACTGAACTAAAAGATGAGATAAAACAATGGCTATTATAAAATAAGGGGGAATAAAAGTCATTAATCTTTTTAGGAATTCATTATACTCAGATGATTATACTGAGGCTTTTGAAGCAATTAATAAATTTCCATCACTAATGTAAGGAGGATCCATTATTAAAATCATTTATCTCACTAGGTGTTAGTACTGGTTATATATTCATTACATGAGCTCTAGGATAAGCAATTAAGAGCCCTGAGTATAGTAGTATACTCAGAATTTGTTGTTGCCGTGTTTTACGGCCTTGTGCAAGTTGCTTCATGCATTTAGGCCCAAGTTTTCTTAAGGCTATGATCCAGATAAACTCTGTCTTGTCTACTTCATAGGGAGACTTTGGAGATCAAAATAAACTCTCAAAATGGGAACATCTTATAAATCATAAAGTTTTTTAAATTAAAAAAACACTGAAAATTATTAAAGACTAAGAATATAAAATTACATCATCATTTACAAAGAAAAAAAAATCCTGTTGCCAAACTGGCCCAAATGAATATATATATGTATGTCCTCCCTGCATCTAAGGACAAGAATATATAACTCTTACCACACCCTCCACTTTTCCAAAAGACTAATGACATGATGCATACATATTTTTCTACTAAATTTTTCTTTGGGAAGGGCTAGCAATATCAGTTACTGCCATAAACTTGTTGTTTTGAAAATATTTTATCGACGTTTGCTTTATTTTTCATCCTAGGTGTCTTAACTTCTTCTACATACATCAAATATTTGCCATAAAAATGCCAAGATGCATTATATTTTATATTTGAGCAAACACAGCCTTAGCATTTTATTAACAAGCAGTGAAGACTTTGAATTAAATTTAACATAGTGGGCAATCACATCAGATAAATCACTACTCATTTATTTGAAAACTGCTTTTCCTAAGTACACTCTAATATAGAGTATGGGGTTCCAGGTAATAGCATTAGTAGTCTTGCTATATAGTTTCACTACAGATCAGTCGTGTGGCCATAATATATGTATTTTGTTCATGCTTTTATGTCTTACTATGTGAAATCATCATATTCCAAGTAATAATGTAAAATCACATACATGATTTGACTTAAATATTCCTGGAAATTAGCTTCTGGATTAATTACAAATACTTACATCAGAATGTTCTTTGTGCATAGTTCTGATTCTTATAGCGTCTTCTTCTAGTTCAAGCAGAGACGCCTCTAGTTCGGCCAGTGCCAGGGCACACATTGCTTTCTTTTCCAAAAGTTCCCGCCTCTCAAGTATCTGTTCTTCTTGAATGGTATACAGTCTTTTCTGCCAGCAAAGATTTTAAATAATTCACTCAGTTATTAATTACCTAAACATAGGTATTAAGGAGTGCACTTGTAAGGGTGATGTATGGAATTGCTGAATCATTATATTGTACACCTGAAACTAATATTTCACTGTATGTTAACTAACTGGAAATAAAAACTTAAAAAAAAAAAAAAACATTTATTGAGTCTCAATCCTGAGCCAGGAAGTAATGTTTGTTGTTATTTGAAAATTAAAAATAAATTATGCCACCATAAAAAGCAACAGGTATGAATATAGCATACTTATACAATGCATAGTTATTATTAGAAAAAATGAGAGAAAAATTTAATACAGACAATAAAAATGAAACATTCTTTTTTTAAATTTTCTTATTAACATATAATGTGTTATTTGTTTCAGGGGTACAGGTCTGTGATTCATCACTCTTACACAATTCACAGCACTTACCATAGTACATACCCTACCCAATGCCCATCACCCAGAAAATGAAACATTTTTAAGTAAGTATTGGAAGATAATAGGGTTAAAAAGCACACTAACAACAAATATTGAAATATATGCAATTCCTGTAATCTAAGATCCAATAAAACCAATGAACAAGAAGTTAATGACAAAATATTAAGCGGAAAGGGCTAGAAGAATATGGGATTATTGAACATCTATACTCATAGAAAAATAAATCAGAAAATTTGGCATTTTCAGCATATAGAACTAAAGAAACACTGCTTTTATATATTTGAAAATGCCAAATTTCCAACCAGAAGAAATCACAATTTGTGTTTATTTAAAAGAAGACCAGAGGTCCAGATAATCTCAAAAAAGTGTATAAAATAACACTGTTTTGGACTGTTTTGCCTCTTGATTTTATTTTTATAATTTTAAATATTTATGTATTTCTGAAAGGGAGGCATTCTAGAAACATGCCAAGGATGAAAACATCCAACCCTGGTTCCAAAGGATATGCAGGTGGTAGATAGAGATAAAAAGAATTAAAATTGATTTTGCTAGCTATAATAATTTAGTCTCAAAATCTTTATATAGAAATATCATATTTTTCTTTCAGTGTTAAAGAAATTCCATTGAAAGGCACTAAAAGTAAAGAAAACAGCATCATCACAAAGCAAACTGAGACACTTAGGAATAAGATCTCACTGCCCTTTTACTAGACTGGCAGAAATCCCCATTAAGCCACAAAATGAGATATGTGTCTGGGAGGTCAGTTTCTTTATGCGTGATCAGATACTGCTGGTTGTACAGAGGGCAACTGTCATCAGCTGAGGAGAGGAAACTGCTGGCTTGCAAACCAAGGAGTGAAAAGATGCCTCATTACAGGCAGATTTAAAATGCTAAGTAAAATGCAAATTAAAGGAATAAAATATTGAAACCAAATTAGGATTACCTGAATCATCATTCCGTTAGCCACTTCACCTCGTGTGAGTTTTTTCAAGAATTCTTCTCTACCCTATAAATTACCAAATTTTTAGAAAAGGAGGTTTTATTTATAGAATATCAGAAAACATTATTAAGGACAATTGCTAACACAAGATACATTTTACTTATAATAAAGAGTAAAATATTCATTAAAAATTGAGTATTATAAAAAAACAAAAACCAACCAACCAACCAACCAAACTCTTGATGTTATTTGAAGCAAAGTTAGTAAGTGATACAACCCCAAGAAAAAGAATACAGAATTTCAGTTCAGTTCAGTTTGTACTTTATAACCCTGAACTAAAATACTAAAGTAACCAATAACCAGTCTTCAACTCCTCTTTTTAAAAACTATCATTTTGTTTTTAATATTACTTTACAGAAGGCACACATTCAATTTTGAAAACAAGATAGACATAATTCAAGTTTGAAGTTTGTAAAATGTGATCAGGTTCTCCATTTGACTAGAAAAAATTTTTTTTTCTTTAAAAAAAAATTATTCCTTGAAAGTTAGTGGGCAAAAAATATGTGGATAGATTTAAACTCTCCATAGTTATACTTGACATTACCACACAATCAGAGATACTGCCTTTTAATTATGCAATATGAATTATGTAGCTGCTAAAAACAATATCAGGGTTAAATGGAAACATAATACTGTAGACAACATGAGACAGAGTGTGGTCTACTTAGTAAAATACCAACTGAACTATTATTGAAAATGTTCAAGAAGAGAGGCTGGAGAATGACAGAGTTATATGGTAGTTGTAAAAACATTTCCTAAATAAATAATTTGTTGAATAAATGCATTAACAAATAACAAACAAACTGCTTTTGGTTCCTAGGTTGGGTAATTAAACTGTAAAAGTTTTAGGTTCTTTCAAACTCAAAAATGTGTCTTTAAAAAATCTCTTCATATAATGAGAAACCCAAGATCCATTAAAATATCACAGTCACACATATTCTTACTTATAAACAGCATGTTAAGGATGGAGAGTGAAACCAGGCCTACAAGATGTTTTCCTGAGACTTGGGTAAACAGGTGAAGTGGTAGGAAATGCAGAGATAAGTGCCTGAATCAGAACTGGAAGAAGACTGCCACTTTTACCAATATGGCTTACAACCCAGCTTGTGCCAGACTTTTCGGTTCTCATTGCCAGTTCATTGTAGAGGGAATGAAAGCCCACAATAATGGCCATTTCACAACTATTACAACAATGGATTCAACCAAGAATTACCAATAGATGCTAAATTGAAGTGCATTTTTTTTTTTTTTGGAAACAAAGACAATTGCATGTTCTTAAAATGTTG
The DNA here is from genome assembly GCF_029215605.1 of Mirounga angustirostris. Classification (NCBI taxonomy): domain Eukaryota; kingdom Metazoa; phylum Chordata; class Mammalia; order Carnivora; family Phocidae; genus Mirounga; species Mirounga angustirostris. The sequence goes on along the minus strand of NW_026991722.1, from coordinate 38,778,610 downwards.
CTCAATTGAGTACTTATTAATTACAGCAGGAAAATGAATACATCTGTTGGTCATAACTTTACCCAGATGATCAAACTTACTTTCACTAGTACTGAGACAAACTTATACCATGTACTTTGTGATATTTCACTGACACAATATTATAACTATGTAATATTCCTGCCAAAAGTGTTTAACCTGAATCTAATCATGAGCAAACAAAAAATAAATCCATAGTGAGAGATGTTCCGCAAAGTAACAGGCCTAGACTCTTCAACAAATGTCAGTGTAATGAAAGACAATTTTTTTTTTTAATGTAGGAGACTCTATGATGAAAGGAGACTCAAAAGTTATGAGATAAATGCAATGCATGGTGCTACGTTACATACAGAAATCAACTGAATTAGAGAAATTCGCATGTGAACTACGTATTTGTGCCAGTTATCTAATTATTGCCTCTTAATTCTAAATCCACTCTTTTAACTCTAATTTGAGATACTGGAGCTGTATATGTAAACAGTTTTCTTTTGCCAGCTGGAGTTAAGTTAGGCTTTGTCAATAGAGGGCAGTGGAGGGGCTTACAAGGCTGCAGCAAGGCACTTCACATCCTTGTTCTGATTCCAGTTATTTTCTTCTTCTTTCTGCAGAACTGCTGCCAGCTGGTATGCGGAAAACCAATGGTGCTTACCCTCCAGCCAAGTTCTCTACCCAGAAACTCCATTCAAACTCCATTTAACCTCCATCAAATTCTCTGGCATCTGGCAAGCGGCTGCTTATGGTCATCCACTGAGACACAGCCACACTCTTTCCAGTAAGACCTTATTCTGCTTTGGGGGAAGGCAGCCTCTTCCATACTTATTACTTCTTTGGGCACTTTCTTCATCCATAAAGGCTGTGGCTGCCCCCTATACTTGGCTATTTTTATATTCTTTAGAGCAGAGGTCAACAAGCTTTCTCTGTAAAAAGTTAGTAAAAAATTTTGGCTTTGGGGACATAAGGTCTCTGTAACAACTAGTTAATTCCAGTTTTGGAGAATAAAATATATCAAAAGATCACTTTGAAGAGATCGAAAGAAGCCAAAGAAAAGGGGGAGCATTCTCTGATGCTGGGAAGAGCCCACACTAAAATGGTCACCTTTGACCTGCTGCCTGGCTTTAGCAGCCAAAAACCAGAAGGTGGCAGCAAAGAGCTATTCTACTGGAAGAGACTCCTATGCTAGGACAAAGAACTGAAGAGCAATGTAAGGATGCTATGTGTCCAGAAAAGCACTTTTAAAGAGAAAAGAGAAGTAAATACTAAATATAAATAGATATAAGCTCAGAATCAAGGAAGTAGCATCAGTCTGCTTTCCAGTGATGGAGGGGAGCTAAGACAAAAGTTGGAGAATTCAAATAATTATAAAAGGTCTGAGACCAGGACAGAAATAAATAGACTTTAAAATTTAGAGCTATAGTCAGAAAGAAAAATTTAGTATTTCTGCAAATAACTGAGTTGGACTGAATCAGTGGGACAGAGCAGCTCCGGCTCTACATTGTGAGAGTACTGTTTAGTGGCCAGGATCCTAACAAAAAGTCCAGGTAGCAGCCCAAACTGATTCTTTCTAAAAATAAACACAAAGGTACTATTTTGACTTTCTTTTTCTATGAAAAAAAACATAGTTTTTTTTTTTTTTGTAGAAGCATTTTTAAATTACAAAAAGTAAAATTAAAATAACCTGAATCCACAAACGCAAAGATATGCATTGTGACTTTTTGGTGTATTCCATTTTAGGTCCAGGCATTAAAGTTGTTATGTTTGGTAGAGTCAGCCTAGTAAGATCTTTCTGAGCCACTAAAAAAAAGTCCAATTTTTTAAAATTAAAAACTGAATTTACAATTTATCCCTGTACTCACATATTTTAAGACCTATTCTATTACTGTAAAATTTGTGTATTGTTTTCCCATTATATGTTAACACTGTATTCATGCTTTCCATAAACATTTATTGAGTACCTACTTTGTTTTAAGCACTGTTCTAGGCATTGAGATGCCCCAGTGTACAAAACAAACAATCCTTGTCTTCTTGGAGCATATTTTCTTATTGCTATTTTGTAACTATTATAAACATACTTAACATGTATCTTTGTACCCTTTGTTCATTTTTATTATCTAGTGATTTTCTTTAAGCCTTGTTTTTAGAAATAATGTTAATTAACTATAGATTACAATTGTATTTAAAGTTCTCTACATATACTGGTTTAATATCCACAAATCAGTCAACATGATACATGACATTCACAAAATGGAGGATAAAAACTATTCGATCATCTCAACAGATGCAGAAAAAAACATCTGACAAAATCCAACATCTGTTCATGATTAAAAACTCTCAACAAAATGGGTTTAGAGGGAACATACCTCAACATAATAATAAATACATGACAAACCATTAGCTAACATCATACTCAATGGTGAAAAATTGAAATCTTTCCTTTATATCAGGAACAAGACAAGGATGTCCACTCTCACCACTCTTATTCAACATAGTACTGAGAGTCCTAGCTGCAGCAATCAGACAAGAAAAAAATAATAAAAAGCATTCAAATTGGTTAAAGAAGTAAAACTATCACTATTTGCAGATGACATAATACTATATATAGAAAACCCTAAAGACTACCAAAAAATTATTACAACTAATAAATAAGTCAGTAAAGTAAAGTTGCAGGATACAAAATAATACATAGAAATCTGTTATATTTCTGTACATTAATAATAAAGTAGCAGGAGAAATTAAGAAAACAATCTCATTTAAAATTGTAGCAAAAACAACAAAATATCAGAAATAAATTTAACCAAGGAAGTAAAAGACCTATACTCTGAAAATTGTATGACATTGATGAAAGAAAGTGAAGACAACACAAATGAAATGATATACCTTGCTCATGAATTGGAAAAATTAATATTGTTAAAATATCTATACTACACAAAGTGACTAATCCACAGATTCATTGCAATCCCTATCAAAATACCAAGAGTATTTTTCACAGAACTAGGGAAGAATCTTAGTAAATTAAAAACACTGAAACAAAAGTAAAAGAGTACATGATCAAAGCTGTTAATATGGAACACAGAAAGAAATAAAGAAGAGTGACTGTGCTTGCAATCTATAGCATAAATGATTGAGTTTCTGAGCTGCTTAAACCAGAAGGAAACATGAAACATTAGAGACTGCCAATTATTAAGAGAGAAGGAATATAATTTTATCAAGAAAAGTTTTTTCTTAGTTCTGTAATCTAACATAAATTAAGTGCATAGGTTTTTGACCATCTTGAACAACATGACTACCTCTTTCATTAATTTAAAAAATCAAGCAGCAATAATCCATTTTGACCATTACTTTCACCAACTTCTGTTAAAAGTCAAGGATGTAATATCAACTTATAATTCAATAAAAGCTACTGTACAGGGTCAAGAGTAATACACTTTATATTTTACTAATAGGTATAAATCCTCAAGAATCAAAATAAATAAATTATTAGAATGTCCATTTTCTAACCATTTTAAAATATCATCAGTCTCAATCAGAATCATGATAGAAGCTGTATAGTACACAAATCACATTTTGGCTTGTTAAAGCTATTTTACTGTTAATTGAACTGGACATTCTCTAAGAAGGCCTGAAGTGGTAAAATTTATGACCTCTGAGAAAGTTTTTTAGAAGGTTTTGATTTTTACTTTGCTCAGACAAGATTTTTCTCTAAAGAAGAGTTAAGGGTTGTTATAAATATTTGAAAAAGAACTCAAGCAAAATCATAACCTTCTAAAGTATAAAGTTATAGATCAGATTACTGTGCCCTAGAACACTGTAAGGACATAACACATTGTCTTTTTCTAGCATTAAAAGTAATCCCTAAACACCTAAACGAAGTTTAAAGGCTAGAAATCATACAATGTTTGCTCTTAGACCACAATGGAATTAAACTAGAAATCAATTAATAGAAAGTTTATTAGAAAAATCCCAAAATATATAGAGACTAAACAACATATTTCTAAAAAACATATGGCTAAGAAATAAATCTTAAAAAAAAAGTATAAATATTTTGAACTAAATAAAAACAAAAACACAATTTATCAAAATTTGTGGGATACAGCAAAAGCAGTGCTTAAAGAGAAATTTATAGCACTGAATGCATATATTAGAAAAGAAGAAAGACCTAATACCAATAATCTAGATTTCAACCTTAAAAAACAGGAAAAAGGAGAGAAAATTAAATCAAAACTAAGCTGAAGAAAAGAAATAGTAATAATTAAGAGCAGAGATCAATGAAATTGGAAACAAAATCATAGTGAAAAAAATCAATGAAACAAAAATGTGTTTTTTTGAAAAGATCAATAAAATTGATCAGCCTGAAGCCAGATAAACTAAGAAAAAAAGAGGCAGGACACAAATTACTAATATCAGAAATGAAAGCAGTGATCACTATAGATCCTTTGGATATTGAAAGAACAGTAAAGGAATACTATGAAAAACTCTATTTTGAAAAACTGGATACACTTGATGAAATGAAACAATTTCTTAAAAGAAATCTGCCAAAACTCATATAAGAAGAGGTAGATCATCTAAATATGCTGCTATTAAGGAAATGAAATTAATAATTAATTACCTTCCAAAACAGAAAGCACCAGGCCCACACGGGTTCACTAGTAAATTCTATCAAACATTTCAGGAAGAAATTATACTAAATCTCTATAATCTCAGAGGATAGAAGCAAAGGGATGCTTCCTAACTCATTCTGTAAGACCAGCATTACTGAAGCTAAAATGTGTGTGTGGGAGGGAGGGGGTTGGGATATTTACAAAAAATAGGATCAGGTATAGGCAAGGATGATTCATCTCAACATTCCTTTTCAATATTGAACTGGAAAGCCTTGAAAATACATTGATAAAAAAAGTAAGTAAAAGTACCCCTGGAGGGCGCCTGGGTGGCTCAGTTGGTTAAGCGACTGCCTTCGGCTCAGGTCATGATCCTGGAGTCCTGGGATCAAGTCCCGCATCGGGCTCCCTGCTTGGCGGGGAGTCTGCTTCTCCCTCTGACACTCCTCCCTCTCCTGCTCTCTCTCTCTCATTCTCTCTCTCAAATAAATAAATAAAATCTTTAAAAAAAAAAGTACCCCTGGAAATAATAAGCAATTATGTACAGGTGCAGGACACAATGTGAATAAACAATCTTCCATTGTTTTCCTATATGCTAGCAATGAACAAGTAAAATTATAAATTAAAAACAATGATTATTCATATCAGTTCCCCCCAAAATGAAATAATTAACTCTAAATCTAATAAAATATGCATAAGATCTATATAAGGAAAACTCTAAAACTCTGATGAATGAAATAAAAAAAACTAGATAAATGTTGAGATATTCTATGTTAACAATAGGAAGACTCAATATTGTCAAGAAGTCAGTTCATTCTAACACAATGTGTAGACTGAATTCAATCACTACCAATATCCTAGCAAGTTATTATGTGGCTATTGACAAAGTGATTCTAAAATTTATAAGGAGAGGCAAAAGACCCAGAATAGCCAACACAATATTGACAAAGAAAAAAGGAAGAGGCATAAACACATTTAACATGAAAACATACTATAAAGCTACATTATTCAAGACAGTGCAGCACTGGTAAAAGAATAGACAAATAGATCCACAGAAATACAATCAATTGATCTTTGACAAGAAAGCAATGACAACACAGTGGAGCAAAGACAATATTTCCAACAAATGATGCCAGAACAACCAGACATCCCCACATGCAAAAAGAAATGAAGCTAGATGTACTTTATACCTTTCACAAATATTAACTCAAAATGGATCATAAACCTACATGTACATCAAAAAAAAAAAAAAACAAACTGTAAAACTCCTAGAAGATAACAAAAGAAAACCTGGATGATCTTGGGTACGGCAATAACATTTTAGATACACCACCAAAGGTACGATCTGTGAAAAAAAAATAATTGATAAGCTGGGTTCATTAAAATTAAAACCTTTAGCTCTATGAAAGCCACAGTCAAGAGAATGAGAAGATAAACCACAAACTGGGAGTAAATACTTGCAAAAGACAAATATGACAAAGACCTGTTATCCAAAATATACAAAGTACTCTGAAAACTCAACAGTAAGAAAACAATACGTTAAAAAGGGGGTCAAAGATGTTGGGGCACCTAGCCAGCTCAGTCAGTAGAACATGGACTCTTGATTTGGGGGCTGTGAGTTCAAGCCCCATGTTGGGTGTAGAGAGTACTTTAAAGGGGGGTGGGTAATGAACTTAACATGCAACTCACCAAATAAGATATACAATGGCAAATAAGCATATGAAAAGATGCTATACATCATCTGTCATCAGGGGAATGTAAATTAAAAAACAACAATGAAGTATCACTACATGGCTTACAATGGCCAAAATCCTGATCACTGACAACATCAACTCTTGGTAAGGATTTATGCATTGCTGGTAGGAATGCAAAATGGTACAGTAACTTTGTAAGACACTTTGGCAGTTTCTTATAAAACTAAATATATACTAAGATCCAGCAACCATGTTCCTTCACTCATACCCAAAGGAGATGAAAATTTATGTCCGCATAAAAACCTGTATATGGATACTTATAGTGGCTTTATTTATAACTGCCAAAACTTGGAAGAAACCAAGGTGCTCTTCAATAGGTGAATACATAAACTATGGCAATCCAGATATAGAATATTTAGTGCTAAAAAGAAATGAGCTATCAAGCCATGAAAAGACATGAAGGAATCTTGAATGCATATTAGTTAAGTGAAACAATCTAATCTGACAAGGCTACATACTATATTATTCCAACGATATGATATTTTGGAAAAGGCAAAACTATGGAGACAGTAAAATGCCAGTGGTTGCCATAGTTGCCATCAGAGGGAGAAGGGATGAACAGGTAGAGCACCAAGGACTTTTAGGGCAGTGAAAATACTCTGTATGATACTATTATGATGGATACATATTGTTATATATTTGTTCAAAATCTAGGCATGTACACACCACCACCAAGAGTGAACTGTGATGTAAACCATAAATTTTAGGTAATTACCATTATCCAATATAGGTTAATCCTTGGTAACAAATGTCCCACTCTGGTGGGGGATGTTCACAATGGCGGAGGTTACATGCATGTGTGGGGGTCAGGGGTATATGGGGAATCTCTGTATCTTCTCTCAATTTTGTGGGGACCCTAATACTAAAAAATAAAGTCTAAAAGGTGATCCTAATATGGTTATTTTGAAATTCTGAGGCTGAATAAATCTTTTTTGGTTGGAGTATATATCTCCTTAGTGTCTGACTAGTTTAGATCAACTCCAGCATCAGAAAACCTTGTCCCCAAATTCTACACAGCTACCTAAAAACTATGCTACTTTGGGCAAATCATTTCACCCCAAAATGAACAAACTAATAACACCACAGTATTATGAACAGTGAATTAACATGTATAGAGTAGCCTACAGTAGGCTTGCAGAAAACTGTCTTCCTTTCTACTTCCTTTCTTCTTTTCTACTAAGTTTCCACTTAGTTCTAGTACTATGATTTTTAACCTAGAACCAGAGTGGCCTGATGTTCTTCTTTTCCACCAAAATTCTAGTATGTTCAAAAAACCCTCCAAATTCCTGCAGCTTGCACAAAAACCTTCTATTTAAACGTTGAGAAGTATTTAATATCTGATGAGCTTTCAAGATTTTTCTTGTTATGATATTACATTCTTCAGACAACACTGAATGATTTTCTGTTCATTCCATCAATACCATAATTGAATACATACTACCCTTTTATTGACTTATCTCCTATCCCTGTGGATAATTTTATCCTGGGACTTAGCTAACCGTGTCTTTTCTGAATAGGTGAGTTATCGGGATTGAAGGTATGAAAAAATTGGGACAAATTATCTGTAATAGCTGGAAAATTCCAGAAACTGCCAAATATCTTGATTGTTCAAGGTTGCTTCTAGTCTAAGACTGCCTAAGTCTTACTGAGCATTGTACAGGTACATTAATTTGAGGAAACATAACTCAGAAATTTTACCTCTAAGGTTTCAAAATGTTATTTCTCAAAGCTAGCTCAGATGTGATAATGCTATAATTTCTAGAAGACATGAATTAAGGGCAGAATCAACAAATATGCAAAGTTACCTGCAAGAAAAACATGATGCCAAGACTCAGAAAATTAAATAGATTTTTATTGCTTAGTCAATGAGAGACAGTGGGGTCATTACAAAGGCAAAACTACAAACCTGAATTACTCCAAACCTGAATTACCTAAGGACTCTCTAGAAATTTATTTTTAATTCATTACCACTCTGACACAGATACACATGTGTACATCAAAGAAAATTAATGCCCTATATATTCAGCTCAGAGATTAGTGGAAGTGTTTAGTAATGGGGAATTACTTCCTAAAATGCGTAATTTCTTTCTGTTGCTTCTTTCTGTGTCTTAGCTACTAAAGGGTAGGGAAAGGACCTGATTAATACTTTCTTCAATTTTGCTTGAATAAAACCAGGGGGACACTTACACTTTGCCTTAGGTTGGTAAAGCAAGAACAGTGGAGTTACATCAAATTTGCACTCAACCTATAAACTGTATTTTATGGCATCAGGAAAACTTAGGAAAAAAATAAACAATTCAATATAACACCCTTCTTAATAGATGAGTGACTTGGGCTAGTGAAGCCATATAGCTGAAGAACTGAAGGCAGGTTGTGACAGGTATGAGATAAATATGTGAACAAAGGTTTCTTGTCAATTGAAAAAATTAAGAGACATTGTTAAGTGACCAAATCAGGGGTTGATGTCTTCACTGATATTCTCAGTGGAAAAAAAAATTAATTATTGGCCATTGAGAAACACAGACTAACGAAAAATTAAAGAAAATTATAAAACAACATCTACTGTTATTATATATGCTAAACCATATGTATAATCACATGCTTTATATTTTTAAAATAACTTTGAGGCGGGGGTGCCTGGGTGGCTCAGTCGTTAACCATCTGCCTTCGGCTCGGGTCATGATCCCAGGGTCCTGGGATCGAGCCCCCCATCGGGCTCCCTGTTCGGCAGGAAGCCTACTTCTCCCTCTCCCACTCCCCCTGCTTGTATTCCCTCTCTCATTGTCTCTCTCTCTGTCAAATAAATAAAATCTTAAAAAAAAAAAAATTAAAAAATGAAATAACTTTGAGGTTAATTTTTACTATACATATGGTTTCTATCATACTAATTTTGGAACATATATGGCATAAAAAACCCATTGAGTAATCCATGGGAAGGGATAGAGGTAAAATACACAAGTCCATCGAACAGCTGGATTCAATGTGGGAACAAAATCCTAGTCTCTCAGGTATAGAAACATTTATTGGAAGACAATCTAAGTGTCCTAAATTTAGAAAGCACAAGAGAAAGTCTTCACTGAACACAGAACACAGATTCTGAATTTTACAAATAATTGTATGATAATAAGTATTCAATAAGTAAATGCTAAAGATGGGAGGAGTGTGAATATGATGTGTGATGGACAGAAGTAGCCTGTTAAAGTGGTCCTTTATGTGTGGTAAAATGGAGTTGACTTTGCTAGCGTCTATACCAAATGACAGGGGGTGGCTATTCATCATGTTTCTCACTTAGGAATAGATTTGAGGCCTACGAGCAGTTGTTTCTGTGGAAACACTGTGGTCTACTAAGCATTGCTTGGTGCTCAGGAATCCAGTAACTTGCAGGCCTGATGTAGGTAATCCCTTTTCTTCTATTAGTAAGGTGCAAGGGCACTTCCCAGCAACCCTTCTTCCTACCATAGGCTGGAACTATTATTATACATTAGATACACAGGATGAGTTTAAACCAAGCACCATTCTTCTGGTGATCCAGGTAGTTTATGGTCAGTAACACCAAAAGGCAGACGTTAAATGTTGATTAGCTACACTGAGCCCCATTCCTCTTCTATTCATGCTGGGCAGCTGAAGAGAAATGATTTTATTCAGATTTATTAGAAGAAGTAATTATTTTAAAAGGCTATTATAACTTAAATTAAAATCAAACTATCATCAACAAATCAATAAAACTGAGGTTAATTACCATTTTTTACAACTAAGCAGAACACAGAGATACAAACCTTGAATTTTCTTCTCACTTCTGCTATTTTCTCTTCTAATTCCTCTGTTTTAAATTTGGTTAGGTGGAAAACAGCACCAAGCTGATAAGCTTCCCTGTATAATTGTTTAAGAAATTCATCATTTTTTGACCTTAGTTTCATCAAAGATTGGATTTCAGACTCAAACTCTGCTTTTTTCTTTATACTGTAAAAAACAAAACAAAAAGATTGATATGATTATTTCAAAAGACTATATATTGAGGCAAATACATTTAATAATAGTAAAAAAGGAACAAGGTCATGTTTTAAATGTTGCCAAAAATATAAAATAACCAGATACTTAACTAAAACTTGAATACAAAGAATATGACCCAAAATTCTATTTATTTTCCTGCTTTTCCTGTTGGCTACTCTTAATTGTCAAGCTGTGCTCCACCTCAGAAGGATATCAATAAAAAAGGCTTGGAGACCTCAAATGCTCAGCTTTCAGAGCATTCATTCCTTCTATATCAATCCATCCCTTCTAATCCTGTATAACATTGCTATTAAGAATAATCAAATAGGAGAAAAATGCAGTCCATGAAAAAGAGAAACAAAACTTAACAAGAGAAAACTAGTAAGTAAAACAAAACTTTCAAAAAGAAAACCAGGGGTGCCTGGGTGGCTCAGTTGGTTAAGCATCTGCCTTTGGCTCAGGTCATGAACTCAGGGTCCTGGGATCAAGCCCTATCTTGGGGCTCTCTGCTCAGCGGGGAGTCTGCTTCTCCCTCTCCCTCTGCTCCTCCCCGCCATTCGTGCTTTCTTTCTCAGATACATAAATAAAATCTTTAAAAAACAAACAAACAAAAAACCAAAAAGAAAACCAATAGCTAAGGAGAAAGAGTTAATAGAGGGAAAAAGTAAGACATTAGATTGGATACCACCTTTTTCCAGATACATACCATTGAGGCATACAAGATAAGAAGAAAATAAAAATAAGACATAGCTACATTCACATGAGGTAACCATCTCTATGGAATAGAAATAAAACTGGAAAGCAAAATAAAAGTGGAGGAGAACCAGCCAGAAACTAGCTGAAGGTATGTGTAGTATGTGAACCTGTGCAAGGTTCACTACATCACAGCAGGGGTTTCTATCAGTTGTACTTGTTTGTGAAAGAACCAACTTACTGATGAAGGCTATAGGTTTATAGAAAGCTACAGCATTGGGAAGAAAAGACCCAGAGACCAAGAACTCAACCAATGGGTAAAGAAAAAATGAAAAAAAAAAAAAAAATGGAAACACAACATACAAAAAGCAGTTCTAAAAGGGAAATTGATAATAAGTGCCTACATTAAAAAAAAAAAAAAAGACAGATCTCAAACCACCTAACTTTACATCTCAAAGAACTAGAAAAGTAAGAACAAACTAAGCCCAAAGTTAGAAGAAAAGAAATGATAACAGAGCAGAAACAAGTGCAATAAACCAAAAGCTATAGAAAAGATCACCAACAAAAAAATATGTTTTTAAAAAATATGTAAAAACTGACAAACCTTTAACTACATTAAAAAGAGAGAGAGAAAAAGAAAACTCAAATAAAATCAGAAATGAAAGGGCTACATTACAACTGGTAACATAGAAATATAAATGATCAAAGAAACTACTATTATGAACAATTGTATGCTAACCAACTGGATACCCCAGAAGAAATACATTCCTAGAAACACACAATCTACCAAGACTGAATCATGAAAAAATAGACAATCTGAACAGATCACCGATGAATAAGAAAACTGAACCAGTAATCAAAAACTCCTAATTAAAAAAAGACCCAACCTGACGGCTTTACTGGTGAATTCTACCAAACATTTAAAGAGGAATTAATGCCTATTGTTCTCAAACTCTTCTAAAAAATTTAAGAGGAGGGAAAGCTTCCAAACTCAATCTATGAGGCCAGCACTACCTTGATACCAAAGCCAGACAAGGAGATTACAAGAAAAGAAAATTACAGGCCAATATCCCTGATCAATATAGATGCAAAAATCTTCAACAAAACCCTAGGAATCTGAATTCAACAACGAATTAATAGGATTTTACATCATTATCAAGTGGGCTTTATCTCTGGGATGCTAGGATGGTTCAAATATGCAAATCAGTAAATGTGATACACCACTTTAGTGGAATTAAGGATAAAAATATGACCAGGTCAATAGAAGAAGAAAAGAATTTGACAAAATTCAACATCCATTTATGACAAAAACTCTCAAAATACTGTATATAGAGGTAATGTATTTCAACATAATAAAGGCCACGTATGACAAGCCTACAGTTAACATCACACTCAGTGTAAAAAGCTGAAGGTTTTTCCTCTAAGATCAGGAACAAGCCAAAGGTGCCCACTCTTATCGTATCTTTTTCAACACGGTACTGGAAGTCTTAGAGTATTTAAGCAAGAAAAAGAAGTAAAATGTATCCAAATTAGAAAGGAAGAGTTAAAATTTTCTGTTTGCAGATGACATGATCTTATATAAAGTGAACCCTAAAAAACTCCACCAAAAAGCTGTTAGAACTAATACATAAATTCAGTAAAGTTGTAGAATACAAAATCAATATACAAAAATCTGTTGCATTTCTATATATAAACAATGAACTATCTGAAAAAAGTGAAACAATCTCATTTACAATGGCATCAAAAAATAATAAAATATGTAGGATAAAATTTAACTAAGGATATGAAAGATCTACAAACTGACATTGTACATAAGACACTGATGAAAGAAACTGAGGAAGACAAAGATATGGAAAGATATCCTGTGTTTATGGATTGGGATATTTAATAATGTCAAAATGTCTATACTACCCAAAGCAAACTAGAGATTCAATGAATCTCTATTAAAATTCCAGTGGCATTTTTCACAGATATAGAAAAAAAAATCCTAACGTTTGCACAAAGCCACGAAAGACCCCAAATAGTCAAAGCAATCTGGAAAAAGAAGAACAAAGCTGGAGGTATCACATTTCCTTATTTCAAACAATATTATAAAGCCATAGTATTCAAAGCAGTATGATACTGGCATAAAAAACAGACACATATACAAATAAAACAGAATGAAGAGCCCAGAAAAAAACTTTTGACAAGGATGTCAACAACACACATGGGGGAAAAAATCATCTCTTCAACAAATGGTGTTAGGAAAACTGGACAGCCACATGCAAAAGAATTAAATTGGCTGGACCCCTATCTTACACCACTTACAAAATTAAATTGAAATGGATTAAGGACTTAAATACAAGAACTAAAACTATAAAACTCCCAGAAGAAATATAGGGAAGATTCTCCTTGACACTGGCTTGGCATTTTTTTTTTTTTTTTTTTTTACACATGACACCAAAAGCACAGGAAACAAAGTAAAAAATCAAGTGGGACTATGTTAAGTTAAAAGGCTTCTGTACAGCAAACAAAACAAAACAAAAACTCTCAATAATTTGAAAAGCCAACCTACTTAATGAGAGAAAATCTATTTCAGACCATTTATGTGATAACCACTAATGTGATAAGACGTTAATATCCAAAATATATAAGGAATTTCTGTAACTCGGAAGGTAAAAACCAAATGATGTAAACTTTAAGTATATATATAATTTTTTAAAAACTAAATAAAAGAAAGCATGAAAATACTTTTAAATTGATAAGAAAAAATGACTTTGGATCTAGACTATGATACTTAGATAATCCTTGTATGAATGGATTGAATAGAAAACGGAATGTGAGTTCATGGAAACAGGAATGTGCACTTAAGATTTGCTATGAAGAATAGGAGGGCAGAGCTGGAAGGTAGGGCTCTATTTTATCGTGTGTTTTCTTCTTTTCTAAGATAAGCAATATTATGCAATGTTCATATGCTATTAAAGTAGAGGGAAATAATGATAATTCATGGGAAAGAGGAGATAATTGTAGCTGCAAAGCCCCTAAATGTGTAAGAGTAAATGGCATCCAGGGGTGCCTGGGTGTCTCAGTTGGTTAAGTGTCTGCCTTTTGGCTCAGGTCATGATGTCAAGGTCTTGGGATCACTTCTCCCTCTCCCTCTGCAGCACCCCCCCATGCTCTTTCACTCTCTCTCAAATAAATAAATAAAATCTTCTTCAAAAAAGAGTAAGTGGCATCCATTTGGCAAGTGTGTGGGTGATGGGAACTCCTATGTAAGAGCTGCTTCCGTTATTACATGTTAATAGAGAGGAACACAGAGTATGTAAAGACAGACGCAAATAGGCTAGCAAGAGAAAGAGGTAATTTTCATTTGATCGCTTCTATGTCCTCTATTAATTATTTGGGAAGATTATTAGCTTTAAAATGAGGATGATGTGGGTATTAGGAATGAAGAGTGATAAGATGTGAAATAGTTCTCAGAAAAACTGAATTGTCTAAAAATTTTTTGGTAGTGGTGAATGTGACTTGAGATTTATAGTCATAGAATTTAAGTTCTACTCAGCAGTAAATTTACTGCAGTACTAATGAAGCTTAAATATGAGGGCCTCTAACTGACCCCAACCCCTTGTAAAGTCTTTTGAGTGTCTCTAACAGTGTTTTCAAATGGTCATACATTTTTTATAGAGTTTGTAAAAATAAGATATTTTAACCAAAATTTATTAAGACTATTTTCTCTTTCTGACATAATTTATCCTTGTCAAGTGGCATTGAATTGGTTGTGGGAATTCTATATTCATAACCTTGTATTCTTCATGAAGAGATCTCACATTCTATAACACTTAGGGCTCTACTAATTATTTATATCCCATCTTCTTGTCCTTTAGGGCCCACCAAAACATGATCCACCCATGGTGAAATTAATTAACACAGCTGTGTTTTACTTTAGTCACATTCAGTTGTTGGGATCCTGCTTTAGTTAAATGATAGGGTTTTTCAAGTCACAGAAATAAAATTTGAAGGTTATTTAAATGAATGCTTATTTTGGTCAGATATTAACTAGGTTCTGTATAAAAAAGAAGGAAGGACAAAAAGGTGGGATATAAAAAATTAGTAGGGATAATAGACTGGTCATCTTAAAGTGTCAAATACTTGTTGGAGGGTAATAGTAGAGTAAGTAAGCTGGAAAGAAAGGTATCAGTTGTGAGAGAGTGGATTCTTAAAATTGAAACCAGGAGGTGACTCCATTAATGGAAATGGTAAGATGTAAGGGTAAAACTATAAGAGAAGGTGGTTGGTATGAGATGGAAGAAAAGATTGTTGGGAATGTGGAGGTCTAAAAATTGAGAATCCAAGTTCTTTCATGTACTAAATACAGACCAAATTCAGGTTTTGATTGCCTCTGCACAGACACAGAGAGAATGGAAATGGGAAGAGCAATTTATTTGTAATATTTTAATTCCTTAAAAAATGTCTAAAATAGGCTAAAATATTGGTGAGTAGTTAATTTTGAATGGTGCGTATAGCATTTTCTCTTTCAATAGCTGAAAAAGTAAAAAATAAAATAAAAGCAAAATAGTTTAAGAATATTCATTGAAAAATGTGCTGGTAAATGCTGAAAAAATAATATTCTATACTCCTGTGAAGTAACTCAAATTAATAGGCTGGTAAGATATAGCTAAGCAAGTATGAAAAACACCATACCCTGCGGATTCATTCTAAGTATTCCAGCCTATTTAACAACTTCAATAATATTCTAATTGCTATCTCTACAAATAAATCACTATCCTGTTAACTCTTGATAAACACATTTCATAAAATATACCAGTATGTCTTTATGGTATTCAATAGCTTTTTTGCTCATTTCCCTTGATTATCAACCCCATCTTTGGATCACTGCAGTTACAATGGCATTGTCTTGCTTCAGGCACAGTAGAGCATTAGGAGTAGATATTTTACAGAGCTTGAAAGTAAGAAAATGGCTATACAGAAATTCATACCACACGGTTAACTTCAAGCAAACTAAATACAAATTAATCAATTTCAAGTCATCTTAAACAAGTTCATTTTCCTTGACTTAGGTTACTGAAGCCTGCCTATCATGTGAATAAGCAATCAAGTAAAGTTGCTTGCTCAAGTCAAATGTCCCAAATGTAAAAGGTCCATTTCTAAAGGATGCTGGCTTATCTGAAAGACAAAATTACTAATTACACATTGTACTACAAGGTAAACAATGATGTATCATTATCATCACCAAAAGGGCTTGCAAATATTTGTATGCATAGTCATGAACAAAGATCTGTTAAGAAATAGGACATCTGGGAGCAAGATGGCGGAGGAGTAGGAGACCTGGATTTCGTCTCCTCTCAGGAATTCAGCTGGATAGGGATCAAACCATTCTGAACACCTACAAACCCAACAGGAGATCAAAGAAAAGAAGAGCAACAACTTTCTGAACAGAAAAGCGACCACTTTCTGGAAGGTAGGACGTGCGGAGAAGTGAATCCGAGGCGATATTCGGGAGGATAGACGGCGGGGGAGGGGCCTCCGTCGGCCGCTTCTGGCAAGTGATAGAGCAGTGGAGCACAAAATCGGAACTTTTAAAAGTCTGCTCCGCCGAGGGACGTCACTCTGGTGGCTAAGCGGGGGGTGGAACCCTCCGGGACAGTGTGGTCTCAGGACCCTCGGGGTCACAGAAGGACCGGGGGTGCCTGAGGGCGGCAGAGCTCCCAGGTATCGGAGCAGGGAAGCCGGCTGCAGAGGCGGAGCCCAGGCGCGGGCTCTCAGCTCGGGGTGGCCATAAACCGTGATCCGCGGCACAGCCGGGCCACTGCTCCTCCAGCAGGGACCCAACAAGCGGCAGATCCGGGGAGACTCACCTTCTTCCCCCAGGAGGAGCCGCGCGGGAGTGCACTGCAGGGATCTGCTGGGTTTGGAGACTCCATCCGGGGTCGGGTGCCAGGGATAGAAATGCGCGGTCACAGGCCGGGTGAGCACGGAGTGCAGCCGGAGACCGGGGAGACGGGAGTGACTGACGGCTTTTCTCTGGGGGCTCACTGAGGAGCAGGCCCGAGTTCTCGGCTCCTCCGGGGCGGAGATTGGGAGGCCGCCATTTTCACGCTCCGCCTCCAAAGCTGTACGGAAAGCTCGCAGGGAACAAAAGCCCCGGAGAGCAAACCCGAGCAGATTACTTAGCCAGGAGGGGCAAGGGCGGGGCAATTCCGCCTCCGGCAGAGACATTTGGGAACCACGGCAACAGGCCCCTCCCCAGAAGATCGGCGAGAACAGCCAGCCAAGACCAAGTTTACCGATCAATGAGAAGGGCAGAACTCCAGCGCTAGGGGAATACTGCACATAGAATTCACGGCTTTTTTACCATGATTCCTTAGTCTTTTAAAGTTAATTTTTTTTTTAACTGTCTTTTTGTCTTTTTATTTCTTTTTGAATTTTTCTTTTTCCCTTTTTCAAACAACATCTTATCAATCCCTTTTTTAAAAAAAAAAAACATTTTTATTTTTCATTTTTAGAGTCATATTCTATCCCTTCATAGTAGTTACCCATATTTTTGGCTTATATATATAAGTTGTTCTCTCTTTAAAATTTTGAGATAGTTTCTTCTAACAGATTAAAATATACCCTAAATCTCTAGTATATGGTGTTTTCTATTCCCCTGCCTGATCACATCCTCTCCCTTTTTTTTTCTTTTTCTTTTTTCTTTTTTTAAATCTTCTTCTTTCTTTTTCAAACAACTTCTTATCAATTCCTTTTATAAAATTTTTTATAATTTCCATTTTTACAGTCATTTTCTATCCCTTCATCATATCAACCCTTATTTTTGTACATATATCTTTTTCTTTCTTTAAAATTTTGGGAGACACTTTCTTCTAAAAGACCAAAACACACCCCAAATCTAGTGTGTGGCACTGATCTATATACCATATAGATCATATTTGATCACATTCTGGTTTTTCTTTTGTTGTTGTTGTTTTGTTTTGTTTGTTTTTGTTTTTATCTTTATCTTTTTCTTTTTTTTTCTTTTTCTTTTTTCTCTCTTTCCCCTTCTTATCCCACTGCTTCAGGTCTTTTCTGATTTGTTTAGAGTATATTTTCTGGGGACGTGGTTACTCTGCTAGCATTTTGTTCTCTCATTAATCTATTCTCCTCTGCACAAAATGACGAGACGGAAAAAATCACCTCAACAAAAAGAACAAGAGGCAGTACCGACTGCCAGGGACCTACTCAATACGGACATTAGTACGATGTCAGATCTAGAGTTCAGAATCATCACTTTAAAGATACTAGCTGGGCTTGAAAAAAATATGGAAGTTATTAGAGAAACTCTTTCTGGAGAAGTAAAAGAGCTAAAATCCAACCAAGTAGAAATCAAAAAGGCTATTAATGAGGTGCAATCAAAATTGGGGGCGCTAACTGCTAGAATAAATGAGGCAGAAGAGAGAATCAGTAATATAGAAGATGAAATGCTGGAAAATAAAGAAGCTGAGAAAAAGAGAGATAAACAACTACTGGATCATGAGGGCAGAATTCGAGAGATAAGCGATACCATAAGACGAAACAACATTAGAATAATTGGGATCCCAGAAGAAGAAGAAAGAGAGAGAGGGGCAGAAGGTATAATGGAGCAAATTATAGCAGAGAACTTCCCTAATTTGGGGAAAGAAACAGGCATGAAAATCCAGGAAGCACAGAGAACCCCTCTCAAAATCAATAAAAATAGGTCAACTCCCCGACATCTAATAGTAAAACTTACGAGTCTCAGAGACAAAGAGAAAATCCTGAAAGCAGCTCGGGAGAAGAGATATGTAACCTACAAGGGTAGAAACATTAGATTGGCAACAGACCTATCCACAGAGACCTGGCAGGCCAGAAAGGACTGGCAGGATATATTCAGAGCACTAAATGAGAAAAATATGCAGCCAAGAATACTCTATCCAGCTAGGCTGTCATTGAAAATTGAAGGAGAGATAAAAAGCTTCCAGGACAAACAAAATCTAAAGGAATTTGCAAACACAAAACCAGCCCTACAGGAAATCTTGAAAGGGGTCCTCTAAGCAAAGAGAGACCCTAAAAGCAACATAGACCAGAAAGGAACACAGACAATATACGGTAACAGTCACCTTACAGGCAATACAATGGCACTAAATTCCTATCTTTCAATAGTTACCTTGAATGTAAATGGGCTAAATGCCCCAATCAAAAGACACAGGCTAACAGACTGGATTAAAAAACAAGATCCATCGATATGCTGTCTGCAAGAGACTCATTTTAGACCCAAAGACACCCCCAGATTGAAAGTGAGGGGGTGGAAAACCATTTACCATGCTAATGGACACCAAAAGAAAGCTGGGGTGGCAATCCTTATATCAGAAAAATTAGATTTTAAACCAAAGACTGTAATAAGAGATGAGGAAGGACACTATATCATACTTAAAGGATCTATCCAACAAGAAGATCTAACAATTGTAAATATCTATGCCCCTAACATGGGAGCAGCCAATTATATAAGGCAATTAATAACAAAAGCAAAGAAACACATCGACAACAATACAATAATAGTGGGGGACTTTAACATCCCCCTCACTGAAATGGACAGATCATCTAAGCAAAAGATCAACAAGGAAATAAAGACTTTAAATGACACACTGGACCAAATGGACTTCACAGACATATTCAGAACATTCCACCCCAAAGCAACGGAATACACATTCTTCTCTAGTGCCCATGGAACATTCTCCAGAATCGATCACATCCTAGGTCATAAATCAGGTTTCAACCGGTACCAAAAGATTGGGATCATTCCCTGCCTATTTTCAGACCACAATGCTTTGAAACTAGAACTCAATCCCAAGAGGAAAGTCGGAAAGAACTCAAATACATGGAGGCTAAAGAGCATCCTACTGAAGAATGAATGGGTCAACCAGGAAATTAAAGAAGAATTAAAAAAATACATGGAAACCAATGAAAATGAAAACACAACTGTTCAAAATCTTTGGGATGCAGCAAAGGCAGTCCTAAGAGGAAAGTATATAGCAATACAAGCCTTTCTCAAGAAACAAGAAAGGTCTCAAGTACACAACCTAACCCTACACCTAAAGGAGCTGGAGAAAGAACAGCAAATAAAGCCTAAACCCAGCAGGAGAAGAGAAATCATAAAGATCAGAGCAGAAATCAATGAAATAGAAACTAAAAGAACAGTAGAACAGATCAACGAAACTAGGAGCTGGTTCTTTGAAAGAATTAACAAGATTGATAAACCCCTGGCCAGACTTATCAAAAAGAGAAGAGAAATGACCCAAATCAACAAAATCATGAATGAAAGAGGAGAGATCACAACCAACATCAAAGAAATAAAAACAATTATAAGAACATATTATGAGCAACTCTATGCCAGCAAATTAGATAACCTGGAAGAGATGGATGCATTCCTAGAGATGTATCAACTACCAAAACTGAACCAGGATGAAATAGAAAACCTGAACAGACTTATAACCACTAAGGAAATTGAAGCAGTCATCAAAAATCTCCCAAAAAACAAAAGCCCAGGGCCAGATGGCTTCCCAGGGGAATTCTACCAAACATTTCAAGAAGAATTAATACCTATTCTTCTGAAACTGTTCCAAAAAATCGAAACGGAAGGAAAACTTCCAAACTCATTTTATGAGGCCAGCATTACCTTGATCCCCAAACCAGACAAAGACCCCATCAAAAAGGAGAATTACAGACCAATATCCCTGATGAACATGGATGCAAAAATTCTCACCAAAATACTAGCCAATAGGATCCAACAGTACATTAAAAGGATTATTCACCATGACCAAGTGGGATTTATCCCTGGGCTGCAAGGTTGGTTCAACATCCGCAAATCAATCAATGTGATACAGTACATTAACAAAGGAAAGAACAAGAATCATATGATCCTCTCAATAGATGCAGAAAAAGCTTTTGACAAAGTACAGCATCCTTTCTTGATCAAAACTCTTCAGAGTATAGGGATAGAGGGTACATACCTCAATATCATAAAAGCCATCTATGAAAAACCTACAGCAAATATTATTCTCAATGGGGAAAAACTGAGAGCTTTCCCCCTAAGGTCAGGAACGCGGCAGGGATGTCCACTATCACCACTGCTATTCAACATAGTATTGGAAGTCCTAGCCACAGCAATCAGACAACAAAAAGAAATCAAAGGCATCCAAATTGGCAAAGAAGAAGTCAAACTCTCACTCTTTGCAGATGATATGATACTTTATGTGGAAAACCCAAAAGACTCCACCCCAAAACTGCTAGAACTCATACAGGAATTCAGTAAAGTGGCAGGATATAAAATCAATGCACAGAAGTCAGTGGCATTCCTATACACCAACAACAAGACAGAAGAAAGAGAAATTAAGGAGTCGATCCCATTTACAATTGCACCCAAAACCATAAGATACCTAGGAATAAATCTAACCAAAGAGACAAAGGATCTTTACTCAGAAAACTATAAAATACTCATGAAAGAAATTGAGGAAGACACAAAGAAATGGAAAAACGTTCCATGCTCATGGATTGGAAGAACAAATATTGTGAAGATGTCAATGCTACCTAGAGCAATCTACACATTCAATGCAATCCCCATCAAAATACCATCCACTTTTTTCAAAGAAATGGAACAAATAATCCTAAAATTTGTATGGAACCAGAAAAGACCCCGCATAGCCAGAGGAATATTGAAAAAGAAAAGCAAAGCTGGTGGCATCACAATTCCGGACTTCAAGCTCTATTACAAAGCTGTCATCATCAAGACAGCATGGTACTGGCACAAAAACAGACACATAGATCAATGGAACAGAATAGAGAGCCCAGAAATGGACCCTCAACTCTATGGTCAACTCATCTTCGACAAAGCAGGAAAGAATGTCCAATGGAACAAAGACAGTCTCTTCAACAAATGGTGTTGGGAAAATTGGATAGACACATGCAGAAGAATGAAACTGGACCACTTCCTTACACCACACACAAAAATAGACTCCAAATGGCTGAAAGACCTCAATGTGAGACAGGAGTCCATCAAAATCCTAAAGGAGAACACAGGCAACAACCTCTTTGACCTCAGCCGAAGCAACTTCTTCCTAGAAACATCGCCAAAGGCAAGGGAAGCAAGGGCAAAAATGAACTATTGGGACTTCATCAAGATAAAAAGCTTTTGCAAAGCAAAGGAAACAGTTAAGAAAACCAAAAGACAACCGACAGAATGGGAGAAGATATTTGCAAATGACATATCAGATAAAGGGCTAGTATCCAAAATCTATAAAGAACTCATCAAACTCAACACCCAAAGAACAAAGAATCCAATTAAGAAATGGGCAGAAGACATGAACAGACATTTTTCCAAAGAAGACATCCAAATGGCCAACAGACACATGAAAAAGTGCTCAATATCGCTCGGCATCAGGGAAATCCAAATCAAAACCTCAATGAGGTATCACCTCACACCAGTCAGAATGGCTAAAATTAACAAGTCAGGAAACGACAGATGTTGGCGGGGATGCGGAGAAAGGGGAACCCTCCTACACTGTTGGTGGGAATGCAAACTGGTGCAGCCACTCTGGAAAACTGTATGGAGGTTCCTCAAAAAGTTGAAAATAGAGCTACCATATGATCCAGCAATTGCACTACTGGGTATTTACCCCAAAGATACAAAAGTAGGGATCCGAAGGGGTACGTGCACCCCGATGTTTATAGCAGCAATGTCCACAATAGCCAAACTGTGGAAAGAGCCAAGATGTCCATCGACAGATGAATGGATAAAGAAGATGTGGTATATATATACAATGGAATATTATGCAGCCATCAAAAGGAATGAGATCTTGCCATTTGCAACAACGTGGATGGAACTGGAGGGTATTATGTTGAGTGAAATAAGTCAAACAGAGAAAGACATGTATCATATGATCTCACTGATATGAGGAATTCTTAATCGCAGGAAACAAACTGAGTGTTGTTGGAGTGGGGGGTGGGGTGGGAGGGATGGGGTGACTGGGTGATAGACACTGGGGAGTGTATGTGCTCTGGTAAGCGCTGTGAATTGTGCAAGACTGTTGAATCTCAGATCTGTACCTCTGAAACAAATAATGCAATATATGTTAAGAAAAAAAAAAAAGAAGAAGAAGAAGAAGAAGGTAGCAGGAGGGGAAGAATGAAGCGGGGGAAATCGGAGGGGTAGACGAACCATGAGAGACGATGGACTCTGAAAAACAAACAGGGTTCTAGAGGGGAGGGGGGTGGGAGGATGGGTTAGCCTGGTGGTGGGTATTTAGGAGGGCACATTCTGCATGGAGCACTGGGTGTTGTGCACAAACAATGAATCATGGAACACTTCATCTAAAACTAATGTTGTAATGTAAGGGGATTAACATAAGAATAAAAAAATTAAAAAAAAAAAAAAAAGAAATAGGACATCTATCTTTCAATGTTGCCATTTTTATTTATTTATTTATTTATTTATTTATTTATTTATTTATTTTTAAAGATTTTATTTATTTATTTGAGAGAGAGAATGAGATAGAGAGAGCATGAGAGGGGGGAGGGTCAGAGGGAGAAGCAGGCTCCCTGCTGAGCAGGGAGCCCAATGCGGGACTCGATCCAGGGACTCCGGGATCATACCTGAGCTGAAGGCAGTCGCTTAACCAACTGAGCCACCCAGGCGCCCCCAATGTTGCCATTTTTAAAATGAACTATATATGAACAATAGATCATATACTGAATTGATTATGTAATTCATTCAAATAGTGTAACAGTTGGAAATGACCTCAAATAGTGAGATGGTAGTCTAGTGGAATCTTAGAATATATGTATCAGTCAAAATTTGGGGAATTTTCATGAGGGCATTCAATAGATGTATGAGCATGCGTGATTTGCTTAAAAAGTTATTATTATTTTTAGACTTAAGGAAAAAAGAAGCTGGGATTAGGGGAAGGTGATTCAGATAAATGGAAGAATAAAAAGTAAAAAATAAAAGAGTAAGAAGGACAGAGTTCTTTTGAGAAAGCAGTGGTATAGCCAAATAGAGATGGAGAATTAAAGTAATAGGCTTTTGATTTTTTTTTTTTTTTGTAAGTAGTAAATGTCATGTCCACAGTTTGCTATAACATGTCAGAAATAGGAATCAAGACTTGCCAGTGGAGATAGAGAGGCAGTATTTCTGAGAAAGAACATAAATTTTGGATTCAGATACACCCACAATCAAATTCTAATTGTTCTTTATGTAATACGGGGGGATGGTTTCATACACAATTTCCCTATCTGTGAAATTTGGGTAATAAAACCTACCATTAAGGTTGTTACAAAGATCAGATTTAAATATATTGAGAATAATATATACACTGTACTTATGCACACTGAATAACATACACAAATGATTTAATAAGTCATTTTTTGTTAATCGGAAAGTATCAACAGCATGGATCTTTATTACAGTGCCATCTGGTTTAATGAAATGGAAGACAATGAGAAAAAGAAAGACAAGTAAAAAAGGTAAATAATCATTAACACTACTTTGGAGAAAAATGAGATTCACAGGTGACATCAGAACAAACATAGCAGAGTGAATAGAAGCACAGAGATACTGAAGCAAAGAAAGAAGTAAGGATAACAAATTTTTATATTCAGCTTTCATTAGTTCATTATGTGATTTATTTAACACCTACTGAGAACACAGATAAGCACACAGACACACACAAACACACACAATGCCTAAAAGCAAGGAGCTTAGCTGAGAGGAAACATAAACAAACCATCAGTAACTGTACAGAGTGAGACAAGTCCTGGGCAAAAAGTATATGAAATCAGAGGAGGTTAGTTAAATGAATACTTATGAGCATTGATTGCATATCAAATGCTATGCTAGGTGACTGGGATACAAAGATGAATTAAAACTAAGCTTCCCAATTTATATGCTCACGAAGGAAAAAAGACACTCAAAATAACAGATCTTGGTACAATCATTAGTACAATAATAGAAAAAAACAGAAGAAGCATTTAATACCACCTTGTTTGGGGAATAGGGGAAAATAAATTACCAACAGGGAAAGCACCTGGGAAGACTTAATGTCTGACCTATTGTATGAATGATCAATTAATCATATATATATTTTATAAGCCAGAAAAAGAGGAAAAGGGGGAGGGGAAGGAAATTTCAATCAGATGAATACCACAGACAAAGATTAAAGCTTAAAACAATATAAGTTTGGATATATTAGCATTTTAATAGGCTAGAACATTGAGATCATGGAAAGAGGTGGTACAGGGGAGTCTGAAGTTTTACAAGTAACAGATTAAAGTGTCTAATGTAACAGTCTGGGAGCTTAGACTTTATGCTATAGTCGGGAGGGAGACTCTGAAACTTTTATTTGGAGTAAGGCAGACTAGTTGGAAGCCTATTTTAATATTCCAATTAAGAGACAATTAGGGCATGATTTATTTCATTGGTAATTAAAACAGACAGAAAGAAAAGCACCATTTAAAAGGCAGACTTAAAGAAGCTGGTAAGATGTTGGCTGTAAGCAGGTAGAGAGATAGCTTATAGGATGATGCCTCAAACAAGCAACTTGATGGGTAATGGTGTCAAGATGTGATGTTGGGGGAGAGAGGAGATAGTCAAAATGATACTATCAGGAGAAATAAAGATGTGAATAGAGATTAAAAAGTAAAGAAAAGTATGACAGATGTTAAGATAATGAGAGTAGATAAAATCTCTGGAATTGAAAGTAGACCAAGGACGTAAATGGGCTGCGGATAGAATCCTGAGCTAATCTATTAGAGACAGGCAGAGATAAATGAGCCACTGTAGCATTCCTAGAGAGAACAGCTTCATAGACTTAAAGAGAGAACCAAGGGAGTGACATGCTGAATCTCAAAAAGAGATAGTATCAGAGAAAGCATAGACACAAATGCTTGGTTCACCATGGAGGAAAAAAGACATACAATAACACTAAAAGCATCCAGTGGATTTAGAAAGGGAGAAGTTTGTTGTTGCTGTTATTGTTGTTTTTAACTTCAGTGAGATAAATTTTGGTAGCATGGGAGTTTCAAAAGCCAGACTGCTGTGTGTCAAAAAGTGATTAATAGTCAAGCAAATACTGTTAATAATCTAGCAAATATTGCTAATTATGTGGAAATTTTAATGGGAATGTAAGGGAAATACTGCATGACTGCTGAAAATACAACTAGAACGAAGGCAAGTCTTTCATTTTAGCTTGGAAGAGGGTTAATGATGAATATAGGCTGAAGGAAAAAAGTAATGAAGATGTCAGAAATAGAAGTGATAAGAATAACACTACATCCTGAGCAGGGCAAAAGGGATTAAGATCAAGAGCAGAGAAAGAGGTGTTGGCCTTAAAGAGGAAGTACCATTTACCACTTAAATGTAAAGAGGGAGGAAAGTGGTTTGCAGATATTATCACAGTAGGATACATTTGTTTGATAAAATACATCATGTTTTCAACTTTTCCTTCCAATATGAGTAACCTATAGTATAAAGAAAATTAAAGTTTTCTTTCTGAGTTTATCTTGTTTGGGATTTATTATGATGTCTGAATCTAAGGATTCATACTTTAAAGCATTATGGACTGTTACCTGCCATTGTCTCTTTGAATATTGCTTTCCCATTTTCTCATTTATTTCCCATTCTCTTCTCCATAATTCTTAACATTTCTTCCATATGTTTTGTCTCTTTTGCTCTCCGTGCTGCATTCTGGGTTCCTTTTCACGTTTCCAAGTGTACTGATTCTTTTCCCTCCCAGCTGCATTTGCTATTTAATTAATAAAATCTTTAATCAAAATGAATCCAATTTTGGTGAGTTCTTTTTCAAACCTTCCTGAACTGTTCTGATAGTGTTCTATTAGTTTGTTTTATTCCCTTTAACCATTTTAAACTTATTAGGCAGAGTTATTCTAATACTATCATTTGAAATTATTGGGGGTGAAAATATACTGCTGATTATTTCTAACTCTCATTTATGTTGGAATTTTCCCTATTGTTTTATATTTTGTGAGCTCATCTTTAAAAGCTTTACTTTATCTGAGAAAGTAGGCCTCAGCCAATTTATTTTTCTAGAGAATATTTATCAAAGTAAGATAATTTCTTAAAATGATAATTTCTTAGTTAAGACCACCTAGATGGTATATATAAATGAAGATATCAAAGAATTGTGAAAAAAAGCCAGACTCTTCTCACTTGTTTTTCCCTATCCAGGTTTCAGGCTTAGGCAAACACACTTTCTTGTCTCTGCCTTTGCTTGTGGGTATATTTTTTTCTGCTCTCCCCATTCAAATGCCTTACTTTATCCAGCTCCCTTACTTGCTCAGATTCATAGCCCATGGCCTATATCTGAAGACACTAAAATTTAATTACCCTGTTTACCAAGATCAGCAAAGTTATTCTCCAATTCATATTTTCAGAGCAGCCAAATATCAACTAAAAATTTAACTTGAAGTTGTTAAGTTTTCTTTGCATTAGTCCCTGAGGGTTTCCTTTACTTTCGCATAAGCACAACATGGCATTTAAAGAATGTATATCCTATTTATGCTCCATTTATAAGTGTCTTACATTCTCTATTATCAACATTGCAGGAAATGTAAATTCTCATTACTTTTTTATCTACTTACTCTTTTTAGATATTTCATCCTGTCCTTCTGTTTAATTTTATGAATCAAAATTTATGTCTTCCTCACCTTTATGCTATAGACCTATGTATCTAATTTTTACTTTTCATTTCCATTTGAAGAGCTAATAAGAATCTGAAATTTAATATGGCCCAAAGAGACATAATTATATCTTCTCCAAAATCCTCCTCACACTTTCCTCAAGTCCTTGTTACCTCAGCAAACAGCCTGACCGTTTTTTCCCCTCACATTTATATTCCATCTATCAAAAGATTTGGTTGGCACTTCCTCTGAAATATATCTGAAATTAGCTATTACCATTTTTATTGAAAAAAAACCTTGATCTATGTCATCATTATTATAATTTTTCTGAATTACCAAAAAAGCCGTCATCCTTCCTATATGCACTAAAGTCCATCCTTCACTAAGCTGCTCAACAGATCTTTCTAAAATAAAATGTAAGATACTTTAAATGCATTCAATGTTTTCATCTATATTCCTTTATCACAGCCCACTTATGGGCTTGCAGTATCTGGGCCCTGTCTGCTTTGCCAACATTTGTCTCCTTAAATTACCCTACCCACATATAATTTTCCGGAAACACTGACCTCCATTCTGTTTTCAGAACACATAGGATCTTTATCCATCACTGGGCTTTTTGCATGTTTCTTCCCCAGATCAGCTTAAAGCTGGCATGTCTTCTTCATTCAAGTCTCAATTCAAATGTTACCTTCTTAGAGACAGGTGTTCCTAAAGGTCCTTGCTAAAGCAGAGCTCCCAATCTTTCCCTGGCCCTGTCACTCAAGCACATTATCCATTTTTTTTCTTCCTCACAAGAGTATCAGTGACTGAATTTTTAAAAAATTATCGTTTCACATGTTTATTATCTATTTAGGAGAATATACATTTAAATGATATCCCCAGCACTTAAACAGCATTTCATATAAAGCAAGTGTTCAGGACACACAAACACACACACATGCACAAACACATATACACTCTCACAAACATACATTTGATATTCAGGTCTACATTTTCTTTAAGTATAAACCTTGATTATAAAGTTAGTCATAAGCATAAAGTTATAATATTAGTCTACTGGCCATAACTATGAGATTATAAAATCACTACATAAAGTAAAAATAAAGATACATGAAACTATTTCTGATGTTAACCATGAAATAATGAAAACAATTGACCTTTATATTATTTTTTGTATCTCTTATAATGTATAATGTGTAACAAATGAATATTTTCTACCAAAAATGCCATTCAACAAATATTTAATGCACATCAACAATGTGTCTGTAGATTAGTGACTAGATTAGTCCTTGAGGATTCAATAATAGGGGGAAATACAGACAGGTCCTACCTGCAAGCATTTATAAGGCAGTGGGTGTGCAGCCATGCAAAAAGTGTACATTTTATCTTTTTTTTTACTTTATGTAAAAAAAAAATTACCAAAGCTATCCTATTTCTAAGAGGAAAAATAATTAAATAAATTTGAGATCATCATAGAAGGCAGAATACTTCTAGAAAACCACAGAAATGAATGGGGGAAAGAAATCACAGGTAATAAGTCACTAATGGCTAAAATGAGCTGCAGCTCCAAAATTTCCTGCTAGCTAAAGCCATTCCTGCCTTTCTAATCATATTTATTAGGCTGCTAAGAAAGTTTAGCTTCTGTAATAATTATTACCTTGGGGGTTCATTGAAAGCAGGAACTTTCCCTTTTTTTTAATATAAAGATTTTATTTATTATTTGACAGAGAGAGAATGAGAGAGAGCAAGCACATGAGACGGGGGAGGGTCAGAGGGAGAAGCAGACTCCCTGCCGAGCAGGGAGCCCGATGTGGGACTCGATCCAGGGACTCCAGGATCATGACCTGAGCCGAAGGCAGTTGCTTAACCAACTGAGCCACCCAGGCGCCCCAGGAACTTTCCCTTTTATATATATATATGTATATATAGAAACTTTATGCATATAATATGAATTCAATAATAGATTAATAAATTATTGAATGTATTTTTTGTTGGACTGAATTAACAATTTATGTAATTTAATCTCTGTTTTTAAACATAATATTTTATCGAAGTAGAACTTTTATAAAGAAGAGTATGCAAATCAAAGAATACACCTTATTACATTTCACTGTGAACGGACCAGTAATGCCTTCATTCAGACAGAAAAAACTGAACACTGTCAGCAGAAATTCCTATGTGTGCTCTCCCAGTGACTGCCATCCAATAGGAGCTGCAATCCTGATGCCTATCACCATCATGAAAATTTGTTAGTTTTTGAACAGGATCACATTGTATATACTATTACTGTGTCTTCTTTTGCTCAATATTATGATTACAAGATTCACCCAAGTTGTTCTATGTAGCTGAATTCTGTTCATTTGGCTCTTGATATTGGCTCAGGTCATAATCTCAGAGTCATGAGATCAAGCCCCATGTTGGGCTCTGTACTGCACATGGAGCCTGCTTAGCATTCTCCCTCACCCTCTCCCTCTGCTCCCTACCACTTGCTCTATCAAAAGAAAAATTTAAAGTCTTACTTCTTATTAACTACTGTTAATATCTAGTAATGTTTCAATTATCTAGCTATCTATATTTTGGTTAGCACTATACAGTTTAATGATTATTTAATCTTTTTCTTGTTTAAATATATCATAGAGCTGTTTATGATCATGAATCACCTAAAAATTATGCTTACTTTCACCTGATAATCATTTTATTAAATTATAAAACAATATTACATTAGGAAATTAGCTATAATCACAATAGAAATTTTGATTTATTTGATTAGAACTTGATTTTTTCTCATTAATGAATCATATTCAAAAATTTTATATAATCCTACATTTATTCATTTTAATAATATATTTTTTCAAGACTTACTATAAAGCTATAGTAATCAAGACAGTGGGGCTTATTAGTGAAAGAACAGACAAATATATCAATGCAACAGAACAGAGAGCCCAAAAATAGACCCACAGAAATGCAGTCAAATGATCTTTGACAAAGAAGCAAAGGCAATAAAGTGGAGCAAAGATCACCTTTTCAACAAATGGTGTTGGAACAACTGAACATCCATGTACAAAAAAATGAAGCTAGACACAGACCTACACTTTCCATAAAAATTAACTAAAAATGCATCATAGACCTAAATGTAAAATGCAAACTATAAAATCCCTGAAGATAACATAAGAGAAAAACTAGATGAGCTTGGGTATGGCAATGATCTTTTAGATACAATACCAAGGCACAATCCATGAAAGAAATAAGCTGATAAGCTGGACGTCATTAAAATTAAAACCTTTGGCTCTGTGAAACCCAAGGTCAAAAATTTGAGAAGACAAGCCACAAACTGAGAGAAAATATTTGTAAAAGACACATCTGGTAAAGACCTGTTATCCAAAGCATACAAAATACTCTGAAAAGCCAACAGTAAGAAAAAAAAATTAAAAAATAGGTCAAAGACCTTAATGGACACCTCACTAAAGAAGATAAGTATACGAGCAATATTAAATAAGTATATGAAAATATGCTTCATATCATATGCCATTAGGGAAATGCAAATCAAAACAACAATAAGGTATCACTACATACCTATTAAAATGGCCAAAATCCAGAACAGTGACAATACTAAATGCTGGTGAGGATGTGGATCAACACGAACTTTCATTCATTGATATTGGGAATGCAAAATAATATAGCCCCTTTGGAAGATAGTTTGGCAATTTCCTACAAAACTAAACATATTCTTATCATATGATCCAGCAATTGTGTTTATTGGTATTTACCCAAAGGAGCTGAAACTTTTATCCACACAAAAATCTGCACATCAATACTTATAGCAGCTTTATCTATAATTGCCAAAACTTGGAAGCAACCAAGATGATCTTCAGTAGGTAAACGGATTAATAAACTATGATACATCCAGATATGGATAGTACTCAGTACTAAAAAGAAATGAGCTATCAAGCCATGAATGACATGGAGGAACTTTAAATGCATATTAGTAAGTGAAAAAATCCAATTGAAAAGGCTACATACTATATGATTCCAACTATATGTCATTCGGGAAAGGGCAAAATTATGAAGACAATAAAAAGATCAGTGGTTGTCAGAGTCTGGATGGGAGGGATGGGGGAATGAGTAGACAGGATACAGAGGACTAGGACAATGAAAATACTCTGTATAATACCATTATTGTAGATACATATCATTGTACATTTGTCCAAACCTATAGAATGTAAAACACCAAGAGTTAACCATGATGTAAACTATGGACTTTGGGTGATTATGTTCTGTCAGTGTAGGTTCATCAATTGTACCAACTGTACCACTGTGGTGAACGATGTTGATAATGGGAGAGGCTGTGCATGTGTGGGAGCAGAGGGTATATGGGAAGTCTCTGTATCTTCTCCTCAATTTTGCTGTGACCCTACCGGCTCTTAAGAAATAAAGTCTTAATTAAAGACCCAACAGTTGTACACCTTAAATATATACAATTTTTATTTCTCAATTATACTTCACTAAATCTGGAAAAATATTTTTAAAAATAAATAATAAAATACATTTTGAAAAATGTTAAACATATTTGGTGTTTTCTTCCTAGAAGTTTCCTATTTTATATTTGTCTTTTTAGTTGAACTTAGGTTTCATTTTCTAATGAATGAGAAAGCCATTTTTGTTAGTGGATAGAGTCTATAGAGGCCCTTAATAATATTTCTTGATTCTGACCTATCAGATATTGACCTATCTTACCTTATATTTATATATGGTTTGGTGTTATAATTTATCCCACAAAATTTCTACCTCATGAAAATTCTAATTTCTAAAAGTAAATGAAGTGGCAAACATAAAAATGTTTGCTTGCCAATTTAAAGCACTTCTGCATTTAACATCTAGCTTCCGTCTCCATGAACATCTTCCCTCAATTTTAGACCTATGCATCAAAGTGATATCTAGACACTTATATTTGAATCATGCCATACACAATTCCAAACCAAACATATCGACATCTTTCCTCCAAACGTTCTTTTTTACCTCCATACATTTTTCATTATTCAAATCTTAACTCATCCAATGACTACCAAAGTGATACCTTTTAAAAGAGAAATCTGACCATATAGCTTCTTTAGTGGATTTCCATAGTCTTCATCAGAGTCTAAATCCTTTGGAATGATTCATTATCTAACACTTAGTTCCCTACCCTCAATGTTTGTCCCTACCTGACTGCCATATAAAAATATGTGTGCACATGCACACACACACACACGCACAGAGAGACAGACATAGAAGTTAGATCAAGCACTTGCTCTAAGCTCTAGCCACAAAGTCAAAGTGCAAACTCACAACAGTCTTACTTGTACCCTAAGAGAATTGCCATTTTAACATTACGACTACTATTTGGGATTGTTATTATTGGACTAATATGTCAAGTATATTTGAACATCCACTAAACATCAGTTAAACTGAAGTCATATTAAATTACAAAAAAAAATTACATAAGGTAAAAAATCCTGAATCTGAATATAGAAAATCAGGTTTCAAATGCCAGTGGTGTTAAAGCTGTAGTAATTTAGAAAAGGTACTTTGCCTCTTTGGATCCTAAGTTCTTTATTTCTTCCTTGAGAGCCCCCACAAGAATTCTCTAGAAAAAGCAGAATTTAAGAGAGGATGTATGAATATTCCACCTCATTAGTGATCAAAGAAATGGAGTTTGAAGCAATATTGAGAATATATTTTTTCACTTATCAAACTGGAACAGATTTTTTAAAAACCTTAGCACTCAGTGTTAACACAGGTACATCACAGAACAAGCTTACATATTGCTCAGCTTCAATAAATTATAGTCTTTCTGGAAAATAGGTTTAGAAAGTTATTAGGAAAAAAAATACAGTTATTAGGAATTTATTTTATTTTTTAAAAGATAATAGGAATTTAAAAGTATTATAGCCAATCTACTTTTATAAATCTACTTTAAATTCTAAAAAGCAATGATGCTAACAGAGATTTCTGAAAAAAATCAAAACAACAATATTTATAAGTCATAAAAATAAAAACAACTTAAACATAAACTTTAGAGTAACTGAAAAAATCATGGCTTACCCATATAATAGACTTATGTACAGATATTTAAATAATATATTTGAAATTTGTATAACAATGCAACAAAAATTCTATTATATCATGTTGGGAATAAAAGCAGGACATATAATTATTTTCATTACGAATGAAAAAAATCAGTAATATATTAATATGATTACCTCTATTTACTGAAATGATTTTAGGTTTTTTGTACTTTTCCGTATTTTCTTTTCTACAATAAGTATACACTATAACCAGAGTCCAAAAAGATCAGACAAGATGTGGAAATGTTGATAAAATGGAGCTGTGATGGGAAATGAAAAAAAGTCTTGGGCATATCCAAGGACAAAAAAAAAAACCTCTCATAAATATAAGGTTGCAAATGATTAACTCAATTTTATCTTAGGACTCAAAGACTTTCCACAAATAGTTTCCAGAAGAAAATGGACAATGCACAATAAAAATAACCAAGAGCAGCACAAGGAAAAAAGACAGCAAAAGCATCAGCTAGGAGAAAAAAATACAAAAGTAGATTACAAAGACTACACATATTTAAATTATTACATGTAGATAAAATAATAACTAAAATAAAATAAGTATTTGTACTATGTTGAAGAAGCAAAAGATAAGCTGTAAATAACTACATCAAAATATCTACATCAAACAGGGAATCATAAAATGACTTAGAAGATTTGGAAGAAAAGCAAATAAAGTTTGGAAATGAACGTTTGCATCCATCTATGTATCTATGTATCTATCTATGTATGTATGTATCTATCTACCTACCTATATCTACTTAGAGTGGGAGACCAGTTAAAAACAAGAATGTAAGAAATGTTTGCCATATATGACTGATGATTATCTCCTCAAATATTACCTCTGTATTTTTTTAAATCTTCTTTTCCTTTGGAACATCACTTAAAAATGTGGTAGACCTGACTCTTTCTTGCCTGTATATCCCTTCATTTCTCTTTCATTTCACTAATCTTTCATTCATTCTCTGTTGAGCACTACATAATCTGCTATTAAAATCATCCATTTATTTTTTTAATTTCAAGTAAAAATTTGAAGGAAAAGTTAAGTAATTAAATGAATCTAAGGTATTAACTGGACAAGCGCAATGCATATGATGGAAATCCTTTCCTATAACCAGGGCTACATTC
Source organism: Mirounga angustirostris (assembly GCF_029215605.1). Classification (NCBI taxonomy): domain Eukaryota; kingdom Metazoa; phylum Chordata; class Mammalia; order Carnivora; family Phocidae; genus Mirounga; species Mirounga angustirostris. The sequence goes on along the minus strand of NW_026991722.1, from coordinate 38,743,660 downwards.
CCTCTACATGTTATAAATTGTATTAGTGTTCTCAATTATGCATGGTCTCTCTTTTTAAGAGGATTAGACTTACCATCCTGTTGACAACAGGCTTGGCCATATGACTTGCTTTGTTCAACGGAGTGTGAGCAGAAGAAACACTTATCATCTTCTGGTGGAAACTGGGTAAGAGCTATCGAGTGATCTCACTAATGAATTTGTGCTTACCACAGCAATGTGTCCTAGAAGGATCTGATCCTTCACCCTGAATCTCAGAAGTAAAAAAAAACCATGAAGCATAGACACAGCTAAGTTGCAGTGCTAGTGAGAGATTAACTTTTATACTTGTATACCACTAAGATGGGGTGGTTGCTTGTTACTGTGGTGTAATCTAATAAATGCTAACCTCACACTCTCTTCTTTTCTTCCAGAGGAGTCTTTTCATTAGCTTCAAATTTTTTTCTCTCCTCTGGTTCTCTTAATAAAATGTAGTAATATTAACAAGTACAATTTTAAGTTATCTTTTGGAAAACAATGTTCCTCTTTTAAAAAGCAGAGGACCGTAGCGGAAGGGAGGGAAAACTGAATGGAAAGAAATCAGAGACGGAGACAAGCCATGAGAGACTTTGGACTCAGAGAAACAAACTGAGGGTTACAAAAGGGAGGGGGTTGGGGGGGTGGGGTAACCGGGTGATGGGTATTAAGGAGGGCATGTGTTGTGATGAGCACTGCATATTAAATGCAACTAATGAATCGTTGAACACTACATCAAAAACTAATGATGTACTACATGTTGGCTAATTGAACATAATAATAAAAATAATAAAAGTATTTTCAACATACAGATAAATCTTACAAATGTTTCATTCTATCATTTCCAAAGACAAAATGATCACTAAGAAATTTTAACAATCTTCCTATATAATCATCAAATATCATCATTACTCCTTCCCTTCTTTCCTCTTTCCCTCCCTTCAATAATTAACTTTGGATAGCATAGTATGCGTCAGGTACTATTTTTGATGAAGAAAATATGGCCATGACCTATGTCGCCCTCATAGATCTTCTCATTTTTTGAGGGGAGTGAACAAGAGTCAAATATTCACACAAACAAAATTCCAAATATGGCAAGAGATATGAAGAAAAGTAGGTGTGCCAGACACACACATAATAGAGAAATTGGATTTAACTGGACAGCCAATGAAAAGCTTCTCAGAACTGACTCTTAAACTGTCTTAAGGATAAATGCTGGGAAGAAGGAACAGGAAAAATACTATAGGAAAAAGAAATAGCATAAAGATGCCATATGGGCTGAGGAAAATAGGAGAAGATGAAGTAAGGCCATTGTATTTGAACCAAATAATAAGTGTAAACCAATCTGAAGGGGTATGTGCACCCCAATGTTTATAGCAGTAATGTCCACAATAGCCAAACTATAGAAGAGCCAAGATGTCCATCAACAGATGAATGGATAAAGAAGATGTGGTATATATAGATACAATGGAATATTATGCAGCCATCAAAAAAAACCACTCCGAAATCTTGCCATTTGCAACGATGTGGATGGAACTGGAGGGTATTATGCTAAGCAAAATAAGTCAATCAGAGAAAGACATGTATCATATGACCTCACTGATAGGAGGAATTCTTAATCTCAGGAAACAAACTGAGGGTTGCTGGAGTGGTGGGGGGTGGGAGAGATGGGGTGGCTAGGTGATAGACACTGGGGAGGGTATGTGCTATGGTGAGTGCTGTGAATTGTGTAAGACTGATGAATCACAGACCTGTACCTCTGAAACAAATAATACATTATATGTTAAAAAAATATATAAGATAGTAGGAAGGGAAAAATGAAGGGGGGGGAATAGGAGGGGGAGACGAACCATGAGAGACTATGGACTCTGAGAAACAAACTGAGGGTTCTAGAGGGGAGGGGAGTGAGGGGAAGGTTAACCTGGTGATGGGTATTAAAAGAGGGTACATATTGAATGGAGCACTGGGTGTTATATGCAAACAATGAATCATGGAACACTACATCAAAAACTAATGATGTAATGTATGGTGATTAACATAACATAATAAAATAAAATTTTAAAAAAATTGCAAAGGAGACAAAAAAAAAATAAGGGTAAACCATGTGTGATACGAGACTGCACAGGCAGGTATGTCTGCTTATTCAGGGACCTAGTAGGAGAGTAAGGAGGCATTTTTGTCCCTTCATTCTTGTTAACATTAATGCAGGTATGGAGAGGAAATGATCATACTTATGTTAAAAAGGAAAGAAAGAAGAAAGAAAGAAGAAAGAAAGAAAGAAGAAAGAAGAAAGAAAGAAAGAAAGAAAGAAAGAAAGAAAGAAAGAAAGAAGAAGGAAGGAAGGAAGGAAGGAAGGAAGGAAGGAAGGAAGGAAGGAAGGAAGGAAGAAAGAAAGAAAGAAAGAAAGAAAGAAAGAAAGAAAGAAAGAAAGAAGAAAGAAGGATGGAAGGAAGGAAGGAAGGAAGGAAGAGAAGAAAGAAAAGAAAAGAAAAGAAAAGAAAAGAAAAGAAAGAAAGAAAGAAAGAAAGAAAGAAAGAAAGAAAGAAAGAAAGAAAGAAAGAAAGAAAGAAAGAAAGAAAGAAAGAAAGAGGGGCGTCTGGGTGGCTCAGTTGGTTAGGCGAATGCCTTCGGCTCAGGTCATGATCCTGGAGTCCCTGGATCGAGTCCCGCATCGGGCTCCCTGCTCGGCAGGGAGTCTGCTTCTCCCTCTGACCCTCCTCCCTCTCATGTGCTTGCTCTCTCTCATTCTCAATCTCTCAAATAAATAAATAAATAAATCTTTAAAAAAAAAAAAAAAAGAAAGAAAGAAAGAGAAAGAAAGAATGAACCTACCAGATAATGGATTAGAAAGAGAGCATAATGCAGCATCAGGGAAATCCAAATCAAAACCTCAATGAGATACCACCTCACACCAGTCAGAATGGCTAAAATTAACAAGTCAGGAAACGACAGATGTTGGCGGGGATGCGGAGAAAGGGGAACCCTCCTACACTGTTGGTGGGAATGCAAACTGGTGCAGCCGCTCTGGAAAACTGTATGGAGGTTCCTCAAAAAGTTGAAAATAGAGCTACCATATGATCCAGCAATTGCACTACTGGGTATTTACCCCAAAGATACAAAAGTAGGGATCCGAAGGGGTACGTGCACCCCGATGTTTATAGCAGCAATGTCCACAATAGCCAAACTGTGGAAAGAGCCAAGATGTCCATCGACAGATGACTGGATAAAGAAGATGTGGTATATATATACAATGGAATATTATGCAGCCATCAAAAGGAATGAGATCTTGCCATTTGCAACGACGTGGATGGAACTGGAGGGTATTATGTTGAGTGAAATAAGTCAAAAAGAGAAAGACATGTATCATATGATCTCACTGATATGAGGAATTCTTAATCGCAGGAAACAAACTGAGTGTTGTTGGAGTGGGGGGTGGGGTGGAGGGATGGGGGGATTGGGTGATAGACACTGGGGAGGGTATGTGCTCTGGTAAGCGCTGTGAATTGTGCAAGACTGTTGAATCTCAGATCTGTACCTCTGAAACAAATAATGCAATATATGTTAAGAAAAAAAAAAAAAGAAGAAGAAGAAGAAGAAGGTAGCGGGAGGGGAAGAATGAAGCGGGGGAAATCAGAGGGGTAGACGAACCATGAGAGACAATGGACTCTGAAAAACAAACAGGGTTCTAGAGGGAGGGGGGTGAGAGGACGGGTTAGCCTGGTGGTGGGTATTGAGGAGGGCACATTCTGCATGGAGCACTGGGTGTTATGCACAAACAATGAATCATGGAACACTTTATTTAAAACTAATGTTGTAATGTATGGGGATTAACATAAGAATAAAAAAAAAGTAAAAAAAAAAATTTACAAATTATATTTAAAAAAAAAAAAAAAAGGAAGAGAGCATAATGACTGCAGTAAACTAGCTTTGGAAGTCACTATAAGTTCATGCAAGATACGATGATTGCTTGTACCAGGGTGCTGGTGGAGTAATGAGATAGTTAAAAAGATACTTAGCATGTGGAACATATTTTCTTAACATGTTGAATATGAGGATTGAAACAGAAAAAGGAAGCAAGAAAACCTGTAGGTTTCTGAGCTAAGAAAACTAGCAGTTGTTAGAAAGAATTGAGGGTTGACAAGGACAGCAGAAGCTTAATTAAACATATTTTAATTTAATTTAATTTTTTTTAAGGATTTTATTTATTTATTTGACAGAGAGAGACATAGCAAGAGAGGGAACACAAGCGGGGGAATGGGAGAGGGAGAAGCAGGCTTCCCACGGAGCAGGGAGCCTGATGTGGGGCTTGATCCCAGGACCCCGGGATCATGACCTGAGCCGAAGGTAGACGCTTAACTGACTGAGCCACCCAGGCACCCCAAAACATATTTTAATTTTAAAGTGTCTTTGAGTATAAAAGGATATGTCAAAAGGAGGTGATAGGAGTGAGCATAAAACTCCTTATTAGATCATTTTTTCACCATTTTGGCATCTCTAAAGGGATTCAGAGTGATTTAAAGAGCAACACCAAGCAACATCTAGGGGCACCTGGGTAGTTCAGTTGGTTAAGCCTCCGGCTCTTGATTTCATCTCAGGTCATGATTTCAGAGTTGTTAGATTAAGCCCCGTGTCAGGCTCTGCTCTGGGAGTGGAGCCTACTTAAGATTCTCTCTCTCCCTCTCCCTCTGCTCCCTGCTCCCACACTAAAAAAAAAAAAAAAAAAAAAAGCTAATAGAAACAAACAAAATTTAAGCTAATGATAAACACAAACACCACCATACCACCCCAGGAGGATAAAATGAAGAGATGTATTATATTTAACATATTGGATATATCAAAATAAAAATTGTATTTGCACAATTACCTGTCATTGATTAAACCTGCTACAGTTTCAATATCAATTTCGAGTCTTCTGTTTTCTTCTGTCAATTGAGTATTTGCAATTGAAATATCTGAAAAGTCTTTTGCAATATTAGAAAGCTCAATATCCCATGATTTTTTCTTTAAGAAAAGAATAAAAGAATCATTTATACATGTCTTGTATCTCAGAAAGAAAAAACATGTATAATAATGAAATTACTTTTACTTGCATGAGTTAGAATTTAGGAATAGAGAATAGAACTCTAGGGAGAAGGAGGGAAAGGTCAACTTACTGTGGCATAATAATTATTAAGTACATCCAGATACTCCTGTTCATTACTTTTTCTCTTCCAGGATAGTTGATCATAAATTTTTTTCAAATCATCTAGCTAAGAAAAAATATACAGAAAAAAATAAACAAACGATGAAGCTTCCCATTCTTTTTTAAAGAAATATATTTTAAATTATGTAGCTATCATAACTTAATAAATGTTGATTAAAATAGTATAACACCATAGGTTGTTGCCATTTATAAAAATTGATGCAAGATTCTGAATAGAATATAGCAAATTAAGTCTAACAGTGCACAAATAATCAGAATAAAATAGAATGTATTTTAGTTATGCTGTAAGAATTGATAAAAATTAGAAAATTTAAATCATAATTCATCACATTAAAAAATTAAAGGAAAAAACACGAATATGGTCAACACTCTAGAGAACAGCTATGAGATAAATTCACTATCTAGTTTCAATAATTTTTAAACTAGTACAAGGAAAAACTAAACAAATACAATATAAAGAATAGAAAATACCAAAATAAATCATAAAATGCTGAATGCACACCCACTGAACTCAAGAATGAGACTAGATTATCTCTTATCACCATTATTATTAATCATGTTTTGTGGAAGTTTAAATACAATTGGATAATAAAACCAAAAGTTATTATTATAATGTTGAATATGAATAGATAATACATCTTCAACTTTAGATATGATTGAACACTTTGAAAAACTTCAGAAGATTTTATTTAAAATTACAATAAACGACTTTGGTAAAATGGCTGGTATAAGCATAAGGAAATTAATAGCTTTTAACCGTAACAGTAATAATCTGTTTAAAAACATAGTGACGATACTTAAAAACTTTGGTCAAAAAATATTAAATATTTCGGAATAAATTAAACATAAAAGGGAAGACCTATATAAAGCAAACACAAATTCTTATTTAAAAGCTTAAATCAAGACCCACATGAAAAGAATGATAAGCCATACAAAGGTTTAATAGAGTATACTGTCAGTTACACGGTTATTTAAACAATTATTTAAAAAAGGAAACTACTGTTATTGGAAGTTAAAAATCCAGTATCATATGCCATAAAGGGAAGCAACTTTAAAAATAAATAAAAACAGGGGCGCCTGGGTGGCTCAGTTGGTTAAGTGACTGCCTTCGGCTCAGGTCATGATCCTGGAGTCCCGGGATCGAGTCCCGCATTGGGCTCCCTGCTCGGCAGGGAGTCTGCTTCTCCCTCTGACCCTCCCCCCTCTCATGCTCTCTCTATCTCATTCTCTCTCTCAAGTAAATAATAAATAAAATCTTTAAAAAATAAATAAATAAAAACATTTTATGAAATAAACAATATAAAAATAAAATACAAGTAGTATTAAATATATTCAACTTACCAAGAAAATACTAAATATATTTTTCTTAGAATTATGGTCAGTAATTAGAGAAATATTTGGATTGATGTAGTATTTTGAAGATGAGTACTTCAATGAACTACAATTTACCTGTATATTTAATAAATTTCCCATATGACTGGACATTATATTTCCAACCCAAATAAAAATAAGTTTTTTATAATTTTTAGTTTCAAGAAGCCTTTGAAATATCTTCCAGAATTGTTCTTCAGAAACTATCCAATTACTAAGTGATGTACAAGCTTTCTTACCCACTCATTACTATCATTGTTTGGGAAATAATCATGAAAAAACTCAGTCAAGTTTTTCAGATAGTGCAACATACTTTAGATAAAGTTGTACCAAATTACTCAGACAATGAGACATTTCCACCTTGACATAATTAAAAGGTATATTCTATGGCTTCAATTTTGCTGGATTTTTTTCTTCAGAGTGCTTCACCTATTAGAGTTCTGTTAGGACATTTTAAGTTTTTGAATGAGAAAATACCTTTGTAAAATATCCTAATTTTTGATGTAGTTCTCTTTCATAAAGTCATCTAGAAGCCTGAATTTTTCACTGAGGAATACTTGAAGCTCTTTTTATAAATTAATAGGGAGTGAGTTTCTTAAAAAGCACATATTAAAGAATAATGGTTGATCATTCATTTACAAATCTGAGGGCACATGTGAGTATTGGGTGGCTTTAACTAATCTGATGAATAATTTTTAAAATTTCATGAAATACTTCTCCTAAAATCCCTGTATCACTTTGCAATGGCTTGAATATGACTATTCATGAGTATAACAGTGGGTGGATTTGCCTTTTTGGCAATTTTTTGAATATATGTAATTAGTTACTTTCTTTCATCTGGCTATGGCGTTAGCATTATATGAGCTTAATCAAAAACATGGATCCCAGGACTTACCACTGTTTCTCGAGAAGTTGTCAATACATTTATATTTTCTTTATCTGTACACATTAGCAAAGAATTCACAGTATGAATGAATTCATCACTTTGCAGTGAATTCTAACAACTTTTATACTAGAAATCATAATTACTTCTTTACATATTTGGTTATCTCTATAAGTAAAAGATGAATTGTTATTTGACATGGGCATTTAATGAATCATTTTGTTTTTTATATCCCTGAATCTCCCTGTCACCTGATAGCAGGCTTGATAAATGTCTTACTAACTGCTTCAGCAGATCTGGACTCTGAAGTTAATTGTAATGCTAAAAACATAATTCTAAAGTCTCAGCATTTTCATTCTGTGTCACTCTGTACATACACTTGAGTATCCGTCTATTTTAAAATTTTGGTAGGCTTTCTATTTTTTGTACTTCAACATGACAATTGTGGATTATTTAATAATTATGACCATTGTGACTAATCTTAGAATACATAACAAAGTAGATTTGTTTTCTTCACCAGTTCATAAAATCCAAAAATCTATCAAAAATCAAATTCTTCCCACACTAGAATGCAAGCTGGTGCAGCCACTCTGGAAAACTGTATGGAGGTTCCTCAAAAAGTTGAAAATAGAGCTACCATATGATCCAGCAATTGCACTACTGGGTATTTACCCCAAAGATACAAAAGTAGGGATCCGAAGGGGTACGTGCACCCCGATGTTTATAGCAGCAATGTCCACAATAGCCAAACTGTGGAAAGAGCCAAGATGTCCATCGACAGATGACTGGATAAAGAAGATGTGGTATATATATACAATGGAACATTATGCAGCCATCAAAAGGAATGAGATCTTGCCATTTGCAACGACGTGGATGGAACTGGAGGGTATTATGTTGAGTAAAGTAAGTCAAACAGAGAAAGATATGTATCATATGATCTCACTGATATGAGGAATTCTTAATTGCAGGAAACAAACTGAGGGTTGCTGAAGTGGGGGGTGGGGTGGGAGGGATGGGGTGACTGGGTGATAGACACTGGGGAGGGTATGTGCTCTGGTAAGTGCTGTGAATTGTGCAAGACTGTTGAATCTCAGATCTGTACCTCTGAAACAAATAATGCAATATATGTTAAGAAAAAAAAAAGAAGAAGAAGAAGGTAGCGGGAGGGGAAGAATGAAGCGGGGGAAATCGGGAGGGGTAGACGAACCATGAGAGACGATGGACTCTGAAAAACAAACAGGGTTCTAGAGGGGAGGGGGGTGGGAGGATGGGTTAGCCTGGTGGTGGGTATTGAGGAGGGCACATTCTGCATGGAGCACTGGGTGTTATGCACAAACAATGAATCATGGAACACTTCATCTAAAACTAATGATGTAATAATGTATGGGGATTAACAAGAATAAAAAAAAAAGTTCTTCCCACACTAATCTTTCTTTGCTGCTTGTAAACATTAGTAAAGGATCTTTAGGAAATACTTTATTTTGGTCTTCATACCTATCTAAAGACATGTTACTGATTCTATTACATTCTTCACTAGTGTCTTTACTTTTACACTTAAACATCCATAATTTTTTTTTTTTTTTTTAAGAGAGAGAGCATGCATGCCTGAGCAGGGGGATAGGGGCAGAGGGAGAGGGAGACAGAGAATCTTAAGCAGGTCCCACCCCACCCAGTGTGGAGTGACTCAAGGCTGGATGTCAGGACCCTGAGATCATGACCTGAGCCGAAATCAAGTGGTGTAGGCTTAACCGAATGAGCCACCCAGATGCCCCAAACATCCGTATATTTAACCACTAATCTAGGACTGAATCTATAGAAGTACAAAAATCATAAACAGGCCCCAAACCAGTTTCTAATGTACTTTCTAGATTAGATGTGGTAGCTCTGATGCCTAAAATTATACATACTTCATATGCCAAACAGTTGTCAATCTTTAAAAAAGTAGATTTTCCAGTGCATTTTCCAATAAAAAGAGAAGATAAACACGAAAATTCAGTGTCTTAAGGTCAAAATTAATGGTCTGTACTACCATGCCACTGATAGGTGTTTGTTGGCAGGCTCAGGAAGTGAAGTTATGAAATGCTCATGGGCACACCTTAAGTACTACAGTATAATTCTTACAACCTGCAATTTTTGAATAAGTACCATTATTTTAGCCCTGCCCTAAGCAATAAAATCCATGGAACCACACATGAAATCACTGTGTGCTAACTGCTGTCTTAATATAAATGATAATAAACACATAACTTTGAAAATGCTCATCATTGGAATATCTAAAATTATGTAGATGTCATGAATAGTAATCTTTGCAAGTAAAAAAAGAAGAGGAAATTTGAATGGCTAATAAAAACAAAATGAAAATGAATTTACTTCAGGCAGGGAAACGAAAATTAATCCAACACTTCTTTACCCAATAATTAAGTTGGTATGATTTTAAAACACCTACAGTGTTGGGAAAAGTGAGAAATCAGATATTTGTATTGCTCATATACACATATATACGCACAAATATACATACCAAACTTTTCAGAACATATTTTAGTAATATCTATCTTGAAAAGTACACTTAGTTCTGACACGACAATCCAAATCTGGAGAATTCAGTGCATACAAAGAACCAGCACATAAAACCAGCCTACATAAAGTTATTAATTTTAATATTGTTAGTAGTGGTTAATAACGGTTTTCATTCTGAATTTATTTGAAAGGTAAATAATTGAGTAAGTTGTAGTTGAGGTGAATAAAGTGTAATTAATGGCTCAATCAATGAACCTCCTTTGCAACTTCCTTCTAATATGCTTTCTTGTGTATCAGAGCCCACGACAGAAAAAGAACAGAAAAGAAGGGAGGGAGGCAGGGAGGCAGTTTCTACTCTTATTTGTGAAACTGTTCAAGATGCAAATTAGTTTCAACCAATAGGAGATACAGTCATGCATATTGTGGAAAGCAAAATTGAGGTAAAAGCCATCTTCCTGATTCTTGGTTGCTTTCTCCAATTTAATTTTGCTTTCTCTCTATTGGCAAGTAAGGTCATGAGGTGTGAATATTGTCTAGCTGTGGTTTAGTGTCCATCCGCTAGCTGTGGGTGTCCCAGCTTTCTGATCCAAGGAGCAGGCGTACACTCAATACAGGTCCAGAGGCAGCCTCAGATGGCATAGTTGCTCTACTGGTCAATTTGGGAAACACTCCTGGAAAGTCTAGCCTACAGTTCTCTTGGCCAACTTTGCAAATTTGTTGAAATCTCTAAATCCCTTTTTAAATGAATGATACCCTTTATATGTATTTTCCTTTAATCAACACGTTAACCCCTAAATCCCTGTCTTGCAGATTTTTAACATATTAAATTAATATACATCTAGTTGTTCAAATGAGAAAACTGAATCTCAAAAGGGTGTAATGTGCAGGTCACAACTGGAACATGGAGGAGAAATTTGAGTCTGATTCTCTGTGACAGCCTCTAACACAATATTCTAAATAAAGTGCTTTAAAAATTCTCAACCTTACTAATCAGAGAAATGAAAATTTAAAACTACAGAGGGATAAATCCTCCAAAAGAACTATAATTAAAAATAAATAAAAGATAATATTAGATGATGGTGTTAATCTGAGGCTGGAACTCTCATACATGATGGTCTGAGTAGGAAAAATGTATAACTATCCTGGAAAAATTTTTTGGCATTATCTACTAAAACTGAACAGATGGGGTTTTTTGGCCTAGCAATTCCCAACATAAATTAATACACAGTTCCAATGCATATTTCAACTGCCTTGGTCTGAAAAACTAGAAGGACCGAATATCATAAACTGGAACAGGGAAAACTGCAGGTTTACAGAGACGTTGGATATCTAAAGTTCAATTTTGGAAAAGGTAAGCTTGACATACCAACTAGACACCTAAATGGAGATTGAGTTGTCAGTTACATATACATAAAGCTTATTCTAAAAGACTAAGCCCTGGGATTCTCAAATGTTTGTGGAGTTTGGGGAAATATAGAGAAACCAGCGAAGGAAACTGAAAGCAAGTTTCCAGAAGAGTAAAAAGGAACAAGAATAATGTGTTAGAAACCAAGAGAAAACGTTTCCAGAGATAAGGGTATAATCAACTTGGTTAAGTGCTACATATAAGTTAATTAAAATAAGGACAAAGAAACAATGATTAGATTTCACAATGTGGAAATCACTGTTGACCTATATCAGAGATACTCTGGTTGAATGGTGAGGGCAAAAAAGAAAATTAGAATGCGTCTAAGATAGGGTGAGAGATATTATAACCAAATAAGATTTATTACAATAACGCAAGGTTCAACATTAGGAAACCCATCAATACAATTACAATACAACTATATTTATACATATAAGAGAAAATATTACATGAGCATCTCCCTAGATGCAAAAAAGAATCTTGACAAAATTTGAAACCTGTTCCCAATTAAAAAATTACTCAATAAATTGAAACTGATATTTTCTTTTTTTTTTTTTAAAGATTTTATTTATTTATTTGAGAGAGAGAGAATGAGAGACAGAGAGCATGAGAGGGAGGAGGGTCAGAGGGAGAAGCAGACTCCCTGCCGAGCAGGGAGCCCGATGTGGGACTCGATCCCGGGACTCCAGGATCATGACCTGAGCCGAAGGCAGTCGCTTAACCAACTGAGCCACCCAGGCGCCCCTGAAACTGATATTTTCTTAACATGACAAAATATATACTGACGCCTAAGTCAGACTCTTATTTAAGGGAAAAAAAACTAGCACCAATCCCATCAAGGGAAGAACATAGCAAGGATGCCAATGATCTCTACTACCATTTAATATCGTACTGGATGCATTAACCAGTGTAATCAGATAAGAGATAACAATTAAAAGACATAAAAATAGTGAAGGGATTGGGGCGCTTGGGTGGCTTAGTCGTTAAGCATCTGCCTTTGGCTTGGGTCATGATCCCAGTCTCCTGAGATCGAGCCCTGCGTCGGGCTCCCTGCTCAGCGGGAAGCCTGCTTCTCCCTCTCCCACTCCCCCTGCTTGTGTTCCCTCTCTCTCGCTGCCTCTCTGTTAAATAAATAAAAAATCTTAAAAAAAAATTGTGAAGGGATAATAATATCTATATTTACAGTTGAAATAATAGCACCCTTGAAAAATCCAAAATAAACAATGATAAAACATAAATAATTTTAAAATCAATAAATTAGTATAATATGATTTAGCATTATTCATTTCAGATACCTAAATATAACCAGTAATGAGAATTAATGAAAGAGAAAATCCCCAATTAATGTGCAATGAAATAACTAATTAGGCATAAACTTATGAAAAATATTGAAACCCTATATGAGGAAAACTTCTGAAAAATTTCCTAAAAGACACAAAAGGAGAACTGAACAAATAGAATGGTATCATCTTACTGGCTTAAAATAATACATATTTGTTATATCATAGTTCTGCAGAACAGAATGCTGGTGGGCTAAGTGAATAGCCTGTTTAGGGTCTCACAAGCTGAAACGAAGGTTTCAGCTGGCCTGGGTTCTTCTGCAGAGACTCTAGGGAATGAGCCACTGCTAATCTCATCAAGATTGTAGGCAGAATTCATTTTCCTTTCACATTTTTTATATGGCCCACTCCATTTTAAAGTCAGCAATGGCTGGTTGAATGCTTCTCATGTTCTGTGTCTCTCTGACTCTACCTTCTGCTACATTTCCCTGACTTTTTCTATCCTCAGCCAAGAGGAAGAATAATTTTCTTTAGCTCTCAATTGCACCCTCTGGAATTTTATCCACACTCTCAATTCTTGGTTCCACCTTCAGGACTCTTGGTTTCACCATTTGAGTCATCCTTCCTTTTTCATGAAAGATAGCACATGTTTGCAGGTGGATAATTTTATCAACCAGCTTCCTGCCAGCAGAATCATGAGATCCAACAGCTTTCTTTTATACACTGTTGGCCTCTTTCAGTATTTTGCTGATATGAAATTCACAACATGTGGGTCTCCCATGTATAATAGTGATGCAGTCATTCATTCATTCATATATATGTGTATATATATACACATATGTATGCATGTATACATATCTATGTATTTATATATCTTATATGTATGCATATGTATGTTTATGTGTATGTGTGCATGTGTCTGTGTGTGTGTATTCCATTACATAGTGGGGACATGTCTAAAATATTTCTTAGATAATCACTTGTCTATTTTTGGTTACACTGCTAATAGTTGAGGGGCAATATCCTTATGTGTCCTTCTAGATTAAGGAACATGTGAATTACTTCAATTAAAAAAGAATTTCAATTAAAACTGATTAATATTTGTAAATTATACCCAAATATATAAACTTAAATTCTAGTAGTGACATAGAATATAGGTTTTTTCCCCCAACATATATAAAACCACCTCTACAACTAGAAAATGATTGAATTCATAACCTTAAAGCATTTTTATCATTTAAAGAATACTAATGAAAGTAACCAGTATTTACAGTACTTAATATAGAGTTACTCTCTCTAAGAGAACTGTGAAATACAAGAAATCCAGCAGGTAGTCTCATCTAAAAGTTAATCATAAGGTACCAAATGCATACAAAATTATTTATTATGAGAATAACTTTTCTTAGCTCTCCATTTCACTCAAATCAATTATAAAATTTCTAAAATCTATCTCTTTTACAACATAGATAATGTTTGCTTAAGACAAAGTCAAGGAATTTTTATTTTAAAGAATAAATCACAGACCTGTACTTCTGAAACAAATATTATATGTTAAAAAAAAAAAAGATAGTAGGAAGGGAAAAATGAAGGGGGGGAATCGGAAGGGGAGACGAACCATGAGAGATTATGGACTCTGAGAAACAAACTGAGGGTTCTAGAGGGGAGGGCGGTGGGGGGATGGGTTAGCCTGGTGATGGGTATTAAAGAGGGCATGTATTGAATGGAGCACTGGGTGTTATACGCAAACAATGAATCATGGAACACTACATCAAAAACTAATGATGTAATGTATGGTAATTAACATAATAAAATAAAATTTAAAAAAATCAAAAAGTAGAGTACTATAAATATCAGCCGTGTAAATTTATAGCATTGAAGAAATAAGAAAAAATAGGAATAAGAGATTACAATCCTAAACATGAAAAAATTCGATGTAATGAAAGTTAACAAAAATCAGCTTTAAAAATCAAACTTGTAAAATATGTTTACAAAGAATAATGTGAGCAAGTCTTCCACAAAAATAAATATAAATAGTAAACATATGGGGGAAAAAAGGAATTAGTAAATTAAATCACAAATGATATTGAGGAGGGAAAAACCCTCTATACTTATAATGAAAACACCAAGAATTGTTATGTAGTGTGGTTTTAAAGTTTTTTAAAATTGTATTTTTTAAAAGTTAACATGTGCATAAAAGGAAACTGCAAAACACAAGAAGCAAAGAACAAAGTCTTCTGTAATCACAAGCAGTTTACAGTCTGACTTCTAGGTCCTACGTGTGTATCTATATAACTAAGCATTTTAATGTAATTAAGAGCATACAGTTATGTATCGTGCTTTTTTACACAACATGAATATTTACCATTTCAAAGTCCCCAAACTAAGAGTATTTTGATAACCAAGAATACACTACACCAACTCAATCTGAAAGAAAAAAAATGTAATCCTGCCTTACTTGGTGACAAAAATGTCATAAAAGACAAAAATGGCAACAGGCCTCTAGATAAAGATATTGGCAAAATTCAGTTAAAATAATTCATTCTCTTCATGTTCAATTAAAAATGAGACATAAAGTAATAGAGTACACAAAGTATAATGCTTCTGAAAGAATTCATTATTCAATCTATACTATTAGCAAAGAGCTATGTTGCCATTGAATCACTTAGTATCTTCCTATAGTGTAGCCAAAAGCAATGTACACACATTAACAGTTATCATTTAAATGTAAATATGAACACACCCACATACATCTCTCCCTCTATACTTCCTTCTGCCCCTCTGCTGCCAACCTAATAAGTCCTAACATATATTTCTCAGAGACAGTTTAACAATTCCATGCTCAAGATGCTTCTTTCCTATCAATTATAACAAAAAGAAACTTATAAATTGGTTAATTAAATAGCTGTACATTTTATCATACATTGCACCTAGGGATATCTGAAAAACCTAGATGTTACAAATAATGAACCTTGTCCACAATAAACACAGGAACTTTACAAAGACACATATACAGACCTATGGTTATAACTTAAAACTGTCTTCTAGATATAGAGATACTAGTAAAAAGCCCTTCCCGTCACCCTTCATTTGCTCCCTCCACCATTTCAATGACTAAGTACAGGAATACATCTAGCTCCAAGAGGTGGATTAACAGACACCTCAGAACAGTCCTAAAAACTAACAAAAGGACATTTATTGTAACAAGACTATTTTACCACCCCTACTTTTTATATACTTTGGACATTAGGACTTGCTTATCCTTTAATACACAGCAATGTTAACTACAATGCACTTACATAACGATGGTTATTAGACAGTCTGAACTTGGCTAAAGACTCATGGGCACAGAATGCTTCTCTCCTCACTCCCTTCCCTGCCCACCCCACAACCCGTGAACAGTCATACTCTCCAAGACATCAAGTTTAACAATTCCATTCCCGAAATACAACCACTCTTATGAATTAACAGAATACTTAAAGGGTGTTACTTTAATTCTCTACCTTTAACATATGTGCACCTTTAAACATCTAGAAGACTAGATGTTTCAAGTAAGGATTTATTTAAAGTTTGCCCACTATATAGACAGCAGCATTGAAGGAACCCTCCCTCTTCTCACCTCTATCAACCCAGGAGAAAGTATAGTATCTGTAATGCTTAGAGGGAATTTTAACAATTTCACTTCCTCTAGTTGTTTGCAGAACAATCTTTTTTTTTTTTTTTAAAGATTTATTTATTTGACAGAGAGAGACAGCGAGAGAGGGAACACAAGCAGGGGGAGTGGGAGAGGGAGAAGCAGGCTTCCCGTGGGGCAGGGAGCCCGATGCGGGGCTTGATCCCAGGACCCTGGGATCATGACCTGAGCCGAAGGCAGACGCTTAATGACTGAGCCACCCAGACGCCCCCATCCTGGTAATTTTCTTGCACCAATGTTAATGTTTAAGTTTTAGAAATACCATAGCTTTGATTATAATACTTAAAAACTGAAAACATCCTAAACGTTCGATAATAAAGTTCTAAGAAACTCTCAATTATTAAAATTACATTGTAGGGCGCCTGGGTGGCTCAGTTGGTTAAACGACTGCCTTCGGCTCAGGTCATGATCCTGGAGTCCCGGGATCGAGTCCCACATCGGGCTCCCTGCTCAGCGGGGGGTCTGCTTCCCCCTCTGCCCTCTTCCCTCTCGTGCTGTCATTCTCTCTCTCTCAAATAAATAAATAAAATCTTTAAAAAAAATTACATTGTAAAATATAATTTTGAGTAAATTTTTATATAAGGAGAAACATGTCATCAATTATTGTATGCATATGATAATATAGTTTTTAAATATAGCACAAAGCCTGTTTATGCAAAACAAATATTAGCAGTGACCACATCTGGATAGTGAAGTCATAGATCAATATTTTCTTCTACTCACATGAGTATATTCTAAACTCTGAGGTATGAACATTAAATATTTGTGCTATTCAAAAAGTGCCTTAAAGAAATGTTAGCTAATAGTTTGTGTAATGAATCCTACCAAATTTTCTGAGAGTTTTAAGAAAGAAAATAGGATCCCTTATTAGTAATTTCAATGTAGTGTGGTAGCGAAAACTCACTGGAAATTATTTGAAGTGGAAATGCAGGAGAGAAATCTGAGTGAATGCAGAAAATCCTTTCAAGAACTTTTGCTTCAAAGTGTAACAAGAGAAATGCTACTGTAGCTCTTAGAGAAAGATTTAAAAACAACAAAAACATTAAGCATTCGAAACAGAGAAGTGAAAGGTAAAAAGGAATAGAATAAGCCTAAAGGAATAAGAAGAAAATAAATCCTAACTATAAAAGCAAATATTAATATTTTAGAAGTTGGAAATTATAGAGTTATGAAATCTAAGGGCACCTCTTATTTTTTATTCCACTTATAAAAACTTGAAAATCTAATTTAAAAAGTGAAAAATACATATACAATTAATTAGAAGTAAGGGATAAAAGTATAAGAGAGCATTCTATATCATATCATAATAATTTCAAAATCTTAATCCACTTGGATTATTTCTAGGGCCATTAAAAATTGTAAATTAACCTTAAGAAGAAACCTATATAACCTGGTAAGACCAATCATGTGATGAAATAAAACAACTGTCCATGACAAATAAAATAATAATGCAAACAATTAAAAAATATAAAAGCACGAGAGTTATATTTTCACTAAGGGTTTTATCTAACTTTCAAGAAAAAGTTATTTAAATCCATATTAATTCCTTAGGTAATAAGAAAGGAAGAAAAGCTTCACAATTCATTTTTTAAAGCTAGTATAATCCTGATAAGAAAATCTATCAAATATAGCACAAATTAAGAACACTGGAATACAGACTAACTTATGAATATGGATGCAAAATCTTAAATAAAATACTTGCAAATCAAACTCAGCAGTAAATTAAAGGAACAATAAACCATAACCAAGCAGAGTCATCTCAAGAATTTTAAAAAGATTTAATATTAATATAATACATCACTTCAATAGGTCAAACAAGAAACTCTTTAGAATCTTCACAGATGCTCACAAAGCAACATCTATTCCTGGTAAACAGTTTTTATAACCTGAGTATATTTTTTAAATCTTTAACATGATAATGAGCATATATTTGAAATCAACACTTAGATAACATTAAAGGCTTCTTTAAAATAAGAAATGAAATAAAGTCAATTTCATAGATTTTTAAAATATTTTAGAAATATTCCACACTGATTGAAATCTCATGATGAAAAAATTAGCAATATGTACTTTTATATATATTATCACATTTTATCCATATTATTTTACTGAATATTTTATTTTTATTTATTTTTATTTTCTTAAGATTTTATTTATTTATTTGACAGAGAGAGAGAGACACAGCGAGAGAGGGAACACAAGCAGGGGGAGTGAGAGAGGGAGAAGCAGATTCCTGCTGAGAGGGAGCCTGATGCGGGGCTGACCTGAGTCGAAGGCAGACTCTTTAACGACTGAGCCACCCAGGTGCTCCTTTTATTGAATATTTTATAATGAAGGAATATCAAAAAATTGCATTGCAGTTTGGCTCTACCACTTAACAGCTTTGTGTCCATGAAGAATTTATCCTGGCTCTTTAGACTAGTTTCTTATTTGGTGGTAGTAATAATTATGCACATGATTAGTAATAATTATTGGCTTACCTTTTTTTTAAGAAATAAATTGCTTAATTCATAAGATTTTAAGGTAAAATATGAATCAAAAAGCAGAATTTGCTAGATGTTTTGTGGTATCAGGATTTATACTCTATAGTACATAGACCAATAAGGTAGTAATAAATAATATATTTCTACTAACAAAATCAATATCCAAAAATGAAAACATAAGTATATATACAAAAGCAATTCACTTATTTACAACCTTTATCTGCAATCTGATTTTTTAAAAAAAGTTTTGTGTACCTGCTACTGCTTAGTAAAATATGAAAATCACAAAGGATTTCTAAATCTTTAAAAGCCATTTTTTATTATCTAATGAAATGACTGGATAAAATGAAATATAGATGGCTGTTTTTTTAATATCACAAGAAACTAAGAGTTACAGATGATGAAATTATGTTCTAAAAAAATTCTGAACTATGGTAGTAGTAGACTTCAAAGAAAACATGAGAAAATTTATAGGAAATCTGTACTTTAACATTTAAAAAGAATTTGATTTTGACAATATTTTTAAAGTACTTAACCAATTTCAAGATGTTTTCTGGCGTAGAAAGGAGAAGGAAAAATGTGTTTTCATAGATACAATTCCAACACAAATTAGAAAAAAGTGTATGTTAATGAAGTAAAGACTAAATTGGAAGCATGATATGCCTGGAAATTTTAAAAAATCAGTTAGGTTGTATGTGCAATTAGGCAGCACAAATCTTTTACTTTTCTCTTGAGCTAGAAGTTTCAACTGCATACCAAAAAATAATGCATGGAAGTGATGCACATCATTGCTTTTAATTGAGTGCTTAACATGCGCTCTTTGAAAACCTAGTTAAAAGGTTTTTATAATGAGCAAAATGTAGAAAAAAATTAATATATCTAAACTTCATCATGTTCTGATCTTCCCCAGGAAGTATGATAGACCCCAAATGATTTCTATAATTGAAAAATATTACTAACCTTATAAAATATGTTCATAATATCTCACCAAAAATAACATCTTGTTAGGAAGGGCCATACTTGCTATTTTACAGATGATCAAAGAAATAAAAAACTGATTGTAGGCTTAGTGAATGAATTTACCATTTCTGAAGATATTTTGTTAACAATGATATTCTTTTTTTTTTTTTTTTTTTAAGATTTATTTATTTATTTATTTGAGACAGAGAGAATGAGAGAGAGAGAGCACATGAGAGGGGGGAGTGTCAGAGGCAGAAGCAGGCTCCCTGCCGAGCAGGGAGCCCGATGCGGGACTCGATCCAGGGACTCCAGGATCATGACCTGAGCCGAAGGCAGTCGCTTAACCAACTGAGCCACCCAGGCACCCAACAATGATATTCTTTAAGATGACAAATTTCAGCATGATTAGGAAATTGAGAACATAATTATTTGACAACACTATATAATATTTTAAAAATTTTTATTGGTTGTGCTGTATTTTCCTGATGCTTATAGTAGTCCCTGGAAAGAAATTATACATAAGAAAGTACATGCACCATTTTAAATCTTCACGGATTATGTGAATGTATGCACTATACACTCCACATACCACAAAATTCTTTCCAAGCTCACAAGGTGATACATTTCTTTTTCTCCATTTATTCCTCCTTCTTTCTTTCCTTTCCTTCTTCCTTCCTCCTATCTTCCCTTCCTTCTTTCCTTCCTCCCTCCCGTCCTCCCTCCCCTTCCCTTCACTTCCTTTCCTTTCTCTCCCCTTCCTTCTTTTCTTTCATTTATTCACTGGTTAACTCACTCATTCAAAAAGCCTGAAATGCCTTTTCTTGAGTGCCTAATATGGCATATCATTGAGTACCTAATATAGGACAGACACTCTGGTGTTACACAGAGGAAACAAAAATCACAATGCATCTTCTATCCTTAAAAACCTTATAGTCTAAAAAGTAGAAGACAGGTAATCATGACTTCAGTAGTGTTGTAAGTACTTGTATGGAGCTAAACATAGAGTGCAATTAGTGGCCAAAGCAGACAGAAGAAAGTGAAGAGACTATTTAGAGATAAAAGTATATCTGATTTTACCTCTTCCAAGTTGAAGTTTAAAATGAAAGGATTCATAGGGTGCCTGGGTGGCTCAGTTGGTTAAGCATCTGACTCTTGATTTTGGCTCAGGTCATGATCTCAAGGTCCTGAGACTGAACTACACCCCCCCACCACCCCCTCACCCCCCGCCCCCCGGAACTGGGCTCCAGAAAGGTGTGGAGGCTGCTTAAGATTCTCTTTCTCCCTCTCCCTCTGCCCCTCCCCTCACTGCTTACATGTGCACGCATGCTCTCTCTCTCTTAAAAAAATAATAAATAAATAAATAAAATGAGAAGATTCAGCCAGACCATCGTAGGACTGGGAGGATGAATATTGACTTTATAATCAGAGCGGAATGTATTTATGAAAAAATAGAATAAAGAAAGCACTTGGTACATTCTGGCCTCTTGCAGTTTTTCCAGGTAGCTAGAGAACAGAGTTAGAGGGAAAAGGGTAGCTACAGAGAAGCTGGAGAAAGAAAGAAGGGCAAATTGAAGAGATACTTATATTGCTATCTATTTAAGATCAGTTTCTTCCACTTCATTGTTCCTATGTTATCCCCTCTGGCACTTTGGCCCACTGTGTTTTTGTTTATAGTGTTTTAAGCCTTGCCTATTTCTGGATTCTTTTACGTTGCCTATGCAGCAGTGTAAGTCATGCCCATATTAAGTCAGGGGCATATTTCCTACACTGCATGAAAGAGAACAAAATAAAGACATTTTCAGGGAAAGAAAATTTTGAAAATACCAAATCTAACTCACTAATAAAGCTTATAAAAGACACATTTTAGTAACAAGAAAAAATAATGCTTAGGAATGTCTGATAAACAAAAAGAGTTGTGTGCAAAATGTTACACTGGGAAAAAATATAATCCAACATTTATTGCGTAAACTAATAAAAAATTATCTTAATACAGGGATTATTAAATAAAATAGGTATAACATGATGGAAAATAAACCACATATCAAGAAAAAAATCATAAGCTCCTCAAACTGTTCAAGTTAAAGATGTTGATTATGCTTCATAATCATAAATATGCATTCCAAAACTTCTAATAAGTTATCACTTAAAAATAAAATATATCATAAGCAAAAACTTAATTCTAAAGATTCTAAACTTAGTTTCATCTAAAACATGGCTACAAATTATATAAAGCAGAAAATAAGAGAAAAATGGAAAAAATAAGAAAGAAATCCACTATCACATTGAAATATTTTAATACAGTTCTCAGTAATTTATATATCAGTCAGAAAATAAATCAGAAATATAAAAGATTTAAATAACAGAATTAGCACAGTTTACAAAATGAACCTATTTAAGATTGCATCCCCCTACCAGAGAAAAGATTTTTCCTAAATAAAATATTTATGCAAATTACCCAAGTAGTAAGACAAAAATTAAACCTTCACAGATTTTAAATAATACCTACCATATAAACTACATTTACAAATAAATCAGAATTACATTAAAAGCTTATTTTAAAAAATAACTTTAAAATTCAGTGGAGATATAAGGGTTAATTTGTCTAAGACTAATCTCAGGTTGATTTTCCAGAGAGTTTGCCTTCTACAAAGTTCCAAGGAAACTGGTTGAGGTTCAATTTAGAAAAACCACCCAAATAAATGGACAGATAGATCATGTTTATGTTTAAGTATCCCCATCATAAAGATTTCATTTTTCCATCAATCTATAAATGAATATGATTCCAATCCTAATTCCAATAAAACTTCTGAAGGAAAGGAATAAGATAACACTGAAATTTATATGGAAGGACAAAGGTCAAGAACAGCCTAAAACTCATAAAGAAATGTAAGACTGAGGGATTCACCATAATAGATAATCAAAACTCACTATAGAAGCTTAGTAATGTAGACATGAAGTACTGAGGTAAAGATGGTTAGGTAAACCAAACAAATCAAAAAAAGAATGGAAAAGATCCACCCAAATATGGAAGCCTCACATGTGATAGAGATGGCACTGAATATTAACACATAAATACAATAAGTTATATTGCAACAATTTGTTTTCTATTTAAGAAAGAAAATGTAATTGGAACCTCAACTTCACACCATACGCATATATGAATCTCATATTGATTATGCTTCACATGTGGCAAGTGAAATATACATTCCTAAAATTCTAGATAGTTTCTTACTTCCAAACTTATCAATAAAAGGAAAAAATATCAGTTTTGATATTTTAAACATAATTTCATCTAGAAGCATCATGTAAATATGAAAAGTCAAATTTCAAAACATTTAGAATAAAATACCAGAGAATATTTTTTGACTTCAAGGTAGAAAAAAAAATTCTTAAATTCAGAAAAGCACAAAGGTCAAATGAAAAATATTTGTAACTTTTACTACACTAAAACTGAAATTTCTCTTCATCAGAAGTTACCATAAAGAAATGAAAGAAGATTGGATAAAAATATTTTTAACATATGTAACTTTAAAATATTTAGTATCAATAATATACAACAAATTCTTACAAATAAGTCAAAATACAATCACTCAATAGATGGGGAAAAATCATGAGCAGCTTTTTCACCAAAAAAAAGGAAATACAAATGACCTCTAAAAAGCCATTAAAACACAGTCTCACTCTTAATTATGGATTAATTTTAAAAATTTGATGAGACATGAAGAGTATAGATAGAAATATACTATAATATTATAATAGAAATATTATAATAGAAAGTGGCAATAAAAAAACATGTAGTTTTAAT
Organism: Mirounga angustirostris; assembly: GCF_029215605.1. Classification (NCBI taxonomy): domain Eukaryota; kingdom Metazoa; phylum Chordata; class Mammalia; order Carnivora; family Phocidae; genus Mirounga; species Mirounga angustirostris. Next base: position 38,720,050 of record NW_026991722.1, on the reverse strand, counting down.
TCTAACTAGGAATGCCAAATGGTACAGAATGTGTATATTATTGCTTTGTACTATAGTATTATTTCTTTTTACCTTTTTTTTTTTTTTTTTAGATTTTATTTATTTGAGAGAGACAGAGACAATGAGATAGAGAGCACAAGTGGGGAGGAGAGGGAGAAGCAGGCTCCCCACAAAGCAGGGAGCCCGATGTGGGCTCGATCCCAGGACCCCGGGATCATGACCTGAGCCGAAGGCAGACGCTTAACCGACTGAGCCACCCAGGTGCCCTCTTTTTACCATTTTATCAATTCCTTTTACCATTACTTCTTTTACTATAGTGAATGAGATGTGGCAGGAAAGATGAATCATAAGGGACGGTCAGAGTGATACTATGCCAGAGAGGACTCAAACCCCCCATTCCGGATTTAAATATGAAGGGTACCACCAGACTGGGATGCAAGCAGCCTCTGAAAGCTGAGAATGATCCCAGGCTGAGAGCCACCAGGGAAACAATGACTTCAGTTCTAAAAGCACAGAAACTGAGTCCTGCCAAAACTGAAATGAGCCTGACAGCAGATCAATCCTAGAGTCCCCAGAAAGAAATGTAGGGCTGCTGATAGCTTGATTTCAGTCTTAGAAGACCCAGAGCACAGGAACCAGCTAAGACATGACCCAGAGAAACCTTGAGATAATAAATGGATGTTGTTTCAAGCTGCTAAAATTCTGGTAATTTGTTATGTAGTAAGAGAAAACCAATATAGACAGAAAATGGGCTAACTGCTATTTCATTACTGACAGTAAGTTTTAACAGCTATGGCTTAAAAATAAAATCAGTATTTTTTAAAATTTTTAAATCAGAAAACCCACCGTTTTTGATAAAGCAGATAATTCCTCTGTTGATGTCTTTGTTTCCTTCAATGCTTCACTCACTGCTTCTTCATTCTCCTCAATACTAACATTAACATTTTCTATTGCTATAGAGTAGTGACTATATAGATTGTCAAGGTTCTCTCTCTCTCTCCTAAGAGGAAAAACACAGTTGGTTTTATCCACAATGAAAGGCAAATCATGTTTAAAATTATATGTAAATTAGTTTCTGACTTAACAATGTAAATCAATGGAATTTACCTATTCCTAAAACTTCCCCCTTTCCAAAGCAACTTTTTTTTTTTTTTTAAAGATTTTATTTATTTGACAGAGAGACACAGCAAGAGAAGGAACACAAGCAGGGGGAGTGGAGAGGGAGAAGCAGGCTTCCCGCTGAGCAGAGAGCCCAATGCAGGGCTCGATCCCAGGACCCCGGGATCATGACCTGAGCCGAAGGCAGACACTTAACAACTGAGCCACCCAGGCGCCCTGCCAAAGCAACTTCTTAAAAGTACCATTTAGGATCAAGAACTAAATGGTGAGAAAAAATTCACCAGGTGCATTTATGCTTCCAATGGAAAAAAGTGAGAGAAAAGTGATTTCTAAATTATTTAAAATAAATCACCTTTTGATTTGCTTTCAGGTGATAGAGCTAAGCACCTTTGATAAAGAGGGTGGGCAGTACAGGGATGGAAAGGCAAGACAAAAAGAAGAGAGGATATAGAAGTGGAGACCACACATTTTTAAAGCCCTAGTTTACTGTTTTGTCTTTCCTGGTCTAGAGGTAAAATGGAGGAAACTGCAGCTTAGAAAAACAACAGGTTTACTAAAAAATAAATTGCCAAGGAATATTTTGTTCCTATGTGATCTTCCACAAAGAAAGCCAGAGCTAAACTGTGATCACATAATCCTGTATCTTCTCTGGTAGGTAGAAAACACATTCCAAATATACAAAGTCCCTTTAGGCACTGGTGTTAGAGTTTAATATAGGTAAAAAGGATGGTGAGAAAATGACAAAATTATCATTTCCATAAAATATCAGCAAGAAATACAGATAACTCCACCTGGAAGTAGCCCAGATTCTCATGCACTAACCCTGATTTTTAGGAGTAGAGTCAAAATAAAACTGAAAGTTATAACCTCACTATGGAAATGAAAGTTAAAACAATAAACAAATAAGCAAAAAAGATTCTTCTTTACCCTTCCACGTCTGGAGAATGTAGGTCTCCCTATCAGAATTCTAGAAGCCAAGTAGATAATGATAGGTGGGGAACCTCAGCATTCAAGATATATGTTTGGTTATATTTCTTTCTTTTGAAATTAATTTTTCTTTTCTCAATGGTATCTATTTCCCCGAGTCCAGATAATGAATTATAGACTCTGAGTAAGAGTGGACAACTGCCCAGTGTCATCGAATTCAGGAACTAAATATTATTTTAGTTGTCTCCTTATCCCCATTTCCTTTAAAGTTGATGCCACCAATTCATCAGCCCTTTAAGTATTTTTCAGGGTAAAAGTTTGCTACTTGTGACCCCAGACACTGATAGTTTAGATTTTATCATTCTCATATCTGCTAAATCAGAATAAACTTAGAAGAATAAAATGGGAAGAATCATTCTATCTGTTAAGAGTTACAATGTAGAGCAATCAAGATGCTAAAGAGCGTATGCTGTATGTATGCTTCCATTCATATGGATTTCAAGAACAGGCAAAACTAAGTCTGGTGATAGAAGTCAGAATGAAGATGACCTCTTTGGGATGGAAGGGGGCAGTGCTATGGACTGGGAAAGAAGAAGAGAAACTTCTAGTATGCTGAAAAGCTTCTATACCTTAATCATGGGTGTATACATATTTCAAAAATCATCAGTGTATACACTTGATAGCATACATAATCAAGTTCTTGTATGTGTATTAATTCCCAACAAATTAAAAAATAGTGAAGAACAATAAACATATCTCTAAAATTTTATTTAATAAATCATTTATGACTCCTCTAATGCTTACAGTAGAACTTTTGGAAAACATACTTAGATGAGAAGAAAATCATCCAAGAAGGATTTATATGACGTAATAAAAAATGGTAAGTGCAGGAATTAATACAAATGTACCTTCACGTTTAATATTAGTTATAAAAACCACTAGCTAATTTCTATACTCAAAATTGAGAAGGAAAAGTTTTAGAAAATGTTACAAAATGGAAAATGTTGTATTTGTAATTAATATAAGCTAAAATCTGTCTCATGCCAGATAGAAGAATGAAATGCTGATATATGTACAAATGTATATATATGGAGACAGATAAATGATTAAAATAGAAATAGAAGCATAACTGATAGCTTCAAGATATACAAAGCAAGAAAAAGAGTGTGGAAAATTGAGAATATTATGGTTTCAATTCCTCACCCAGTCCTATATCCACTTCCTTTGCCATGTAACTTTGTGGGGTTCTCCACCTCTAACTTTGAGCTTAGCCATTTGATTTGCCATTGTCATTTGGATTCTAGCAAATGGGATGCCAGCAGTTCATGTGTGATTGTGCTTGCTTGCTCTACTCCTCTCCTATTACCATGCAAACATTGCTAACTAACTGGAGAAATAGGGTATCGCCAAATCTCCCCAGTTGTCTCAGCTAAGATTTTCCTACATCAGCAGAAAGCTAGCCAAACCCCACAAAAATAAACAAACAATTAAGAAGATAATGATCAGATTTACATAGAAGCACAGAAATCAGTTATATGTGACCTGGAGGAATCAATCTAAAATAAAACCAAACAGAAACACTTTTAACTAAATAAATAAAATGAGATCTGCCAGTGAAATTCTAATCAGGATGAATCTTTTAGAATATCAAGATCAAGCAAAAATATACTTTAAAAGATGAAATATTAAAGGGATTAAATAATGCATGTATGGGGCGCCTGGGAGGCTCAGTTGGTTAAGCATTTGCCTTTGGCTCAGGTCATGTTCTCAGGGTGCTGGGATCAAGCCCCACATCGGGCTCTCTGCTCAGCAGTGAGTTGGCTTCTCCCTCTGCCTCTGTGCTCGCTCTCCCTCTGTGCTCTCTCGTGTGCTCTCTCTCTCACTCTCTTTCTCAATAATAAATAAAAATCTTAAAAAAAATGCATGTATATATATACACATATACATATATGAAAATCCACTATGAGGATACAAAAGCTATAAAATCATATGCACTTAATATAGCCTAGAAATACATAAAGAAAACGCTGACCGCATTATAAAAATAAATTGACTAGCATAAGATTTTAAAATATTTCTGTCAGAAAATGATAGATCAAGCAGGCCAAAATAGGTAAAACACTCCTTGTTATCACACTCCTGGTTGTTAGCAGGTTGATTTTCAAGGGTTGTTGGCCTACATTGTATCCTTGCCATGTGGGCTTCTCTATAGAGCATCTCAAAACATTGCACCAAAATTCATCAGAGCAAATAAGCAATAGAACAAGAAAGTGCTAGCAAGACAAGTCACAGTTCTTACAACCTAATCATAAAGATGATATTTCATCACTTTTACTTTATTTATTAGAAGGAACTCTCTGGATCTAGCCCACATGCAAGGGGAGGTGATTTTAGGAGAGTGATATCTGGCTTTTGATATCAAAAGGCAGATATCACTGAAAGTCATGTCAGAAACTGCTAACCAACCAGAGAGCTCTTTGGTAATTTACAGTTTTCATAGTTGGAGGTTTGTGAGGTAATACCTATGGCTTTCAAAGTAGACCCAGAATACAATAGAACTATACGGATAATATGCCAGAAGAAAGTCTTCAGAAGGTTTGAAAATGTAGAAAATATGAGAAAATGATCAAGAGGCATGGAAGATACAATAAGAAAAGCTGATACGTGTTTGAGTCCTGGAATAAATAAAAAATGGGACCAAGGCATTGTTTGAAAAGATTATGACTGAAAATGCCCAGGGATAATGATAATTATAATGCATAGATTCAATAATACTAAAAGACTAACAAATCCCAACAGAATAAATAAAAATTGATTCACAACCAAAGTATCTTAATAAAATAAACAGACTTTCAAAATCAAGAGATGATCTTAAAAGCAAAGTATAGAATAGTTGCATAGCAATCAGTCAAAAGGCCAATATATTTCTTAACAGCAAAAAATGAAAATTAGATTATAGAATGAAATATTTAACATATTAAAGGTCAATTAAAAATCAAGATATCTATGAAAATAGAAAATATCCTTCAGGGGATGCCTGGGTGGTTCAGTTGGTTAAGCTTCTGCCTTCAGCTCAGGTCATGATCCCAGGGCCCCTGGGATCAAGCCCCCGTTGTGCTCCCTGCTCAGTGGGGAGTCTGCTTCTCCCTCTCCCTCTGCTCCTCCCTGCCTGGCTCGTACTCTCCGTCTCTCTCAAATAAATAAAATCTTTAAAAATAAATAAATAAATAAAACAATTAACAACAATATTCTCATGGGTTATAAAAATGAAATAGTCCATAACAACAATAAATATTTAATTCAGTGGCAATGTGATAACTACAGTAAAAAATTTTCATGAGTTCTTGTCTTGTCTACCATGTTAACAGTGTCTTTGGAGTCTGATCATCTAAATTTGCATGTGGTAGTTAATAGGATTTCCTACAAAAAGAATAAGAATAAAATTATAACCACCACTAGAAAAGGAAAAAGAAAACTAATGTGAAAGAAGGCAAAAAAAGAATAAGAAAATAAAACATATGGGGGCAAATACATGGTGGTTTAAATCCAAATGTATTAGTGATTTGTGAATACATTTAATGGTCTACCTTTAAAAATGTTTTCAACTGATTAAAAAAAAATCTATCTTGGGGCACCTGGGTGGCTCAGTAGTTAATCTGCCTTCAGCTCACGTCATGATCCCAGGGTCCTGGGATAGAGCCCCACATGAGGCTCCCTGCTCTGCGGGAAGCCTGCTTCTCCCTCTCCCACCCCCCGCTTGTGTTCCTCTGCTCGCTCTCTCTGTCAAATAAATAAATAAAATCTTTAAAAAAAAATCTGTCTACATAATGTTTACAAGAGATGTGTATAAAGGGCTCAAAAATATTGAAATTTCAAAACTGAAAATATCTCCCAGATAAACATCAAAAAACAAAGCTAATGAAGCTATATTACTATGTTAATTGAGTTTAAGGAAAAAAATATTCCAAGAATCAATTCACAATGATGAATAAGGTTAATCCTCTCCCAGAAAGATATAACAACTTTAAACTTGTAAGAACCTGAGAGACCTTCAAAATATAAAGCAAAAACCGATGGCATTAAAAAAAATAAAAAGGTGTAGAGAGACATATCAATTATAGTAGGTGATTTTACCACACTTTTCTCAATAATAGAAAAAGTATTAAAAATCAGTAATGATAAGGAACAGGGTTTCTCAAGCATCACCTTGGATCTTTTAAAAATGCAGATTCTCATTCAATAGGTCTGAATCATGCCTGAGATTCTGCATTTTGAAGAAGCACCCAGGTAAAGCTTATGGTCCACAGACCACACTTGAAATAGTAAGGATATACAAAGATTAACCTTTATGATTTGTAAACTTGACCTAATGAAACAGTAATCAACAGTACATTCAATAAATAAAGTACATAAAGAATATTTACCAAAAAAATAAAAAAATAAAAAACAACCCAAGTCACTGAGCCAAAATGAAGACTCAGGAATTTTCAGTGGGTTGAAACTATATGTTCCCTGACCAAAACACAAATTCAGCTAGAAAGTAGTAATAAAAAGACAACTATAAAATTAGAAATCCAGGGCGCCTGGGTGGCTCAGTTGGTTAAGCGACTGCCTTCGGCTCAGGTCATGATCCTGGAGTCCCGGATCGAGTCCCGCATCGGGCTCCCTGCTCGGCAGGGAGTCTGCTTCTCCCTCTGACCCTCCTCCCTCTCATGCTCTCTGTATCTCATTCTCTCTGTCTCAAATAAATAAATAAATAAAATCTTTAAAAAAAAATAGAATAAAATTAGAAATCCATCATGAAAATTTTTTTTAAATGTATTTTCTAATAACCCATGGATCAAAGAAGACATCAAAATGAAAATTAGAAAATACATGTAACTTAATGACATATAACAAATCAGGTGAGCTACAAAAGTGATTGATTTATTAAATAATAGATGATATTTAAAATATGCATTGTATGTGAGGAAATACAAACATAATGGATATTATCTAGATCATAGAATTATGTATAAATTTTGTGTTCGTCATTTTGTTTATATTTACTTCATTCCAGCTCCACAATATGATTTTTTCTATCTAAATTATTAATCAATTTGAACAAATAAAAACTTTATTATGATACACTAGATCGTAAAGAATTTACAGTGAACAAGAGGAATTAGAAGAATATCATAAAACACAAATACATCAGAAACGTAATAAAAAACACTCCAATTATTAAAATGAAAAATAAAGTCTCTATATATTTTAAAATACTCCATTTTATTAGAAATCAAACAAATGCAAGTTGAAATACTTGGATGCTATTTATAATTAATACATGGCTACATAATTTGTTTTTAATAATATCCCATGCTGGAGTTTTTTTTTTAAATAGTCTCTTTTTGCACATACATAGATAGCAGTGATATATACTTGTTACACACATCTGTAGGCAATCTGACAATATGTATGAAGAACTAAAATGACACAGAGAGGCTGGGAAGATGGCAAGGTAGGAGGATGCTAAGCTTGCTTCCTCCCATGGATACAACTAGATCACACTCACAATAGTGTAAATAACCCAAAAAATGACTTGAAGACTGGCAGAACCAACCCCACAACTAAAGGTAGAGAAAAAGCCACATCCAGGAAGGTAGGAAGGGCCGAGACAGGGATTTGGAGCCAAACAGACCATGGCCATCCGAGGTAGGGAGGGAGCCAGTTGCATGGAAAAGAGCAAGAAACAGACTATCACACTGGGGAGCCCGCAAGGGGAAGATGAATCCCCATAACTTTGGCTTTGAAACCAACAGGGGCTGAATCTTGTGAGTTCTTAAAACCAATGGGATTTAGTCTGGAATTTTATTTTATTTTATTGTTAAAATTTTTTTTTAAAGATTTTATTTATTTATTTGAGAGAGCAAGAGCGAGAACCAGAGAGCACAGGCAGGGTGAGAGAGCACGAGCAGGGTGAAGGGCAGAGGGAGCTGAGCAAGGAGTCTGATGTGGGGCTCTATCCCGGGACTCCAGGATCATGATCTGAGCCAAAGGCAGACGCTTAACCAACTGAATCACCCAGGCGCCCCTAAGCCTGGAATTTTAAAACTCATCAGGCTCTGCTATGTGAGAGGCTGGAGGGCAACACGAAGCTGACTCCCTGCCCTTAAAAAGACAGCAGGATAAACAGCCACCAAGGATACAGCATGGAAGCAGCAGTTTGAAAAATGTCTGGGGCATACAGGAGGAGGGTTATTTACTTATCTCACAGCATGTATCACAGAAGCAGGAATAACAGAGAAACCTCTCTAGAAACAAAAGAGCTGGCAGGCGTCATTTCCCTCCCCTGCCCCCCAGTATAAACACATGGCCACCTACAGGAATCAGCACAGTAACAATGCTCTCTACCTAACTTACCTATACCAAGCCCTAACCCCTCTAACTACAGTGGATCTGTCCTTTCTAGTCATGCTTGCCATGTCCCTGCACTGTGGGACCCCACCCCCAGTATACTAGTGCAAACTCTGCCAAAACCACGTCACCTACCCATGCATTTTGCGGGGCCTAGATCTAGCAGCAGGGTTGGCAGGTCTCATTTTGCAAGCAGACCAGCATGCACCTTGTTAAAATGCGCACCATCTAGCTGGGACCAAATACTGCCCACAACAAGCAAAGAGAGCTTCTGCAACTGACTGGACCGAAGGAAAGAGAGGCCAGAACACAATAGCAGGGAATAGGCAACACACATAAGAGACACTCCTGAAGTGCCAGGTCCTGGGGAACACTGCCCTGAAGAGCACTGCAGGACCTTGTCCTCATAAGGCCATTACCTTCAAGAGCAGGAGACATAGCTTACTTTCCTAATACAGAAACAGACGTGGAGAGTTAGACAAAACAAGGAGACAGAGGAATATGTCCGAAATGAAAGAACAGGACAAAACCACAGCAAGACACCTAAGTGAAACCATATAAGTAATATGGCTAGCAGAGAAGTTAAGGTAATGATTATAAAGATACCCACTGGACTTGAGAAAAGAGTGGAGAACATCAGTGAGGCCCTTAACAAAGAGATAAAAAAGAACCAATCAGAGATGAAGAATATAATAATTGAAATTAAAAATACACTTAACAGAATAAATAGTAGGCAGAGGAATCAGAGGAACAAATTAATGACCTGGAAGACAGAGTAGAGGAAAACAATCAAGCTGAGCAAGTGAGAGCAAAAAGAATTATACAAATTAAGAATAGACTTAGGGAACTCAGTGACTCCATCAAATGTACTAACATTTGCATTATAGAGATTCCAGAAGAAGAAGAGAGAGAAAAGGGGGCAGAAAATTTATTTGAAGAAAGAATAGCTGAAGACTTCCCTACTCTGTGGAAAGAAACAGATATCCATATCCAGAAGGCACAGAGATCCCAAACAAAATCAACCCAGAGAGGTTCAGACCAAGACACATAGTAATTAAAAAGGCAAAAAGTAGTGATAAAGAATTTTAAAAGCAGCAAGAAAAAAGAATACAGTTACATACAAGGGAAATCCTATAAGGCTATCAGCAAATGTTTCAACAAACTTTGCAGGCCAGAAGGAGTAAAATGATATATTCAAAGTGGTGAGAGGGAAAAATCTGCAGCCAAGAATACTCTATCCAGAAGGGCTATAATTCAGAATAATAGGAGATACAAAGAGCTTCTCAGACCAACGAAAACTAAAGGAGTCATGACCAATCAACTAGCCCTACAAGAAATATTAAGGAGGACTCTCTGAGTGGAAAGGAAAGACCATAAGTGAAAGTATGAAATAGAAAACACAAAAGCAGTAAAAATAAGTGTATCTATAAAAATCAGTCAAGGGATTTACAAAATAAAAAGACATAAAATATGACACCATATACCTAAAACTTGGGGAGAGAGGAGTAAAGAGTGGGTTCCACTTAAGCAATCCTCAACTTAATATACACTGCTATATGTATATGGGAAGATGTTATATAAAAACCTAATGGTACCCAAAAATCAAAGACCAGTAAAACCTGTGAAAGAGAGCAAGAGAAGAAAGGATCAGGGAAAAACCACAAAAACAACCACAAAACAAGTAACAAAATGGCAACATATACATATCTATCAATAATTACTTTGAATACAAATGGACTAAACACTCCAAAAAAAAAAAAAAAAAAGACATGGTGACAGAGAAGATAAAAAAATAAAGAGCCATCTATATGCTGTCTATAAGAGACTCATTTTGGAGCTAAAGACACACGCAGATTAAAAGTGAGGGGATGAAGAAACATTTATCATGCAAATGGATGTCAAAAGAAAGCTGGGGTAGCAATACTTGTAACAGAGAAAATAGACTTTCAAGCAAAGACTGTAATAAGAGACAAAGAAGGGCACTATGTAATAATAAAGGGGACAATCCAAGAAGATATAACAACTGTAAATATTTATGTACTCAACCCAAATACATAAAGCAGTTAATAAAAAACTTAAAGGAATTAATTGATAGTAATACAATAATAGTAGGGGACTTTAATACTCCACTTACGTCAGCGGACAGATCACCCAAACAGAAAATCAACAAGGAAACAGTGGCTTTGAATGACATACTGGATTAGATGGACTTAACATTCCATCCTAAAACAGCAAAATACACATTCTTTTCAAGTCAAGTGCACACAAATATTTTCCAAAAGAGATCACATATTAGGCTATAAAACAAGTCTCAACAAATTAAAAAACATTTAAGTGATGCTATACATCTTTTCTGATCACAATGCTATGAAACTAGAAATCAACCACAAGAAAAAATCTGGAAAGACCTCAAATACATGGAGGTTAAATAATATGCTACTAAACAATGAATGGATCAAACAAGAAATCAAAAAAGAAATAAATAATTATCTGCAAACAAATAAAAATAAAAACAAAAGGATCCAAATATTTGGGATGCAGCAAAGATGGTTTGAAGAGGGATGTTTATAAACAATAGAGGCCTATGTCAAGAGGCAAGAAAAAAAAGAATCAAACCTAACCTTACACCTAAAGGAGCTAGAAAAAGAATAACAAACAAAACTTAAAACCAAGAGAAGGAAGGAAAGAAGAAAGACTAAAGCAGAAATAAATGACAGAAAAACTAATAAAACAGTGGAACAGACCAATGAAACCAGAAGCTGGTTTTTGAAAAGATCAACAAAATTTATAAACCTACCGGCAGATTCATGAAAAAAAAAAAAAAAAAAAGACAGAAAAAAGAGAGGAGGACTCAAACAAAATCACAAATTAAAGAGGTGAAGTAACAACCAACACCACAGAAATACAATTAAATGAAAATATTATGAAAAATTGTATGCCAAAAATTGGACAACCTAGAAGAAATGGATAAATTCCTAGAAACATATAATCTACCATAACTGAATCAGGAAGAAATAAAAAATTTGAACAGACTGATTACCAGCAAGGAAATTGGATCAGTAAACAAAAACTCCCAACAAACAAAAGTCCAGGACCAGACAGCTTCAGAGGTGTATTCTACCAAACATTTCTTCTAAAACTATTGCAAAATAATAGAAGAGGAAGATAAACTTCAAAATTCATTCTATGAGGCCAGCATTACCATAATACCAATACCAAATAAAGGCACCAAAAAAAAAAAAAAAAGTGTATCCAAAAAAGTGTATCCATAAAAATCAGTCAAACCCACCCCCCCCAAAAAAAACCCCAAACAGAATTACAGGCCAATATTGCTGATAAACATAGATGCAAAAGTTCTCAATTAAATACTAGCAAACCAAATCCAACAATACAGTAAAAAAAGCCATTTACCACAATCGAGTGGGATTTATTCTCAGGATACAAGGGTGGTCCAATATTAAAAAATTAATCAACATGATACATCACATCAATAAGAGAAAGGATAAAACCATTTCAATAGAAGCAGAAAAAGCATTTGACAAAGTACAACATCATACATTATAAAAACCCTCAACAAAGTAGGTTTAGAGGGAACATACCCTAACATAATAAAGGCCATATATGAAAAACCCACAGCAAACATCATATTCATTTGGGAAAAACTGAGAGCTTTTCACATATGGTCAGGAACAAGACGAGGATGTCCACTCTCATCACTTTCATTCAACACAGTACTGGAAGTCCAAGCCATAGCAATCAGACAACAAAAAGAAATAAAAGGCATCCAAATTTTTAAGGAAGAAGTAAAACTTTCACTATTTGCAGATAACATGCTACAATATATAGAAAACCATGAAGACTTCATAAAAAAACTACTAGTTCTGATAAATGAATTCAGTAAAGTCACAGTATACAAAAATCAATGTACAGAAATCCGTTGCATTTCTTTTTTTTTCTTGTTTCAAGTTTTTATTTAAACTCTAGTTAGTTAACATACATTTCTATACACTAATAATGAAGCAGAGAAAGGAGAAATTAAGAAAATGATCCCATCTATAACTGCACCAAAAATAATAAGATAATTAAGAATAAACTTAACTGTAGAAGTGAAAGATCTGTACTCTGAAAACTATAAGACACTGATGAAAGAAAGTGAAGATGACACAAAGAAATGGACAGACATTCCATGCTCATGGATTGGAAAATCAAATATTGTTAAAAAGTCTATACTACCCAAAGCAATCTACACATTAAATGCAATCCCTATCAAAATACCAACAGCATTTTTCACAGAACTAGAACAAGCAATTCTAAAATTTGTAGGGAACAACAAAAGAATCCAAAAAGCTAAAGCAATCTTTTTTTTTTTTTTAAAGATTTTATTTATTTATTTGAGACAGAGAGAATGAGATACAGAGAGCATGAGAGGGAGGAGGGTCAGAGGGAGAAGCAGACTCCCTGCCGAGCAGGGAGCCCGATGCGGGACTCGATCCCGGGACTCGATCCCGGGACTCCAGGACCATGACCTGAGCCGAAGGCAGTCGCTTAACCAACTGAGCCACCCAGGCGCCCCTAAAGCAATCTTGAAAGGGAAAAGCAAAACTGGAGACATCACAATTCTGGACTTCAAGCTATACTACAAAGCTGTAGCAATCAAAACAGTATAGTACTGGCACAAAAACAGACACATAAATCAATGGAACAAAGTAGAAAACCCAGAAATAAACCTGCAATTATATGGTCAATTATTCTTTGACAAAGGAGGAATGAATATACAATGGGAAAAAAAGTCTCTTCAACAATGGTGGTAGGAAAACTGAACAGCTACATGCAAAAGAATGAAGCCAGACCACTTTCTTACACCATACACAATAATAAATTCAAAATGGATTAAGACCTAAATGTAAGACCTGAAACCATAGAAGTCCTAGAAGAGATCCCAGGCAGTAATTTCTCTGACACCGGCCATAGCAACATTTGTCTAGATAGGTCTCCTGAGGTAAGGGAAATAAAAACAAACTACTGGGACTACATCAAAAGGAAAAGCTTCTGCACAGTGAAGGAAACAACCAAAAAAACTAAAAGGCAACCTATTGATGGGAGAAGATGTTTGCAAATGACATATCTGATAAAGGGTTAATATGAAAAATACATGAAGAACTGACAGAACTCAACACCCAAAAAACAAATAATCCAATTAAAAAATGGGCAGAAGACATGAAAAACAGACATTTCTCCAAAGAAGACATACAGATGGCCAACAGACACATGAAAATATGCTCAACATCCCTCATCATCAAGGAAATTAAAATCAAAACTACAATGAGATATCACCTCGCACCTGTCAGAATGGCTAAAAAAAAAACACAAGAAACAGGTGTTGGCAAGGATATGGAGAAAAAGAAACCTTCATGCACTGTTGGTGGGAAAGCAAACTGGTGGAGCCACTGTGGAAAATAGTACGGAGATTCCTCAAAAAGTTAAAAATAGAACTATCCTATGATCCAGTATCTGTACTACTGGGTTATTTACCTCCAAAATACAAAAACACTAATTCAAAGGGATACATGCGCCCCTATGTTTATTGCAACATTATTCACAATAGCCAAATTATGGAAGCAGCCCAACTGTCCACTGATATATCAATGGATGAAGAAGATGTGGTGTATATATACAATGAAATATTATTCAGCCATAAAAGGGAATGAAATCTTGCCATTTGCTACAACATGGCTGGAGCTAGAGAGTATCATGCTAAGCAAAGTCAGTCAGTCAGAGAAAGACAAATAACATATGATTTCACTAATACGTGGAATTTAAGAAATAAAACAAGTGAGCAAAGGGGAAAAAAAGAGAGAGAAAAATCAAGAAATAGACTCTTAACTACAGAGAACAAACTAATGGTTACCAGAGGGAATATGGGAGAGGGGATGGGTGAAATAGGGGATGGGGATTAAAGAGTACATTTATCATGATGAGCACTATGTACAGAATTGTTAAATCACTATACTGTACACCTGAAAATAATACAACACTGTATGTTGACAACACTGGAATTAAAATTTTTAAAAACCTATAAATAAAATAAGATGACAGAAAAATAGTACTTTAAGAATCTATACATATGTATATTACATATGTAAAAGACATATCTTAATTTATATATAAAGTTGGTGATAAGATAAATATGTGTGATCTAGATTCTTTCCTTTCTCGTTATCTGAATTCTTTATACAGGAATATAAGTTACATTTTAATTAATATTTTTGTTCTAAATGCTATAATCCGCATTAGTGAAAAATTCTTACTTGTAGGCTTCTATGCTTGTTTCATCACTATGAATGTCTTGCTCCATGTCTTGTCTAATTTGTTTAGCATTCAATTTGGCATTTTCAACATCTTCTATAGCTTCTTCAAGTTCTTCATGAATTTGTTTGTATAACTCCATTACCTAGAAATGAAAAATACTTTTGTTAATACACTTTTGTTAATGCACTTAAGGGGTAATTAAAAGAATCAGGTAAGAGAAAAATCAGAGAAAGGACTTAAATTTAAAGTAGTTTTGATCTAAAGAAAAAGTTCTTTACATCGATTTTTCTTCCCATATTAATCTGTTTAACACAGTAAAGTTTTAGGTTTCCACTAGTCTGAGAAGCATTAATACTAGCATTAATACTAGCGATGTATAAAAGTTATTGAAGAAAAGTTCAATATTACAGGTGACATGAGCAAAATAATTATTTTTTAACCTACAAAAGAATTGCTACTTTTTATTGTTTTTATTGTTGAAATAATACTTAATGGTAGAAAAATCAGAAAACACAGATGAGAAAGTAAATGAAATCAACTATAATCCTCTCAGGAATAACCATTATTACCTTAATGAAAGGGTCCAAAATATTCCATTTTTATTGTTTTTATTAATTATCAAATATCATAAACATTCTCCCTTCCCTCTCCATTTCTCCCTTCTCTGTCAACCTATGAAGAAGAGAGAGTTGTAGTCTGATGTCCTGCTGGAAAGTCAGAGGGAGGGGAGTAGAAGGCAGTAGGGAGTGAACAGTCCCCTCCCCAGTGGGTCAACTGGTGGACTGAAATAAAGCAATTGCTTCCTGAAAGAAGCAATAATGTTCATTAATTTTTCGAAGAGCACAGGTAGTAGTAACCTCTACAAGATTATCCTTTAGGCATAGGAATGTAGGGGTATACATTTTAGTAGAGAGCTAGGAGCTCACCAGAATGATGAGCTAAGCAAACAAGAGGTCAGGAAACATAACAGAATTCCTAATATCAAGTATCCCATGTCCAATTTTTCAGCACCTTTAGAAGAGGTAACCTGTAGGCATTGCTGGGGTGATGGTCTCCATGTTGGGAACCAGGTTACATCATATGAGACAAATTCATCTCCAAGGCAAGCTCTTGAGTTGGGTCCGTGTGGCACTGGTATATACTTCCCCCATTGATACTCACTCCAATTGATGTGCATAATACTCTTCTGGCTCTGTGGCGTTATGAGGCTGGGCTGCTTGCAGAATTTGGAGGCAACATAGAGCCTTGGAGCTTGATTTGCAAGTATCTGCAATTTGCAAGTTATGCAGTAGGGCTCAAGCACACTGACTAGAGGCCTTGAGTCCTTTAAGCAATTATTTATTTCAGCAGATCTCTACCCAGGACCCCGAAACTGAGTCAAGACAGCAGAATAAAATAAAGTTATATGATAAAGGGACTATAAATAAAACACTACATTATACATCCCCTGGCCCCTAGCAATCACTAATCTGTTCTGTTTTATGGATTTATCTATCCTGGATATTTCATATAAATGAAATCATACAGGATGTGATCTTTTGTGTTTGGCTTCTTTAGCATAATGCCTCAAAGTTGATTTGTGTTGTGACATATAACAGTACTTCATTTTTTTAAATTTCTTTCAATGGTATAGATATATCACATTTTATTTAGTCATTAATTAGGTGATGGACATCGGGTTGTTTCCACCTTGGGCTAATACAAACACTGCTGCTATGAACATTTATGTACAACTTTTCCTTTTGTTTTTTTTGATTATCAGTTTTCAATTCTTTGGAGTATATACCTCAGAGTATAATTGCTAGAGCATATGGTATTTTGTGTTAAACTTTTTGAGGAAATGCCAGAGTCTCTTCCACAGCATCTGCAACCATTTTACATTTCTACCAGCAAAGTACCACAGTTCCAATTTTTCCACATAGACACTAAAACTTGTTATTTTCTGTGTTATATTTATTCCCATTTGGTTTGCATTTCCCTAATGACTAATCATGTTGAGCATCTATCTTTTCAAATGTTTGCTGCCCATTTGTATGTCTTTGGAGATATATCTATTCAAGTCCTTTGCCCATTTTTAATTTGGTTGTTTGTCTTGGTTGTGGAATTTGAAAGTTCTTTATATATTCTAGGTACTATACCCTTCTCAAGTGTAATTTGCAATATTTTCTCTCATTCTATAGGTTTTTTTTTTTTTTTTTTACTTTTCTGATAGTATACTTCTTTTTTACTTTTTTTCATTGACATACAGTTACATGCAGTTGACCCACAATGTTAAATTAGTTTCAGGAGTGATTCAACAAATCCATACATTATGCTGTGCTCACCACAAGTGTAGCTACCATCTGTCACCATACAATGCTATTACAGTATCATTGACTATATTCCCTATGCTGTACCTTTTTTTTCCTTAAGGATTTATTTATTTATCTGAGAAAGAGAGAGAGAGACAAAGCATGGGATGGGCAGAGGGAGGAAGGGAGAATCTCAAGCAGACTCTGCACTGAGCATGGAGCTTGACACAGGGTTCAATCTCCCTGAGATCACCACCTGAGACAAAACCAAGAGTCAGACACTTAACTAACTGGGCCATCCAGGCACCCCTACTATGCTGTACCTCTTATCCCAGTGACTTATTTATTCTGTAACTGGAAGCCTGTGCCTCCTGTTCCTCTTTATCCATTTGCCTATCCTTCCACTCCCTCCCCTCTGGCAGCCATCACTTTGTTCTCTGTATTTATAGGTCTATTTCTAGTTTTTGTTTGTTTTTCAGATTCCACACATAAGTGAAATCATACAATATTTGTCTTTCTCTGATTGATTTTTTCACTTAGCATTATATCCTCTAGAGGTCCATCCATGTTGGCACAAATGGCAAGATTTTGTCGTATTTTATGGCTAAGTAAGAGTCTATTGTATATACGTATACCACATCTTCTTTATCCATTCACCTATCGATGGACACTGAGGTTGTTTCCATATCTTGGTTGTTGTAAATAATGCTGCAATAAAAAATGGGTGCATATATCTTTCGAATTAGTGTTTTTGTTTTATTTGGGTAAATCCCCAGTAGTGGAATTACTAGATCATATGGAATTTCTATTTTTAATTTTTTGAGGAACCTCCATACTGTTTTCCACAGTGGCTGCACCAATTTACATTCCCACAACAGTGCATATCCTTTTTTTCCATATCCTTGTCAACACTTGCTACTTTTTGTCTTTTTGATTCTAGCTATTCTGAAACGTGCAAGGTGATATCACACTATGGTTTTGATTTATTCTTCCCTGATGATTAGAAATGTTAAGCATCTTTTCATGTATCTATTGGCCATCTGTGTGTCTTCTTTGGAAAAATATCTTTCAGGTCCTCTGCCCATCTTTTAATTGTATTACTTATTTTTTTGGTGTTATGTAAGTTCTTGACATATTTTGGATATTAACCTCTCATCAGATATTGATAGTGTCCTTTGATGCATAAGTTTTTAATTTTTTTATTGAGCTACAATTAATATACAATAGTTTCAGGTATAAAACATAATGAGTCAATATTTCTATATACTGTGAAATGATCACCACAGTAAGTCTAGTTAACATCCATTGCCATACATAGCTAGAACTTTTTTCTTGTGATGAGAACTTTTAGGATGTACTTTCTTAGCAACTTTCAAGTATGTACTACAATAGTATTAACTATGGTCACCATGCTGTACATTAAATCCCCATGACTTATGTATTTTATAACTAGAAGTTTGTACTTTTTGACTCCCTTTTCATTCATCTTCTAAACCCTGCATTGGGCAACCACCAATCTGTTCCCTGTATCCATGAAATTGTTTTTTTGTTTTGTTTTGTTTTTCTTTTGATTCTACATATAAGTGAGATCATATGGTATTTGTCTTCCTCTGTCTGACTTATTTCACTTAACATAATGCCCTCAAGGTACATCCCTGTTGTTACAAATGGAAAGATTTTATTTTTTGGGGGGGGGCTGAGTAATATTCCATTACACACACACACACACACACACACACCCCACATCTTCTTTATCCATTCATCCATTGATGGACAGTTAGGTTGTTTCAATATCTTGGCTATGGTACATAATGCAGCAATGAACATGGGGGTGCACACATCTTTTCAATTTGTGTTTTTTCTCCTAATAAATACCCAGAAGTGGAATTGCTGAGTCATATGACAGTTCCATTTTTAATTTTCTGAGAAACCTCCATACTGTTTTCCACAGTGGTTGCACCAATTTACATTCCCAGCAACAGTATGCAAAGGTTCCCTTTTCCCACATCTTTGCCAACACGTTACTTCTTGTCTTTTTGATAATAGCCATTCCGACAAGTATGAGATGATCTCTCACTGTGGTTTTGATTTGCATTTCCCTGATGAATAGTGATGTTGAGAATCTTTTCATGTACTTGATGGTTATTTGTATGTCTTCTTTGGAAAAATATCTATTCAGATCTTCCGCCCATTTTTAAATCATATTGTCTTATTTTGGTGTTGAGTTGTATGAAATTTTTTATTTTGGATATTAACCCCTTATCAAATATATGATTTGCAAATATTTTCTCCCATTCAGTAGATTGTCTTTTCATTTTGTTGATGGTTCCTCTTGTCATGTAGAAGCTTTTAGGTTGATGTATCCCTACTTGTTTATTTTTGCTTTTGTTAGCTTTGCTTTTGGTGTCAAATCCAAAACAGCAAGTAAAATGAATGAACAGTAGCTTGACCTCTAAAACAATGTCAGATTAAAAAAAAACCTGCAGGAACTTATACAATGTTTGATACTATTTGAAGAATAATAAAGAAACCATGCACTGTGCTTAAATATACAAATATACATATACATATATACATATACATGTATATATGTATAAAAACATACAAATTTCGCCTAGAAACAGATTTTCCTGATAAGGTTGTCTTTGGAGAGTGATGGAGGAAAATGGTACTGTTGAAAATACAGGACACATTTAACAATTCTATTTACTTTGAAATAATAAAAAATAAAATGAATATGAATTAAATTTATTCATTTAGTGGCAGGTATAAATAATTTATTTTTCTATAATACAATCCCACAATAGGAGAGTTAAATGTTAATCATTGAAAAGATTTTACAGTTTATTATCATCAACAGTGAAAATGACTGATATATTCTGCTTGCATTCTCTCCCAGCTTGACTTACAACTTCAAAAATTATCATGTTGTTTTAAATCTCCAAAATTGTATTAGTAGGTAGACTAAATATTATTACTCCTAAGTATAAAAGGGAAGATAACACAGTTTAAATGAATATCAATTGACTGTATTATGTGTAGTTTAATAGTTCCTTTGGGAAATAAATAGCAAGTCAATTTTTAGTGAAAATGAAACATTTAAAGATGTTAATTTCTAATAGCTGAAATATTTTTATATCTAAGTAACAATCTATAAAATGCATATCTATTCATTATTCATTTACCTCAAATTTTTTTGTATAAAATTCTTTCAGAGCTTCAAGTTCTTGGTTCTGTTTTGAGTAAATTAGAGGACCAAGTTTATTCATGTAGTCTATGTCTGCTTGAAGCTTTGCATTAGCTTCTTCTAATTTTGCCTTTTGTTCCTCAAAATGTTTTAGTTGATAAGCTTTATCTTCAAGATGCCATCGTAATTCTACAATATCTCTCAAATAGGCCTCATGTTCTAGACATACAATAATAACAAAAGAAAAATCTGATTTTAAAACAAGAACTCCAGAAAGAAACCTTTATTTGATAATAGAGACATATGAAATACTTTAGATTCAGAAATTACTTATCTGTGAAGCTTACTAAATTTAAGTTATCTTAGTATTGCATTATAAAATATACTGCTTTCATCATTTATTAGAAAATGGATTAAAATCTATGTTTTATAAGCTAATAATTGTTTTAGTACAAATCCTGCCTATTACAACCAATGTATATACTGGGTTATGTATAACCACTCTATGAATTACAAAATGAGAGAAACTGCAAGAGTAGAGGCCTTCTAAAATCATCTAGACGTAAAACAATGAGATAGTTATAAATGTCAGAAAGGAAAAAATAAATACTATTTTCTATTGATACAATTATATATCAAAACACAAAAGAATCAACTGAAAATTATTACAAATAGGATAGCTTATATTAAAAATTGCTTATTGTTGTAAGCCACTGTGTTCCAAGGCGATTTATTACAAAGCATTATTGTAGTAAATAACATTAATTCATGTGACTAAACAATGCAAAACAAAATTAGAAGATTTAATATTGTGTTATTGCTGAGATCTTCTTCCACAGTAGAAGCACTCTTGTGAGCATCTCTATGGGACACAGTTATCTTCACACTCCATCCTCTCTGAAAGGTCAATCCCCAGAACACTCTCCTAGACTTCCTTTCACCAGTCTTAACATTCATGTTCTTTCCAACCCCCATTATGCCATCCTTTTTCCTACTTCCCATTTGTATCCCAGGACATCTCTTCTTCAAGGTAATCTGTCTTTACCCTTCCCATATTGAGATTGTAAAACAGTAGCTCCCCAAATTATGTCAACATACCATTAAAATCCATACATAAAGAGGTCTTTGATTTTTTTCTCTTCCATTAGGTAATCAGTCATTGGGAAGTAGTACCAACAGAGCCATGAATGTAGGGTAAGGAAAAGACAGAGAATCTAAAGAAGCAGGTACAATGAGAGTACCAGGGAAACCTGAGTAATTACTTTAGCTTGGGTGTAATAAATACACATACTCTTTTATTTTTTAAGGAAATACAGCTGTGCATATCTAATTTTATAATTTATAAGTTCATGTAACACCCAATTTCTGATGAAAAACTTATTTCTGATTATATTTTTGGTAGGAAAATGAAAAGACATTTGCTAGATTATTGGCTGCATATTGGGTGCCAGTGGCTGTCATTCTGTGTGTGTGGGGGGGTGAGGTGACCAAGTAGAAAGGAAAGTAGTCAAGGGTATAAAACCCCACCCTTACTCTTCTCCATTATCTCTCATGGTCTCTTGCCACTAATTCCCAGTGGTTGAACCAGCAAGAAGACAGATTACAAAAGATATCTTTGATTCAATCCATTATCAATCAGCCTCATGGATCACAAAACAGAAGATACAAGTGTGAGTGGGCTAGTTAGGGGGATAGATGGGTCTGGAGGAGTGACCACAAGATATCTAGAAAAAATTGAATTTCTTTAATATTTTCATTAATTATAAATATAAGTTTTTTATAAAAATTATTAGAAATCCTATAAACATCATACTTAATATTAAGGCTGTTAAAGAGATTAAAAGTTTTCTTGTCACATAAGCTAGAGACTTTGGGAATCTAAAATCTATAAGAATATATAATTCTGTAACCTGTAAAAAAATTATAAAATTTAGAAATTTTATCCTAAATAATATCAATATAAAGGCAATATATTCCTGAAAGCACATCACTTTTCAGGAATATTTTACAAACAGAAGGCACTTAAAAACCATATAGTAATAATGAATTTAAATTTCATTGCATGTGTTAGCTACTTAAATAAAATAAAGCAGATGAACATAAATTTCAGTTTTTTAAGTAGATCTTTAATAGTTTTTTTAAAGACCTTTAGGTAGATCTTTAAATCAAAGATAGCCCAAGCAATAAATTATCAACAATGGCAAGAATATATTCCATCATTGAAAATGCATTTATAAGGTATGTAGAATATGCATGTATGTATCTCAATTTAATTTTATTTTGGCAATTCCTTAAGTAGAACTTCATATAAACCACAAAATACACTATCTACTCTTATAAAGGCCATATGAGATTATATAGAAATTTATCAGCAAAATATTAAATAAAACCAGCTACCACTGACTTTTCTACTACTACTGATAAGGAAAGGCTTCCCAAACATTTTTTAAAAATTGCAAGGGCGTCTGGGTGGCACAGCTGGCTAAGTATCTGACTCTTGGTTTCAGCTCAGGTTGTGGTCTCAGCATTGTAAGATCGAGTTCTGCCTTGGGCTCCACACTCAGCATGGAGTCTGATTCTCTCTCCCTCTCCCTCTGCCTCTCTCGTGCTCTCTCTCTCAAATAAATAAATCTTTTTTATAAAAATTGCAGATGAATCCTTGTGGATGTGAATGTGAATCTGCTCAAGAATCTACTGGGCTCCAGAATTTCCCAGGATGCCTATTCTGGCCCTATTGTATCTTTGGTTGCCTCTAAAACACCAATATATATATAAGTATGCATTTATAAATTACATACTTATGTTATTGTATTAGTACAGTATGCACATCATAAATTCTATTCAAAAACTTTGTGAATCAGAACAAACTCACTCCAAGCCTGAATTATTTATTTTTATAAACAGCTATAGAAACCAAATGTTTTGTAAAATGCATACTTTAAAGTATATGTAGAAAAGGGCCTACTCTTACCTGAGTTTAGAGCACTTTTTGCATGATTTTTAGAATTAACTCTTTATAAAGGGCAACAAAGAGCATAGACAAAGGCTGAATTAAATTCATCCAGCCCAGGCTCTGGGTGATTTCCTGCTTTTTGAGTTCTGCTCCAGAAGGGAGTGAACAAATGGTGAGTTCAATCTGTGAGCTCAGTTTTACTTTAAAAGGAGTAACAGTCACTGAAACTACATGTAATTTATTTTATTAAAATAATATAATCGAGGAACCACTGGGTAGCTGTATTTTGTCAGGTACAATAAAAGCAAAATTAAAACCCAAATCAAGAAAGAAAATAAAAAGAATAAAGTTTAAAAATATAAATAAAAGTTCTAATCTTTTCTTGCAACTCCCAAAAATGTGCACACCCTACTTGAAAACTATAGTTTTAGAAGACATATAACAAAGGTGTTTGTAAGTGTCCAGTTTGACAAATAATTTCACGTCTTAGGGTAATAATTAATAGCCTCCCTTTTCCTTTCAAAAGTGTCTTAGTTTAAACGATAGGTTTATGAGCTCCCTCATATAACCCACTTATAAAGCATGTGAATCCTGAATTAAAATTTTTAACTGAATTAAAATTTATTTATAAACAAAGTCCAGCCTCAGCAGAATCATGTAGTAGGCATGCTCAACAGGCAGTACTTGGAGAATAAAAAATCCAATGCCCTTAGACTGTTTAATACTTTACCATAGGTCCCTTATTCTATAGTCTAAAACAAAAAAGTTTCCTTTTGAAACATGTTACCTACATGACTCTTGGAAACATCTCCAGTTTTATTGCCTGCTAGAAGTTCTCAATAAAATCTACTACTGAATTCTCAAAAGCAGATGCATGTTGCTAAAGTATCACTTTAAAACTCTCTTATTTTCCTAAATTTAAAGATTTAGCCAATGACACCAATTGGAAATCACTTAAATTTCTAAATTTCAAATTACACTATAATGTAGTCATCATAGGAAATATGTGCCAAAAATTTAAATGTCCCATGTTACCATAAATACTATGGAATTACCAACAAACACCAGACTACAGAAGGTACAGATTTGCTCAGTGCAGTCTCAGCTATATAAATGATATCAGCATTATCATTAATAGCATATATCAAAAAGTGCACTAGTTTGGATGCAAAACAATATGGTCAGAGTTGACTTTTTTTCAGGGCTTCAATTGATTATTCATGCCTCTTGAACAAAGTAAATGGCAATATGAAAAAATTCTTATTATTACCTTTCTGCACAGCTAATGGGATTTCTTGAAGTCTCCAGATTGACCAAGAATCAATTTTCATGTGCATCTTCTTCTTTCTTGATTTTTGTTGTTTTAAAGCTTCTTCAGCTTCTGCACGGTCAGTTTCTAGACTTTTAATGAGATGAATGGCCTCTGATAGCAATGTTTCCATTTCCTGCTTTAATTCTGGACACTTTTCATCTTAAAATAGAAATGTGTATTCACATTTGTTAATAAATCAGCCTATAAACGAGGTGGTGGGAACATAGGTACTAGTTGTATCATTATTCTTTTTAATATTTATATGTTTAATGAGAGAATTTTAGAAAAATGAATTAGCCTTTTAAGGACAGTTTTATTATAATACAATCATAACATTAGTTATAACCTTTGAAGACAGATTTTTAAGTGAACATTTTGTAAAATAATTAGAATAGAGAAATCTCAAGCAATATCTTCATGAATATTTTATCTAAAAAATGTTTTCTTCATAAGCTTTATTATAGAGCTTTATTTTTAAATTATGCTTGTGTTTCCTCTCATTCTATGACAAAAGCGAATCATAATGATTACATCAGATAAATACTGCAAATCCTCAGATGGTTCCTCGAAACAAGATACTTTGTATTCCTTATCAGAAAATAACATCCCTAGTAAGCCCTGCCAGGAATTCATCGTTTCCAAATTCCATTTATTTAGTTATAACACAAATTAACTCCTGTAATGAGAGATACTTGTGATTCCTGGTTCACAGCTCTGAAAAGATATGGTTTAATGTTAACGAAATGATTAACATGGGTATTCAATTTATCTATTTATACTAGAAACACGAAGAGAGCCTGTTATGTTCTGGGCAATACACTCTCTCCCCAGAGATAGATCAGTAAGGAAGATGGATATGGGTTCCACTCTGGTGAGATTTATACTTGTAAACAATGACTTTTGCCAAAATGTGACATGACAAGAAGACATAAACAAACACAAAGTGTCAAGAAAGGCAAAGCCTCAAAGAGCTGAGGCTACAGAAAAAAACAGTAAAACTAGTTCAAAAAAAGGCAACTAATAGACCTCTGTTTTGTTTTGATTTGGACAATAAAGCAATAATTTTCTGCTAGAAGATAATATTACATATTGGTTATAAGTACAATCTCAGTAGTCATACAGTTTCTACTTCTAACCTAGTAAGCCTATCAAAGAAATTCAGCATGCTGCCTGAAAAGAATTTTTGAGAAACAGGTTTCTCTATTGTAATGCATAAAAATTATCTTTTATGGACTGCCCTTTATTTGGTCTATATTTATTTGGTCTATTGTCTTCTTTTTTCATATTCTACCATATCCTGGACACTTTATCTCCTTAATTGTCTGTTTTTTTTTTTTCATGACAACATATACAGTGAACACTGTGTTCTCTAGCCAACTTATGATCTATTCAGTTTCTATAAAAATATCTCAGTCTGAAAAGTATAATTAAATTAATGCCACTTAAATCACTTCTGATGCAATATAAATGTTTTACCAAAGATGTCTACCATGTTGTACAAGATATCTTTTGTACTGTTTCTATGATAGCATTCTAAAATAAATGCTGTGTTTATAACTTGAAATGTCTCCAATTCATTGTATTTAATCTCTCAATTTTTTTCTAGAATACCATCTCAATTTTACTGTTTCATACCGAGTAGGTGAGTAACCACCTGCAATTTTTTTTAGCACAAACACTTAATTACAATAAATCTCCCTCAACCTGATACTGTCTTATACTTTGGGATCAAATGTATGAGTTTATAATAAACATAATTGCAATTAATTTAAATGTTATTATGTCCACTAACATATTAATCTTCTCCTAGCATTTGTCATGTGAAAAATTAAGAAGTAACAAATGAGATTTTTTTCTTTAGTATAGATATAGTGAAAAGGAAACTAAAAACAGAGCCTCACTATAAGAGACAGCTTTGAAAACAAAATATTAGTACTTTTACAAAGTCCCGAATTCTTAGTTATCTCTCATGAAAGGAAGATGTTTAACAAATTTTTGTGGTGAGGGAAGGAAGAGGTGTTTAATATAGTATGAAGAATACATTCAAATATGTTGAAGTAATTTTAACACAAATTTTATTCCAATATATAAATTACTATACATTTTATAAATTGTGACAAGATTTTAATCTTAATTTATATATATATTATATATAAGATATAAATATAGCAGAGCCTCCATGTCCAGTGTGATAGCCATGAATCACGTGACCATTTACATTTAACATGTTAAAATTAAACTGAAAAATTAAATTCTCAGTCTTCCTAGCTACATTTCAAGCAGCTACTATATATGGCTAGTAGCTACTCTACTGGATGGTGGAAATAGAGAACACTTTCATACCAGAAAGTACTACTGGACAGCACTGAATTACAGTTAGCTTCTTGGGAGATGGAGAGGGATCATTATACACTCAGGACCTAGACCAGTACATCGTATAATAAATATTTGTTGAATTTTGTTGCTTAATCAAATGATAGAAGGCTCTTTCCTCCATTAGACATTCAAAAGAATTATAAAATTCTTAAAATAATTACTGTAAAAATTAAAAATATGTTAAATGAAAAGTCAATGAGCTTTTAAATATAATTTTAATTTTAATTTTAAATATAATTTCACTGATTTAAGTATGAGGTACAACTCTACCTCTCTCTTCTGGTTTAACCTCTTTCACTGGTGTAGCAACACTCCAATCTTCCTTCTGGTCTTGTGTGGATGAAGTTCTGCTCCTATATAAAGGGAAAGAGGCAATCAATTAATAAAGAACTGCTTTACTTAAAGTTTAAAGGTAGTAAAACAAATTTTAGGTGATTCTCACATTAAATTTTAAATGTTTGTGGTGAAACTTACTATACATGCTAATGCTACTATCTAAGAGAGTAATATAGCAAAATTCTAATACATAATGGGCTTTATATTTCATGGTAAATTAACAGAAATTTAAAATTTGTTACAAATGACCTAAAAATATTTGAGAGGATATTAAAGAAGTTTTGTGGGTTTTTTTTTTTTTTTTAAGAAAATGAACTGGTGTTCCTTAGTGTTGCTATCAGGAAAAGGGGGTTTATTGAGAATAATTTGAGAGGTATTTCTCTAACTTCAGTTTAGCAGTTTCCTGGGTACCATATAAAATACAAGGACCAAAAATGCTTTTTCAGATTGGAAATTAATAGGTTTTAGCAAAATGTCCAAATTAAAATATTATTTCTTTTCTAAAGAATTTTTCTAGGGGCGCCTGGGGTAAGCATCTGCCTTGGGCCCAGGTCTTGATCTCAGGGTCCTGGGACCCAGCCCTGTGTCAGGCTCACTCAGCGGGGAGTCTGCCTCTCCCTCTCCCTCTGCTCCTCCCCCCGCCACCCCATCCCTCATGCACTTGTGCATGTTCTCTCTCTCTCAAATAAATAAATAATATCTTAAAAAAATTTTTTTAAATAGTTTTTCTAGGTAAAGTTTTCATCGTATTTAAAAAGAAGTACTCTTCATCTGATAAAAGTTGTAAGAAAAACAGTATCAACAACAAAGCAGAGTGCTATTTTTATTAAATTATTTTTTCTATTAAAGAAGTATTACAAATTAAAGGAAGTTTGTACATACCAAAAATCATAATATAAAATAATCTATACTAATTCATTCTTTTTAGATATAACAGAAGATAACACTTTAATGATATTTCAATTTTTATAAAATTAGAGTCATAAAATATTGCATGCTGCCTTAGTTACATGACATTGTTTCCTGTATATTTGACTACAGCTTAATATTCTGATGGCTGCATACTATTTGTCTCATTGTTGTTCCAGAATTTATTTAGGAAAGCCTGTTTATTATGAGGTCAGGAAATATTCATCATATTTTCTCCTTTAGTTTCAATTTCATTTTAAAATATTTTTGTTAAATAATCTATTTTTTCTTGATTGTTTGAAAATAAAAAAATGTTCAATGAGTATGTTGCACACTTGAAACTAATGTAACAGTATATGTCAACTATACTCAAAAAATTAATTAAAAATAAAAGAAACATTCATACCACAAAAAATAAATAAGTAAATAAATAAATAATAAAAACATGGGTGTTGCTGGAGGGAGAGTCTGGGGGAGCAGGGATAATTGGGTGATGGGCATTAAGGAGGGGACTTCATGTAACATGCACTGGGTGTAATATGCAACTGGCCAATCACTAAATTCTACTTCTGAAACTAATAAAGAAAATAATTAAAATAAAAATAGAAAAATAATCGTCCCAGCAAATAACGCTCTCCCTACTGGTTTGTGATACACTAAATTGTTGCACATAATTCAATCTATTTTTGTGCATTTTTTTCAAAATTTAGTTAATTTTTGGGCCAGCAAAATTTTTTTTTCTTTCTTTTTTTTTTAATTTGAGAGTGAGAAGGAGCAAGAATGGGGAGGAGGGGCAGGGGGGGGGGAGAAGGACTGCATCCCCGTTCATCAGGATATTGGTCTGTAATTCGCCTTTTTGGTGAGGTCTTTGTCTGGTTTTGAGATCAAGGTAATGCTGGCCTCTTATAGAACAAGTTTCAAAGATTTCTACTGAAAAAATTTAAGGTTGTTTCCTCCTTTTGGCTATGGTGAGTACTGATGATATGAACATTTATATATAAGATTTTGTTTGAACACCTGTTTTGAAATGTTTTCTGTATATACCTCAGAGTGGAACTGCTGTGTCATATGGTAATTCTAGGATTAACTTTTTGAGGAACCACCAAACTGTTTTTCAAAGTGACTAAACCATTTTACATTCCCATCAGCAATGCATGAGGTTTCCAATGTCCAATAAAAGTGAGAAGAGCTAGCATCCTTGTGCTGTTCCTGATCTTAGGTTGAAAAATTTCGCACTTTACCATTAAGTATAATGTCAGTTGAAGGTTTTTCATAAATGTCCTTCATCATGCTTTCTAATCTGTTCTTGTCTGTTTTTTGAGTGTTTTTATCATGAAAAGACGTCGAATTTTGCCACGTTTCCACATTGAGATGTTCACATGGATTTTCCCCTTTCATTTTATTACTGTGGATATATTACACATTGATTATTTTTTTGTATTTTGAAAAACCCTTACACACCTGGGAGAAATGTCACTTGGTCATGACATGTAATTCTATTAATATGGCTAGGTTCAGGTTGCTAGTATTTTGTTGAAGATTCTTGAATCTATAGTCATAAAGCCATTGGTCTACATTTCTTTTTCTTATGATGTTTTTATCTGGCTGTAGTATCAGGATAATGTTGGCCTCATAGAATGGTTGAAAAGTGCTCCTTTCTCTTCTAATTTTTAAAAGAGTTAGAGAAGCATTGGTATTAATTCTTCTTTGAATGTTCAATAGAATTCACCAGTCAAGCCATTTGGTCCTGGGCTTTTTATTTGTTGGGAGATATTTGATTACTGATTTAATCTCTTTACTTTTTACAAATCTGTTAGAATTTCTACTTCTTCCTCAGTCAGTTTTGATAGTTTATGTGTTCCTAGGAATTTGTCTATTTCATCTTGGTTACCTAAATTTGTTGTTCATTGTATTATCAATTATTCATAGTATTATAATCCTTTTTATTTCAGTGAGATCTATAGTAATATCCCCAATTTTTTTATGATTTTCATAATTCAAGTCTTTTTTCTTTGCTGGTCTAGCCAAAGGTTTGTGAATTTGGTTGATCTTTTCAAAGAAACAACTTTTGTTTTCACTGATACTATTTACTTATTTATTTTTTATTCTTGACTTCATTTACTTCTGCATTAATCTTTATAATTTCCTTTCTTTTCACAGCTTTAGCACATTCATTCTTTTCTAGTTCTGTAAGGTATAGAGTTAGGGTACTGGATTTGGGATCTTCTTTTTTTTTTTAACTTTTTTTTTTTTTTAAGATTTTATTTTATTTTATTTGTTTGAGAGAGAGAGTGAGAGAGAGAAAGAGCACAAGAGGGGGGAGCGGGAGAGGGAGAAGCAGACTCCCTGCTGAGCAGGTAGCCCGATGCGGGACTCGATCCCGGGACTCCAGGATCATGACCTGAGCCGAAGGCAGTTGCTTAACCAACTGAGCCACCCAGGCGCCCTGGGATCTTCTTTTTTAATGTTAACATTTATGTCTATAAATTGCCCTGCGACCATTACTTTTGCTATATCCCATAAATTCTGGTATATTGTATTTTCATTTTCATTCATTTCAAAGTATCTTCTGTGATTACAGCCTTGATTCACTGAGTTTTTTTGAGCATGTTGTTTAAAATCTACATTCACATGGACTTCCTAGGTTTCTTTCTGTTATTGATTTCTAGTTTCATTCCATTAGGTCAGAAAGGATACTTGGTATGATTTCAGTCTTTTTTATTCTATTGAGATTTGTTATATAGCTTAACATATGATCTATCCTGAATAATGTTCAATGTCAACAAGAAAGGAATGTGTTTTCTACTGCTATTGGGTGGTGTGTACTATATAAGTCTGTTAGGTCTAGATTGTTCTAGTGCTGTTCAAATCTTTTTCATTACTCTTTTTTTTTAGTTCTTTTTTTTTTTAAGTTCTTTTTACCATTCTTGAAAGTGAGGATAGAGTGAATTCTCAAACTCTTACTACAGAACTGCATATTTCTTACTTTAATTCTGTCAGTTTACACTTCACGCATTTTGAGGTTGTATTTTGGGTATGTATATAATTTTGATAACTTCTTGATGGAATGGCCCTTTTATCAAGATGTTAAATATTGTTTCTTATAATATGCTTCGACCAAAAGTCTATTTTGTGTTATATTAGTTTAGCTACCCCAGCTCTCTTTTGGTTACTATTTTCATGGAATATATTTTTTATCCTTTTACTTTCAACATAGTGTGTCTCTGGATCTCAAGTGAGTCTCTTATAGACAGCATATAATTGAATCATGTATTTTTATCTATTCTATCACTATCTTTTAACAGTAAAGTTTAATCCATTTAGTCCATTTAATCCATTTAATCCATTTTCATGAAAAGCAATTACTATTAAGGAAGGACTTACTTCTGCCATTTTGTTATTTGTTTTCTATAATACTTAAATATTTTTCATTTTTAATTTCTCCATAACTGCCTTCTTTGGTGATTAGTTGAATTTTCCTAATGTATTTAGTTTCCTTATTGGATTTATGTTGGTGTTTTTGTTTTATACAATTTTTCCTAGTGGTTCATTGGAGATTATTATTAACACCTTAACTTCATAAAAATTAAGTTTGAATTAAAATCAATGCAGTTTCAGTAGTATTAAAAAAAAAAAACACCTCTGTTCCTTTATACTTCTGTTCCCTTCATGTTGTCATTTCTACAAATTACATATTTATCCATTGTGTGCCCATTAATATAGAATTATAACTTTATCCATTTAAAATTATATAGAAAAATAAGAGATGCAAAATAAAAATGCAATCATACTGACTTTTAGATCTATCTTTGTAGCTACCTTATTGTTTTTATTTCTTCATATGGCTTCAAGTTACTGTCTAATGTCCTTTCATCTCTACTTAAAAGACTACCTTTAGGATTTCTGATAGAACAGTCTGCTACAGATGGAGCCCCTCAATTTTTGTTTATCTTGAAATATCTTAATTTCTCCTTTATTTTTGAAGGACACTTCTGCAAGAATCAGAATTCTCATTTGACAGGCTTTTTTTTTTTTTTTTAAGATTTTATTTTTTACTTGAGAGAGAGAGCACAGAGTGAGAGGAGAAGCAGACTCCCCGCTAAGCAGAGAGCCCAACGCAGGGCTCCATCCCCGGACCCTGAGATCATGACCTGAGCTGGAAGCAGATGCTTAACCCAATGAGCCACCCACATGCTCTTGGCCTCCAAAATTTCTGATGAGAAATTGACTGTCACTTTTATTGAGGATCCCTTACTCATGATGAATCACTTCTTTCTCACTGCTTTCAAGATACTCTTTGTCCCAGGTTTTCAATGATTTGACTATAATGTGTGGATCTCTGAGTTTATCCTGCGTAGAGTTCACTGAGTTTTAGAAAATTATAAATTCATGTCTTTCATCAAATTTGGAAATTTTTAGCCAATGTTTCTTCAAATATTCCTTCTCCCCCTTTTTCTCTTCCCTAGTACTCTTGGACTCCCATTATGCATATATTTGTATTTGTGATTACGTCCCTCAGATCTATTAGGCTCTGTTCACTTTACTTCATTCTTTTGTCTTTCTGCTCCTCAGCCTGAATAATTTCAATTGGCCTATTTTTTTTTAATTTTATTTTATTATGTTATGTTAATCACCATACATTACATCATTAGTTTTTGATGTAGTGTTCCATGATTCATTATTTGCGTATAACACCCAGTGCTCCATTCAATAAGTGCCCTCTTTAATACCCATCACCAGGCTAACCCATCCCCCCTCCCCTCCCCTCTAGAACCCTCAGTTTGTTTCTCAGAGTCCATAGTCTCTCATGGTTCATCTCCCCCTCCAATTCCCCCCCTTCATTTTTCCCTTCCTACTTTTTTTTTTTTAACATATAATGTATTATTTGTTTCAGAGGTGCAAGTCTGTGATTCAACAGTCTTACACTATTCATAGCGTTCACCATAGCACATACCCTCCCCCATGTCTATCACCCAGCCACCCCATCTCTCCCACCCCCCACC
Source organism: Mirounga angustirostris (assembly GCF_029215605.1). Classification (NCBI taxonomy): domain Eukaryota; kingdom Metazoa; phylum Chordata; class Mammalia; order Carnivora; family Phocidae; genus Mirounga; species Mirounga angustirostris. The sequence continues at coordinate 38,686,932 of NW_026991722.1, read as the reverse complement.
ACTCCAGCAACCCTCAGGTTTTTTCCTGAGATTAAGAATTCCTCATATTAGTGAGATCATATGATACATGTCTTTCTCTGATTGACTTATTTCGCTTAGCATAATACCCTCCAGTTCCATCCACGTTGTTGCAAATGGCAAGATTTCTTTTTTTTTGATGGCTGTATAATATTCCATTGTGTATATATACCACATCTTCTTTATCTATTCATCTGTTGAAGGACATCTTGGCTCTTTCCATAGTTTGGCTATTGTGGACATTGCTGCTATAAACATTGGGGTGCACGTACCCCTTTGGATCACTAAATTTGTATCTTTGGGGTAAATACCCAGTAGTGCATCAATTGGCCTATTTTCAAGTTCACGGATTCTTTCCTCTGCTATTTCAAATCTATTGATGAACATCTCTAATTATTTTTTCATCCAGTTATTATACTCTTCATCTCCAGAATATCCGCTTGGTTCTTTTTTATAATTCCTATTTCTTTATTGGTAATCTTAATTTGTTGAGACATTAGTCTCCTGGTTTTAACTGTTTGTCCATGGTTTCCTTTATCTCTTTGAGAATATTTAAGATAGCTGATTTAGTTATTGTCCAATAAGTCCAACATTTAATCTTTCTCAGGGCCATTTTTAAAAATTTCTTTCTTTTTTTCCCCTTTTTAGTGAGACAAACTTTCTCTTTTCTCTTTGCCTGCTTTATGATTTTTTGTAGAAAACTGGACATTTTAAATAGTTTAATGTGAAATAGAAATAAGATTACCTTCCCTCTGTTGGGTTTGTTGTAGGTTGTTCTTTGTTTAGTAGTTCTTCTAAACACATTTGAGTAATGTATGTATTCTTTGTCATGTGTGGGTACTGAACTAAGTGTTTCATTAGCTTACTGGTAAACTTATGTTTTCTCCAAGTTATCTTAAATACCTAGAGTCAAAAAAAAAAAAAAGAAAGAAAGAAAGGAAGGAAGGAAGGAAAGGAAAAGAAGGGAAAAAGAAAAGGACAAGGAAAAGGAATAAAAAATACTCGTCTTAGCAGATGGGCTCTCTGTTGAAGTATTCCTTCAATGCTTACCCAGGCTGTTTACAGCTCTGCTTCTACTTTTAACTGTTGCCTGCACAGATCCTAAAGGTCAGCCAGTGATGAAAGATTAGGGTCTTCTTGGGTTTTCCCTGAGCATGTGCCTAGCTCTGGTCATACGTGTGCACTTCTTGATTCTGCAGTATATATAACAGCTTTGAAAAATTCTATTTCCCCCATGTATGTCTTCTTTCCCAGGCATTTTGGTTTGTCTAATGTTTGTCCCAACTGTTATTCACAGCTTCAGACAGTGGTGGCAAGTATATGCCTTCAAATGCTTTCAGTAAACACTGCCTCTAAGTGGTTCCAGCTGAGTGATTGCTTCAAGTCAGGCAAAACAAAGATAAGCCTTTGTGCTGGTTCTTCAAGAAGTCATCAGACAGGTCAAAACACTGAAACACAATTCTTTGAGAATAAGGTCCATATTATTTTCTCTGGCACTAGCCATCTGCAGCACAGGTACAGGCTGCTCTCTTCCCGGCCACCACTGATTTGGGGGCTAAAGAATGGCAAGGGGGCAATTTATAGTGCCATAGTGCTCTCCTAATGCAATACAACAGACTCTTCATTAACTTTCCCCCTAGTTGTTGTCTTTTACTAAACTCAGAGTTCTACAAAAGCTGATTCTGACAAATTTTTGCCAACATTTTTTTGTGGTGGGACAGAGCCCCAGAGATCTCTATTCTGCCATTTTCAGTGATGTCCTAATTCTTACCTTTTCAAAAAAATGCATTTTAATAACAAGTATGAAAAATTCTGCTTTGAATTTCTTATTTCTTTTGAAATAAAACTCATCTACAGCACCTTAATCATTAAAATTTGAACTTAAAAACAACTTAAAAAGAATGAAAGGTGCTTACCATTCCTCAAGAGAAGTTTCAAACTGTCAAAATAAAAGATCTCAATAAAAATCAAATTTTAAATATCTCAAAAAATAATAGCAGGCTAGCTTACATTTGAACTCACTGATAAAACTATAAGTACTCCACTTCACAGACCCCATTATATTTTTGTCAAACTATACTCTGTTATTTCTAAAACAGATACACACTTCTACTACCTAGTCCTTTTATTACTCCCACCTAATTGTTCTTACCTTTCATCTGTGTTTCTAAATCTTATTCCTTCATTAAGGGCCTGTTCAATGCCACTTACTCCCAAAAGACTTTCCATATAATCAGAAGTGCATTATATCTATTAAATTTTAATATATAACCAAAGAGTGGAAAACACTCTGGTAAGTTCACAAATATTTAGCTTTCCATAGTGTCCCTCTTTTAGACCATAAACTCCACGGCAGGAGTCACGTTCTACAGAATATTCTAAGAGTATCCTGGGCTATAAAAGACACAAGTTACCAAAAACACAAGGGATACATAGTCATAATTTTATGGGTTTCATAGATAATGTCTAATTCCAGATGTTAGTTGGGCAAACATGATTACTTCTCTTCAATTCCCATGTCATCCAATATTTCTGGAGAAAGGTATATATGTATGCCAATAAAATCACTGTGACATATATTTTAGAAAAATTCCCAGATATAGAAAGAAAACAGATGAAACTGTCACTTAAAATAGAGCAAAGAAAAATATAACTCAGAAGAAAAAATGAAGACCATTTCAGGGCAGGTAAAAGGCTTCTCTGGAGCTCATGAAAAATTCCTAGTATGTAAGAATAAGTAGGTGATAATCAAAGTAAATAACTGATGGCCTGCCTGTGGTGAGGTAGACTAGTATTATTGCTTTCCACTCTTAGAATCCAGAATATATGGCTGAGAAGATGCCTTCATGTCATTGCCATGAGAAGAACTCTCTAGCCACACTCGAGATCTGACTAGGATGGAGAGGCTAAGAATGGAAGTTGTGGTTCTAGAGAGAAACAAAACAGAGCCTACATAACTAGCAGAATCTCACATAGAAACAAGTGGATAAAGGAAAAACAAAGGCTAATTCATCAATGCATGAAAATACTTGAAGGTGCTACAACAAACTCAAATGTATGCTTATTTAAGTAAAAAGACATTCCCTCAATTTCCTTTCCTAAACATATTACCTCCTATTTACAAAGAATTCCAGTACAATATTTTATTTACTGGATAAAAGCCTTTAATGTAAGAAGGCTCTGACAGCTGCTAAAAAGCAAACAAATAATAGCAACAAAAAAACCAACAAAACCAGCAAAAAACTTATGCTCACAACCAGTTATCAGTCTGGTCCATCATTTATAAATACAAAAAATAAAAAAGTATACAAATATTTGAGGAAAGATTAGAGTATTAAAAAAACAAGAAAATTTACTTAAGATATAACATATACTGGAATGGATAAAAGTGATATAATAACAAATTCAAGGCATATATATATTTCTCCATAATATTAAAAAAATCAAAAGATGAAATTTAGTATAAGAATATTGTTATCCAAATATGAAAAAGACTGAAATAGTAACCATTTCATTATATATATATGATATATATGAGATCTATATATATGAGAATTTAGTTCATTGTAAAATTTACATTACAAATATATATGAGATATATATGAGATATATATATGAGAATTTAGTTTATTGTAAAATTTACAATATATATATGTATGACATATATATGAGAATTTAGTTTTTTGTAAAATTTACATTACAAATCAAGGGAGATGGACAAGTCAATAAATGATATAAGGATAGTTTAAACAATTATTTAGAAGAGATAAAGTACGTGCCTCATGCCATAAAGTAGTAAACTTCAGATTTGAAAAAGCCAAAGTGTAAAAAAGGAAGTACTGAAAATAGTAAAATATTTTAATAATCTTGATATGAGGAAAATTTTGTTAGATGATACAAAATTTGTCAGATAACAGATTGATTTTACATACAAATTTCTCTATGAAAGAATACTATAAATAATTTAAAAATTAGTACAAGCAGAAAAAAAATTTTGTAACAAAAGAGATAAAGAGATAAAAGAGATAAAAAAATACTTCTACACATATATAAAAATTAACAAACACAAGAAAAAAATTGGGAAAACTATATGAACAGTAATTAGCAGAAAATTAAAGCAAATGGGCAGAAAGCATAGGATGCTTTATTTATGTGTGCCAACTGATCTATATGTATTTATCCATATCTATGTATATGCATATACACTTATATACACACAGATGTATGTTAAATGAAAACTATATATATATTAATATGTAAAAGAACCAATAATTTAACATTAAATTTTCATCAATTTGCCCATCTCCCTCATTACCTCATACTTAGACTGCCCTTCTAAACTAGTTTCATTATTTGCTACACTGCTGAACTTTTCTTATGCTAACAGTATAATAGATTTAATGGAATCTAAAAAACTCTGAGGAGACTAAATTCATCTACATAATAAAAAAACTGATGAATGCAGTTGTTTGAAATCCTATTACATTTTACATGTAATATTACAAGCTTATTCTAAAATGTATATGTACCAAGAATAATCAAAGAAGTATAAAAAGGGAAAAAAAGAGGGAACCACCACACCAGATAGTAAAACATATTATGAAGCGTGTTTAGTAAAATAAGGTATTGTAATAGGTAAAATTAACCAGTAGAATGATGGAGTCAGGAATAGATACAATCATATATGAAAACTTGATATAGGATAGATACTGTACAGCTGATTTCTAAGAAATGACTGGATTTTGCAACAAAATTAATGCTGAGAAAAGTAATTTTTCATATTTTTATGAATGAAAATAACTACCTATTCCATTCTTTGTGTCTACACACAAAAATAACAATTTCACGTTGTTCAACAAATAAATCTCAAGCAAAAAACTTTATAATTTTAGAAGATATATAAGAAAATTTTTTTAGGACTCTGCAGTAAGAGTTGTTAAACATGATGCAAAACACTTCAAATAAAGGGAAAATGATAAATGTAAGTATATTAAAATTAAAAACTTATTTTAACTAAGAGATATCATAAAGTAAAAAGACAAATCAAACTGAGAGGGTAACAAACTAAAGGTAGTAATTTGTTCCTACAGGCCAATAAGAAAATCCAAATAAACCCAAAAGAAAATGGACAAAAGATAGACAGGCAGAGAAGAGAATGAGCATTCAATGAGTATATTATTAGATCCTAAGCTAATTAATAATTAGGAAAATATTATCCCTTGGTTTTGGAAACTGGTAACACACTCCTGCATACTACAGAAACTTACCATTGGGCTGATTTATGTAACAGTTCTAAGAAGCCATGCGAAGTTGAAGTATCACAAGAATTATCTGATTGGGTTTAATCTCATAACCCAAAGCCATGGTCATATTATTTTTTTTCTTTAACATCATTTACTTTCCTTTAATTAATTTTTATGTTCTCTTAAATAGTATTGTTTTATTAAAATAGTCTTCATTTTACAACAGTTTAAGACTTACAGAAAAGTTGGAAAGATAATATAGAGATTTCATACATATTCTGGACCACATTTTCCCTATTTTAACATCTTACATTAGGATAGTACATTTGTTACAATTACTTAAGCAGTATTGATACATTATTACTAACTGAAGTTCTTTGTTCCAATTTTCTTAATTTTTTTAATTGAGATAAAATTCCTGTTTAGAACACGAGGCCTATTTGAGAGATACTGTAGAATTACAATGGCATTTTGAAGATAAAGCTTATCAACTAAAACATTTTGAGGAACAAAAGGCAAAATTGGAAGAAGCTAATGCAAAGCTTCAAGCAGACACAGACTACATGAATATATGATTTGCAAACATTTTCTCCCATTATGTAGGTTGTGTTTCACTTTCTTGATAATGTCCCTTGATGTACAAAATACATATTTTTAATATTGACGAAGTTCAGTTTACCCTTTTTTTCTTTTGTTACTTATGCTTTTGGTGTCATATCTAAGAATTCATAGCAAAATCCCAGGTCATGAAGATTTACCTCTGTGTTTTCTTCTATGAGTTTTATGGGTTTAGCACTTACATTTAAGTCTTTGATATATTTTGTACAAAGGAGACATGTATATTCTTGGGGTCAAAGGTAGCAGACTATCAGGTCAAAAGAAGCTGAAACCAGAGAACTTCATCTGCATCAGATCTGCTGCAGAACATATAATCATGGACCTCTGCATGATACCATAATAGAATAAAACTTTTGGGGAGTTGGTGATTATAGTCTGCAATTGGATGGGTTGTTAATCATGCTGTCAGTGGACAAACTGATCTACTACTCTACCACATTAAAAGAGGGATTGATTATCTGCTTTGCTTTGGCCAGTAGGACTTGAGCAAACATAAAACAAGCAAATATTTTAAGCTCTTGCCCATTGAGATTTGTCCTCCTAGAACATTGTCCTAGACATGGGTGTGAGGCCATCTTAATCACTATTTCCAGTTAAGTTAGCAGATGTGTACATCCATATGATTGGCCACAGACAAGAACTCACAAATTTGCCCATCTGAGCTCAGAACAAATTGCTCAATGGTAATCAAATAAATGCTTGTTCTAGCCACAAAGTTTTAGAGGGAGACAAAGAGACAGAGAGAGAAAGAGTATGTGTATGTATGCCTATACCAAAAGATAGAAAAAACAATGCTTTATTTTTCTGAAGATATTTTCTTTAGAGTAATAGGGACCAAATCCAGATTGTAATGAAAAAATAAGCAATTGGGAGGTGAGGAAACAAATACTAAATTTAGGTAATCCTTTTCAGATGTTAAGTAAAACAGGAAGAAAGAGGAAAAAGGGATATATTTAAAGATATGTGTGGGATTAAAAAAAAAATTCTTGAAAACAAGAGAAACATCAATAGTGTAAATGTTGACAGAAGTAAGTTAAGAAAAAAAAAAGAAATTTGGAAGATAGATATGAACACCTGATGGAACAAGATCCTTATAAAAGCTGAAGATGGAATGTAGGTAAGGGGAGTAGCCACTGATGGGGGAAGGAAATTTTCCATGGAAGGACAAAAGGAATAATATTTATGGAATTCAAGGATGTTCATAAGTGGGATAACAAGAGTTTGAAGCATTTCTGTTATCATACCTTCTATTTTCTTTCGGAAGTAAGAGATGAATGAGTAGTAAGGTAGAGGATTTGGAGACTTGAACAAAAGAGGACTAGAGTAGCCAACAGAGAATACTAGAGGAAGTTCTGGTTGACAAGCAATAATTTGAGAGCAGTATTAAAGGTCCCACTGAGGTTGGAAACAATGAATGTATAACATCTCAAATTGGGATTATTGTGTAATGTTCTCTGGCACTATTCAGCAGCCTGGGGTGCAGGAGTGGAGATGGCAGACCATCAGAGAGATTTCATCAGGGCTGGCATTTTGTCAGACTAGAAGGATGGCAGGATAAAAAAGTAAAGAACCAGATATACCAATTAGTGAGTGTTTTAAGAGATGAATTCTTTAGTCAAGGAAGTAAAGGAAAATGGGGATGACAGAATGGGAAATAATAAATATTTCAGGATTTGAGTGTCCTTAAGTTTCAAATGGAATATAATAGAATTAACAGAATTAGAGAACTCAAAGTATCAGAGATTTGGTCAGTAGGGTTAGATGATTAAATATTACTTTTCAGAATTGAAAACATATATGAAATGGTGTAAGCACAGCAAAATTTTATAATTGGAATCATAAGCATTTTAACAGTCATATTTTTTTTGGTCCTCATAGGTGAAATACTCTCAGGAATAGATGACACAGCATGGTGGAGAGCAGGATGTTCTGAGATCTCAGACCCACCTGTCTGGATGCTAGCTCTGCCACTGACTATGTGATCTCGGGGGAAATTAACCTCTGGAATCAGTTTCCTCATCTGAAAATGCGGATAATGGCAGTTTCTAACTCACAAGGTTTCCATAAGTTTTCAATGAAATCATACATGATATACAGTAGGCACCTAATCAGTATTAGCTTTATCACTGTTATTGATAACAATATTATTATTTTTGTAAAATACATTCTTTATATTTTAAAGAATGATTTCTAAATACCTTTCTCTCTATGTCATCCTTTCAAATCATGGTAACATTTTAATGATCTGTATTGATTAAATGAAAAAATTTTCAGTTCAGTAGAGAAAACTCCAAATTAAATAAAGCCATCTCTAGGCAGTCTTAAAAATAGGTAGAAGAGAAATAAAACAAAACCTTTAACTTGTATGGGAAGATATCCAGGTAATTATTTCCACATATTGCCATGTTTTCTCATTCTTTGCATAAATATAGAGAACATGTTCATAGTAACTCTAAAGAATTTTCTTTTCAAAATTCAAAATTGCAATTAAACTGCTATGAATGCATGGACAAGCTTATGGTAGATTCATCTCCGTTAACCACAGGCTTGACAGTATTCATTCTGACTATAATGGAAACCACTGTGATTTAATGGACAAACAAACTATAATGGTTGACCCAAAAAAGATTGATCTTTCACTCATTTAATGTAGTCCATACCCAAAGTAGATGACAGCTTTATAATTATTTATAAAGCTTTATCTAATAAAAGATTAAGATGACCCTGATTAAAACAAGCATTCTCCCCAAAAGAAACCCCATAACCATCAATAGTAGCCCCTAGCCCTAGGAAACTAAGGTGCTGTCTCTCCAGAGTGACCTATATAGAATATTTCACATTAATGGTATCATACAATGTGTGGTCTTTTGTGATTACGGTAATGATTACACAACTCTGTAAATACACTAAAAACCACTGAATTCTACACTTTATTTTTTTTAAGATTTTATTTATTTATTTGACAGAGAAAGAGAGAAACAGAGAGAGAGAGAATACAAGCAGGGGGAGTGGGAGAGGGAGAAACAGGCTTCCCACTGAGCAGGGAACCCAATGCGGGGCTCGATCCCAGGACCCCGGGATCATGACCTGAGCCGAAGGCAGGCGCTTAATGACTGAGCCACCCAGGTGCTCCTGAATTCTACACTTTAAATGACAAACTTTTTGGTATGTAAATTACCTCAATAAAGCTGTTTAAAAAGCAAGCAGTTTATAGAAAAATACAATTGACAATTTAGACAGAAGTGAAAAGACTTCAATTAAAAGAAGAAAAACTGCAGACCTAGAAAGGGCAACACTTTCTTTCTCTTTGTCTTTGACTCTACCCCAAACCCATCATAAATGTACTCCTTGCAGTCCCCAAGAAAAACCCAACAGGTAAAGACAGTATCTGGGACTACAGACAATGAATGAATAAAATTCAAAAATGATAAACTCCTCCCAAAGATACAATCAGCTGATAATTTTTATTAGATTAATTCCTTTTAAGTGGTAAAAATGTTGAGAAGAAATGTCCTTTTTCTGCATTTTGTTCAGGCATTCTAGAATTATCAAAATGCACCCACACATTTACAAAAATTTGGTATTTTCTCAGGAATAATTGTATACTTTAACTATTTCTAACACAAGTAACCTACTCTACTTGAAACTAGATTTTATGCTTAGATTTAAATTCTGAATTATGATCTACAGGAAAATATAATACATAATCTTTTCACAAAAACCCACATATGTTTACCTTTTTGGAAGTAACAGATCCTAGCAGCTTTTGTTTATCAAAAAAATCACAAGCTATGGGCGCCTGGGTGGCTCAGTTGGTTGAACGACCGCCTTCGGCTCAGTCATGATCCTGCAGTCCTGGGATTGAGTCCCACACAGGCTCCTTGTTTGGCGGGGAGTCTACTTCTTCCTCTGACCCTCCCCCCTCTCGTGCTCATTCTCTCGCTCTCTCTCTCTCTCAAATAAATAATCTTTTAAAAAAGTAAAAAAAATCACAAGCTATATTTTTAAAATTTCCTTCAAGTCCTATTTCTTAATTTTCTTTAAATTTTTCAATAAAGAGGAAGAGGAGAAAGATGGCGGAGGAGTAGGAGACCTAAATTTCCTGTGGTCCCAGGAATTCAGCTAGATAGGTATCAAACCATTCTGAACACCTACGAACTTAACAGGAGATTACAGAAAAGAATAGCAGCAACTCTCTGAACAGAAAAGTGACCACTTTCTGGAAGGTAGAACATGCAGAGAAGTGAATGTGAGGCGATATATGGGAAGATAGACCGTGAGGGGAGGGAGCCTCCATCAGCTGCTACCAGCAAGTGATAGAGCTGTGGAGCACAAAATCAGAACTTTTAGAAGCCTGCTCTGCTGAGGGACGTCACTCCAGTGGCTGAACAGGGGTGGAACCCTCGCTGGGACAGTGTGGTCTCAGGACCCTCAGGGTCACAGAAAGACCAGGGGTGCCTGAGTCTGGCAGTGCTCCCAGGTATCGAGCAGGGAAGCCGGTTGTAGAGATGGAGCCGAGGAGTGGGCTCTCAGCTCCAGGTGGCCATAAACCGTGACCCGCGGCACAATCGGGCCACTGATCTTCCAGCAGGGACCCAACAAGCAGCAGATCCAGGGAGACTCTCCTTCCTCCCCCGGGAGAAGCGGTGAGGGAGTGCACCACAGGACTCTGCTGGGTTTGGAGACTCCACACGGGGTCATGTGCCAGAGATAGAAATGCTTGGTCACAGGCCAGGTGAGCATGGAGTGCAGCAGGAGACTGGGGAGACAGGAGTGATTGACTGCTTTTCTCTGGGGGTGCACTGAGGAGTGGGGCCCCGAGTTCTCGGCTCCTCCGGGAGGGAGATTGGGAGGCCGCCATTTTCACTCTCATTCTCCAAAGCTGTGCGGAAAGCTTGCAGGGAACAAAAGCTCCAGAGAGCAAACCCGAGCAGATTATTTAGCCCAGCCCCTGGTAAGGGCAGGGCAATTCTGCCTCCAGCAAAGACATTTGAGAACCACTGCAACAGGCCCCTCCCCCAGAAGATCAGCAAGAATAGCGAGCCAAGACCAAGTTTACCGATCAATGAGAACGACAGAACTCCAGCACTAGGGGAATACTGCACATAGAATTCATGGCGTTTTTACCATGATTCTTTAGTCTTTCAAAGTTAATTTTTTAAATTTTTTTCTTTTTTTTTTTTAAATTTTTCTTTTTCCCTTTTAAATTAGCAATAATCGCACCTCGGATAAACCTCATTGGCTACGATACTGCCACTGTGCAAAGCTCTTTTTCCCTTTTTCAACCAATTTCTTATCAATCCCTTTTTAAAAAATATTTTTTATTTTTCATTTTTAGAGTAATATATTTTTATTTTTCATTTTTAGAGTCATATTCTATCCCTTCATAGTAGTTAACCTTATTTTTGGTATATATATAAATTGTTCTCTCTTTAAAATTTTGGGATACAGTTGCTTCTAACAGACCAAAATATAACCTAAATCTCTAGTGTACGGCTTTGTTCACATTCTCTCCTTTTTTTTTTTTTTTAATTCTCTTTCTTTTTTCAACCAACTCCTTATCTTATCAATTCCTTTTATAAATTGTTTTATAATTTCCATCTTTACACTCATATTCCATCCCTTCATTGTATTTATCCTTATTTTTGTATATATATAAGTTTTTCTTTCTTTAAAATTTTGGGAGGCAGTTTTTCAAACAGACCAAAATACACCCCAAATCTAGTATGTGGCACTGATCTATTCACCAGCCTGATCATATTTGATCATATTCCTTTTTTTTTTAATCTTTTTCTTTTTCTTTTTTCTTTTTTCTTTCTTTCCTTTTCTTTTTCCTTGGTTTCAGGTCTCTTCTGATTTGTTTACTGTATATTTTTCTGGAGTCATTGTTACCCTGTTAGCATTTTGTTCTCTCAGTCATCTATTCTCCTCTGGACAAAATGACAAGACGGAAAAAATCACCTCAAAAAAAAAAAAAAAAAAGAACAAGAGGCAGTACCGACTGCCAGGGACCTAATCAATATGGAAATTAGTAAGATTTCGGAACTAGAGTTCAGAATGATGATTTTAAAGATACCAGCTGGGCTTGAAAAAAGCATGGAAGATATTAGAGAAACCCTTTCTGGAGAAATAAATGAACTAAATCTAACCGAGTCGAAATCAAAAAGGCTATTAATGAGGTACAATCAAAAATGGAGGCTCTAACTGCTAGGATAAATGAGACAGAAGGGAGAATTAGTGATATAGAAAACTAAATGATGGAAAAAAAGAAGCTGAGAAAAAAAGAGATGAACAACTACTGGATCACGAGGGCAGAATTCGAGAGATAAGTGATACCATAATACGAAACAATATAAGAATAATTGGGATCCCAGAAGAAGAAGAAAGAGAGAGAGAGGGGCAGAAGGTATATTGGAGCAAATTATACCAGAGAACTTCCCTAATTTGGGGAAGGAAACAGGCATCAAAATCCAGGAGGCACAGAGAAACCCCCTCAAAATCAATAAAAATAGGTCAAAACCCCGACATCTAATAGTAAAACTTCCAAGTCTCAGAGACAAAGAGAAAATCCTGAAAGCAGCTTGGGACAAGAGATCTGTAACCTACAATGGTAGAAATACTAGATTGGCAACAGACCTATCCACAGAGACCTGGCAGGCCAAAAAAGACTGGCATGATATATTCAGAGCACTAAATGAGAAAAATATTCAGCCAAGAATACTATATCCAGCTAGGCTGTCATTGAAAATAGAAGGAGAGATAAAAAAGCTTCCAGGGCAAACAGAAACTAAAGGAATTTGCAAACACGAAACCAGCCCTACAAGAAATATTGAAAGGGGTCCTCTAAGCAAAGAGAGAGCCTAAAAGTAACATAGACCAGAAAGGAACAGAGACAATATACAGTAACAGTCACCTCATAGGCAATACAATGGCAGTAAATTCATATCTTTCAATAGTCACCCTGAATGTAAATGGGCTCAATTCCCCAACCAAAAGACACAGGGTATCAGATTAGATAAAATATAAGACCCATCGATATGCTGTCTGCAAGAGACTCATTTTAGACCCAAAGACACCTCCAGATTGAAAGTGAAGGGGTGAAAAACCATTTACCATGTTAATGGACACCAAAAGAAAGCTGGGGTGGCAATCCTTATATCAGACAAATTAGATTTTAAACCCAAGACTGTAATAAGAGATGAGGAAGGACACTATATCCTACTTAAAGGGTCTATCCAACAAGAAGATCTAACAATTGTAAATAATATCTATGCCCCTAACATGGGAGCAGCCAATTATATAAGCCAATTAATAACAAAATCAAAGAAACACATCGACAGAAATACAATAATAGTAGGGGACTTTAACACCCCCCTGACTGAAATGGACAGATCTAAGCAAAAGATCAACAAGGAAATAAAGACTTTAAATGACACACTGGAACAAATGGACTTCACAGATATATTCAGAACATTCCATCCCAAAGCAACAGAATACACATTCTTCTCTAGTTCCCATGGAACATTCTCCAGAATCGATCACATCCTAGGTCACAAATCAGGTCTCAACTGGTACCAAAAGACTGGGATCATTCCCTGCATATTTTTGGACCACAATGCTTTGAAACTAGAACTCAACCACAAGAGGAAAGTCAGAAAGAACTCAAATACATGGAGGCTAAAGAGCATCATACTAAAGAATGAATGGGTCAACCAGGAAATTAAAGAATTAAAAAAATTCATGGAAACAAATGAAAATGAAAACAGAACTGTTCAAAATCTTTGGGATGCAGCAAAGGCTGTCCTAAGAGGAAAGTATATAGTAATACAAGCCTTTCTCAAGAAACAAGAAAGGTCTCATGGGCGCCTGGGTGGCTCAGTCATTAAGCGGCTGCCTTCGGCTCAGGTCATGATCCCAGAGTCCTGGGATCGAGTCCCACATCGGGCTCTCTGCTCGGCGGGAAGCCTGCTTCTCCCTTTCCCACTCCCCCTGCTTGTGTTCCTGCTCTCGCTGTCTCTGTCTCTGTCAAATAAATAAATAAAATCTTTAAAAAAAAAAAAAAAAGAAACAAGAAAGGTCACAAATACACAACATAACCCTACACCTAAAGGAGCTGAAGAAAGAACAGCAAATAAAGCCTAAACCCAGCAGGAGAAAAGAAATAGTAAAGATCAGAGCAGAAATCAATGAAATAGAAACCAAAAGAACAGTAGAACAGATCAATGAAACTAGGAGCTGGTTCTTTGAAAGAATTAATAAGATTGATAAACCCTTGGCCGGACTTACCAAAAAGAAAAATGACCCAAATAAATAAAATCATGAATGAAAGAGGAGAGATCAAAACCAACACCAAAGAAATACAAACAATTATAAGAACATATTATGGGCAACTATATGCCAACAAATTAGAAAATCTGGAAGAAATGGATGCATTCCTAGAGATGAATAAACTACCAAAACTGAACCAGGAAGAAATAGAAAACCTGAACAGACCTATAACCACTAAGGAAATTGAAGCAGTCATGAAAAATCTCCCAAAAAACAAAAGCCCAGGGCCAGATGGCTTCCCAGGAGAATTCTACCAAACATTTAAAGAATTAATACCTATTCTTCTGAAAATGTTCTGAAAAATAGAAATGGAAGGAAAACTTCCAAACTCATTTTATGAGGCCAGGATTATCTTGATCCCACAATAAGACAAAGACCCCATCAAAAAGGAGAATTACAGACCAATATCCCTGATGAACATGGATGTGAAAATCCTCACCAAAATACTAGCCAATAGGATCCAACAGTACATTAAAAGGATTATTCACCACGACCAAGTGGGATTTATTCCTGGGCTGCAAAGTTGGTTCAACATGTGCAAATCAATCAATGTGATACAATACATTAACAAAAGAAAGAACAAGAATCATATGATCCTCTCAACAGATGCAGAAAAAGCATTTGACAAAGTACAGCATCCTTTCCTGATCAAAACTCTTCAGAGTATAGGGTTAGAGGGCACATACCTCAATATCATAAAAGCCATCTATGAAAAACCCACAGCGAATATCATTCTCAATGGGGAAACACTGAGAGCTTTCCCCTTAAGGTCAAGAACACAGCAGGGATGTCCACTATCACCACTGCTATTCAACAGAGTATTAGAAGTCCTAGCCACAGCAATCAGACAACAAAAAGAAATCAAAGGCATCCAAATTGGCAAAGAAGAAGTCAAACTCTCACTCTTTGCAGATGATAGGATACTTTATGTGAAAAACCCAAAAGACTCCACCCCAAAACTGCTAGAACTCATACAGGAATTCAGTAAAGTGGCAGGATATAAAATCAATCCACAGAAATCAGTAGCATTCCTATACACCAACAACAAGACAAAAAAGAGAAATTAAGGAGTCGATCCCATTTACAATTGCACCCAAAATCATAAGATACCTAGGAATAAATATAACCAAAGAGGCAAAGAATCTGCACTCAGAAACTATAAAATACTCATGAAAGAAATTGAGGAAGACACAAAGAAATGGAAAAAACGTTCCATGCTCATTGATTGGAAGAACAAATATTGTGAAGATAGATGTCAACGCTACCTGGAATAATCTACACATTTAATGCAATCCCCATCAAAATACCATCAACTTTTTTCAAAGAAATGGAACAAATAATCCTAAAATTTGTATGGAACCAGAAAAGAGCCCGAATAGCCAGAGGAATGTTGAAAAAAAAAAAAAGCAAAGCTGGCGGCATCACAATTCCATACTTCAAGCTCTATTACAAAGCTGTCATCATCAAGACAGTATGGTACTGGCACAAAAACAGACACATAGATCAATGGAAAAGAATAGAGAGCCCAGAAATGGACCCTCAACTCTATGGTCAACTCATCTTTGACAAAGCAGGAAAGAATGTCCAATGGAACAAAGACAGTCTCTTCAATAAATGGTGTTGGGAAAATTGGACAGCCACATGCAGAAGAATGAAACGGGACCATTTCCTTACACCACACACAAAAATAGACTCAAAATGGTTGAAAGACCTCAATGTGAGACAGGAGTCCATCAAAATCCTAGAGGAGAACACAGGCAACAACCTCTTTGACCTGAGCCGCAGCAACCTCTTTGACCTGAGCCACAGCAACTTCTTCCTAGAAACATCGCCAAAGGCAACGGAAGCAAGGGCAAAAATGAACTATTGGGACTTCATTGAGATAAAAAGCTTTTGCACAGCAAAAGAAACAGTCAACAAAACCAAAAGACAACCGACAGAATGGGAGAAGATATTTGCAAATGACATATCAGATAAAGGGCTAGTATCCAAAATCTATAAAGAACTTATCAAACTCAACTCAAAAGAACAAATGATCCAATCAAGAAATGGGCAGAAGGCATGAACAGACATTTCTCCAAAGAAGACATCCAAATGGCCAGCAGACACATGAAAAAGTGCTCAACATCGCTCGGCATCAGGGAAATTCAAATCAAAACCTCAATGAGATACCACCACACACCAGTCAGAATGGCTAAAATCAACATGTCAGGAAATGACAGATGTTGGCGAGGATGCAGAGAAAGGGGAACCCTCCCACACTGTTGGTGGGAATGCAAGCTGGTGCAGCCACTCTGGAAAACAGTATGGAGGTTCATGAAAAAGTTGAAAATAGTGCTACCCTATGACCCAGCAATTGCACTACTGGGTACTGACCCCAAAGATGCAAATGTAGTGATCCAAAGGTGTATGTGCACCCCAAGGTTTATAGCAGCAATGTCCACAATAGCCAAACAATGGAAAGAGCCAAAATGTCCATCGACAGATGAATGGATAAAGAAGATGTGGTATATATTTATAGAGTGGAATATTATGAAGCCATCAAAAACCCCCGAAATCTTGCCATTTGCAACGATGTGGATGGAACTGGAGGGTATTATGCTAAACGAAATAAGTCAATCAGAGAAAGACATGTATCATATAATCTCATTGATATGAGGAATTCTTTTTTTTTTTTAAAGATTTTATTTATTTGATAGAGAGAGACACAGCGAGAGAGGGAACCACAAGCAGGGGAAGTGGGAGAGGGAGAAGCAGGCTTCCCACCGAGCAGGGAGCCCGATGCAGGGCTCGATCCCAGGACCCTGGGATCATGACCTGAGCCGAAGGCAGACGCTTAACGACTGAGCCACCCAGGTGCCCCCGATATGAGGAATTCTTAATCTCAGGAAACAAACTGAGGGTTGTTGGAGTGGTGGGGGGTGGGAGGGATGGGGTGGCTGGGTGATGGACACTGGGGAGGGTATGTGCTATGGTGAATGCTATGAATTGCGTAAGACTGTTGAATCACAGACCTGTACCTCTGAAACAAATAATACATTTATGTTAAAAAAAAAAAATAGTAGGAAGGGAAAAATGAAGGGGGGAATTGGAGGGGGAGATGAACCATGAGAGACTATGGACTCTGAGAAACAAACTGAGGGTTCTAGAGGGGAGGGGGATGGGTTAGCCTGGTGATGGGTATTAAAGAGGGCATGTATTGAATGGAGCACTGGGTGTTATATGCAAATAATGGTTCATGGAACTCTACATCAAAAACTAATGATGTAATGTATGGTGATTAATATAACATAATAAAATAAAATCAAAAAAAGAAAAAAGAAAAAAAATTTTCAATAAAGACTATGAATATAAAGTTGTCTAACCAGTACTACTAAAAGTTCATTTTTCCAAGTAATATTTTAAAGTTCTTTTCATTTTGGTAGGTTAGTCAGAGAAAAAAAAATATTCATCTTTAAATAAGATAGGTGGTACCATTTCATTCCCAAAATATTAATTCAAATATAATTAAATGTCTAATCAATAGTTGAATAGTTGTGGTGACCTAAACAAAAAATATAGCATAAGAAACAAATAAATACACTCTATAACTATACTCTTTTATCAGTTCAACACTAGCAAATCTAACTACCAAATATGTAGTCAAAATAAAATAACATTTTTTTTAAATTTAGAAAGTAGAAAAAGCCTAAAATAAGTCCTGAATTTTTTTTTAGAAAGTTATGAGCATTCATTTCACAATCTTTCAAATAATGTTTATGTGTATATTTACTTGTTAACACATCATTATCATTATTACAGTTTTTGTCTAGAAGTGTATTTATCTGACATTGTTATTTGTGTACTTCATGTTGTCAAAGTACTAACTAACATCCCATGTCAATGTGGGAATTAAGGCCTTCTCTTGCCCTTAAGGATTACAAAATAAAAACTGAAAGGGGATTTTGTGTCAGAAGGAACTCGATTCAAATTCTAACTCTAATGCTTACTACCTGTATGATGATGTATAAATTATTGGACATCCCTGAATATTAGAATTTTTACCAATAAAATAGGATTCCTGTGAGGTACAAAAACAGAAATATATATTTGGTAAGTGACTAGAAAATAGCAGATGTTTTTGTTTTTTTACTTTTTTTTAAAGATTTTTTATTTGAGAGGGAAAGAGAGAGATTGCAGGCGCAGGGGGTAGCGGCAGAGGCAGAGGGAGAGAGAGAATCTCAAGCAGACACTGCGCTGAGCATAGAGCCCAACATGGGGCTAGATCTCAGGACCCTGAGATCAGGACCTGAGGTGAAACCAAGTCAGATGCTTAACCAACTGCGCCACCCAGATGCCCCTAGAAAATCGTAGATGCTTGGTAAATGGTAGCTCTTTCCTGTATTGGGTGGATAGGTGTCTCAGATGTATCTAGAAAAGAAAGGTTCTGCTTCAGGTCCTCATTTTTTTCCCATTCAACAGACATTTATTGAGCACCTACTATGTATCAGGCTCTAAGCTAAGCACCAAAAGACAGCAAAAAGCAAGTCACTCTGATGCTGGTCTTTTTTTTTTTTTTTTAATTTTTTAAATTTATTTGAGAGAGCACACTCGTGCTAGTGATAGCACAAGCAGGGGGAGTGGGACAGGCAGAAGCAGGCTTCCCGCTGAGCAGGGAGCCTGATACAGGGCTCCATCCCAGGACGCTGGGATCATGACCTGAGCCGAAGGCAGATGTTTAACCGACTGAGCCACCCAGGTGCCCCAAGATCCTGGTCTTTATAAGGCCTTTTTATTTATTCAGCTGGCTCATTTTCATAACATATTTACATAAGAAATGCTCTTTTTTTCAGTTTTCCTGAAGATAAGCTATAAAATATCTGTTTACTTTGTGAATTATTTTATCTAAGGTAATCTTTTAGCTGGCCTATTATCCATAGTGTTTAACAGTTTATCAGCTGCTCAGAATCCCAAGTGGGATTGCATAAAAAACATGGGTTTTGATAACAGACAGTGGGTTCAAATCCCAATTCTGTCTTGTGATCTTGGACAAGTTTCTTAACTGTTTAAATTGTTATTTCCCCATCTATCAATTAGATAAAAGAATAACCATTTAAGGGGCACCTGGGTGGCTCAGTTGGTTAAACTTCTGCCTTCGGCTCAGGTCATGATCCCAGGGTCCTGGGATCGAGCCCTGCATCGGGCTCCCTGCTCAGCCAGGAGCCTGCTTCTCCCTCTCCCACTCCCCCTGCTTGTGGGTTCTCTCTCTCGGTGTCAAATGAATAAATAAAATCTTTAAGAAAAAAAAGAATAACCATTTAAAAATAGTTTTGAGCAATTATAATTATTAATATAGCTATTATACTATAGCTATTATAATCACAGCTATTGGAATTATTAAAACACCTGTAAATCTATTTTCATTATTTAAAAAAAGCCTAATCATTAATTAAAAAAACATGTGAAGTATACAGCATATCATATCAATAAAGATTAATTCTCTTCTATCTACTTAATAGTATTTCTCAAAGCCCAGGACACCATCAGACCTATGACACACAAAGCATTTTCTGTAAAGGTATGCTGATTTGGAGAAACAAAGAAGGAACAAAAATAAATATAATAAATACAAATAAATATAATACTAATATAAAATGATAATATTATAGAAATAACAATAGCTAATATATATTGAGTGCATATCATATGCTAGCATTTTGTCCAACACAATGTCATTACCTCCATTTTTATCTAAGGTCACAGATCATGTGGCTCTAAAGTCTGCAATTTTAAGGACTGAACTCTAATGCCTCTTGAAGGAGACATCACCCTACTTCAAGCATCATGACTGCTCCATCAGAACTTTCTCAGAGCCAGATCCAATAACGGTGGTGAGGGAAGCGAAATAGCACAAACTCATCCTCCTGCTTGGGCAATCTAATTTTGCACTAATTGTTCAGAATAATCTTAATAAAAGGTATGAGAAGGTATTTATCATCCCTAAATCATCTGAAGATAACCGAAAGTTACAGTGATTTCAAGATTGAAGTCCCTTAAGAATAATAAAGGCAAACAGGTTAAAAAGAAAGAATCATTACATTCTCTTTCAACAGACCTATTAAGCATTTCTTTAGAACAAAATAACTCATTAAAAAGGGCACGCTGTCCTTCTACACACCAATTTACTCATCTAATCATCTAATCAGTTTAGTGTTCCTAAAAACAATGTAAATACTATTTAATTTACTAGTCAAGTGGCTTATGGAAATTACTACTTAGCATGATTGCTTCCGGATAAGGAACAAAGAGGTAGGGAAAAAATCTATTTAGTAAGGTCGTTTCACCTTTATGAAGTGAGACTATCAAAAACATGTCTAGATTAGTAAATTACACAACTGAGCAAAAATTCTATAAAATATTCCAATATCATTAAAAAAACTCCCTGAGCTCTATAAATAACAGCCCTTACAGTCTCTATAGAGTTTACAAAAATGTTAGCATTTTAAATCTTACCCGTTTCAAATGCTCTTGTATTTTAGATTCCAAATCTTCAATGTGTGAAATCATTTTGTTGACACATGGTGCTGGGATGTTTACTAAAGCACAGCTTTGACGTCGACATGGATAGCTAAAGTAAATGCCTTTATTCACCCCTTAAAAATAAAGCAGACAGAATTCGTTAATAGTTACATACAAAATAGTAAACTGTGATGTTCAGAATATACAAACAATATTCTGCTTCATTAATACTAATACTTTTTAAATTTCTTTAATAAACAAATTGATAAATATTTCAGAAAGTAATAGAATGATAATGATGGTATTAAAATTATATAATTATATAAAGTGTTCCATAACATCATGAACTAAACATTGAAAAAAAAAAAACTAAAGAAAAAAGGCAGAAAACCAGTTAATCCAATTGTTTCTAAGTAGTTCCTGGATCACTTAAAAAATGACTTTGAAATATATTTTAAATTCTCCCTTCAAAGAGAGTCCACATCTTCCAGTGTAAATATCCAACCACTCATGCATTGAAGAAGTTCTTCTTTAAATCCAGCATGAATTTCTCTTGCTAGGGAAAAAAAAAAAAAAAAAAAGCAGGTCCCCTTCATTCTTATAATAACCTCATTTTCTACCTTCCATTTCTGAAAATTGGAGTCTCATGCAAAGAGTGATTGATGTTCCCACTATAGCATTCAAGTTGTACTCATCATAAAATCCACTCAGTCCGATGTGCCTCAGTGATTCTAATCCTGGCATGTCCTGAATCAACTGAAGGTTGCAGAAGCACAGCAAAGTTGTCCATGAAACTCCACCAAAGTGCTTACTTGCAGTCCTTTTGCCTCTAAGGACTCTGTTGGGCTGGATTATAGCTGCAATCACTGATCTTAAATGCAAGACACAAAATAGGCTTGGTGCCTCAGTGAGAACAGTGTGGTGTCCTCATTTCAGTTGACCTTGAAGAACATAGAACTTACACTGTTGCCTGTGCTTTTTTGTTTCACTGCCAACCCAGAGACAGTAAATACCTACATTTAAACAGCAATCTTTTAAATATATTTTTTTAAAAAGATTTTATGTATTTATTTGACAGAGAAAGAGAGACAGCGAGAGAGGGAACACAAGCAGGGGGAGTGGGAGAGAGAGAAGCAGGCTTCCCGCTGAGCAGGGAACCCAATGCAGGGCTCGATCCCAGGACCATGGGATCATGACCTGAGCCGAAGGCAGAAGCTTAACGACTGAGCCACCCAGGCGCCCCTAAATATCTTTTAAATAAAGTCTCATAATACCCTCCTCCAAAAGCACAATCTCTGTGAAAATAGTGTCTCCTTCACTTATAAACAAAAGCATTTACCCTCTCATATATTATATATACATATATATTTTAACATTTTTTAAAAACTAAAAATATGTGCCAATCATGGAACTATGCTAAATACTTTTGATTCCACATTTTATTTAATCCTCACAACAATCTTGTGAAATGGGATTATTACCTTGATTTCATAGATAAGGAACAAAGGCTTAGAGAAGTTAAGTTATATAATGTGTCCATTTCTACAGAGCTGGTAGGTGAGAAAGCTGTCTTGAACTATGTCTCCTTGGCTTTGGAGTATAAGCTATACTTTGAAGGTTGTTTTTATATTTTTAAAAAGATAGCAAAATAAAGAGAAGCAGTCCTAAAAATATATTTCAGGGCATCTCAAATACTTCATATTTTCATTTGTTTTTGAATTTTGATTGTTCCTTCAAGATATCAGTCCTGATATTCTAATGTATCTTAGTTTGCTCTATACTCAGCACATATATTTGCTATGAATATTTTGTGTGTTATATTCCATCTTTCCTCTTTAGTTCATATATAGATATGTATTTTCATCTCCATAATAGTCATAGGACTAAAGAACAAGCTGGTGAAAATTACATATTGATCTCCTATCCAAATATCTTGATAAGGGCACATTGCCCTTCCCTCTAGAAATAAGAAAGTTTTAAAACACATTTAACAACCAGGCAGTTGTCCTTATACTCAAAACACTTGTTTGCTTCATTAAATGTGGAGAAAAAAGGATAGTAATGACTCATTTAACATTTTTCGGCGCGTACTACTCTAAACCTATTATGTGAATACTAATTAATTTTCATAGCACCCCATGGTTTAGGATTAACATTTTACATATGGTAACATGGAGAAAATGAAATACTATGAAGTTAAAATTTGCACTAAAAGTCTGTAAAAGACATGACATCATAAGTAGCACAACCCAGAACCAGAATTCAGGAGTTATTATCACTGTTTTTATTCTAATACAGACGTAGTCTAAGTTAAAACTTTCCTGTTTCTTTTTAATTCTACCCAGCTTAAAGAGACACCCTAGATCACTAAACTAGATGTCCAGGTTCATTCACTTTTTGACTGGAGTGATAACTAACTATGCTTAAGTTAAAACTACTCAGTCTCTAGGGGCGCCTGGGTGGTTCAGATGGTTGTGTCTGCCTTCGGCTCAGGTCATGATCTCAGGGTCTTGGGATCGAGCCCTGCGTCAGGCTCCCTACTCAGTGGGAAGCCAGCTTCTCTCTCTCCCTCTACTACTCCTCCCTGCTTGTACTCTCTCACTCTCTCTGTCGAATAAATAAATAAAATCTTTAAAAAAAAAAACAAAACTACTCAATCTCCAATCTCAGGTTTCTCACTTAATAAATGAATGGGTTGGTGGGGTGTTATATAAAATCCTTTTTACCTAAAATTTCATGATACAACTAATTAATGATTTTAGTCAAGCATATTGACAGAACTTCTCCTCGTGAAGTCTGTGCACAAATTGTCAGGGTGAATCTATTTTCTTTTAAAGATTTATCTAAATTTTTTTTTGGCGGGGGGACGAGTGAGGGAGAGGGAAAGAGATAATCCTCAAGGAGACATCCCAGTGAGTTTGGAGACAGACACAGGGCTCTAATCCCAGGACCTTGAGATCTGGACATGAGCTGAAATCAAGAGTCACTTAACTGACTGAGCCACCCAGGTGCCCCTCAGGGTGAGTCTTTAAAGACCTAAGCTCAAGCAAGACTTTCATCCTCTCTAAACATCTGGCCAACTTTAACTTCCTTGCTCAGAATCAATGCCTAAGAGGTAAGTGAGATCTTCCTGGATCTAGGCTACACTTGTGGTTTGTTGAGGCTCTGCAACATGAAACTTCCATTTGAGGAAAAATATGGACTGGCTGATTATGTGGGCAAATGAAATAAAAATACTATGTTCATAAACTGCCAACTCTCCTTGCTCTGTGAATGTGATCCTTATGTAATTTATTCACCCAGTCCATCCTTCCTTCTCTCCTGCTTTTAATATGTAGTTCCATTATTGTATCATCCCTTTATCTGAACTCAGTACTCAGGAGAAAACTTCTCTCAACACAGATTTGTTTTTCACATTCTGTTATTCTTTTTAACATCCTGATTTTCTTTCCAAATGTAGAAAAAGTCAATACTCTCAAGTTTAGAAATAATTTCTACTCTTTGCAAAGCCTGTTTGATGAACAGGAAGTACCTTTAATTTTTTTTTTTTTTTACAGAAACAAATCTCCCTTTAGTTTTTGTTACCCACTGGGGGCATTGGGGGGCAGGGGGTGACCTTTCCATGATATTAGAGTTACTTTCTTTTCATTGAACCTTACAAGGTTGAAGACACTTATCACTGAATACATAAAATAATATGCACAGACTCGAGTCGGGGATGACTAAAGACTGCATCTACTCTAACCACTACATAAATGGCTCTGTTCAGTGTTCCCTTATCTCCATTCCCTTCAGTCTTTTCAAAATCTGCAATTTCAATGTATTTAGTTTTGCTTCCCTTAAGTAATCACAGGTCTTCCTATTACTGTGTCTCACAACTTCCTACAGCTATTATCTTATAGTAAATTTTGCTTTGACTAACAATTCTTTTCAAATGAGCAATCTATACCAGCAGCCACAATAGTCTCATATTCTGATCTCTTCTTCAAACTGAAATTTCTATGCAACTTACATGAATTCTTGAATCTTTCAGACATTTGGCTACACCTAGCCATAGCATTTTCTATCCCTTTATTAGTATTCAGTGTGTCACATTTATCTGTTTCCCCATCCATCTTCCCCATGAAGTTCTACATTCTTTATGGAGAGAAACTATGTTTAGTGCCTTAAAAAACTGTTGAATAAATGAATGAATGAATAAATCCCTCTTTTTTTAATTTTACCATGCTGTAAACTGGCTTCTGTTCTCTCAACTTTATGAAATCTTCATTCACAAACCCCATTAATCAGTATTTCTACTACCATCTGTGAAGGAGTAACTGATAAAGATTCAGTCTCCCAAGTCTGGAAAAAATATGTGAGACAACTGTTTTCAGACATTAGAAAATAGGAATGCCCACTTTTGATTCCTGAGAAAGGAAAATTCATAAGGTTGAGCCCCATAATCACCATGCTCTCTGCCAAGGGACAATTTTTCAACTAAAATATAGAGATCTGGGGTAAGAAAAGAGCATGGAAATCCTGCTGAGATAAAGGGCAAAGACTAGTACCATGGGTAATGGAGACAGAATCTTCAGGGCAGGGAACTGAAAAGGACATAGCCGTGCAGAGAAGGACCCCCAGAAATCCATGTGAGAGTGCTCTCTGCATCTGTAGATAAGGGCTAGACTGTACGTGTACGCAGAGCAAAATTACCTGAAGGTTAATAGAGAATAAATGCTATGGGATTGAGAAAGGAACAAAAACACTAGAGGTTGAATGGTGTTGGTAAAAGCGTATTGGTGAGGGATGAGGAGAAAACCTTAGAAGTCCAGTACTGACAGAATGTAGAGATTTCATCAATGCCTCAGAACACTCTCTTGTGTTACAGCTTAGGAAGAAGGACTGTACATTAGAGAAGAGCCTAGCCTCCTCTACGCCCACCCAAAAAAGTTTAAAATCAAGCTATAATATAATATGTGGAGGAGACAGAATTTAGCCAAATTAGAGGGGATTGGTAAATTCCTTTTTTGTGTGTGTGTGTGAATGTGTGTGTAGACACACACATATATATCTTCACTTTTGCATAAAACCAAGCATATACTACTTTTAAGTTGATCAAATGACTGACTGAGCTGTCTGCTAGAAAAGGAATCAATTTCCTTCAGAGACAGATAACAGAATCCAGAGTCCTCACAATGTACTACACAAATATCCAGTATTAAATCATACAAAGAAACAGGAAAGTGTGTCTTAAAAGTCTAGAAAAAAATCAGTAGAAACCGAAACCAAGTTGGCCCAGAAGCTATCTATATACAGCAAAGATTTTAAAGTAGCTATTATAAATATGTTCAAAAAAGTAAAAAAAAAAGTATGTTCAAGTAATTAAAGGAAAATATGGCCTTAATAAGTGAACATATAAGAAGATTAGTATAAAAATGAAAACTATGAAAATGAACCAAATGGAAATTCCAGAACTGCAAATATGAAAATTTAAATTAACAAATATATTGGTTGGCCTTGACAACAAATGGACAGGGTAAAGGCTCAGTGAATGTGTAGATGAAATGACAGAGATCATCCAATCTAAAGAACAGAAAGAAAATGAAAAAAGAACAGATCCTCAAAAAACTGTGTGACAAAAATCAAATAATCTAACATGTGTAAGGTTAAGGTTCTTCAAAAACAAGAAATTTGGAGTGAAAAATATTTGTAGAAATAATGGCCACATTATTTCACAATTTGATGAAAAAACTTACATATCTAAGAAGCTCAGCAAATCCCAAACAATTAAAATATCAAGAGAACTAACTACATCTGGGAATATCACAGTCAAATTACTGAAAAACAATAATAAAAAGGAATTCTTTAAAGTAGCCAGAGAACAAAAGGGAACATAACGTAATGGGAACATGGGCATGAATAACTGCTACATTTCTCATCAGAAAAAAAATGCAAGCCAGAATGTAATAGAAAAGTATCTTTAAAGTACAGGTAGGCAGGAAGGCAGAAAGGAAAGAAGGAAGGAATGGAGGGAGAAGAAACATAAAAGAAAAAATAATAAATTAGACTTCATCAAAGACAAAACATTCAACTCCTCAAACAGATATTTAAATGAATGAAAAGACAAGCAAGAGAATGGGAAGAAATATGATTGGAAAGTTAGAACATGATTGGAGAATTGGAACTTTTAGTCCCATTCCAGACCTCCAGGGAAGGGAGAGGGGCTGGAGCGTTGAATCAATTGCCAATGTCCAATGATTTAATCAATCATGCCTATATAAAGACGACTCCACAAAAACCCAAAAGGACAGGGTTTGGAGAGCTTCCAGGTTGGTGAACAGGTGCAGATTTGCGGAGAGTGCAAACTCAAAGAGGGCGTGGAAGATCTGTACCCTTTCCACTACTTTACTCTATACATTTCTTCCATCTAGCTGTTCCCAAGTTATATCCTTTTTAAATAAACCAGTAATCTAGTAAGTAAAAATGTTTTTCTGAGTTCTGGGAGCCATTCTAGCAAACCCAAGGAGGGGGTTTCACTGGAACCTCTAGTAGTTGGTCAGAAGCACAGGTGATAACCTGTACCTTTGACTGGCCTCTGCAGTGCGGGGAGGGGAAGCCTTGAAGCACTAAACCCTTAACTTGTGGGACCTAACTCTATTTCCGGGTAGACAGTGCCAGAACTGAGCTGAATTGTAGGACCCTTGATCATGTCCAAGAATTGCTTGGTAGTGGGGAGACCCCATGCTTATACACTGGAATTGGGTACAGAAACTTTTAATTACCTTGTGCCATCTCTGCTATTACTCTATATAGCCATTCTTTTCTGTTGTGTTGTACTAATTGTTTACAGTTATATTTTATCTGGCCTGCAAGATTATACACTCCATATAAGGATCATGTCTTAAATAACTCTATATCCTACTAGCACATGTATATTCCAGTTTCTTGAATTAACTGTTTCATAAACCAATCATTGGATATTTTAAAAAGTTTGTCCCAAACTATGGCAATAAACCCTAAGCCAGGAGATTAAAATTCTAATAAACATTTCTAGAGAGAGAGAAGATAAAGATATCAGAGAGAAATAGATAAAGAATCAGAATGTCACCTTATCCCAATTTTATCCTGTCAAACTGAAAATCTCCAGAGCAGAAGTTTACCAAAATCAAGATTAGAATTTTTTGATTAATATAGAGTTCTTCAACAAAATAAACTGAAAATAAATAAGCATAAGCCCCTATACATGAAATCTATGCCTTTTGTCATCTCTTTCTACCTCTTTCCACATACAGTATCAGAAACACTTGCAAGAGCTAATGTTTTATAGATTCTTAATTCTGGATTTCACACCATAAAAATATTAGTCCTGCTTCTTTTTTCTTCTAAGAAACATATCCTCAATGAACTGGAAAGGATCTAGCACCTGCTAGTCTTGGCATAAGCAATAAAGAAAATGTTTATTTTAAAAATTCAACATTTCTGAAATTATAAAAAATTCTTACAGCTTAAATATAATTAATATACTATTAATAAAATAGATTATAATATTGTACTTTTAATATTATATATCATTACTATGTTAACTATTAGTGACATTTATGATTCATTTCTTAATAAGAATATAATATGGACATCACAAACTAATGCTAAATGTAAATATAGTTTACAAAGGTAACTATGTAACTTACATTCAGTCCTTACCTTCAGTATTTGTCATTTTATTTTCATGAAAAATCTCAATGCCTTCCTTAGGGGCACCAAACAGAACCAAAGCTTGTGATACGGCATTGTCTTTTAAAAAGAAAACAAAAATTACAATGAGCAGTTAATATAAATTTTTAAATAAGCAAAATAATATGTAAAACTATGTTGTAAAAGTATTGCCCTTGCAAAAGCAACTATAATTCAAATATTAACCAAAACCCACAGTAGAATATATTTAGATGTTTTCTCTGGTCCTTCAGTTGGGTTAACTCTCAAAAGAAGGTATTCAAAATAGCATTCATCTATTAAAAGCAAACATCGAGAGACTGTCCAGAGTGACATCGCCAAAACAATGGAGTAGGAGACTCTAGCCTCCATCCTACAATGAAGTTCAATAGTTAGATGGCTATGAACAAACAAAAATAGTTCTCGGAGAGCTCAGGAATCCATTCAACAAACTTCAGCAACACAGTGGAACAAAAAAGCCTGTGAATAACCTCACAAAAAGGGAAGGAAGACAGTTTCATTTTGACTGCATCATCCAATTCACCAGGCCAACATTGCTCAGCACCAAGAGGGAATACTCCAGCTTGAAATAGTTCCCCACACTGGGAAAGGGAGAACAGCGTGAGAGAACAGCTTCCACGCCCTTTTAGGGCACTGCACAAACGACCTGTTCTAGTTTAATCTTACTCAGAGACAGGCAAAGGCAAGACTTATGGAAATGGCTTCAAACAAGGAAGAAGGGCAGAGGCTACTAATATAGTCATACAAAGAAAGTGATCACAATTCCCAGGGGCCTGCTCTGCAGAGGACCCCATGAGCTTTGCCAGCAAAGTTTTCCTTCTAAAATGAAAGAGAGAGAAAGTGTTTCCCAGACAAGCACGAAGTGAGGGAGTTCATCACCACCAGATCTGCCTTACAAGATATGCTGAAAGGAGCTCTTCAAGCAGAAATGAAAAGACTTTAATTAATAACATTTGAAAGAATAAAACACATCAGTAAAAATAAGTATATGTCAATTTCAGAATACTCCAATACTATAATATAGTGATGTGCTAATCGCTTAACTCTAGTATATAGATTAAAGAAACATGAAAAATAGCTATAGCTGCAATAACTTACTAATGGATACACAATATAAAAAGATGTAAATTGTGACATCAGAAACACAAAAAGGAAAGCATAAAAGGGTAGAGTTTTTGTATATGATTGAAGTTGTTAATCAGCTTAAAGTATACTATTATAACTATAAAATGTTTTGTGTAAGCCTTAAGGTAACTACAAAGCAAAACCTATAGTAGATACACAAGAGAAGAAGGGAATCAGAGTATACCACTATGGGAAATCATCAATTCATAAAGAAAGACAGGAAGAGAGGAAGAA
Organism: Mirounga angustirostris; assembly: GCF_029215605.1. Classification (NCBI taxonomy): domain Eukaryota; kingdom Metazoa; phylum Chordata; class Mammalia; order Carnivora; family Phocidae; genus Mirounga; species Mirounga angustirostris. The sequence goes on along the minus strand of NW_026991722.1, from coordinate 38,657,155 downwards.
ATGAACAAAAGAAATATAAAACAGACAGCAAATAATCAACAAGATGGCATTACTAAGTCCTTACCTACTGATAATAATTTTATTTATTTTTCCAATAATCATTTTAAATATAAATAAAATTCTCCAAACAAATGGCATAGAGTGGCTGAATGGATTTTTTTCCTTTTTTTTTTTTTTTTAAAGATTTATTTATTCATTTGAGAGAGCGAGAATGAGAGAGAGCAAGCACATGAGAGGGGGGAGGGTCCGAGGGAGAAGCAGACTCCCTGCCGAGCAGGGAGCCCGATGCGGGACTCGATCCCGGGACTCCCGGATCATGACCTGAGCCGAAGGCAGTCGCTTAACCAACTGAGCCACCCAGGTGCCCAGCTGAATGGATTTTTTTAAAAAAGACCCAACTATATGCTACTAAAAACTCATTTCAGCTTTAAAGACACATAAGGCTCAAAGTGAAGGGATGGAAAAATATATTCCATGCAAATGGAAAGAGAGATTAGAGGTACCTATATTTCTATCAGACAAAACAATCCCATGTATAATAGCATGAAAAAGTGCTTGCTTCCACAGCACATATACTAAAATTGCAACAATACAGAGAAAATTAGCATTGCCCCTGCATAAGGACGACACACAAATACAATAGCATGAAAAGCATAAAATACTTAGGATAAATTTAACCAAGACAGTGAAAGATTTATACATCAAAAACTATAAGACATTGATGAAAGAAACTGAAGAACACAAATAGATGGAGAGATATCCTGTGCTCATGGATAAGCAGAGTAAATTTTGTTAAAATGTCCATTCAATCAAACCCTATCAAAATCCAATGGCATTTCCCACAGAAACAGACAAAAAATTCTAAAATTCTTATGGATCCACAAAAGATCCTGCAGAGCCAAAGCAACCATGAGAAAAAAAGAAAAAAGCTGGAGGCATCACACTTCACTATTTCAAACTATATTACAAAGCTATAATAATCAAGAAAGTATGGTACTGGCATAAAAACATAATGCAAAAATCAGGAGAACAGAATAGAGAGCCCAGAAAAAAACACATGCATATATGATGAACCAGTACTTGACAAAGGAGACGGGACAGCTCTTCCATAAATCATGCTGGGCACCACCCAAGTCCCAAATTCCTTGTGATCCTTGCTTTAAATTCTCTATCAGGCATTATTTATATCTGTTTTGCTTAGATCTCTGGCTGGGGTCTTGTCCTGTTCCTTCATTTGGGATAAATTTCTCTATCTCCTCATTTTGTCTCCCTCTCTTGTATCTATTTCAGTATTTTAAGAAAGTCAGCTATGTTATCTGCTCTTGAAAGTATTGACTTTATGAAGAGGAGGTCCTGGAATGCCCTGCGGTGCGATGTCCCCTGTTTACCAGAACCTGGCACTTCAGGAGAGTATCCTATGTATGTGCTTATTCCCTGCTATTGTGTCTGAGTCACTTCTCCTTTCAGTGCACTTGTCTACACTGACTCTCTGCCTGCTGTGGGCTGTCCTTGCTCACTCTGGTGTTAGTGGAACCTAGGCAGGCCAGCTCTGAGGGGGGCAATGATCATAAGGATACTGGACTTGAGAAAAGAGTAGAAGACATCAATGAGACTCTCGACACAGAGATAAGGAATAACATAGACAAGAAAAAGGGCTCAATAAATGAAAAAAAAAAATACTTGATGAAATGAATAGCAGGATGGCAGAAGCAGAGGAACGAATTACAACACAGAGTAATGGAAAGTAATCAAGCTGAAAAAAAGAGAGACAAAAGAATTACACAAAATGAAAATAGATTTAGGAAACACAGTGACCCCACTAAACATAATTAATAACTTTTATATTATAGGAGTCCCAGAAGAAGAGAGAGAAAGGGGGCAGAAATTTATTTATAGTTTATAATAGCTGAAAACATCCCTAATCTGGAAAGTAAACAGATATCCAGATCCAGGAGGCACAGAGAACTCTCATCAAAATCAATAAAAGCAGATTCACACCAAGACATAATGTAATTAAACTTGCAAAATATAGTGATACAGAAAAAAATCTTAAGAGCAGCAACACAAAAGAAGTTATTAACTTACAAGAGAAAACCCATAAGGCTAGCAGGAGACATTTCAACAGAAAATTTACAAGCCAGAAGGGAGTGATATGATATATTCAAAGTGCTGAATAGGAAAAATCTGCAGCCAAGAATGCTCTATCCAGCAAGGCATCATTCAGAATAGAAGGAGAGATAGAGTTTCCCAAACAAAAACTAAAGGGGTTTGTGACCACTAAACCAGCCCTGCAAGATATATTAAAGGGGACTCTTTTAGTGGAAAAGAGAGACCAAAAGTGACACTATAAAGAAGGAAACACAAAAGCAGTGAAAACGAAAAATTTCTGTAAAAAATCAGTCAAGGAGCTCACAAAGAAAAGGATATAAAATATGACACCATATACCTAAAACATGGGGAGCAGAGTAGTAAAGAATGGGTTCAAACTTAAGCGATCATCAACTTGATATAGACTGCTATATGCAGAGGAGGTTATATAGAACCCTAATGGTAACCATATATCAAGAACCAGTAGTAAAGAGGGAAAAAATAAAGAGAAAGAAATTGAAATAGTTCACTAAAGAAAAACAACAAAACATGAAAGAGAAAAAGACAAGAAAGGTACAGAGAAAATCTTCAAAAACAATCACAAGTAATAAAATGCCAATAAATACATATCTATCAATAATTACTTTAAATATAAATGGACTAAACACTCCAATCAAAAGACATAAGGTGAAGAATGGGGGAAAAAAATAAGACCTATCTATATGCTGCCTATAAGAGACTCATTTTAGATCCAAATATCTGAAGATTGAAAGTGAGGGGATGGAGAAACATCTATCATGCAAATGGATGTCAAAACAAAGCTGGAGTAGCAATCCTTATTTCACCAAAATAGACTTTAAAACAAATACTGTAACAAGAGACAAAGAAGGATACTATATAATAATCCAATAAGAAGATATAACAATTGTAAATATGTACCCAACATAGGAGCACCCAAATACATAAAACAGTTAATAACAAATATAAAGGAACTAATTGATAATAATATAATAGTAGGGTACATTAACACCCCACTTACATCAATGGACAGATCATCTAACAGAAAATCAACAAGAAAACAATGGCTTTGAAAGACACACTGGAACAGATGGGTTTAACAGATATATTCAGGACATTCCATCCTAAAACAGCAAAATACACATTCTTTTCAAGTGCACATGAATATTCTCCAGAATAGATGACATAATAGCCCACAAAACCAGTCCCAACAAAATCAAGAAGACAAGTCAATACCATGCATCTTTTCTGACCACAAGGCCATAGAATCTAAAGTCAATTACAAGAAAAAACCTGAAAAGAACACAAATGCATGGAGGTTACGTAACATGCCACTAAACAATGAATACTTCAACCAGGAAATAAAAACAGAAATAAAAAAGTACATGGAAACATATGAAAATGAAAACACAATGGCCCAAAACCTTTGAGATGCAACAAAAGCGGTTCTAAGAGGGAAGTTAATTGCAATGAAGTTAATTGCTACCTCAAGAAGTGAGAAAAAAAAAAAATCAAATAAACAACCTAAACTTACAAGCTAGTGAAAGAACAACAAACAAAACATAAAATCAGCAAAAGGAAGGAAATAATAAACAGTAGAGAGAAAAATGATACAGAAACTAAAAAGACAATAGAGCAAATCAATGAAACCAGGAGATGGTTCTTTGAAAAAACTAATAAAATTGATGAACTTCTAGCCAGACTTGTCAAAAAGAAAAGAGAAAGGACACAAAGTCACAAATGAGAGAGGAGAAATAACCAACACCACAGAAATACAAAAAATTATAAGAAAACATTATAAAAATCTAAATACCAACCAACTGGGTAGCTTAGAAGATATAAATTCCCAGAAACATATAAACTACCAAAACTGAAACAGGAAGAAATAGAAAATTTGAATAGACTGATACCAGCAAAGAAATTGAATCCGTAATCAAAAAACTCCCAACAAACAGAAGTCCAGGACCAGATGGCTTCACAGGTGAATTCTACCAAACATTTAAAGAAGAGTTAATACCTATTCTTCTCAAACTATTCCAAAAAAAAACAAAAAGAAAGGAACACTTCCAAATTCATTCTATAAGGCCAGCATTATCTTGATACCAAAATCAGATAAAATCACCACTAAAAAAAGAACTATAGGCCAATATCCCTGATGAACATAGATGCAAAAATTGTCAATAAAATAGTAGGAAACTGAATTCAACAATACATTAAAAAAATCAATTGCCACAATCAGATAGGATTTATTTTCAGGATGCAAAGGAGAAAGGATAAAAACCATATGATCATTTCAATAGATGGCAGAAAAAGCATTTGACAAAGTACAACATCCAGTCATGATAAAAACCTTCAACAGGGTAGGTTTAGAGGGAACACACCTCATCATAAAGGCCGTATATGAAAAACCCACAGCAAACATCATCCTCAATGGGGAAAAACTGAGAGCTTTCTCCCTAAGGTCAGAAATAACACAAGAATGTCCACCCTCACCAATTCTATTCAACACAGTATTTGAAATCCTAGCCGCAGCAAGTTAGTAAAGTCTCAGGAAAAAATCATAATGGATGTACAAAATCAATGTACAGAAATCTGTTGCATTTCTATACACCAATAATGAAGCAGCAGAAAGAGAAAAATTAAGAAAACAATCCCATTTACAAGTACACCAAAAACACAAGCAGTAACTTCTTTGACACTGGCTGTAGCAACTTTTTTCTAGATATTTCTCCTGAGGAAAGAGAAACAAAAGCAAAAATAAACTACTGGGGCTACATCAAAATGAAAAGCTTCTGCACAGCAAAGGAAACAATCAGCAAAACTAAAAGGTATCCTACTGAATGGGAGAAGATATTTACAAATGATATATCTGACAAAGGGTTAGTATGCAAAATATATAAAGATCTAATAAAACTCAACACCCAAAAAATAAATTATCCAATTAAAAAATGGACAGAAGGGCGCCTGGGTGGCTCAGTTGGTTAAGCGACTGCCTTCGGCTCAGGTCATGATCCTGGAGTCCCGGGATCGAGTCCCGCATCGGGCTCCCTGCTCGGCGGGGAGTCTGCTTCTCCCTCTGCCCCTCCCCCCTCTCATGTGCTCTCTCTCATTCTCTCTCTCTCAAATAAATAAATAAAATCTTAAAAAAAAAAAAAGATTAAAAAAAAAATGGACAGAAGACAGGAATAGATATTTCTCCAAAGAAGACATACAGATGGCCAACAGACACATGAAAAGATGATCACCATCACTGATCATCAGGGAAATGCAAATCAAACCTACGGTGAGATATCACTTCACACCTGTCAGAATGGCTAAAATAAAAAACACAAGAAACAACACGTGTTGATGAAGATATGGAGAGAAAAGGAACCCTCATGCATTGCTGGTGGGAATGCAAACTGGTGAAGCCATATGGAAAACAGTATGGAGGTTACTCAAAAAGTTAAAAATAGAACTATCCTACAATCCAGCAATTGCACTACTGGGAATTTACCCAAAGAATACAAAAACACTATTAAAGGGATACACACACCCCATGCTTATAGCAGCATTATTTACAATAGTCAAGATATGGAAGCAGCCAAATTGTCCATCAACTGATGAATGGATAAAGAAGATGTGATATATATTCGGCCATAAATACCATTACCATATTATATTATAATACTATTCAGCCTTAAAAATAATGAAATCTTGCCATTTGCAACAACATGGAGGGAGCTAGAGAGTATAATGCTAAGGAAATAAGTCAATCAGAAAAACACAAATACCATATGATTTCCCTCATATGTGGAATTTAAGAAACAAAACAAATGAGCAAAGGGAGAGAGACACACACACACACACACACAAAGAAATAGACTCTCAATTATGGAGAACAGACTGATGGTTACCAGAGAAGATGGGAGTTGGGGATTAAATAGGTGATGGGGATTAAGGAGGGCATTTGTGATGAGCACCAGGTGATACATGGAATTGTACTATATTGTACACCTGAAACTATGTAACACTGTAAGTAAAATAGAAGTTACACTTAAATGAAAATAAATCAAAGATTTATCATTTTATAAACAAATAAATAAATAATGCAGGGAAAATTAGATATTCCCATGCAAAGGAATGAGACCAGACACCTATCTTACACAACTCACAACAATTAACTTGGAATGGATTAAACACTTAAATGGAAGATCGAAACCATAAAACTCCTAAAAGAATATATGGAGAAAAAATTCCTTGACATTGGAATTGACATCTTCTAAGAATTCTTTCAATATGACACCAAAAACCAAAAGCACAACCAACTAAAACTAAAATCAGTAAGTGGCACTACATCAAGCTTAAAAGCTTCTGTACAAAAACAACAAAACAAACAAACAAAAAAACAAAAAAGCACATCATAATGAAAAGGCAACCTATAGAATGGGAGAAAATATTTACAAACCATCTATCTGATAAGTCATTAATATCCAAAACATATAAGGAAATCATATAACTCATTAACACAAAAACAAATAATTCAGTTTTAAAATGGCAAAGGTCCTGAGTAGACGTTGTTCCAAAGAAGACATACAAATGGAAAACAAGTACATGACAAGGTATTCAACATCACTGATCATCAGGGAACTACAAATCACCACCATGAGATATCATCTCATTATCTGTTATAGTGGCTATTATCAAAAAGACAAGAGATATCAAATGCAGAGATAAGGGAAATCCTCATGCACTGTTGGTACAAATATAAATTTATACTGTATAGCTATTACAGAAAACAGTATCAAGAAATTAAAAACAGAACTTCCATGTGCTGTAGCAATCCCGTATCTGGGTATATATCTAAAGGAAATTAAATCACCATCTCAAAGAGATACAAGTACCCTCATGTTCACTGCAGCATCAGCACAATAGCAAGTTAAGTGTCCATATACAGATACATATATACACACAAACATATATATTATATATATAGATATATACAATTATATATCTATCTATCTATCTATATATATATATATATATAACTCATATATATATGAGTTTGGTGGCTTAAGATTTGGTGGAATCTTAAATTCCACATATGAGGGAAATCATATGGTATTTGTGTTTTTCTGACTGACTTATTTCCTTAGCATTATACTCTCTAACTCCATCCATGTTATTGCAAATGGCAATACACACACACACACACATATGTAAACTCAATGGGATATTGTTCAACCATAAAAAAGAAGAAAATCCTGTCATTTGAAACAACATGAATGGACCTTAAGGGAATTATGCTGAGTGAAATAAGACAGAGAAAGACAAAACCAAATGATCTCACTTATACGTAGTATCTAAAAAAAGCCACCAAACTCATAGAAACAGAGAATAGAACAGTGGTTGCCAGGGGCTGGAGAGTGGGGAAATGAGATGTTCAGTCAAAGGGAACAAACTTCCAGTTATAAGAATAAGTTTTGGAAATGTAATATACAGCATGGTAATTATAGAAAACTAAGTTGCTATGGAAGATTCTACATGTTCTCACCATAACAACAACAACAAATAGTAGTTATGTAAACTTAAGTATGTGTTCAATAATCTTACTGTGGTAAACATCTCACAATATGCACATATATTAAATATCACATTGTACAAGCTACACTTACACAATGTTATATGTATAATAACAAATACCTGGAAAATAAAATAAATCAAAGCAAATAGCAAACAGATATATCATTATGTGATGATACAGAAAGTAGTCCAAGGTACACTGTTAAATGAAAAACAGGAAGACAAAAATTTATATATAAGTTTCATCATCACTTTTTGTTTTCTAAAGAGATGTATGGGTTGATAGGTACTTGTAGATGCAATTAGGACTGGTTAACCTTGGAAAGAGGGAATGTAGAGACAACGGAAACATTTTGTATTTTAGTTTACAATCTCTGAAATGTTTAAAAATTCTCAAAGAATATATTACTTGACAGTTTCTTATAAAGTTAAGTATGTCTACTCTACAATGCAAAAACAGTGCTAAACTTTAACTCAATGAAAGTGCAGGTCCACAGAAAAAATTATCCGAAAATATTTGTGATATCTTTACTCCTAACAGCGGAAATTGGAAACAACCTAAATGTGCATCACTAGAAAATTAAATTTCAAAAATACAATGTAGTTATGCAATAGTATAATGCTAAGCAGTAAAAAGAAGATGAACTACTAATACACGGAATAACATTGGTAAATCTCAAAAATACACTGAGCAAAGATAATCGGAGACAACAAAATGGATATTTTATAATTCCATTATTATGAGATTCAAAAAAAAAAAAAAAAACTAAACTATAAACTATTGTGATAGATACCAAATAGTAGTTGCCTAGTGATGTTGAGCACTTTTTCATGTGTCTGTTGGCCATTTGGATGTCTTCTTTGGAAAAATGTCTGCTCACGTCTTCTGCCCATTTCTTGATTGGATCATCTGTTCTTTGGGTGTTGAGTTTGGTAAGTTCTTTATAGATTTTGGATACTAGCCCTTTATCTGATATGTCATTTGCAAATATCTTCTCCCATTCTGTCAGTTGTCTTTTGGTTTTGTTGACTGTTTCTTTTGCTGTGCAAAAGCTTTTTATCTCAATGAAGTCCCAATAGTTCATTTTTGCCCTTGCTTCCCTTGCCTTTGGTGATGTTTCTAGGAAGAAGTTGCTGTGGCTCAGGTCAAAGAGGTTGCTGCGGCTCAGGTCGAAGAGGTTGCTGCCTGTGTTCTCCTCTAGGATTTTGATGGACTCCTGTCTCACATTGAAGTCTTTCAACCATTTGGAGTCTATTTTTGTGTGTGGTGTTAAGGAAATGGTCCAGTTTCATTCTTCTGCATGTGGCTGCCCAATTTTCCCAACACCATTTGTTGAAGAGACTGTCTTTTTTCCATTGGACATTCTTTCCTGCTTTGTCAAAGATTAGTTGACCATAGAGTTGAGGGTCCATTTCTGGGCTCTCTGCTCCATTCCATTGATCTATGTGTCTGTTTTTGTGCCAGTACCATACTGTCTTGATGATGACAGCTTTGTAATAGAGCTTGAAGTCCGGAATTGTGATGCTGCCAGCTTTGCTTTTTTTTTTTTTTCAACATTCCTCTGGCTATTCGGGCTCTTTTCTGGTTCCATACAAATTTTAGGATTATTTGTTCCATTTCTTTGAAAAAAGTTGATGGTATTTTGATGGGGATTGCATTAAATGTGTAGATTGCTCTAGGTAGCGTTGACATCTATCTTCACAATATTTGTTCTTCCAATCCATGAGCATGGAACATTTTTCCATTTCTTTGTGTCTTCCTCAATTTCTTTCATGAGTATTTTATAGTTTTCTGAGTACAGATTCTTTGCCTCTTTGAGTAGATTTATTCCTAGGTATCTTATGGTTTGGGATGCAACTGTAAATGGGATTGACTCCTTAATTTCTCTTTCTTCTCTCTTGCTGTTGGTGTATAGGAATGCCACTGATTTCTGTGGATTGATTTTATATCCTGCCACTTTACTGAATTCCTGTATGAGTTCTAGCAGTTTTGGGGTGGAGTCTCTTGGGTTTTCCACATAAATTATCATGTCACCTGCAAAGAGTGACAGTTTGACTTCTTTGCTGGTTTGGTTGCCTTTTATTTCTTTTTGTTGTCTGATTGCTGTGGCTAGGACTTCTAATACTATGTTGAATAGCAGTGGTGATAGTGGACATCCCTGCCGTGTTCCTGACCTTAGGGGGAAAGCTCTCAGTTTTTCCCCATTGAGAATGAAAAGACCCCATCAAAAAGGAGAACTACAGACCAGTATCCTTGATGAACATGGATGCAAAAATTCTCACCAAAATACTAGCCAATAGGATCCAACAGTACATTAAAGGGATTATTCACCATGACCAAGTGGGATTTTCCCCTGGGCTGCAAGGTTAGTTCAACATCCGCAAATCAATCAATGTGATACAATACATTAACAAAAGAAAGAACAAGAATCATATGATCCTCTCAATAGATGCAGAAAAAGCATTTGACAAAGTACAGCATCCTTTCCTGATCAAAACTCTTCAGAGTATAGGGATAGAGGGTACATACCTCAATATCATAAAGCCATCCGTGAAAAACCCACAGCGAATATCATTCTCAATGGGGAAAAACTGAGAGCTTTCCCCCTAAGGTCAGGAACACGGCAGGGATGTCCACTATCACCACTGCTATTCAACATAGTATTAGAAGTCCTAGCCACAGCAATCAGACAACAAAAAGAAATCAAAGGCATGTGATCTATTCTGGAGAATGTTCCATGGGCACTAGAGAAGAATGTGTATTCTGTTGCTTTGGGATGGAATGTTCTGAATATATATATTTGCTCCAATATACCTTCTGCCCCTCTCTCTCTCTTTCTTCTTCTTCTGGGATCCCAATTATTCTTATATTGTTTCGTCTTATGGTATCACTTATCTCTTGAATTCTGCCCTCATGATCCAGTAGTTGTTCATCTCTTTTTTTCTCAGCTTCTTTTTTTCCATCATTTAGTTTTCTATATCACTAATTCTCCCTTCTGCCTCATTTATCCTAGCAGTTAGAGCCTCCATTTTTGATTGCACCTCATTAATAGCCTTTTTGATTTCGACTCGGTTAGATTTAGGTCTTTTATTTCTCCAGAAAGGGTTTCTCTAATATCTTCCATGCTTTTTTCAAGCCCAGCTAGTACCTTTAAAATCATCATTCTGAATTCTAGGTCTGACATCTTATTATCTCCATATTGATTAGGTCCCTGACAGTCGGTACTGCCTCTTGTTCTTTTTTTTGATGTGATTTTTTCCATCTTGTCATTTTGTCCAGAGGAGAATAGATGAATGAGAGAACAAAATGCTAACAGGGTAACAACGACCCCAGAAGAATATACACTAAACGAAGAAGAAAAGACCTGAAACTGGGGGAAAAGAAAGGGAAAGAAAAAAAAGTTTTTTTAAAAATTAAGAAATTAAAAAAAAAAAACCAGAATATGATCAAATATGATTAAATATGATCAGGCTGGTGCATAGATCAGTGCCACACACTAGATTTGGGGCATATTTTGGTTTGTTAGAAGAAAGTGCCTCCCAAAATTTTAAAGAAAGAAAAACTTATATATGTACAAAAATAAGGGTAAATATGATGAAGGGATGGAATATGACTGTAAAGATGAAAATTATAAAGGATTTTATAAAAGGAATTGCTAAGAAGTTGGTTGAAAAAAGAAAGAAGAGAATTTAAAAAAAAAAAAGGGAGAGAATGTGTTCAGGCAGTAGACTAGAACAAAGCCATACACTAGAAATTTAGGGTATATTTTGGTCTGTTAGAAGAAACTGTATCCCAAAATTTTAAAGAGAAAACAACTTATATATATATATATATATATACCAAAAATAAGGTTAACTACTATGAAGGGATAGAATATGACTCTAAAAATGAAAAATAAAAAAGATTTTTAAAAAAGGGATTGATAAGATGTTGGTTGAAAAAGGAAAAAAGAAAAAAGAAAATTAAAAAAATTTGCCATGAAAGACTAAAGAATCAGGGGGGTAAAGGAGATGAATTCTATGTGTTGTATTTCCCTAGTGCTGGAGTTCTGCCATTCTCAATGATCAGTAAACTTGGTCTTGGCTGGCTGTTCCTGCTGATCTTCTGGGGAGGGGGCCTGTTGCTGTGGTTCTCAGATGTCTTTGCTGGAGGCGGAATTGCCCCGCCCTTGCCCTGCCGGGCTAAGTAATCTGCTCGGGTTTGCTCTTGGGAGCTTTTTTTCCCTCCAAGCTTTCCATACAGCTTTGGAGGACCAGAGTGAGAATGGCGGCATCCCAGTCTCCACCCGGAGGAGCCAAGAGCTCAGGGCCCCACTCCTCAGTGCGCCCCCAGAGAAAAGCAATCACTCCCGTCTTCTCGGTCTCCAGCCTTACTCTGTGCTCACTGTTTCTATCTCTGGCACACAACCCCGTTTGGAATCTCCAAACCCAGCAGATTCCTGGGGGAGGAAGGAGAGTCTTCCAGGATCTGCTGCTTGTTCGGTCCCTACTTCCAGAAAGTGGTCGCTTTTCTGTTCAGAGAGTTGCTGCTATTATTTTCCTCAATCTCCTGTTGCATTCCTAGGTGTTCAGAATGGTTTGATCCCTATCTAGCTGAGTTCCTGGGACCAGATGAAATTTAGACCTCCTACTCCTCCGCCCATCTTGCTCCTCCCCAGGCAAAAGTAAATTCTTAGCAAAAATATGCAAAACATAAAAGATATGAGTGTTGAAAAAGTAAAAATATGATAGACAATAGCACTAGTCAAATAACTATAATATATAATATACAAGAATGATCTAAATTTATCCAAAAAGAATAACCAAATAAGAATTATACAGAAAAATTGTAAACAGATACTTTTTTTACTGAGAAAAAGAACTTTTTGTGATCGAATTATAGTTATGTTTCTGCATAGAATTGCACATGATGACTTTAAGACAAAAATTATTACTAGAATTAAAGGACACTTTATAATGGTAAGAGGGTCAATCCATCATGAAGGTATAACAGTTATAAACATATACAAACTTAACAAGAGCCTCAAAATGAAGTAAAAGCTGACATAATTGAAGAAAGAAATAGACAATTCAACAATAGTGGGAGACTTCAACTGCCTAATTTAAATAATGGATGAAACAACTAGACAGAAGATAGAAAAGTAAACAGTTTTGAAAACATGATAAACCAACTATACCTAAGAAACAACTATATAATATTTCACTAAGAACAGAAAACACATTTTTCTCAAGTGCATATGGAACATTCTCTATAATAAAGCACATATTATGCCGTAAATAAGTTTCAATAGATTTGAATAGTGTTGAAATCTGAAAAAGTATCTTCTTTGACTGCAATGTTAAAAATAGAAATCGATAACCAAAGAAAATTTGGGAAATTTTCAAATATGTGAACTTTAAACACAATCCTAAATAAATAATGGGTCAAAAAAGAAATCACAAGGGAAACAAGAAAATACTTTGAGATGAATAAAAACAAAAAGACAACACAACTAGACACATAAATTTAGTAAAATCAATGGTCAGAGGGAAATATGTAGTTATCTATGCCTATATGAAATAAAAGAACTTTGGTCACATCCTAAGAAAAAGGGCAAACTAAATCCAAAGATAAAGAAAAATATTAGGATATAAATCCTCACAAAATACTAGCCAAATCCAACAGCATAAAAAAAAAAAGGATTATGCACCATATCCAAATGAGATTTATCCTAGAAATGTTCCGACATGTGAAAATCAATGAATGCGATATACCAATTAACAGAATAAAGGGAAAGAAACCACACAAGCATTTCAATAGATGCAGAAAAAGTATCTGACAAAATTCAATCCCATTTATGGTAAAAACACACAACAAAATAGGAATAGAGAGAAGCGTCTTCAACAGGATAAAGAACCTTTGTGAAAAATCCCCAGCAAACATCACACTTTATGGTAAAAAATAAAAGTTTCCCCCTAAAGTCAGGAAAAAGACAAGCATATCTATACTTTGCCACTTCTTTTCAATACTGTTCTGGAGATTCTAGCCACAGTAAGTAGACAAAAAAATGAAATAAAAAGAATCAAAAAGATGCTTTTTGATTGGAAATAAAATTAACAAAAGTGCAAGACTTCTTCACTAAAATCTACAAAACATTGTCAAAAAAAAATTAATGCCTAAGTAAATACAGAGGTACCCTGTATGAGTATTCTGGAAGACATAATCTTGTAAAGATGCTCAAATCCCTAAAATTGGTCCACAGATTCAATGTAATTCCTATCAAATTCCAACAGCCTTTTTTTTTTCCCCAGAAATTGTCAAACTGATCCTAAAATTCACATGGAAGTGCAAGAGACTCAGATTAGACAAAAAGAACAGTGTTGTAGAGATCATACTTCTAGTTTTAAAAATTACTACAAAGCTATAATACACAGTATGGTACTGCATAAGAATGGACTGTAGATCAATGGAGTAGAACTGAGATTCATCAAATAAACCCATATTTATGGTCTGTTGATTTTTACAAGGGTGCCAAGACTATTCAATGAGAAAAAAAAAAAAAGTCTCTTTTTCAACAGATGGTACTAGGGCAACTGGGGATATACATGTAAAAGAATGAATTTTGACTCCTACCATAAATCATATACAAGAATTAACTCAAAATGCATCATAAACTTAAATGAAGAGCTAATACTATAAAAACTCTTGGAAGAAAACAGAGGTGTAAATATTTGTGACCTTGGATTAGGCAATAGTTTCTTTGATGTGACATCAAAGGAACAAGCAATTTTAAAAATTAGATCAACTGGCTTCATCTAATAAAATTTTTTTGTCCTACAAAGGACATTATCAAGAAGATGAAAATACAACCCCTACCATGGGTGAAAACATTTGCAAATCGTGTATTTGGTACAGATCTCGTCTCTGAAATACGTAAAGAATTCCTACAACTCAAGGATTAAAAAAAAAAAAAAAGACAACCCAGTTTTAAAATGGCAAAAGATTTAAACAAACATTTCTCCAAAGATAAACAAAAGGCCAGTATGCACATATAAAGATCTTCCCATGATTAGTCATTAGAGAAATGCAAATCAAAACCACAATGAAAGGTCACTTCACGCCCAGTAACAATGGCTACCATAATTTAAAAAAAACAAAAACAAAAAAAGCAAACAAGAAACAGACTATAACAAGCCCTGACAAGGGTGTGGAAAAACTGGAATCCTCATATACTGCCGTTTGGAATGTAAAATACCGCAGCTGCTATAGAAAAAAATTTGGCAATTACTCAGACCAAATGACCCAGCAAGTCCAGTCCTAAGTGTATACCCAACAGAAATAAAAACAGATGCCCATAAAAGCTTGTATTCAAACACTCATAAGAACATTATTCATAATAGCCCCAAAGTGGAAACCCAAATATCCATCTAGTGATGAATGTATAAACAATACGTGGAATATTCATACAATGTAATGTTATTCAGCCATTAAACGGAACCCTGACAAAATTCTAGTTTAATAAAAGACAGACACACAAAGACAAGTATTTCACAAATTCATTCATATGGAATGTCCAGAATGGTGTCCCATCCGGCCTCCCCACCCCCCACTGGCCAAATAAATCCTAGTTGTGAGGGCATTTCTGTTACCTCTGAAATCTTGAGATAAATACTGAAAGAAACGGCGTCAGAGCTTATGCTGAGCGATGGCACCGTATGCGCCCCAGAAAGCTGTCAGGCTGCGCCTCACGGCGCCCCAACAGCCCGCGGGTACCCTCAGAGTAACGCGACTGCTCGCGGCCGCAGTCCATTGAAGGCAGTGCGCAGGCGCTGCCGGGAGGCCCGCCCACAATTTGTCCAGGAAGTTGTGGGGCTGAGATGCCCTCGTGCAGGGCTTTGCGCTTGTGCGTCTCCGCCACGACCTGGTGGGGGCGGGCGCTGTGATCGAAGGGGTCCCTGAGCAGGAGCTGCCGGTGGCCAAATACGCAGTGGGGGAAGACCTGGCCGCCCGGTGGGACCGCAGGTCGACGGCAAAGTAAAGGACCCCTTGAGGGGCAGTAGGCCTTCACGATAAACATGGAGGTGCCAGCCACCAGGGACTCCTTGAAGATGTGACCCTCCTTCCTGTTGAGGAACCTGTAGAGGCCGCCAACCACTTTCCCCGGTCCCCGGAGCTGCCCAGGTTGGATGGGCTCCGTGCGCCGGCGCCAGCTGTCTGTGCGCTGCGCTAAAGGTGGTGCCACCCCATGGCGTGATCCGGACGGCATCCTTGTCCGGCGTCACATCGCAGATGTCAAAAGACGCGCCTCCTCGCACATTCTCCTGGCATAGCAGCCCTTCTGGAATCCCGCCACCGTGGTATCCTTGATTTCGTTGAGGTACTGTACCGTCCTGGCGATGTTGAAGATGTTGGGCCGGTGCCATCCGCCCCTGAGCACCAGATCTTGCGGGCGTAGGCCAGTCTAGGCCAGTCCACTCATACTTTTCGGCCCCACAGTGGCCTGCTGCTTCGAGGCCCCACACCTCGCCCTGGTTGCTGTCCTCTGCCAGGTGGTCGTGGAAGCGCCACACCTTCACGTACAGCAGATTGTGCTGGTTTGGGGATTTGGACAGGCGGAGCACCTTTGACTCTGGGTCGGATTTCTTGATAGGGATGCCAGTGTAGCCCTCCTCCGGGTTCTTCAGGCAGGTCTCCTGGTGCAGCTCGCTGGCACCGGCGATTGTGTGCTTCCAGGATCCACTGCTCAGTGATGCACGGCTCTGTGGGGTCCGACTTGGCTGGCCAGCTGCCTCGGCCCCTCCACCAGCTTGGCTAGGCCTGCAGTGATCTCAGCCTCCCCCGTGAAAGTGATGACAAACCGTACACTGAACTTCATCACCTGCGTGTTGTGGGTGTCCTCCAGGGTGGTGATGGTACCAGTTTTCAGCAGGAATTAGTCAATGCCCACTAGACCTATGATATTCCCAACAAGGTACATAGGTTTGTGGTTGCCAGGGGCTGGGGGGAGGGGGAATAGGGAGTGTCTGCTAATGGTATAGGGCTTCTTTTAGGGGTTATGAAAGTATTCTAGAATTAAATAATGTTGATAGTACTACACAACCAAACACTGAATTGTGCACTTTAAAGAGGTGAATTTTATGATATGTGAATATAAGTTTTTAAAAAGTTAAACAATATTACCCAGAACAGCGTTTAGTAAGCTGCATGCTGTGTAAATCTCTGCTTCAAATGAGTCTGATTGGACAATCCAGTCCTTTTTATAGTATCTATGATATCTCAAGGGAAATTTGTAACTTTAAATAATGATATTAGAAAAGAAAAGATCTAAAAACTAGTGATCTAAGCATCCAGATTAAGAATATGTGAAAAAAGCGCGCCTGGGTGGCTCAGTTGGTTAAGCGACTGCCTTCGGCTCAGGTCATGATCCTGGAGTCCCGGGATCGAGTCCCGCATCGGGCTCCCTGCTCGGCAGAGAGTGTGCTTCTCCCTCTGACCCTCCCCTCTCTCGTGTGCTCTCTCTCTCTCTCATTCTCTCTCTTTCAAATTAAAAAAAAAAAAAAAATCTTAAAAAAAAAAAAAAAGAATATGTGAAAAAACAAACCCAAAGAAAGTAGAAGGAGGAGAAGGAGTAATATCTGAAATTAATAAAATAGAAAACAGACCAACAACTACAAAAAACTCTAGAGATAGTTAAAAAGATCAGAAATTACCACTTTGAAGAGTTTAGCACAGATAAACACATCTGGCAAAATTGATCAAGACAAAGAAGACACAAATACAATATTATGAATATAAAAGAGGAATAACTGAATGTAGAGAGAAAAGTAAAAGATATTAGTAGTGTTGTATCAGTATATTTAAAATTTAACCAAATGAAAAAATTCTTAAAAGAAAAAATTATAACTTGCCAATAGTGAATTAAGAATAAACAGAAAGCCTAACTAGTCCTATAACCAATAAATAATTAATATCAATAGTTTGTGTCTCTAAAAATTAAGACATAAGTTCAGGTAAACATTCAAGAAAATTAATTAAAATATTATTTTTTTCAGAGAATAGAAAATGAAGAAACATTTCCCCAATCCAATTGTGAAGTCATAAATACCTTGCTAACAGAAGCAGATTAAAACAAGGTAAGTAAAAAAACTTAGGGACCAATGTTACTCTAGAGCATAGATGCAAAAATCCTAAACAAATGACTATTCAATCAAATCCAGCAATATATGAAAAGAAAATTAAAAAAATAAATTTGTCCCATGAATGAAATTTTAACAATTGAAAATCTATGCAACTCATTAAATTTAAAAATTAAAGAAGAAAAACTTAATCACAGAAAAATTTCAATAGATGTAGGAAAAGCATTCATAAAATTCAATACATATTCATAATTTATAGTATGCTATAGAGATAACCTCAAAAATACCATCACATTTAATGGTGAAACATTAAAAGTCTCATTTTAAAAATCAGGAACAAGAAGATAAATGTGCATATTTTTATTGCTTCATTTAATAAGGTTCTGAAGGATCTAGACTAAGCAATAGAAGAGGGAAAGTGATAAAATTATAATGGGAAGAAAGTAAAAATCAAACCTCATTATTTTCAGATGATCTGACTTAGTGAATTAATAAGACAGCTAAAATTGTAATATGAGATTAAAAGTATAAAAATATATATGTATAGTATCAGCATGTTTATATATAACGTACAAAACTAAATGTGATTTGGGAGAGGTGAGATAACTCAGGGTTCTGTTTCTTAATGTGGGTCATGAGTGCACAGATAATCAATCTTATCAGTATTCTTAATACTTTACATATATGTTACAGGTATTTTTAATGTACAAAATATTTCCTATTACAACAAAGAAGACACTAATCTGTAAAAAAAAAAAATAGCACAGCCTCTGCCTGTTGTATGGAATACAAGAAATAGAAAAACTAATGCAGTATCAATATCATAATTCAAATAAATACGTGATACTGCCATGAAATGCAGTTTTGTACTTAATGAAAATATTGCCTAAAAATCACAACATTACAGGTGGTAAGTTTGTAAAAAGGTACTGTTAATTTTAATAGAAATTATTATCCCGGAGCTAACCATTTGTAAACATGAGTCATCTGAAAATACTGTTGGTCAGCATGTTTAATATCTGAATGTGGCTTGTCAGAACAATTTGGAAACGTTTAATAATTTGTTTTATTATTTATTTCAGCTGAGAGCACAGAATAATTATCCAATTCTGTATGTTTATTTATAGTATAATAATTTTAATATGACCACAGTAGTTTCATGATGACTGACACAACATAAGGAAAGGATTTATTTTTGATGTTAAGAAAAGTGTTGTGGTGAATGTCATCTGGTGGAAGTTAATAAATAAGACCTCACACTGTGTTCTTATGATATTAATGACAGACTTAATGACAAATATTTTCAAAGGTTGGTACATAATTAGGTTCAGTACATCATCCAGCAAAGATTGCTTTGGGCTTAAAAGTTTGAAATCTGCCAAGACATAGCAATAAACACTGAGGTCTGATAGATATCTGTAGTTTGAACGTAGACATCTCAATGCTTTATTTGAGAGCTGAATGTTCTCTGTAGTGGTTGGTTGATTTACACACAGAATGGGGAGCTTAATGATGGTATGATGCCAAAGAGATAGAAGTTAATTTTAATCCGTAACAGTATTTATGCCAGCATTCCAAATATTAGTTCTAATGTCATTTAAATACAAATATTCTAAACTTACTAAGCAAATACCAAAAGACAGTTGATTAACGTATTATTTTACAATTCATATGCAGGTACAGAAATAATCTATATCATAGAACACTCAGATTCCATCAAATAATGTGGTATGTGGTTATATTTGTGTATATCTCTCCATTGCATAGACTAAAGACAGGTGGCCTGCCTTTCTTAATACGATTAACTTTCTACTGATGTACCACATATAGGAGTTTTTGCTTGCAAATCAGTGTAGACTGGTCAGTTTCTGTTGAAATGCAAAATAAATAGACTTTGTCAGGTCATTCAAAGGGAAACCACCAGCTTAGATCTCAAAAGTCTTGGAACAAAGTATTAGTTTTTAATTAACATTGTAATCCAAAAAGTTTGAAAAGTTCTTTTCCAAGTATTTAAACAAGAGATATGTACAAGTATGATTTGATTATCTTCTTTCCAAATTGTATCTTTGGGAAAATTGTTTTAAGTGAATAACCTGATCCATATTGCTAATCTGAGATTGAAATCAGTTTCCAAAAATGAAATTTTTTTGCTTAAACTGCAGTACATAAACACCACGACCGTGAAATGACATGATTTTTTTCAACTAAAATTGGTAGAGTGAATAAAGAGTTAAAAACCAATGTTATTGAAATATTGTGAAAGTAAAATGTGGTGATGAATACTAAAATCCTACTCAAGATTGGTAATTCTACATGAAAACCCTTGTGCAATATCCTCAACCATGTTTGGAATTACTAAATGATTGCTTTCTTCTGTAACCCCAAATAAAATTGTGGTAGCTGGATTAAAATAATAGTACCAATAAGTTTTTCCTCCCAGTGTTCCCCTTCCTTTCCAGTGTGACTTTGTAGCATCCATCATCAAAAAATGGACTTTAACCCCTTGCCCCTTAACTCTGGGCTGGTCCTGTGACTTTGGCCAATAAAATACAACAAATGGTAGGGTGCCAGTTTTGAGCCTTGGCCTCAAGAAGCCTTGTGAGCTTCTGTTCCTTCTCTCAAGCCATGGATCAAAGCTACTGGAAGACTAGGAGAGACACCATGGTGCAGAAATGAATCAGCCCAGTTTTCCCAGCCAAGGCCATAGGCCTGTGAAAGATCAAACCCCAAATGAGCAAAATCAGCAGGAGTGATTAGTTGACCTATGGCTTATACTACAGATGTATGAGTGAGCCATCCCAAGCCCACCTGAGATTAGCAGAACTATCCAGCACACTCCTGCATAGGTGAACTAAAATGAATGTTTATGATGCTGAATGCACCTGCATTTTTTGGTTGGTTATTATGCAGGATTAGTGCAACAATGGATAACTTGACTATCAATGAACTACAGAGACTATTGTTCCCAGTTAAAGTACTCATGGCAAAATTCTATACCGAGGATTGGCAAATGTTTTCTATAAAGGACCAGACAGTAAAAATTTTAGGTTTTGTGGGCCATAAGCAATCTCTGTTGCATAGTCCTCTTTGTTTCTTTTTGTTCCCCTCTTTTCATTTCATTTCTTTTCTTTCTTTTTTGTTTTTACAACTCTTTACAAATGTGAAACCATTTTTAGCATTTAGGCTGTAGAAAAAGGGCTGTTGTCCAAATTTGGCCCATGGACTGTAATTTGCTGACCTCTCTTCTATATCATGCAGAGACATAATATTGCTAACAAAATGCACAGTAAAAAATTTTGGGGTTCAGAATGCAAAGTAATGCAATAAAATCTAATAAAATTTACAAGATAGAATTATCAAGTATTTTTCATTTTTAATTTTGTGTTGTCTTCATTGGGTGCTGGTAAAATTTTAATAACTAGCTGTTATCAGCCAGACAGTTTCAAGCAATCAGTGGAGTAGAGTTGAGATGTATGTAAATGGCTCACATGAGTCAGTAGGAGCCGGCTTTGTTATACTACCTAACATTGTACTGCCTATACTTTAGTTCAGTAGTAATTATAAAAAAATTAGTTATAATCCAGACAGGGGTTTTCCTTAAACTGACTTACTCATTTCATTTATCTCACCTTTGTGATCCCAGTAAGGTTTGATTGTGTGACCCTTTGTCCTGGAATTGTATTTACAGATGATGTAGTTTCAAAGAAAATCACTTAATGATAAACTTACCTTTCTTGGCTTGATCACCTTCAGTGTTAGAACAGGAAATTGTCTTTTCAGGCATGGTTATTTACAATATTTTGAAACCTAATTAGAAAGAAAGATCTTTAAATATCATGAATCAAAAGTAATATACATTTAAATTCATTAAAAGTTGTCAATTCAAGAACTGATAGTGTCAGGATAGGTTTCTAATAGTAGATACGAATATATAAAAATCAATACTAAATTATGTTAAAAATGTAAGGAAATCCAACAGTATACTCTTCTTCTAATAAGAACTATTATGATCCTTTTTGGGAACACCAAATATAAAAATCCTCATTAAAAAGGAATCTTAGATTCTCTGCTTTGCTGGTTACTTAAACAGACATCTGTCCTGGAGACTAGATTTTTTTAGCATTTATCATTGTAACTGTGGACTCTAAGCCCTATGGAGATTCTGGAACCTATAATGCTTAATTTCCTATGATAAAGTTAAACCTTACCATTATCTCTTCTTTACTTTCCCTTAGTTCCTTTTTTAAACATTTTATTATGGAGAAAGTCAAATATATACAAAGGTGAGAGTATAATGGGTCTCCATGTCCTTCAACCAATTTCAACTAGTGGTCAGTCTGAATTCTGTATACCCATCCACTGCCCTGTCTAACCTACTCTGATCACAGTTAAGCAAATCTCAAATGTCATATTATTGGATTTGTAAATATTTCAAGAATTTTTTTAAACATAGCAATAATAGCAAAATATAATTAAGACAATAATACTGTCTTAATATCATTAAACATGCAGTCAGTGTTTACGTTTCTTTCATTGTCTTATATTTTTTCCTGTTTTTAAAAGTTTTTTGGAGTAATGATACAAGGATAACATTCAACTGAAATGTCTTTTAATTCTCTTTAATCTATAAGTTTTCTTTTTAATTCTCTTTATGAGGTTTCTTTTCTCTACAATTTATCAATGTAGAAATCAAATATTTTGTCCTACAGAGTTTTGACATTGCTGACAACATCCCTATATTTAGTGAGTTACTCTACTGTAATTCCTATAAATCATATTTATTAGAAATTTAAGCTACTGAATGGAAAGAGAGTAATTCTATAACATAGAACTAATAGCTACCTCTTTTAATTTGTAGACCTAAAACATCATAGAGTTTAGAGATTAGAAATCATCTAGTTCATTTTTTTATTTTACAAATAAGGAAATCCTTACTGAAATTAGTAAATGCATTCAGTGTAAAAAGACTGGGAAGGAGTGCTATGAAAGAAAACCATGAATCCCAAGTCCAGTGCTCCTTTGAATAAGACAATCTACTTCATCAAGACCAACTTATTAAAGAAAGGAAGCTATAGAAAAGTACATAATTAAATTTATTTTTTTTAATTCAATGAAGCTTATAGTTGAAACATGGAATCATTTTCTCTTCTATCCAAAAATATAAGAAGAAAATTGTTATAGTAATGTAGAAGTGGGTAACTTGGAAAATGCTCTTACAAATTACTACTAACAAAAATATGGTTAAAACATATTTTTTAAATCTTCATGAAAGCATCTGAGAACTAACAAGGTAATAATAAAAACCTGGTCTAGATCTGGTAGAACACAGAAATCCACAGAGATGAGACCAACATGTAAGGCCACTTTTCCCAAGGGCAATATCTGATGTGAGAGAGGCAGCCGAGAGGCTGGGCAGTACTTGTAACAGCCACACAAAACTTTGGAAACAAAAGATAGACTCCAAATTCTGTCAAGTGTAGGTGCCTGGAAAATTGACCCATTCCTAGGATTGAGACCGCAGAAGTCTGTATCTTAGGGAACAAAATGAAGCAGAAGTAAAGTCAATGTGAAGACTGCCCATAGATTGAAGCCCAGTCACAG
This sequence comes from Mirounga angustirostris, assembly GCF_029215605.1. Lineage (NCBI taxonomy): Eukaryota > Metazoa > Chordata > Mammalia > Carnivora > Phocidae > Mirounga > Mirounga angustirostris. The sequence goes on along the minus strand of NW_026991722.1, from coordinate 38,633,770 downwards.
ATCATCTGGGTGACTCAGAATCTCTCATAAGGAAAGTGAATTAAGGTGATTCTTGCCCAGCACGAAGTCAAAGGTAACCCCACACACAGAGAGACTAGATAATAAAAATCACCAAAAAAAGAAAGATAACAGAAACTGACCCAAAGGCACTCTAGATAATGAAGTTACCAGGTATAAACCACCTAACTATGCTTAACATATTTATAAATATAACATCAAATTTTAAAATTTCAGAAGGGCGCCTGGGTGGCTTAGTCGCTAAGCATCTGCCTTTGGCTCAGGTCATGATGCTGGGGTCCCGGGATCGAGTCCCACATCGGGCTCCCTGCTCGGCAGGAGGCCTGCTTCTCCCTCTCCCACTCCCCCTGCTTGTGTTCCTGCTCTCGCTGTCTCGCTCTGTCAAATAAATAAAATCTTTAAAAAATAAAAATAAAATTTCAGAAAAAAAATTATGCAAATTGATACTGCTGCAGATTTGAAAAAAAGTCTGTCAGAAATACATGAACTGCAAACTGCTATATCTGCGATTCTAAATTCACTGGTAAACTTAAAAGCAGATATGACGAGGCTGAAGAAAGAATTAGTAAAACAAGTTCAGAAAAAAAAAATGATTTTGAATGAAGCATGCAGTAATAAAAAGATGGAAAATACAGAAGCAAGCATAAAAGTCAATGCTCTTGACCTCCACGTTCAGAAAGATGGAGTGGGTGTACTTATCCCTATTCCCTCCCCTAAGTACAACAACAACAAAAACCTAGTCATTATCTATAAAACAAACACAAGAAGACTTTGAAAGGTGGAGAGATGGAAGGAAGAAGGCAGCCTGGATAGGCACCTTGGAACCAGAGGAACAATGAGGTGGTGAGTTTCCAAGATTTTTAGTCTCATATATCCTAAACTTGAAGCTCAAGAAACCAACAACCCAGAAATATCAGTGGGTGCAGATCAAATAAATCTCCACCAGAAGCCTGCTCTCTCTAGCCAGGGGACCAGGAAAAGGGCAGCTTAGCAAGAGAATACATTTAGACACTAACCTCTCTACTGCAGCCAGACACCAGAGAAAAAAATGTGGCCCCTCAGAGGTGCTGTGAGGAGCCTAGACTATTTCCACCCTTGGTAGATGGTTATGAGGCACCGTAGTCTTCCTGCTGGGGTAATGTCAGAGGAAGCCAAGTAGGAATACAGGACTTCCATCCCAGTGGTTGGAGTCAAGCTTCTCCCCTTTCATTGTCAGTGAATACTATGTGGGGAGCCTGGAATTTCACAATAATGAAGTACTGGGGCAGTGTCCGAGCAGGCTTAATGGTGAATCACAACTCTCACCACAACCCAGCAGGCATGAAGCTACACCCTCTACGTGGGTTCAGTGGAGGTCACATAGGAAGCAGTAACTAGGCACTCCTACCTCTCCCAGCAAAGATGTCAGTGGAGGCCTAATAGGGACCTAGAACACCCCCCACCCCTGCTCAGCAGTAAGAAGTGGAAATTGAACCACAGTGACCTATCTATATACCTATCAAAATAGGTAAAACAACAACAACAAAAATAGTTTGAACATCCAATAGTGGTGAAGATGTGGAGGAACTGGGTCACCCATACATTGCTGGTCAGAATGTAAAATGATAAAGCTACTTTGGAAAATAGTTTGGCAATTCTTCTTAAAACTAAAAATTGACTTATCAATATGACCGTGAAGTTGCACTCTTGAACGTATATCCCAGAGAAATAAAAATTTATTTTCACACAGAAACTTGTACTTAATATTCTTAGGAGCTTTGTTTATACTACTAAAACTTACTGGACAGCAACATGCAAACAAATGAAACTGAGCCACTTTCTTAACACCATACATAAAAATGGATTTAATACAATACATTTTCTTAACACCATACAATTCAAAATGGATTAAAGGCCTAAAGATGAGATATGAAATTATAAAAATCCTGGAGGAGAACACAGGCAGTAACTTTGACATCGGCCGTAGCAACTTTTTAGATAGGTGTCCTGAGGCAAGAGAAACAAAAGCAAAAACAGACTAGCTAAAACCTGCACGCTACCCAAAGCCCTTCAGTGGGTGAATGGTGAAACAAATTGTGGTATATCTAGACCACACAGAAAACAATCCTGCAATAAAAAGGAACAAACTATTGATATATGCAACAACTTGGATGAACCCCAAATTAGTTATGCTAACTGAAAAAAAAGCCCATCTCAAAAGTTTATATATTATAGAATTTCATTTTATTCATGAAATTAATTATATAGAGATTGAGAACAGATCAGTGGTTGCCTGGGGCCAGAGGTGGGTGAAGGGTAGCTCAGGGAGTGTTAATGATAAACAGTTATGTATCTTGATTGTGGTGGTGCTTACACAAAGCTACACATGTGATAAAACTCCATAGAGCTATATACCTATACAAAAATAAGTGCATGTATTACTGGTGAAATCTGAATAAGCTCTATGGTTTGAGCTTTTCCTATTGTACTATCATTACTTATGATATTAACATTGGGGAATGATGGCTGAAACAAGCACAAAACCTTCCTGTATATTTCTTTGCAATGTCCTGTGATTCTATAATTATTTTGAAATAAAAAGCTTAAAATAAATTAAGCAATAAAGAAAAAAATGATACCTACAAAATCCCCATGCTTGTGTAAATTAAGAAATAAATTACAAATGACCCATACAGAAGAATATATCACAATGGAACTTAGAGAAAATTTTGGACAATGATCATTAATATAAAACATCACATCATGTGGGACACAACCAGAGCAGTACCTTCAGGAGATAGTGTGGAGGTGGGAGGGTGTCTATTTTAAGTAGTATTCTAAGGAGAAGACCTTTTTGGAAAGTGACATCTGATTGTAATAAACTGAGAGAATGTGCCAAAAGATTTGAGGCAGGAGTTAACCCAGGAAGTGCTGCAAAGGTCCTAAAGACAGGAATAAGTTTAGAATGAACCAGAAATGGTAACTGTAGATAGTTACTAACTCTAGAACCAGTCCTAATGCAAAAGGGTAAATTCACAACCGCAAAAAGGTCTATAGCATTTCAGCTAACTTTTATCCAAAGCATTCATTCATCTTGGACCTGGTCACTGCTTGGAACCCTCAAGCTGTTTTCATCACCAGGGCAGGCTAGCTTGTTCACTTGCCAACTGAGTAAAATTGCAGGTCCCTCACAGGTTTTGCCAGAAAGCTGGCTGTTAAATTTTCATTAATTTTGCAAGCCAATTGAGGCTGTGAGGTAGCTTGAAATCAATCATGGTGACATTTATACCATGGAAATCAGCAAATACGAGAAATTAGGTTTTGTTTTTTGTGTTTGTTCTGAAAGGTGGTTGCTAAACATTTATCAGTATACTACCGTCAAAGAAAGATTCCTGAGAAAATCGGACATGAGCTACATCATTAGATAGAATATAAGGCTACTAGAGAGAGAATGAGAGAATTACAGTTCTGTTGACTGAAATGGGCTAGGTTATCAGAGCTGGAGTGGGTTCCACTTAGAGAAAAATGAATGGAGAAACTGGTTCTATAAATGGGGGTATGAGGAAGAATAGAGTCCTAAGAATGAAATGGTAGGTAAGGGGAAATGTTAATTTCAAGCTAAAAAAGTTTAGACATCAATTGTTTCAACCCTTATTTCTTTTTAAACTCTATTTCCAACTTCTCTCTTTTGGAAGATATCACCTCCTACTTCAGAGAGGAAATAGAAGGAATTGGATTTAAATTCTAATTTCCTATCACCAAACCCACAAACCAAACACATCTCTGCCTTTCATGGCCTCCTTCTGTTCTGACAATGTAAGAGTATCCATCTACTAGTTTGTCTTATCCCTCCACTTGTGCTGGAAAGGTCATAACATCCTCCTTCTTGATTTATTACTTCCAATTACAATTTCAAAATTCTTATCTTACTAGAACTCTCTGTTATGCTCTCTTCTAAAAACAATTGTGTATCTTGGCATTCATGAAGCCACACATTTCTTGGCTCAACCCCCTCCCAATAAATAGAAATGCCTTTCTTTCCATAGTTATGATTCCTTATGAAAGCCACTTCATCAGAGCATACCCTTCACTCTCTATCCACTTAATGTGTTTTATTTTTTCTAATGACTCATTATTACTTAACATGATAATACATTTTTATAATCTTTTCCTTTGTTTTCTCTTTTCTCTGTTAGAAGTCAAAATCTATATTGTTCACTGCTGTAGTCCTATCATCTTCAACAGCAGCATTTTTTTTTTTTAAAGATTTTATTTATTTATTTGAGACAGAGAGAATGAGAGACAGAGAGCATGAGAGGGAGGAGGATCAGAGGGAGAAGCAGACTCCCTGCCGAGCAGGGAGCCCGATGCGGGACTCGATCCCAGGACTCCAGGATCATGACCTGAGCCGAAGGCAGTCGCTTAACCAACTGAGCCACCCAGGTGCCCCGAAAATATATTTATTTTTAATGGAAATAAAGCATATAAATCAGTTTGGATCACCCATTTCCCAATATCAAAAGTCAGTAGTTAGACAATTTAGAAACTCATCCCCAATGCCCACAAAAACTAAAGCCTTAAAGTCAATGATAATACCATAAACTGTTCTAAAACCTAAGCAAATACTTCATCTCTGTAGGTACTGTTTCTTTTTTTTCTTTTTCTTTTTCTTTTTTTTTTTTTTAGAGAGAGAATACAAAAGAGAGAGAGCAGGAGGCAGGGGGGAGGGGTAGAGGGAGAGGGAGAAGCAAACTCCCCACAGATCATGACTTGGGCAGAAGGCAGAGGCTTAACCCACTGAGCCGCCCAGGTGCCCCAAGCGGCTCTTTCTTTTTATCTATGTTATTTTCATGGCTTTGATAAGGCTATGAAAGTAATGTGCCACTTTCCTATTCTTTCATATCCTCATGAAAATATTAAGCAACTTTAGGCTATCTTAAATCATCCCAGTAGCCATGATTACCTCACATATTCTTTTCAGTATTCAGTGTAAACATACTGATAGTCTTCCAATAATTGTGGAAAACATATTTGTTTATTCTTACTGGCTTTATCTGTAGTTCAGCTGACTTATTTTATAATAATTTAAATATGCCCAATAATAGAAGTCTGCATTCTTTTCACAAGGAAGATTTTAAAAGGTCTGACAACAGGAAATACTTAATAAACTGTTAGAATATTAAAAAATAATTACTTTTCCCAGTTTTTCACCCCATAATATAACTGAGACTTCAAACTTATTTAAAGTTATGATTCAAATACAAATTATGGGGGCGCCTGGGTGGCTCAGTCGGTTAAGTGGCTGCCTTCGGCTCAGGTCATGATCGCAGGGTCCTGGGATCGAGCCCCACATCGGGCTTCCTGCTCAGCAGAGAGCCTGCTTCTCCCTTTCCCTCTGCCTGCCGCTTTCCCTGCTTGTGCTCTCTCTCTCTGTCAAATAAAATAAATTTAAGAAGTCTTAAAAAATAAAACAAAAAACAAAGTATGTCCTGTCCTATCTAGATAGCTTCCAAACCCTAAACAGATTAAACATAGCTGATAAAGAGCACAGAATACAAATGCAAACCATCAAGTAAGGCAGTAAATAGGAAAGAGTCAGCATCCTGGCCAAGGTCAGTCAGAGATTTGATCTTAACAGAGCAGAGGAATGACCAACCACAACTGAGACTAAAGATCTAAAATGTCTAAACCAGAATGCCAATTATATTGGTTCTTCTTTGTTGCAGATAAGAAAACTCAGTTTAAGTAAAAACAAAAACAAACAAAGAAACACAGAAAGAATACAACATAAAATGGAGAATTTATGGGAAAGATACTGGTTAATTAGTAGGAAATATCAGTAGTCCATCCATAACAGAAGCAGGAATACAAGGACTTAGGTGCCATCAACATTCTCTCTGTCTTAGCCTCAAGTAGTCTTTTCATACTCATTTTAGTTTTCTTTCTACAACTTGACTTTTTCTGTGTTTCAGAAATCTTCTTTGCTGATACCTCCTGAGATTTATATTGTAGAGCTTCAGCCATCAAAGTGAAGCTGACTGTTTCTCAAATTTGATTCCACTTATCTCTGGGGGTATTTCAATTAGCCTTACTTGGATCAAGTGCCTATTTGACCCTTTCAAACATTGCTGGGAAGTCAGGATATTATTGTACTAGCTTAAGTCTGTTCTCTATTCCTGCCCACAGTTATGGCCAGGGGTGAGGCTGCTGTCTATTATTGTAAGCTGTCCTCACTATAATGTTGCCAGTGGTGGGGTAGGGGAGAAGATAGGGAAATAAGTCTAATCAGACATCCACAGAGGCTTTATTCCAAAAATGTCTGGCAGACTAACAGGTTGTGGTTCTACATGGAAGAATATTTTGGCAATCATGCAGAAATGTTTCTGACAATTCTAGTTTTTCCAACAGTGAACAAAGCTATGTTGTGAGGTAGAAAGCATTCTATCAATAAAAGTGATTATGGAGAAACTATAAAATAGTTTATTAAGTTTTATATAGGAAGGATTTGGAAAATCTAAGGGACTGGACTGAATTAATTTCTAAGACCCACTTTAATATTTGATAATGCTTGATTCATTTCATTTTAGCCACTCACTGATTCCTTTAGCAGTTTTTAGCTTATATCTTGTTTGTCACTGTGCTACTTGTTTAGGTTACAAAAGAATAAGACATATTCTGTGCCTTCAAGGCACTCACCAATTTGATATATATTATATATTTTCTAGTAACACCAAGAAATTTTAACACAAGGTCTAAAAGTTACATGTCAATGAGACAATAAAAATATTCCTTGGTATATTTCTGCCACCCCTTGCCTCTTTACCACACGTTCCATATTCTAGTCATCCCAGTCATCAAAATAAGACATACACTTCTGTTTTTTAATTAACATATAATGTACTATTTGTTTCAGGGGTACAGGTCTGTGATTCATCAGTCTTACATAATTCACAGAGCTCACCATAGCACACACTGCCATTCCCTTGCACATTCTTTTTACTCTTCCTTTCCTTAGGTATCTAATATGATATCTCCTTTTACTTCTCACCACAAAACAAATTTACTTACTCCTCCCTATACTTTATTATTACTTAAGTATTATATTGTACACATCGTAGAGTTTCTTAAATAATTGTGCACGTGTTTTTTTCCCCACTGAATTATGAGATGTGAGAGGAGAAGAATATTGTCTTATTTATTTTTTATTGTCAAAGTTCAACAGAGCAAAAACTCAAAAAACTGATTGTAACAAGATGAGGATAGTGAATAGTGGGAAATTTTTGAATGATCATAAAAATCAAAGTTAGAGTTATTGTTAATAAAACAAAAAATAATTGGCATGTACATGTATTTATAAAGAGCTTAAAGACAACATTTGATCATAAAGTAGCATAATCTTGCCTTAAACATAGAAAAGATTCATATTTATAATAAACTATAGGTCAATATTCCAATCACAGATTCTAGGGAAAACATTTCAGTTTTCAATATACAATTATTATGATCATTCTTTTTTTATTGAAGTATAATTAACATAAAATGTAATATTAGTTTCAGGTATACCACATATTGATTCAGCAGTTTTGTACATTACTCATTGCTTAACATAAGTGTAGTCACCATCTGTCATCCTATATTATTACAATGTTATTGACTATATTCCCCATGCTGTACCTGTCATCTCTGTGACTTACTTATATGTGGAATCTAAAAAACAAAATGAACAAACAGAGAAACAAAAACAAATGAAAAGCCAGACTCTTAAAAACAGAAAACAGTGTTTCAGAGGTTGCCAGAGGGGAGGTGGGTGAGGCAATGGGTGAAATAGATAAAGGGGATTAATAGGTACAAACTTCCAGTTTTGGAATAAATAAGTCACAAAGATGCAATCATTATGTTCATTCTTGACAACCATTTTCAAAGTTATTTCAAGAAACAATGAAAAATGTTTGTCAAATAAAGCTCAGCCATTAAAAACAGATCATCATACTGAACATGCATTTATCAAATATTGATTTTCATTTTAACTCAAGTTCCAAAATTTTAAAAATCCTATTGTATAAAATTTATAATACCACAACAGTATAAGTAATGGAATTTAGTTGATTTAGAGGAAAATTTTAAGTGTGGTATTCTTTACACGGCTTAGTTTGTAGACTAAGATCCAGGCTTTCTACATCAATAGAAGTATATGCTAGTGGAAAAAGTTGTTTTAATGGAACTATAAGTTTTACTTAGGAATGGCAGTAATGTATTTCTTCAACCCTAATGTTATATTAACTTTTCACGCCTTTTCCCCATACACACACACACACACACACACCCCAATATAACATTTGTAGGTCTATATACCAGTAAGGGCTCTTCTTCCTAATTTTACACATTCTAGGATCCTCAGTAACAAAGAGACAAATCTCTTTTGAAAAACAATTCTGGCAACTCATTTAAGAAAGACTGAACCTAGCAATAAGGAATACATTATCTCCATGCCGTCTATAATTCATTTATGATGCTTTACTAAGGGAAACCGTAAAATATTTTGAAAAATTGTTTGCCTTTTCCCATTGATTTAATTACTTTTTCAAAGATATCAACAAGTAGATGCCTTGAAATTTTTCAAAGCTATTGTCTATTAAGGAACTAAATGTTAAGACAACTCAGTTATGTTGACTAATGTGATATTAAGGTATATAAAATATGACCTTTCCACAGGTTTATTTATTGCCTTTATAAGAAAGACTCTGATATTATCAACTATTCTGGGGTTATATTTGAATAATGAAGAAACTACTCAGTGTGAGTTAACCTTTGTTTAGAAATTTTAACAACACTCACCAAGATCTGTTTATTCTTCTAATGCAAGACTGTTCATTCTGCCTATCATTTTTATGAACCTTGTAGGGTTTAAAGGTTGGATAATCTGAGAGGAATCCTGAGTATTCACATAGGAGATACTTTAAAAATTTTATTGAGAACTGTTACCTAGTGCTGATTTTTCTGCTTTTGCAAAAGAATTATCCATACATTGGCATGGAGCCTCCAGAGTATATCTGATTTTTATTTATCCAGATTCCCTAAATAATCTTCCCCAAAATGCAACTACTGCATTAATGCAAAGCATATGTTACTAAATAAGAAAGAATTTTAGTTCATACGAGCTACCAAGTTAAAATTTAATAAAAACCGAAAGACTAACTCTTCCTTGAATATGACCTTGGCAAAAGGTCATGTTTTGTTTTTGTTTTTTTTCCTCCTACAGGTCTTCAAACACTAAATTGAAAACAGGTAATGCACTGCTGCCACTCACCCCCTTACCCACTACTCACTCAGTGTTCCTCTTTTTAGGTTCTTTACCAGAGCCGAGTAAGTCATCTGAAGGGAAGGAAAATATGAGACTAAAACTAATCAGAAAAAAAAGAATAGGGTGAAACTTGACAATGAAGCTTTATTTCCCTCTAACTACAGCTTTAAGCTGTTAGTTGAAAAAATTTAATAAAATACTGAGGTTTCCTATTACATGTTTCATTCTAAACAGTAATGTACCTTAATAGCTTCCCACTCCATGACTGGCCAATAATTCAACACAAGTGATTTCTTTGTATGGAAAGGTATACTTTCCTATACTTTTGAAAAAGAAAATCAAAATGTATGTCACTATGAGGTTATCATTATGCCATGGGGAAAAGAAGTAATTCTTTTATTAATGATTCCATTTTTGAAAGATTTTAAAATACAAACATTTGGATTTTTAAAATTACTATGATTTAGCAAAGATCTTAATACAAGCATTACTTATTTATATATTCTATGAATTATATAATTTTCACTACTAAATGATTTAAATTGTTAATGTTCAGTATAGATATCAAAATTCATCCAGTGGTATAGCTCTTGAAAAATATTAAATCACACTGGAAAATCAAAGCTTTCCACTAATTTCCTTTCCTGTTGTTCTTAAATTATCGGTTAAAAGAAACAATTTTTGTCTGCTACAAGACAAACCAAAGATATAAATAAAAATAAATAAATAATAGCACCCAGTAAGAAGTCTGTGCTTAGCGAAATAACAGACAAATAGACCGCAAATGTGTAACCATCTGGAGAATAAGAAAAGCAAAGTAATAAGCAGCATTCAGAATTTATTACAAAGAAATTATGCCAAGAGCTTCTTACTGCAGCTTTCTATGGAAATGTTCAAATTAGTGGATAAAGAAATACATTATATACAACATATTTGGGCCCCACTGATACCATTTTATACATAATCTCATGGCATAATATTTGCTAAGTAATCTAAATTAGCTTGGCTATAAATGCTGTCATACTGACTGAAAATTTGATCTCACACCACAAACAGCCAGTCATAATAAATGACACAGTTTGGTGGAATTGTCTAGAGCCAGAGGGATATGATATTGGGTCATCTTTGACAGTGTATTACAAAATGCAAAGAAATTAATAAATCTAAAAGCAATTGAAATACCAAACAAATACAAAATGGAGGGTAGAAAAGAGGAGAGACATAATGAAAACTAAATGGGTCAAATAAACCAGCAGAATTTCATCATCACCTTAAGGAGGGGTATAAAGTGGGATCCAGAATGGCTCCCATCATCATCAGAAGTATAGTTTTGACAATTCCACTCCCATTTACTACCTTGGAATCTAGATGGAGAAGGAAGAGGAAGAAGAGGGAAACAAATAAAATGCTCTTTCCCACCGTCTAAATCAACCCTCAGAACGTCCCCTAAATATCAGCATTTCAGAAATCAAATTCCATTACTAGTTGGCATTTTCCTGCTGCATCTTTGTTTGCAGAAATTACTTGTTTTCTCTTCGAAGCCACAGTGCTTGGCACGTATTAAGTAGTCAGAAATATTTCTTGAATGGAATTGTTGAGCTCTGTGTGACAGAACATCTCCAGAATCTTAGTTTGAGGTGGTGGTAATGGAGCAGAAAGGAAATTTCTGGGCCTGTTTCCTAGAGCCGTACTGTCCTACACGAAAGACACTAGCCATACTAAATTTTAAAATTAAAAATTCCATCCTTTGGCTATCCTGGCCACCTTCAGGGACGCAATTCCCACAGGTAGCTAGTGGCCACTGCATTCTGGGACAGTTCTATCACTGTACAGAAGTGTTTCAGACATCGTTCCAGAGCATGTCAGTAGCATATGATAATTTTCCGTATATATTTTCTAAACTCCATATTCATTTATTCACTCAGAAAATATTTATTGAATGTACATTATATGCCAGGCACTGAAGACACAAAAATAAACAAGACCCCTTTTTAACCATTTAGAATCTTTTGTGGAAGATATTAGTGAATAGGTAGTCTCAATCCAGTGCCATGCCAGGGGGTTAATTGGAGGAGAACATGATTTGAGGCAAAAAATGATCAAGAAGAAAACTACTAATCAAGGTATTTTTAAAATTAAGCCAGAGAAAGTAAAAATGGAGAGGAGAAGAAAGAACCAAAGGTATTTAGTAGGCACAAACTGCATTATTTGGTACGAAATTGGATGTGGTAACAGAGAAGGAGGAGTCTAGAGTAACTCCCATTTCTGGCATGAGGGAATGAATAGATGGCAATGCCATTATCTTCATTTGGGTCTATGTGAGGAAGAACTGGTAGGATTTAGAGGAAAGATGACTACTTTAAATTTATATATGAGTGCTTTTTAATGTTATATGTATGTCTAATATTCATGAGAAAATTTTAGACGAGCTAGAATTTAAGTATTATCATTTTGGAGCTGATAATTTGATGAGATCACACAACAACAAAGAAAGGAATACTGACAATGAAAGCCAAGAAAATTAATAACATTAACAATTTCTAGAAAATTTGCAGGGAAAACAGGAATGAATGGGGTCATAGAAACCAAGTTTCAAGAAGGAGCCAAAACCTAAAGAGCTTTAAAAAGTTACATAACAAGATAAAAACTAGGAAAAGAAAGTCCATTTAATGTGGCAGTAGGTCATGGGTGACCTTAAATGACAGTAGCAGAATTTAGGTAGCAAGAAGCCTGGGAGTGAATGACTGGGGAAGAAGAAAAGGCATGAATAGACCACTCTTTCCAGAAAACAAACAGATACAGGATGGAAAAAGCTATACATTAGGTGATATATAGATACAGGAGGGGGTGTTTATTTGTTTGCTAGTTTTATTGTGGAAAAGGCTTGAGCATTTAGTTTAAAAGTTGCCATGTCCATACGCTATGCATATAATGGGTTCATCTTAGCTTGTTTGGATTAATTGCAGCTTATCTCCAGAGCTACTGACCCTTGGCCAATACTATGGAATGCATTAACTAAGGATAAATGATGTTTTGAAACCATGGGTCTGTGATTTGTTTCAGAGCAGCATATATCATCAGCCTGCCAGCACTGTTTAGTAATAATAATTGGATTTATAATTGCATCTAATTTCGATAGAGCCTGGGAGAGGGCAGCTTTCAAAGTAAAAGCTGGAAACATAGCTAGAATATGTCTGTATGAGGAGTTCGTTATAAGAGATCTCCACCGTGAGCAGATTTGGGTTTCCTGCTACAGAGGTGCTTCAGAAGCACAGCAGTAGTGGTTAGACTTGTCTGTACAGACCAAGAGCACCTATATGACTCCTAGGTGGGAGAATAAAGAAATCTGTGCCTGAGATCTCTGGATACTTTTCCATGCATATCTTCTGTTGTTTCTGTGCTATATCTTTTGCCTGTAATAAAATTGTTCTGAGAGCCCAAACTGAGTAATCGGAGTTCCATAAGCGTTGGAACACTAAAGGTAATTAACACATAATTAACACTGGCTAACATAATGTTACTAGCACAAATACTCAGCTTTCTTCAGTCTCACAAAGAATTTGTCACAAGTGTGATTTGGGGGCTCAACAGTTACAATTCCTGAGGGTAGTTTTCTCTTCAAGGAAAATACAGTTTCACTTCCACAAAACAAATTTCAAAGAAAAATAATTGTCCAGTTTGTCCATGAAACATCTTACTAACCATCAGCGATATTTAGTTTATCTATAAATAACTGACTTTAATGCAAAGTATTTCATTAGCTTATTAAGAGAAGCAGTTGATTTTAGGTACTCATGCCCTCTTGTTTGTATTCTTCCACTGCCTTTTCAACCATTTCTTTACCCGTCCACCTTCACCATGTGATTTCACATGCCCAGGCCTCTCATCTGTTTTGTTGGCTGTGGTTAAATCCAAAGTTTTTCCAGCATCCTAATGGTAGATTAAATCCCTTCATTTTACACTGAAAGGTCTGTTAGTTATCCCTGCTCACATCCTGTAAGTCCTCAGGAAAAGAGGCCAGATGGTAATGTTCATAGATACAGACTAAGGTGAAATAGAGTGACAGAGTGATGAAAGTAGATTAGCAGTTTAATCGAGTGCCAAGGAACATATCTTTTAAGTCAGTAAAATGTGGGATTAAGTTCCACATGGGCTCTTTACCAGTTATATGACCTTGAGAAGACTCTTCACGTATTTGAGCATCAGTCTCCTCTGGAAAATGGTGAAAACAATAATGTCTCCAAGTGTCGTGAGGAGATATATATCTATCATATATATGCAAACTGTTTAGTCCACCGACCAGCATATAATAAGTGCTTAATAAATAGCCATGATTTAAATTCAGTGAATGAGAGTTCACTAAAAAATTATATAGTCATGAATATAATACTTAACCTATCCAAATCTCTTCATATCTCAGTTTCCTAATATAAGGGTAAAATTAAGTTTACCTAGCTGAATTTCTGTGAACATTGAGAGACTGAATATACAGATGGACAAGAGCCAAACCATATGTAAAAATAGAATTCTAACCCACAACCTCCACACCAACCAGCCCAGGAAGCCAAACCACAACCTCTGTAGTAATCAGCCCAGAACAATCAGGACTTTGTCAATTACTGCCAGCTTCCCTAATATTTGCCTGTCTTTCCAACTCAGGACCAGCCAGAGAAAGCCAAATAAGCTCCTCAAACCAGTCATGTAAGATTGCTCCTAGTCAGCCCATCTCCAGCTTCCCCATGTCAACAAACTCCAGTCAAAGCATACCTAAAGTCCTCTCTCTCTCTTTTTTTTTTCACTTGAAAACTTTCCAACTCCTTTGTCTCCCTTTGAGTTTCCACCCTACACAAATGATGGTGGCTGACTCCCTTGCTGTTGCAAGCTCTGAACAAATAGCTTCCGTTTCATTTGGGTGGTTTTTGTATCCATAACATTATAACTGAGGTTAAAAGTTCACCAATTTCGAAATTCCATATATTTTTATTAGTGTTATTATTGTGCAGAAAACAGACATCATGATCCTTAAGGCTCACCCTTGCAACCATCTGCTTTTGGATATACTACTTTTCCACCAGGCACATAATCCAAAAGCTTATGATCAATCCAGTTCTCTCTCTTACATCATTACCACACACAAATTCTTCATCTACTTTGAGTATTCCAGCTGCCTAATCTCCCTGCCTTTCCTTTCTTACCATATATATTCTGCTTTCCATTTTGTCTAGATTCCAATGTCTAGCATTTTAGCAATTCTTTAGTCAGTATTCTCATTAATCTTAAGTTTCGTATGTCTAAGTAAACTCTGGGTAAATATTGTTTTTATTTTTTTCCCAGAATCTTTCCTTCTTTTAAGAGGGAAGTGTCCTTTTAAGAGAAGGAGGGTTCCTTTCTTCTGAGAAATTGTTTGCCCACTCCATCTACATGGTTCAATAGATTGCTGTCAATCCTATTAGTCCTATCCCCAACGTGAATGCTTTAGGGACAGTCAGGTGAACCAACTGCGGTCAAGGAGTCTCATCCAGGGCATTTCTAGATTTTCTTTTTAGGTACAAGGTTGGGAATTTAGGAGTCCAGAGCTCTTGGAAATCATAGTTCTAGCCTAGTGGAATAAACCTGTGTAAGAATGAAGTCCATAGTTGAAAGGAGAAAGAAAGTGTATGCAGGTATCACTCACTGCCATAGGGAATAGAGAAGAAAGAACAGACTCTGAGGATGTAGTGACAGGTCAGTTGAGTCTGAGGTTATGTTGACTCTCAGGCAAGAGCAGAAGAGAGAAGGCTGAATTATGTATAAGAGCTGTGGCAGTTACCAACATAATGGGACTTCACCCAGGTAGAATCAGTAGGTTAATGTTCAAACTCACAGTTTTGATAGTTCTGGAAATTAGCTGGATATGGTTAATAAAATCTTAAGAATGCAGTAATAAAATGAGAAGTATTATATATTCAGGATAGAAATGCGCTAGTCTCACATATAAATGTCTAGAGTATAATTCAAAGTAAAGCAAACGCTCAAAATCCTTTAGGTTGTTGGATATTTGGATGTGTCTCCACATGTTGGATATTGGAAGTGACGAAACTGTTGCTCTCCTGAGTCCGCTTCTTATTTGGGGTGCTGTAGAACAAATAAAATCCGCAGCCTCTGCCCTAAGTAGATGTGCAATATTTGGGAAGACACTTGAAAGAAAAAATATCAAAAGAAGAAAAACAGCAATTCAAAATAATAATACATGAACCACCACAAGGAGGCCTTAGAAGCAAAATGAAAGGTAGAAATAATTATTTAAAAGAGTAAGAGCCTAGGGATGCAGTTCTAGACAACGTGAAGTACAGCTGGGCGGCCAGTGGAGGGAGACTTTACATCCCTTACCCACGCCACGGGGATTTTTCTCAAATTCGCCGAGTGACAGCCTTGCCTCAGCCTCTCTGAAGGGATTGATAATTAAGGAATTGACCCGAATGGGGTGTAACTCTGGGCACAGGCGCCTCCGGGTACCGGTCTGGATTCTGCGGGTGGGAGCCCGTGCAGGCGGCCAGGCGAGCGCGCAGCCCGACTCACCGGCTCCGCCCGTCTCCCCGCGCCGCGCCCGCCCACTCCGCCGGCTCCGCGGCGCCGGCGGCCGAGGCCGTGCCGGTCGGTTACCCGGTGACCAAGCAACCGCGGAGCGGAGGCAGCCCGCCCGGGATGTCTGGGCTCGCGCTGCTTGGGCCTCCCGGGCCGGTCGTGGGCCTGCCCTGCGTTTCCGCCGCCGACCAGCCGGTCTGCGGGCTTGAGCGCTAGGCCTCCCGTGTGCCCCCGCCTCCGCACTCTTTTCCTTTGGTCACCGACAGGCCCAGCCTAACTGCCTTTCCTCTTTAGTTAAGAGGGAGGGCTGGGCACCAATCAACGCCTTTCCTACAGTAGTTGTCATGAGAGTCAGAGCATCACAGACTTAATAAATTCGAGGACAGCAGAACTTTGTTTCTCACTCTCAAAAGGCGGTTTCTGGTATCCTCAGTCTTTCTGTTCAAGGGAAGCCTTCCAGTGTCTGTTTTCTCGCCCCTTGGTACAATGCAAGAAAGACTTTAAGTGCTAAGCTCCGTTTGGTTTGGTCGTTGATCCTAAGGTGACTTTAGTATTGAAAAACCTGAACAAACTATTAGGGAGGAAAGGAAAACTTCTTTGTGTCTGGAGCGTGGGGTGAGGAAAGCGATGAATTCAAGCCATTTGTGTAAGGGCCACGTGCGTCCCTCCCGAAGCTGCGCGCTCGGTGGAAGAGGACGACCTTCCCTGATAGAGGAGGACCGTTCTTCGGTCGAGGGTATACATACGAGTAGCTGCCCTCCCCTAGGTTTCGAGTAGAACCTCCAAACATGCTCTCAAGGACCTATTTTTAGTAAAAACCAATTTTTGAAGTATGATAGGTCCATCTCACAAAATGTTAACTTGCCTAAACTTTGTTTTCTCTTCAGTGAATATATGTACTGTGACCTGAAATAGGCTTTGAAGACGGTGGGGCGTCATCATCAGCCTTCTTGGAGGAAACCAACCACTAGACGATAAACTAAAGATAGTTAAAAACATAGCATCAGAATAAGAATTAGTATTCTCACACAAATCATATTTCCAGGCAACACTGGGAACAGGCAAAGGCCTACCAAGGTTAAGTAATCAAAATCTATTACTTTAAGGGTCGATTCAATTAGCAATCCTTCACAATGGTGGGAAATCAGCAAGGCCATACCTAGAACAAGATCATTCCAGCCAAAGAAATAAGAAAGGAAGAGATCTTAATCTTAAATTAATGCATGCAGAAGTAGAGGTCTTTTTGTAATTAAAAAATAGATTCCAGAATGCACTCTCCACTTTCCCATCTCCTTCCATTAATTATTTAAGTTTGACATGTTAGCAATACAATGTTAAATTTAATCCAAATGAATCATTTGCATACCAGTAAATATATATTCATGAGGTTCAAAGTATCTAAATGAATATTTTAAAACAATACCTAGATTTTTCTCCCAAAACAACTTTACCTACCAGAAACCTCATTCTTGACAATTTTCTCTTCATTAATTAGAACTCATTGATAATTGCTATGTATCTATTATAGACGGAATTCTGAGATAAATCCCAAGGACCCTACCTCCTGGTATACATTCCCTGCCTAATCCTCTGGACTTTAATTCTTTTCATTGGCTTGCTATATGGTACAGTTGACTTTAAAAAGGGATACTATCAAAAAAATAAGCAGTAAAAAAATAAAAATAAAAAGGGATACCATCCAGGTGTCTTGGACCTGATTGGATGAACCATTAAAAGGAACTGGCCTCTTCCTGGGGTCAGAGATTTGAAACATCAGAGGGATCTGACACCAGAGATCTTCTCCATTGTCAGCTTTGAAGGCTGAGGGAACATGTGGCAAGGAATGCAGGCAGTCTCTAAGAACTGAGAATGGCCCCCAGCTGACAGCCAGCAAGGAAATGGGGACATCAGTCCTATAACCTCAAGGAACTGCATTCTACCAACAAGCTGAATAGACGTGGAAAAAGAATGTGCTCCACATGAGAATGCATACTGCCAAAACCTTGAATTTGACCTGTAAGTCCCTGAGCAGGCAACCCAGTCAACCTCTCCCAGATTTTTGACCTACAGAATTGTGAGCTAATAAATGGATGTTGTTTTAAGCTGCTACATTTAGGTTAAGTTGTTATGTAGTAATAGAAAACTAAAACTCCTACTAACTTACTTTGAATAGATCAAAGTGGGATTTTAAAATAAAGATACAGTAGTATCTCAGGAAACCCATGGCAGGATTGTAGCTGACACTCAAATAGGACAGAAATCAGACACTAAAATTAAATCAATACCAGATCAATTTTAATAATAACACATAGATAAGGTCATCTTATTAGCAAATAGAAAAACAGGTTTTCTACAAAAATAGAACAAACAGAAATAACAGATTTTTCTATAGCAACAGTAAAAGAGAAAGACCAGAATGACATACATAGAAGAAATAGATCAAATAAAAATACATTCCCTGCAAAACTATCATTCAAGAATGAGAGCAAATAAACCCTTATTTTGAAAGAACAGAGTTTACCATTAGCGGACCCATACTTTAGGAAGAAAGAAAATAGTAAAGATATTATAAAGATATGTGGTTAAATCTGAACAATCTTCAAGTGTATGAAAACATGTCAACTATAAACTTGTCCTCCAGTTGTTCTTGGCTTTCTCTTCGTTATCAGCCCTTATCTAATTAGCTCTTAAGATCTGTGCATGCAACTGTTTTAATTTATCTCTGACAGTGTTAGACCATTTCATGAATTAGATTTAACAAGAGTGTCTTGAGCCCCTTTTTCTCCTTACACCAGAATTATTTAGAGCTGCTTTTATATTAAATAAATGCATACCACACCTGCCATAGAGAATTAGCTGAATCCTTCTATTTATTGATAATAATGTTTTATTAAGATGGACCAGCAGGGTCCTCAGTAGACAATTGGAACCAGTATCTAATTATATCTGAAAAAGTGGCATGCTATCAACTTCTCTGAATTAAAAATTATTGTGTTTGGCAAGACATTCTCCAAAATTCAATTTGCTTACGTCAAATCACTTTTTACAGCAACCTGATTCAGTTTTATATTGTAAGTAATTCACACTAATGTACAACGAGAAAGTAAGAAGTTCAAAGAGAGCATTACTAATGTTTTTCTATAATGACATATGATTTAAAGTATTTCAAGACCAAAACCATTCTGCCCTATCATCAACACTGTAGACTTTGGAGAATATTCAGTGTAGAATATTCATGTGCTAAAAATTACCTTTACAGCTTTCTAAAGTGAATCTTCAATGCTTCGAAGTACTAAACACTCCTACAGATATCCCTGTTGCCATCCTCTGCGATGTTGTAGTCACTTATCCAGGCAAGAGCCCCCTGAGTTTTCATTATAAGATCCCGTTCATTTCATCTGCTTGTCATAAAGCATCAATCCACATACTTTATAGAATACCTACAATCCAGTACTTCATCAGAGAATACAACCTCAAGGTCTCTCTAAGCAGTTTTATCAAAGTTTGCCTGAAAGGACACTATTTACAAACTATCTGTTGTTTTAAAAATGTAGGGTTTGAAGCCTTTTCTCTGTGGTTTCAGATATTTTCCTGAATCAGATGCAACCAACATCAAGTTTCCTTTGTGAACATTATTAGCTTTCCATGTAATGGAGTCATTTTTACAGTTAACGTTACTCTTTCAACTTTTATCAAAGGGTACTTTAATTAAAAGGATATATGAAGTGTACTACAACGTTAAGGATAGATAATATTGTCCATCATATCACTCAATGGATCTACACAGTTATGTGTAGAAAATGAACATATGTGTGTGTGAGAGTGAGAGAGAGAGAGAGAGAGTCTGAGTGGGTTGAGTATCAGGAGAGATCCCACAGGCATTTGTTTAACCCAAGAAATTTGTGTAAACCATGTATAAATTATGAGATTCAGATAGCTATCTGAGTCTCTCCTCTTATCCTGTCAAACAGACATGAAGCCTAATTTTAGCAACCCTGTTAGCCCTTTGGACCTTATTTTCTACTGCCATTTACATTGCTTTAACTTCCATTATATATTTTGTTGTATATGACCTTAAATTTATTGTGAGAAAAAGTTATATAAACGTAAAGCAAAAGTAGATATGAAGGGAATGCTCAATAAAAATAGATCCTGTGAAATTCATGTCATTTAATAACCTATCAACATTAATTTCTGCACTATTTGGGAGGAATTAAGTTGCTATTTTCTTTTTCTTTTTTTTTTTTTTAAAGATTTTATTTGACAGAGAGAGACACAGCAAGAGAGGGAACACAAGCGGGGGGGGTGGGAGAGGGAGAAGCAGGCTTCCCGCGGAGCAGGGAGCCCGATGCGGGGCTCGATCCCAGGACCCTGGGATCATGACCTGAGCCGAAGGCAGACGCTTAACGACTGAGCCACCTAGGTCCCCAAGTTGCTATTTTCTAAGACAGTCATGATTTCATCTGATCCATAACACTGTCTTTGCACATTTAGATATTGCCTGTAAGATAGCATTGACTATAGCATTGAATCTAATCTCCTAGAACTGATCATAATAGTGAAAAGTACCAGACTTGCAATCTGCTAAAGGCATAGTTCTCACATCTCCAATCTCTCATGGAAACATGCCCAAGTAATATAGTAAAAAATTATTCTGGTGGTTTTCTGGGGAAAAAAAAGGGGGCGGGGGGAAAGGGGGCACCTAGGTGTCTCAGTCAGTTGATTAAGCATCCTACTCTTGATTTCAGCTTAGGTCGTGATCTCATGATCTCAGGGTTGTGAAATTGAGCCCCAAGTCAGGCTCCACACTGGGTGTGGAGACTACTTCAGATTCTCTCTCTCACTCTCCCTCTTCCCCTCCCCTCCCCGCTGTCACTCATTCTCTCTCTCCCTCTCAAAAAAAAAAAAAAAACAAAACAAAATAATTATTATGGTGGTTTTGGCTTATTACCTATGCCAGGATCCCTGTCTCAACTACTCATGCATAAGAGTCCTTTCAGTAGCAGGCACCATTCTAGGTTTCATTTGTCCTTTCCTCTCCCAAGGGGTGTGAAATTTGTCCTTTCCTCTTCCAAGGGGTAAGTAGTAGTTAGTCTTCCAGTAGGAAACTGTGTTCCATTGTCAAAGCAAGTCACTTAAACATGAGATGAATGGATGGATAGATAGATAGGCAGATACATTCATATATACATATCATGAGCAGGTATCATGAATTACCTTTCACTGGAAAAAACTAATGAAAGAAAAAAAAAAGAATCCCTTTGCTCATGGCTTTATCTTTGATCAATGAGAACCATCATTTGCTAATTCCTGTTTGTTTATTGATGTTTCACGTTTCCTGAGAAAGTTCTGGATAATAAATTACAGTACTTACGCTGTCATTTATTTATTGAACACTGCCACATGCCAGATTGTGTACTTCCCTATTCTCAGATCTACGTTTTGGACAGATACTATCCTCTCTTTTCTATTTTATTTTTTTAAAGATTTATTTATTTTAGAGGGGGAGGGGGGTAGGGGCAGAGGAAGAGGGAGAGAGAGTCTTAAGCAGACTCAGCACTTAGCGTGGAGCACCGTACAGGGCTCGATTTCACGATTCTGAGATCATGACATGAGCCAAAATCAGGAGTCTGTCGCTTAACCAACTGTGCCACCCAGGTGCCTCAGTCCTCTCTTTTTTAAATGAAACTGTGATTTGGAACAGGTTACATGACTTTCCCGGAGACACAATTAGTAATTAATGGAGTAATATTCAAACAAAATTGTCACTACAATCAGTGCTCTTCACAAGACACTACCTACTGATCGTTTTATAGAAATATATAAAAGTTCATCCCCAAATGGGTAACTAATTATTGTTTATCACACATATTTACTATGAAACATGGACCATGGGCCAGCCAAAATGGTCATGATAATCATGAGGGAGATGGAGGATAAGAGTCAGAAAGAAAAGAACCTGTTTTCTTTAGCTGGTATCCTGTCAGGAAACTGATGGAACGCTCAGGGGAGGACACTGAGGAAAACTTAATAAAGGTGCCGTTTACACAGTGCACTACCTAGGAAGCAGTTTAGAATTATTTGGAAGTAGATTTAGTTAGTCATAAATGCATACTGAGGGGCCACCTGGGTGGCTCAGTTGGTTAAGTGTTCTGCCTTCAACTCAGGTCATGATCCCAGGGTCCTGGGATCGGGCCCCATATCGAGATCCCTGCTCAACGGGGAGTCTGTTTCTCCCTTTCCCTCTGCCCCTTCCCCTGCTTGTGCACTGTCTCTCTCTCTCTCACTCATTCTCTCTCAAATAAATAAAATCTTTAAAATAATAAATGTATACTGAAAACTCTAGGATGATCTTTAAAATTTTTTTAAGAATTATATTTGGTATCATAAAAGAGAAAATGGAATCATACAAAATGCTCAGTTAAAACCAAAAAATGACAGAAACAAAGGGGAGTCTAAAAAAAGAAGCCAAGAACAAATGAAATAAATTGAAAACTGACCCTACCTCACTTCAAGACTTACTATGAAGTCAAAGTAATCAAATCAGTGTTATAATAGTGAAAGAGTCAAAGAGTAGATCAAGGGAACAGAATAGAGAACCCAAACATAGACCTAAACAAATAGTCAATTAAATTTTGAGAAAGGAACAAAAGCAATTCAATGGAGAAATCTGGAACTACTAGACATCCACATGCAAAAATAAATAAATCTATATGCTGGCCTTAGACCTGCACAGTAAATTAACTCAAAATTGATCATAGACCAAAATGTAAAAAGCAAACTTATAAAGCTTCTAGAAAATAACATAGGAGAAAATCTAGGTGACCTTGGGTTTGATGATGACTTTTTATTTTATTTTTCTATTTTAATTTAATTTTAATTTTTAAAAAATTTTTTTGGTGGTGACTTTTTAGTTACAACACAGAAAGCATGATCCATGAAAGACAAAATTGATAAGTTGTACTTCATTAAAATTAAAACTATCTTGAGCACATGGTTGGCTCAGTTGGTTAAGTGTCTGCCTTCAGCTCAGGTCATGATCCCAGAGTCCTGGGATTGAGTCCCGCATTGGGCTCCCCGCTCAGCGTGGAGCCTGCTTTTCCCTTTCCCACCTGCCCTGCTCATTCTCTCTCTCTCTTTTTCTCTGTCTCTTGAAAAAATTAATTAATTAATTAATTAAAACCATCTGCTCTTCAAAAGATTCTGTTAAAGAATGAAAAGTCAAACCACAGACTGGTAGATAAAGGGCTTATATCCAAAATATACAAAGAACTCTTAAAACTCAACAATAAGAAAACAGGCAACTCATTTGAAAAAGAAAAACAGGCCAAAATATCTGAAGAGACCCTTTATGATACAGGTCTCATACCTGTGAAAGGAGAGTGGTGGGACAAGCCCCCAGCTATTCTTCAGCTCTGAGAATGTTTCAGCCAAGCCAATGGGGAGCTCCAAGGAAAAAATTGTCCATTATAGGAGTCCCATGTTGGTAAGAAATGGTCTAACTCTAGTATCAATGCCATACTACCACTGTCATGCTCAGTCATTGCCTGGGAACAGCCTAGGGAGAGGATGACCTCAATGTGAATGCTATGGGGCATCCCTAAACTGCATCAGCTAGAGGCTGCCCACTACTTAAACTACCTATACTATGTCCTTTCTCACAGGGACATCTGGGGGCACTTCCGTGGCTTCCAAGGCAATTTTGTAAAAATATTTGGTGCCCTGGTTCAGATGTGTATCCCTAAAGGAGGATCCCAGTAACAATCCAGAAGTTCAGTAACAATCCAACTATTATTAATTTGAATATGTATATTCAAATAGGTAATTGTTTTTCAGCAGGATAGATAATGATCTTTGACCAAATGCAGTATGAGTCCTAGCGTAGCTTACCAGAGGCTTTGTAAAACATCTTAATAAGTGACAGACTCATTTCAGAAGCAGGCCTTAATAATGCCCAGAAGTTCTAGGTAAATTCCTTAACTTAATAATGTGGTAATGCCCATATGTCCTCTGGGCAACGTTTGGAGGAAGAGTCAAGAGTATACTAACAGTTCCTCGGCTAAGGTGTTTTATGTTTGGGAAGTGGCTGAGATCTGGAAGTAGGTAAGAGTATATGACTTCCTTAAGGAGACTTGGTTTTATTTTTTGCCCACTAGATCTACAGACTTTCTGTCTATATGTGTCAAAAAGCATGTCATAGGCTGCCCAACTGTTTAATTCTTAGAGACCTCATAAGCAACTGGCCATCATCACAGTTTCCTATGGAACATCTCATCTGATTGTCACTCTGCAGGTGCTGCTCATTGTGGTCATTGTCCTCACCGTGTATCTGACAGTAAAGTGTATCCACCTGGCTTCTACAAGAGACGAGATGGTTCTGACATCAAGGGAAGTTCATTTTGAGATTTGGGGGCGCAAATTCCATAGCCTTGTCTGTGTCTGTCAGCTGTTTCTCTTTTTGCTACAGTCTTTTCTTCTCCATCAGTGCCTTAATTTAGCATAAGACACTTAGAAATATTGAGCATTTAAATGGTGCTGGATCCCTGCCTTCATCTAGAGTCAAGCTAGGCATGATTTTTTGCCATATTTTCCCTGAAACTTCAGGAGATAAGGAGTTACTAGAAAGCTAACATAGGAACTTTCTCATTTTCCTTTCATGTTCTGAATTAGCATTCAAGGCCTTCTGTTTGTCATTTTTTTCTGTATACACTATACAGGGTCATCTGAAAAGTCAACAGACCACCCAGCCTTTATAATCATTATTGTTGCCACAGTGACTACTTAACAAAACCAGTTTATTTCTGAACACCTTACTTTCCATATTGACTTCATCCCATGCCACCACTGGTAAGAAATTGAATTATGATAATGCCATCACATGACTCAGATTATTATGTTAGATTTCTCTCTAGTGAGCAGTGCTCACTAGTGTTTCTTAGCTATGTGAGAAAACCAATTTCAGAACAGCACTTTGAAGTTATGTTTCCTGGGACCATTCATGCTCTCAAACACCATAACAATCAAAAGAAGGCGTTCTAAAATGGTATTGTGGAGAGCTAAATAGAAGGATAATTTACAACATGCAGTTCGGTTTAAGGGAAACCAAATGATTGGTGAAAAATCCTGGAAATAACAAAAAAAGGAAGCCTACTGCCATAGCCTAATGATGTAAGGGGAAATAGAAGCTAGCAGAAGCAAGCAAAGTCAGCCTTCTAGGATACAGAGCAGGGTGGTGAATGTGCAGAAATGGGTGCAGAGGAGCAAATAAAAAGTATCCAGTAGAGGGCACCTGGGTGGCTCTTTGTCCTTGAGTGTCTGCCTTCGGCTCAGGTCATGATCCCAGGGTCCTGGGATCGAGTCCCACATTGGGCTTCCTGCTCGGCAGGGAGTCTGCTTCTCCTTCTCCCACTACCCATGCTTGTGTTCCTGCTCTCGCTATCTCTGTCTCTTTCAAATAAATAAATAAAATCTTAAAAAAAAAATTTAAAAAAAGTATCCAGTAGAGCGTTAAATGCTCTTATAAGTATCTTAGAAGGTATCCCGAACCAACCTGACCCAATGTGGACCTAGCCTCAGGATAAGGGATAAGTAATAGCAAAAATTTCAGATATTTTTGGTAAGGATATAAAAGTAGAAGGATACATCAGCTTCACTTTCTGGTGAAAACCCAGGAAGATGCTAAGCCTCAAAGAGAAGCCCTCTTAAACTATCATGGTACAATGACATTAGAAATTGTGACAGAGCAATTCCATGCAGAGATAATCTGAGAAAGCTCCGTAACCCCCACAACTCAAGTATCTCACAGCCACAGAAAAAGGAGAAAGTGCAACTGAAACTTTTGTATGCTCACCACCCTCCTTGAGAGGATTGTGGGAAATCTGAGATGGCTGGAAGAAATGAAAAAGCCCTCCGAATAGTCACAAGTGTCCACAGCCAACCAATAAAAGCCACAGTGAGGCCTTAAATGTGGCCTCAGATGCCAGTGGGACTGGGTGCTAAGAACCAAAGACCTTAGGATACACTCTGTCTCAGTTGGGCACCATAGGACAGAAGATATACCACACCCATCAATGACAAGATGTTCCATAAACCACAATGGGAGAAGAGTCTTTGGTATACTCTGATTTGATGGAGTACAATTGAAATGAAAAATATTAAAATGTCTGCTTACTTGAAATTAATTAGATTCATTTATTAACCATCAATCAGAATGGGTGTTCAAAATAGAGGTTGTTCAGTTGACAACTAAAAGTTAAATTTGTCACCTGAATATATGATTTGAAAATTCCTACCAGAAAGTTGTAAATGCATGCATATATATAGTATATCCACATAATGTACTCCACTAAAAGTAATTTGAGCAAAAGTTTAGATCAGGATGAACAGATAATTTTCTATATCCACAATTCTGTTGTGATTACCATCAAACATTTCTTTCTTTTTTTTTTTTTTTTTTAAGATTTTATTTGACAGAGACACAGCGAGAGAGGGAACACAAGCAGGGGGCAGTGGGAGAGGGAGAAGCAGGCCTCACACAGAGCAGGGAGCCCGACACGGGGCTCGATCCCAGGACCCTGCGATCATGACCTGAGCCGAAGGCAGATGCCTAACGACTGAGCCACCCAGGCACCCCTACCATCAGACATTTCAACTTACAATTCCAACAAAATATTTTACCCAAATGGCCCATTGGGTTAATCAGCACCATTCAGCCTAAACTGTACAAGTTTTCACATATTTCTGTAACTCAATATCATTAAAAAGTTATGTTTCTAAAACAGCAAGTACATTTGTAGTTATTTTCTTTTACTTGAATCTGAGACTAATTCTAATTGATTGTATTTAAAATTTATAAATTTTACAAGAGGAATAGCACAGTTATTATCCCTAATGAAGCCCCTGTGGTGTGTCAGCCTAACCAATGACTATTACCACATGTCTTATTTGGCCTTCAAATTTTCCCTCTGCCACAACATGCTATTGTTAAGTTAATTATAATCTAGAATTCTCATTAAGTTTATGTGTATATGTTGCCTTGCAGTCTTCAGAATTTAGTCATAAGTTTTAAAACAAAATTTCCATTTTAAGAAAACCCTACTTTCCATTAGAGTTTAATAAGTTAGAAATATAAAACTCATGTTCTTCCTGCTTTTCAAAATATAATGATGAAAATTTCTAACTAATAGAAAGCCATTTATGCTTCAAATGAACACAACATATGCCAGGTTTCAATCTCAAGACAATTTTTATGACCAAGTCACCAGATCCTAAAAAGAAATGCTTATAGTTGAAATGTTGTCATTTCTTTAGAGTACACACAATAGTTTCAAGGGTTTTGTCACATTAGTTATTTTGGTTAATAATTTAGAAGCCCCAAAATGATTCTTGATTTTAATCTCATGAAATCTACTAAAATGTTCTTTTATATCTTCTATCTTATTAAATTTATCTGCTTCAAGATCTAGTTTTCATTGTAAGATTTATGCACCTAGTTAGAAAAATACATACTAACAAAGAGTAGTGCTTCCAATTCTACATAGCCTGATGGCTTCATCATGGTAAACATAACATACAGAGTTGTCAAGTCACTACTTTGTACACCTGAAACTAATGTAACATTGTGTGTCAGCTACAATAAAAAG
Source organism: Mirounga angustirostris (assembly GCF_029215605.1). Lineage (NCBI taxonomy): Eukaryota > Metazoa > Chordata > Mammalia > Carnivora > Phocidae > Mirounga > Mirounga angustirostris. Next base: position 38,606,266 of record NW_026991722.1, on the reverse strand, counting down.
AACAGTGACATCAAAAAGATTCATATTCTCCTTAATTTATTATTAAAAATAAGGGATCTCTCCGTTTACTTAAGTAGCTTGTATTTCACTATTGCTCTTTGGGGCATTCTTAAATTCTTTGTCGCTCATTTCATTGATTTGCACCCTCATTTAGGAGGAAGAATGAAATATGGCAAACGTTTATTACACTTACTGAATATTTATTACATACTATACACAGTTCTAAATGCTTTGCATCATTAATTTATTGAATTTTCACAACAATTCTCTGGGGCAGTTAACTTTTATAGGTGACTAAACAAAGGTGTACTTCCCCAAGGTATCTCAACCAGTAGGTGGTAGAGAAAGCAGTCAAGTCCAGGCAACCAAATTACAGTTACAATCCTAGCCACTTTGCTGTACCACCTCACATATGAGAACACATTGAAAACTACACAGACTGTTACACAGTCTCCTGTTTTGTTTAAGTACAATTTATGTAATCAAATCCTGTGACCTCTCTCACTTACCTCTACTTCCTTCCCACTGTAGACCTGCATGCATCTCCACTCCCACCCCCTCTCCATAGAAGTCTCTCTAGCTCAAGGAATATGTAAACAGCTTCCAGGAGAGCTCTAATTCTGCTTGATAAGGGTCAAACCTTTTGTTCCTCTACGGTTTTCACCACTGGGAAATGAGAGCCCACTGTTCTACTTGACACATGAAGAATAAGGAAGATTACTGGTTAACAAAAATAGGTTGTGAAATCCAGTCTTGAACAAACAACTGAGGAAATTAGATGTTTGTGTCACCTAGTATTGATCTTTCAAATATACCATTGGAAAATAAAGAATGTAACCAAACAAATGTATGCGTACTGCTATTCTCCGCTAGACCTAACTTTTCTCATTCAAAGATCCTGCATTTCTACCCTGCCACAGAGCTTTAATTTACTCTCTTGAAAGTATTAATGACAACATTAAGCATCCTACAACAATTCATTTTAGTTAAAAGAATTGTAGTAATTATATTTAAGTTATTAGCATTGGTTTATAGCTAAATGTATTAACTCATGAAACTACTTTAACTCTTAGGTTTAAAATAATTTTATTTAATATGTAGTTGAAAATGAGAGATTATTTTCACAGAGTAGTCTGCATCAAAGACTGTTTGTGGACAAAATGTTTATTAGAAGAGGAAATTATCCACACATTGAGCCGTTTATTCATTAATTCAGCAAATGTCTATTGAGCACTTAGCTATTTGCCAAATATATTTATTGCAGTGAACAAAACAAACCAAATTTCTGCCCTGATAGAGCTTACATTCTAGTGTGGGAGACAGACAGTTCCTCCACATACAAATGAATGTATAATATCAGGTGCTAAGAAGAAAGTAAAGAGAGGTTAAAGGGATAGAGTAATGAGGGTGGGTGTTATTTTAGATGTGTTGCATTGAAAGGCCTCGTGGGTAAGTTGTCATTTGAAGAGAGACTGAATGAAGCGAGGAAGCAAATCATGAGGCTGTTCAGGGAAGAGTGTCATTGACGAAAGAAACCACAAATGCCAAGGCTCAAATGCAGGAGAATGAGGTGTTTCTGCTATTTGTGTGTGTGTGCGTGTGTGTGTGTGTGTGTGTGTGTCTGTATATTCATACTAGTGGAGAGTAAAACTGCTTTCGGCAAATATATGGGCTTAGAGGGGAATTAAGATTAAGAGTAGATCATGCAGTATCTGTACAACTGTGAAACCAAAGAATTTAACAGTCATTGGTAACCCAAACTGGGTCATCCAGGCAGGTAGCCAAGCATGACTGAAGGCCACCACATGAATATTTAAAGTGTGCAAAAGCAATAGATTGGAAATCATTTGGCAATGCTTAATATCAGAACAGGGCTAGCAAGAGCTGAAAGAGTGCTGAGGGAAATGAAGTTCTAAGAACATGGGGCAGCCATTAAGTGGGCTTGGGAGACAGTCCAACTTGCATAGCTGAGAGCTGCAGAAGGCTAGGGGTCCACCTGGTTGGGTGGGGGATGCTGACACAGGAGCCTTGCATTTTCTTTGACTGTGTTCTTAACCCCCAGTATAGTGGCTGAATGAAGAGAAACTTTCTCTCTGCCTGAAGTAGTTATAACTCTTCTCTTGTTTATTTTGGTTCCGTTTGCCTAGGAAAAATCAAATATGGACCCAGTGCAACTTTACATTATGCTGACATCATTACCTTATTCACCAATCAAATAGAAGCAAATATGCATTGATAAAACAAGTATTGTAGAAAAAAGTCAACATTTGATGCATTTTTGGAAGAAAGATTAGAGCAGTATGTTTGAGAGTCAGTGAACAAGCAGGAATGCTAGCAAATAACATGAAATAAGTAGCTCAGTAGCCAGGCCCAAATCCTATAGAGCTTAGATAGGGCAGCCAGGGGCAAATCATACAGACCTCAGGACTTTAGATTTTTATGTAAATGTGATAAGAAGCAATTGGAAGGTTCTGAGCAGGGCACTAAAATAATCTGTCTTACATTTTAGAAGGAACATTGAGGCAGTTGTGTAGAGACTAGTATCTAGGGATCAAAAAAGAAAAACTGAAAATGAGTTAAAAACTATCCAGATAAGAGATTATAGCAGATTAAACATCACTGAGCCATGATCATTATAATAAAAGTTCAGAATGTGAATATGTTTTTAAAGATAGAGCCAACAGGATTTTCCAATGGATGAGATGTAGGTTGTGAGAAAAAAAAGAGAAGTCAAGGATGATTACAAGGGTTTTGTTGTTGTTGGGGTTTTTTATTTGTTTGTTTTGCTTGATCCCACTGAATATAGATGCCATTCCCTGAGATGGCATACACAGGGGAAGCGGTGATTTTAACAGTGATTCAAGAAGGAATCAACAATCCCATTTTGGATGAATTAAGATTGAAATACCTAATAGGAATCCAAGAGAGGATGTAGAGTCCCATATGAAGAAGAAAGTTTGAACTAGAATTACAAATTATTGCATGGGGAACATAGGGATAGCATTTGAAAATATGGGACTGGGTGAGATCGTTTGTAGGGTAGGTGTAAATACAGAGATGTCGGAGTCTGATTTCAGGGACAAAAAGGCATTAATTAAAAAAAAATCAAGAAACTTGACAGGGGTCCAGAAAGAGTTCAGGAGTAAGGGAAAATGAGGCAAAGGATATTCAGAAGAGTAGGGGTGTCACCAAATTGAAGCAAAGCGAATGTTTCAAGAGGGGAGAAGTGGTCAACTGTGTCAAATGCTTTTGATGAGTCATGCGAGGCAGGGACTGACAAACAATTGGTGAATTTGGGCTCCATAGGTCATTGGGATCTTGACCTGCATGCTTTCAGTGAGGCCGTAGCATACACTGAGGACAGAATTGGAAAAGCCACGTCGTTGGCCAGCACAGACACTGACTATGAGATGTGTGATGTAAAGCAAAATCAGTGTGAGCTGTAGCTGGAGGGAGAGGTGAGGTAAGGGGCGGGGCGGGGTGGGGGGGAGGGTTGGTAAGATGGGAAACACTACAGCATTATTTTTGTGGTAATAGAAACAGTCCAGTGTAGAGGGCACTTAATGATGCAAGAGAGGGATGAGATAAATGTCAGTGGAAAACAAGTAAGTGAAAGTAAAGAATGAGGGTAAAATGCATGATATTTTTACACATTGAGGAAACTACTAGGCTAAAACTCACAGAATATAAAGAAAATTTTTAAAAATGTATAACTGGCCTCACAAGCAGGCTAGATATCCCTAGGAGATGAAACAGAATGAGATACAAAATGATTCCAGGGGCAGAAGTTGTGAGTTTCATGGGCTCTAGAAACCAACAGAAGCACCTGGAAATTAAGTTATATTAAGTAATAAGGGCTAAACGTGACCAGATCAGGCTTACTTCTAGAACTCCTTTTACTATCTCTTGTCCAACTTTTGAACAAGCTTCTGACCAGTGGTTGGGTCTATGGCTTATATGAAACTCTGTTAGAGAGAACAAGAGGACATAAGTCAGTGTAACCACTTGTCCAGAAGTTGAGCCAAGATACATTTTGAAGCCTGAAGTGGCAATAGAAGACTTGGGTTAGAAAGGTGGCTATCTCCTCAACTGCCAGAAGAGAAACAGGTGTTTGTGAGTACTTCATTAAAAAAAAAAAAAAATCTTCAAATCAAGATTACAAAATATATAAGGAAATAGAGTAAAAAGAAAGACAACCAATAAAATCAACAATTTGGAAGTGAATTTACTTCAGGTGACATTAGAAAATAAAAATTGAGCAAAATATTTCAAATAAGCATATTTAGAATTCTAAATGATATTTAAACAATCATCTATGAAATACCTAATTAGGGTCAGACACAATTCTAAGTGCTTGGAATAGAACAGATAAAAAATACAAAAATCATGACCTTCATGGAGTTTAAATTTAAGTGGGTGACATAATTGAAGAAATTATATCCATAAATGTGTGCAAGAAACTCTGAAATAGAACAAAAAGAAATGAGCCTGTATGAGATCAATCAGTTGAAATACTGGAACTAAGAAAAATAATTATTGAAATTTTTTACCTGGAAAAAAAAAATGAGCAGACTCTGAATGGGAAACTAAAAGGATCAATAAATTGGAAAACCAAGAACAAGTACATAAATGAAACATCATCTTGAAAATATGAAAACTTAGTCAAGAGATTTGGAGTAAGTGTCTAGTCAAGAGATTTGGAGTAAGTGTTGGTTCAACACACATCTACTAGGAGCCCTAGAGGAGAGGTCAGCAAACTTTTTTAGTAAAGAGCCCAGTGGTAAATATTTGAGGCTTTGCAGCCAGCCTCCACCCTGTCACTGTGGTGCAAAAGCAGCTATAGACAATTTGTGAAGAAATAGGTAGCTGTGTTCCAATAAAAGTTTATTTGCACAAACAGGCAATAGGTCAGTTAGGCCCTTGGGGTTAGTTTGCTAATCTCTCATTTAGAAGAAAAAGGGGAATTGGTGAGGAAGCAAAGGTAAAGTTTTTCAGGAATAAAGGAATTCATTTAGGACTCCATTCAAAAGGACTCTGAGAGCTAAGCAGATGTAATAAAAATAAATCAAGACATAGCTACATTATAGTATAACTGCAAAATATCAAAGGTAGAATACTTTTTTTTTTTTTTTTGAGAGAGAGAGAGCACACTGAGTGGGGGCAGAGGTGGGCAGAGGGAGAGGGAGAGAGGGAGCTCTATCTCATGACCCTGAGATCATGACCTGAGCCGAAATCAAAAGTTGGTTGCTTAGGGGCGCCTGAGTGGCTCAGATGGTTAAGCGTCTGCCTTCAGCTCAGGTCATGATCCCAAGGTCTTGGGATTGAGCCCCGCATGGGGCTCCCTGCTAGGCGGGGAGCCTGCTTCTCCCTCTGCCTCCCTCTCTCTCTCTCTCTCTCTGATTCTCATGAATAAATAAATAAAACATTAAAAAAGAAAAAGAGTTGGTTGCTTAACCAGTTGAGCCACCCAGGCACCCCAAAGGTGCAGTACTCTTCTTAAAAGCCACCTGAAGAAAAGAAGTGATGACTTGCACAGGAACAATAAATATACCTACTGCAGTTTTCTCATCAGCTCAATCATGCCAGGAAAAAATGGGAGAATATATGAAAATTGTCAACCTAAACCTAAAATCTGATACCCTATTAATTATTATTCTAGAAGGAGAGCAAAATAAATCACTTTATGATGAAAAAGATTAATATGACTTGCTAGTCTCAGATGCACACTAAAATCTATAAAACATGAACTTCATCAAGAAGACAATCCAATACAGAATGGAGGAATGAAATGAAAATACATACAGCTGATAATCATCATTCACAGTAATTATGTTCTATAAAGTCAGGGGAACACTGAAATCAGGAATACTGAACCATTGCTCCTAGGGCAAATATATACACATCTCACATGGATTATAACCTTTAAATCCTATAAATAGTTTATCCTGGTAGATTCTATTTATTTTACAAAAAAACAAAACGAGGTTCAAAAGCGGTAAGTGATTTGCCTGCAGCCACATCAGGAACAGGTGCCGGAATTGGGAATCTAACCCCATCCAACTGATTCTAAGCCAGAGCTTTGGCACTGTCATGCACTGCCCCCCCCCCCTTGTCTCTCTCTTCTAGACATTTCTGCATGAGAACTGAAACAAGAAGGCAGAGCCTGGCCTTATTTGACCTCAGCCATGAATGTGTATGTTGATGGACTCAAATTTCTCACAACTCTGAATAAGTCCACAAATGACCACAAAAAGTGGGAGTATGGATTTTGGGGTCACACATAAATTTTACTGAGTAGATGAATTTCCAATTATGGAATCTGAGAATAATGAGGATGAACTGTATATCCATCTATTTATATTCAGTTATATCAGTATATTTTACTATTACTTGAAACATAAATGTTATTTATATTATTCTGTAAAAACATAAACTTAAAATTTCAAGCAGAAAAACAAGATGGAGGGGCATTGTTCGTGAACCAAGCAGATCATGTTAAGTTCTGTATGTTTTTGGGGGCTAACATTAGAGATATCAAAAAAGAGTTGACATAGTAAGCCTGAGACTTTTATTCTTAGTTACTTACAAGGTTCACCCTTGGCTGGTGTCTGAGAACTAACACCGCAGGAGTGTTTCCATTATTCCTGGAATAATAGGGTGGCTCACTGGCCCAAAGTATTTGTGCAAACAGTGTGGTTTATGCTGAACACCTGCTTTCCTTCTGGGACTCTGTATCTTTGATAATGCTAGGCAGAGGGCATTGAGTTTTTAATAAACCTCCCTGATAAACATCATTTCACTCATGTTGTCACTACTCATTGCTGGAGAAATTAAGAGATCCTATGTAACTCCACTAGGAGAGGACTCTTGGAAGCTTGTGCCTAGCTTTCTGCAGACTTTGCTTCACATGCCTTTTCCCTATGCTCATTCTGCTTTGTATCCTTTTGCTGTAATGTTGATAAATCATAGCCATGATATGAGTATATGAGGAGTCCTAGTGAACGCTGAATCTGCAGGTGGTCTCAGCGACCACCACACACAAGTGAATTTAGGTATTTTAGAAGCATTTATTTGTTAAAATTTTATAGCTTTAGGTATTCTCAAGGAGCTAACAATTCTATTTGTAAAAATTTATCTAAACGAAATATAATTAAGAAGGATTAAGATTATTTCTATAGCAAGAAGGGCAACATGGATGCTTAAGAATATGGTATAGTTAAATAAATGATGGTGTGTCCATATGATTAAAATACTACACAGTCACTGAAAATCATGAAGTGTTGTTCTTTATACATTGCTGAATAAAAGAAAACTACAAAATAAAAAAATTTATAGCTTTAGGAAATGTTGCTTTCAGCCATAATGGCGTATTTACTAAAGGAATTTCCTTCCCACCATAAGCAAATATAAACTGGACAAAATATACAAGGCATCTCACTTTTTGAGCCTTAGAAAATAGGCAAAGAAGGATCATAATCAATGAGAGAAGGAAAAAATAAGAGTGAGCTGCACATTTGCCCAGTTCTCCGCCTAGGAGATCAGTCCCTCCTGTGACACAGGGAGCTGAAGCTCAAATGTTTGGTAGTATCGGTGAGCTAAGTGGGAACTTGTTCAAGGCTATTGAAGCAATTAAATTTGTGGATCAAGGTAGCAGAAAACAGAGAGCAGCATGGAATGGGCAGAAGTCTGTACTTCCACAAGGGAATTGATAGGTGTTGGAGATACAGGGAAATTCTAGAAAGAGAGGTTATTGTAATGTAGCAGACCACGAAGAATTATTGTCAAACACAAAACTCACTATTCTGAGGTCACTGAGTAGAGATACTGGTGGTCACTAAACAGTAAGGGCTTAGCGAGGAAAAAACTATAAAAAGTATAGGGTGGAAGCAAGAAGTAACAAATTAGCCCCAGTAGACACTGATAGAAAGTTCCAAGATATTGAAAATGCCTACTTTTAAGGACAGGTAGTAACCGTCATAAGAGAAAGGCCTGCAGTTGATGTGGGGAAGCTAACACATTAAAAGATGCTATCCTGTGATTACATGTTCTATATGACCTCACAGTCTGACATTAATGATTCTGTCTCACTTTTATGGCATTTCATTGATTATCTATTTACTATATTATCAACCACCATCCAGACAGTAGATTATCTTGGTATTTGTTGGAAATATACCAGTTTATGAAGTTCAGCGTAGGAAATCTCCTCCTACACGATCCCCAGCCTCCCTCTTGAACTCAGTTCCAAGTTGTCTAATACTCTGAGTATCTCCGCAAATTAAATTGGTTATATTCAAAACACATTATCTTCCCTAAACCTGATATTCTTCTGCTCCTTTCAGAGATTAATACAAATCAGTATTCAGAGCCCCTACAACTCAAGACCTTGGAATCACATTCAAACACTCGAAAAAGAGTCAGAATCCCAAAGACTTGGAGCCACGTTTGAAGACTCCTTGCTTCACCACCTCCCACCCTGCTCTGCTTAGCATCCAACCGGTTGCCAGGTCATGTAGATGCCATTCTATACTCCATAATCCTGACAGATTAATGCTCCTAAAGCACAGCTCTAACCACATCGTTTCCCTGCTCCCAACCCACTCTTCACCTACTGCACATTACTTTAATTGAAGAAGGGCTATGAAAAAATACATGGTCTCATATACTAAATTTATAATCCTAAATATAGTACAAACAGTAATGTTGCAAGAACCCTGAATCATCACAGCAATGAAGGTTCAGGAAAGCATTGTACTATTAAGCCACTAATGAAGTACAGTAGACAAATGCAGTTATAACACAAAATGGCAGGAGTATAAATAATGGCAGCCTATTTAAAATACAAATAGTAAATTTTGCCCCCAGCACACTTTGACTTCTAATTGTTGATTCTCAAAATCATCAAAGATATATGCAAATCGTGTGTGTGTGTGTGTGCGTGTGTGTAGAAAGAGAAAGAGAGAATTTCATTTCTTTTTAGTTATCAATTTTGTTCACAGCAATGCCCACTGGCAGAAATACTTTGATTTAAGAAGACAAAGCATATATCAACAGGCAAATCCATTTGGGATAAAAGCGTTGCTCTATGTATAATAAAAACATTAATTCACCAAAAATACAATATATGTTCTTAATATTATAGCTGTAAAATCATCCTGCGTTAGTGTTCCATGTTAAATAAAAGGAGAGGGAGAGGAAAATGAGATAGTGAAAAAACTACATTTTGATTTTCTGAGTTTTTGGAATAATGTAGAGAAATAGAAATCTCTTTAAGAGTAAATCACATTTGGATTTGTGCAGATTCCTGTCATGGCGTTCATGTCAGCTGAGCACTCCACGCCCCTCAACAATTATTTTGTTTGTCCCTTTCAGCCTCCTTTCTCATTCACACCACCACTACTCACCTGAAACTACCTACATAACCCATAATCCTTAACTTCCTCACTAATTAATTGAAGAAAAAAAGTTGAGATTTTCAATGCAAACATTCTCAAATTTCTGCCACCCTTCTTACAGAAAATTACATCTGCACTCCTTTTTTTCTTCTTACTTTCTATATGTGAGTGTGAGGTATTCTTCCTATCCTCAATCAATTCCTCCACTTGAATTTTTCCTTTCTTTTCATAAATAAGCCTTCAAGAACTTTAATAACTTTTTACACAAATGAGGGCATACCTTTGTGTCCCTGTTGACCCAGTATGCTCACTTCTTCTTTCTATAGCTTCAGCGTCTCCATGCTTTTTTTCTTCACAGCCTCCTCTGCTTGACCCTTAAAACTTTATGTTCTGTAATCTTCTGTTCTGCCATTCCCTTTCCTCCCAAACTACAGACTCTCATTGAAATACATACATTATCTTGGTTTTAACAACCATCTACTGTTTGAAATTTACAAACTTCTATCTCTAAGCAAGTTTGAGCTTGTGTAAAAGTAGCAATCCAGCTCTTGCTGGATATGAACACCTACGATATACCTAAGTTCTTCAAACTCATCCTGTCCAAAACCGAACCACCTTTAGGAAAAGCTTTAATTCTTAAAGTCACAGGCTGTTACTAGCCTTGCTTGGTGATTTTGGGCAGTCCAGTCATCCACTCTCCTTCAAAAATTACTAGACTTCCATTTTCTTTGTGCCTTGTCTTTCAAAGAGATTTTATTTATTTATTTTAGAGAGGGATTGAGAGTGGGCACAAGCAGGGAGGAGGGGCAGAGGGAGAGAGAGAATCCTAAGCAGATTCTGCACTGAGCGTGGAGCCCGACGCAGGGCTCAAACCCATGCATGACCTGAGCCAAAATCAAGAATTGGACGCTTACCTGACTGAGCCACCAAGGCGCCCCATGCCTTGTTATTTTCAAGTACCTGAAAACATAGATGTGGTCTAAATATAATCTGTAAACCTAAAGAATCTTACCTATTCCCTGCAGACCGTTAAATCTATCTATTATCTGCTTACTTTGCTTAATGGCCATTAACTAGTTGCACATTAAAAGTCTAGGATTTAGTGGGAAGGCAATACACTGATCTTATTTTTTGCGGCTTAGGACCCCAATCTAATATCCTGTTAAGGGGTGAGACTTTGCAGTCTCTGCTAGTATCACTTTCAGCCTGGAGTAGAAAAGTCAGTTCGTTTTTTTCAACAATTATGGTTTCAATTTACAAATTCAGGAAACTTTTTGAAAAGCTGTGTTTTCTGACCTTTCTGCTTTTAGACAGGATATCTCTTGTCTGAGTTTATCCACTCCTTGTAGTGCATTGCTAAAAATCATTAAGGGATAACCATTACCTGCCAATCTTCTCAATTTTTCTATAATTAAACTAATGAAGCATAATTAGCTTCACCCAGCATCAAGTTCACTTGACTTTGTTAAAAGATAAAGGACAGGAAGTGATACAGTATGCACAGCAAGAGCAGAGCAAGAGTGTCGTGACACCCAGACATAGCTTCCAGTTTCCCAGTCATTCCTCCCTCAGGGTATGAATGATCATGAGAGATGAGGCTGAGGGTGGGTGGAAAAATCTAAGCTAAGAGAAGCAATTAGCTCTAGGGTACTTTCATCCTGGCCAGTCATGTCTCAGGTTTACATGACTAGCTAGTCCCACTGTTTCCCCAAGTGTTTTTAATCATTTGGTAACATAGCTTGTGAGCTGTACTGCACTGGTCCCAAATGCCCTGAGCTTCATTTCAATACCGTTGCTCAGTACTCAATACCAACGAGGAAGTAAGAAAGCTTGTTCCAAAATACAGAACTTGACAGAATTTCCATTTATCTTGGATCAAGTATAGTAATCAACTAACAATTTCTTGAGTTAATGTCGCAAGAGAATTTACCAAGAGTCAAATCATCACATGACACTTGAGCAAAGGCTACAGGACTAGCCATTAACTTTCCTTTCCCCCTATTTTCTTTCTTTCTTTTTTTTTTTTAAAGATTTTATTTTATTTGACAGAGAGAGAGAGAGACAGCGAGAGAGGGAACACAAGCAGGGGGAGTGGGAGACGGAGAAGCAGGCTCCCCGCTGAGCCGGGAGCCCGATGCGGGGCTCGATCCCAGAACCCTGGGATCATGACCTGAGCCGAAGGCAGCCGCTTAACGACTGAGCCACCCAGGAGCCCCTCCCCTATTTTTCTTAACTTTCTAATCCAGATTAGCACACAGTCCATGTCTAGCATGCAAGAATAAGATCCATTATTCGATCAATACACTTAAAAAGGATCACATATTTTTGAATTTCAAATACCAGAGTCTGTCTGCCCACTTACCCATTACCTGCAATCAGTCAAAACCATATTTACTCTATGTGTGCTTTTTCTGTACTTTCCAAATTTTCTACTGTCAAAAAATATTACTATTGAAATATATCTTTTAAAAGAACTATATAGAATTTTATAGGTAAGTTTGTGAAAATTGCAAGAAGTCATTAGATACAGAGATAGAGGTAGAAATATATGGGGGAGGGAAGAGAAATGTTTAATGAGAAACTTTTTCTTGTGAATATGTATACAGAATATACAGGTGTTTGTACATATACAGAGTATATATATATACATACATATATACAAAGAAAAATAGTTTCCATTTAATATATATTTAATAGCTGTAAAGATGTATGTATAAATACATATACATATATATCCCTCAAGTTTTTCAACATAACTACAACTCCTGAAATAATAATTTCTCTAATTTAAGACTTTCCGTCCTTTACTAAAACCAGAATTATCATTTCTCAGGTTTTATTTCTATAGGTACCAAACTTATGACCACATAATTATTTTTTATATGCACATGAAATGTCTATTATCTTTTTTATCCTGATTTAACACTTACTACAGCTTCTTTTTGTTTTTCTTACTCCACTGAACTTTTCACTTGAGCTGCTCTTATTTTTTTTTAATTTAATTTTATTATGTTATGTTAGTCACCATACATTACATCATTAGTTTTTGATGTAGTGTTCCATGATTCATTGTTTGCATATAACACCCAGTGCTCCATTCAATACGTGCCCAACTTAATACCATCACCGGGCTAACCCATTCCCCCAATCCCCCTTCCCTCTAAAACCCTCAGTTTGTTTCTCAGAGTTCATAGTCTGTCATGGTTTCTCTCTGCCTCGGATTTCCCCCTCTTCATTTTTCCCTTCCTACTATGTTCTTTTTTTTTTTTTTTTAACTTATACTGTATTATTTGTTTCAGAGGTACAGGTCTGTGATTTATCAGTCTTACACAATTCACAGTGCTTACCATAGCACATACCGTCCCCAATGTCCATCACCCAGCCACCCCATCCCTCCTACCCCCCACCACTCCAGCAACCCTCAGTCTGTTTCCTGAGATTAATAATTCCTCATATCAGTGAGATCATATGATACTTGTCTTTCTCTGACTGACTTATTTCACTTAGCATAATACCCTCTAGTTCCATCCACACTGTTGCAAATGGCAAGATTTCATTCCTTTTGCTGGCTGCATAATATTCCATTGTATATATATACTACATCTTCTTTATCCACTCATCTGTTGATGGACATCTTGGGTCTTCCATAGTTTGGCTCTTGTGGACATTGCTACTATAAACACTGGGGTGCATGTACCCCTTCGGGATCACTACATTTGTATCTTTGGAGTCAACACCCAGTAGTGCAATTGCTGGGTCATAGGGTAGCACTATTTTCAACTTTTTGAGGAACCTCCATGCTGTTTTCCAGAGTGGCTGCACCAGCTTGCATTCCCACCAACAGTGTAGGAGGGTTCCCCTTTCTCCGCATCCCCGCCAACATCTGTCGTTTCCTGACTTGTTAATTTTAGCCATTCTGACTGGTGTGTGGTGGTATCTCATTGAGGTTTTGATTTGGATTTCCCTGATGCCGAGTGATGTTGAGCACTTTTTCATGTCTCTGTTGGCCATTTGGATGTCTTCTTTGGAGAAATGTCTGTTCATGTCTTCTGCCCATTTCTTGATTGGATCATTTGTTCTTTGGGTGTTGAGTTTGATAAGTTCTTTATAGATTTTGGATACTAGCCCTTTATCTGATATATCATTTGCAAATATCTTCTCCCATTCTGTTGGTTGTCTTTTGGTTTTGTTGACTGTTTCTTTTGCTGTGCAAAAGTTTTTTATCTTGATGAAGTCCCAATAGTTCATTTTTGCCCTTGCTCCCCTTGCCTTTGGCGATGTTTCTAGGAAGAATTTGCTGTGGCTGAGGTCGAAGGGGTTGCTGCCTGTGTTCTCCTCTAGGATTTTGATGGACTCCTGTCTCACATTGAAGTCTTTCAACCATTTGGAGTCTATTTTTGTGTGTGGTGTAAGGAAATGGTCCAGTTTCATTCTTCTGCATGTGGCTGTCCAATTTTCCCAACACCATTTGTTGAAGAGACTGTCTTTTTTCCATTGGACATTCTTTCCTGCTTTGCCGAAGATTAGTTGACCATAGAGTTGAGGGTCCATTTCTGGGCTCTCTGCTCCATTCCACTGATCTATGTGTCTGTTTTTGTGCCAGTACCATACTGTCTTGATGACAGCTTTGTAATAGAGCTTGAAGTCCGGACTTGTGATGCCACTGGCTTTGCTTTTCTTTTTCAACATTCCTCTGGCTGTTTGGGCTCTTTTCTGGTTACATATGAATTTTGGATTATTTGTTCCATTTCTTTGAAAAAAGTAATGGTATTTTGATATAGGGATTGCATTAAATGTGTAGATTGCTCTAGGTAGTGTTGACATCTTCACAATATTTGTTCTCCCAATCCATTAGCATGGAACGTTTTTCCATTTCTTTGTGTCTTCCTCAATTTCTTTCATGAGTATTCTATAGTTCTCTGAGTACAGAATCTTTGCCTCTTTGGTTAGATTTATTCGTAGGTATCTTATGGTTTTGGGTGCAATTGTAAATGGGATCAACTCCTTAATTTCTCTTTTCTGTCTTGTTGTTGGTGTATAGGAATGCCACTGATTTCTGTGCATTGATTTTATATCCTGTCACTTTACTGAATTCCTGTATGAGTTCTAGCAGTTTTGGGGTGGAGTCTTTTGGGTTTTCCACATAAAGTATTATATCATCTGCAAAGAGTGAGAGTTTGACTTCTTCTTTGCTGATTCAGATGCCTTTTATTTCTTTTTCTTGTCTGATTGCTGAGGCTAGGACTTCTAATACTATGTTAAATAGAGTGGTGATAGAGGACATCCCTGCCATGTTCCTGACCTTAGGGGAAAAGCTCTGTTTTTTCCCCATTGAGAATGATATTTGCTGTGGGTTTTTCTTAGATGGCTTTTATGATATTGAGGTATGTACTCTCTATCCCTACACTCTGAGGAGTTTTAATCAAGAAAGGATGCTGTGCTTTGTCAAATGCTTTTTCTGCATCTATTGAGAGGATCATATGATTCTTGTTCTTTTTTTATTAATGTATTGTATCACATTGATTTATTTGCGGATGTTGAACCAACTTTGCAGCCCAGGGATATACCCCACTTGGTCGTGGTGAATAATCCTTTTAATGTACTGTTGGATCCTATTGGCTAGTATTTTGGTGAGAATTTTTGCATCCATGTTCATCAGGGATATTGGTCTGTAATTCTTTTTGATGCGGTCTTTGTTTGATTTTGGGATCAAGGTAATGCTGGCCTCATAATGAGTTTGGAAGTTTTCCTTCCATTTCTATTTTTTGGAACAGTTTCAGAAGAATAGGTATTAATTCTTCTTTAAATGTTTGGTAGAATTCTCCTGGGAAGCCATCTGGCCCTGGGCTCTTGTTTGTTGGGAGATTTTTGGTTACTGCTTCAATTTCTTTAGTGGTTATAGGTCTGTTCAGGTTTTCTATTTCTTCCTGGTTCAGTTTTGGTAGTTGATACATCTCTAGGAATGCATCCATTTCTTCCAGATTATCTAATTTGCTGGCATATAGTTGCTCATAATATGTTCTTATAATTGTTTGTATTTCTTTGGTATTTCTTTGTATCTCTCCTCTTTCATTCATGATTTTATTTATTTGGGTCATTTCTCTTTTCTTTTTGAGAAGTCTGGCCAGGGGTTTATCAAACTTACTAATTCTTTCAAAGAATCAGCTCCTAGTGTCATTGATCTGTTCTACTGTTCTTTTGGTTTCTATTTCATTGATTTCTGCTCTGATCTTTACTATCTCTCTTCTCCTGCTGGGTTTAGGCTTTATTTGCTGTTCTTTCTCCATCTCCTTTAGGTGTAGGGTTAGGTTCCTTTCTTGTTTCTTGAGAAAGGCTTGTATTGCTATATACTTTCCTCTTAGGACCGCCTTTGCTGTATCCCAAAGATTTTGAACAGTTGTGTTTTCATTTTCATTTGTTTCCATGAATTTTTTAAATTCTTCTTTAATTTCCTGGTTGACCCATTCATTCTTTAGTAGGATGCTCTTTAGCCTCCATGTATTTAAGTTCTTTCCAACTTTCCTCTTGTGATTGAGTTCTAGTTTCAAAGCATTGTGGTCTGAAAATATGCAGGGAATGATCCCAATCTTTTGGAACCAGTTGAGACCTGATTTGTGACCCAGGATGTGATCTATTCTGGAGAATGTTCCATGGGCACTAGAGAAGAATGTGTATTCCATTGCTTTGGGATGGAATGTTCTGAATATATCTGTGAAGTCCATTTGGTCCAGTGTGTCATTTAAAGTCTCTATTTCCTTGTTGATCTTTTGCTTAGATGATCTGTCCATTTCAGTGAGGGGGGTGTTAAAGTTCCCTACTATTATTGTATTGCTGTCAATGTGTTTTTTTGATTTTGTTATTAATTGGCTTATATAATTGGCTGCTCCCATGTTAGGGGCATAGATATTTACAATTGTTAGACCTTGTTGGATAGACCCTTTAAGTAGGATATAGTGTCCTTCCTCCTCTCTTATTACAGTCTTTGGTTTAAAATCTAATTTGTCTGATATAAGGATTGCCACCCCAGCTTTCTTTTGGTGTCCATTAACATGGTAAATGGTTTTCCACCCCCTCACTTTCAATCTGGGGGTGTCTTTGGGTCTAAAATGAGTCTCTTGCAGGCAGCATATCAATGGGTCTTGTTTTTTTATCCAATCTGATACCCTCTGTCTTTAGATTGGGGCATTTAGCCCATTTACATTCAGGGTAACTACTGAAAGATAAGAATTTAGTGCCATTGTAGTGCCTGTAAGGTGACTCTTACTGTATATTGTCTGTGTTCCTTTCTGGTCTATGTTGCTTTTAGATTCTCTCTTTGCTTAGAGGACCCCTTTTAATATTTCTTGTAGGGCTGGTTTCGTGTTTGCAAATTCCTTTAGTTTTTGTTTGTCCTGGAAGCTTTTTTTTTTTTTTTTTTTTATTCTTATGTTAATCCCCATACATTACAACATTAGTTTTAGATGAAGTGTTCCATGATTCATTGTTTGTGCACAACACCCAGTGCTCCATGCAGAATGTGCCCTCCTCAATACCCACCACCAGGCTAACCCATCCTCCCATCCCCCTCCCCTCTAGAACCCTGTTTGTTTTTCAGAGTCCATCGTCTCTCATGGTTCGTCTACCCCTCCGATTTCCCCCGCTTCATTCTTCCCCTCCCGCTACCTTCTTCTTCTTTTTTTTTTTTCTTAACATATATTGCATTATTTGTTTCAGAGGTACAGATCTGAGATTCAACAGTCTTGCACAATTCACAGCGCTTACCAGAGCACATACCCTCCCCAGTGTCTATCACCCAGTCCCCCCATCCCTCCCACCCCACCCCCCACTCCAACAACACTCAGTTTGTTTCCTGCGATTAAGAATTCCTCATATCAGTGAGATCATATGATACATGTCTTTCTCTGTTTGACTTATTTCACTCAACATAATACCCTCCAGTTCCATCCACGTCGTTGCAAATGGCAAGATCTCATTCCTTTTGATGGCTGCATAATATTCCATTGTATATATATACCACATCTTCTTTATCCATTCATCTGTCGATGGACATCTTGGCTCTTTCCACAGTTTGGCTATTGTGGACATTGCTGCTATAAACATCGGGGTGCACGTACCCCTTCGGATCCCTACTTTTGTATCTTTGGGGTAAATACCCAGTAGTGCAATTGCTGGATCATATGGTAGCTCTATTTTCAACTTTTTGAGGAACCTCCATACAGTTTTCCAGAGTGGTTGCACCAGTTTGCATTCCCACCAACAGTGTAGGAGGGTTCCCCTTTCTCCGCATCCCCGCCAACATCTGTCGTTTCCTGACTTGTTAATTTTAGCCATTCTGACTGGTGTGAGGTGGTATCTCATTGAGGTTTTGATTTGGATTTCCCTGATGCCGAGCGATATTGAGCACTTTTTCATGTGTCTGTTGGCCATTTGGATGTCTTCTTTGGAAAAATGTCTGTTCATGTCTTCTGCCCATTTCTTGATTGGATTCTTTGTTCTTTGGGTGTTGAGTTTGATGAGTTCTTTATAGATTTTGGATACTACCCCTTTATCTGATATGTCATTTGCAAATATCTTCTCCCATTCTGTCGGTTGTCTTTTGGTTTTCTTAACTGTTTCCTTTGCTTTGCAAAAGCTTTTTATCTTGATGAAGTCCCAATAGTTCATTTTTGCCCTTGCTTCCCTTGCCTTTGGCGATGTTTCTAGGAAGAAGTTGCTTCGGCTGAGGTCAAAGAGGTTGTTGCCTGTGTTCTCCTTTAGGATTTTGGTGGACTCCTGTCTCACATTGAGGTCTTTCAACCATTTGGAGTCTATTTTTGTGTGTGGTGTAAGGAAGTGGTCCAGTTTCATTCTTCTGCATGTGGCTATCCAATTTTCCCAACACCATTTGTTGAAGAGACTGTCTTTGTTCCATTGGACATTCTTTCCTGCTTTGTCGAAGATTAGTTGACCATAGAGTTGAGGGTCCATTTCTGGGCTCTCTATTCTGTTCCATTGATCTATGTGTCTGTTTTTGTGCCAGTACCATGCTGTCTCGATGATGACAGCTTTGTAATAGAGCTTGAAGTCCGGAATTGTGATGCCACCGGCTTTGCTTTTCTTTTTCAATATTCCTCTGGCTATGTGGGGTCTTTTCTGGTTCCATACAAATTTTAGGATTATTTGTTCCATTTCTTTGAAAAAAGTGGATGGTATTTTGATGGGGATTGCATTGAATGTGTAGGTTGCTCTAGGTAGCATTGACATCTTCACAATATTTGTTCTTCCAATCCATGAGCATGGAACGTTTTTCCATGTCTTTGTGTCTTCCTCAATTTCTTTCAGGAGTATTTTATAGTTTTCTGAGTACAGATCCTTTGTCTCTTTGGTTAGATTTATTCCTAGGTATCTTATGGTTTTGGGTGCAATTGTAAATGGGATTGACTCCTTAATTTCTCTTTCTTCTGTCTTGTTGTTGGTGTATAGGAATGCCACTGACTTCTGTGCATTGATTTTATATCCTGCCACTTGACTGAATTCCTGTATGAGTTCTAGCAGTTTTGGGGTGGAGTCTTTTGGGTTTTCCACATAAAGTATCATATCATCTGCAAAGAGTGAGAGTTTGACTTCTTCTTTGCCAATTTGGATGCCTTTGATTTCTTTTTGTTGTCTGATTGCTGTGGCTAGGACTTCCAATACTATGTTGAATAGCAGTGGTGATAGTGGACATCCCTGCCGCGTTCCTGACCTTAGGGGGAAAGCTCTCAGTTTTTCCCCATTGAGAATAATATTTGCTGTAGGTTTTTCATAGATGGCTTTTATGATATTGAGGTATGTACCCTCTATCCCTATACTCTGAAGAGTTTTGATCAAGAAAGGATGCTGTACTTTGTCAAAAGCTTTTTCTGCATCTATTGAGAGGATCATATGATTCTTGTTCTTTCCTTTGGTAATGTACTGTATCACATTGATTGATTTGCGGATGTTGAACCAACCTTGCAGCCCAGGGATAAATCCCACTTGGTCATGGTGAATAATCCTTTTAATGTACTGTTGGATCCTATTGGCTAGTATTTTGGTGAGAATTTTTACATCCATGTTCATCAGGGATATTGGTCTGTAATTCTCCTTTTTGATGGGGTCTTTGTCTGGTTTTGGGATCAAGGTAATGCTGGCTTCATAAAATGAGTTTGGAAGTTTTCCTTCCGTTTCGATTTTTTGGAACAGTTTCAGAAGAATAGGTATTAATTCTTCTTGAAATGTTTGGTAGAATTCCCCTGGGAAGCCATCTGGCCCTGGGCTTTTGTTTTTTGGGAGATTTTTGATGACTGCTTCAATTTCCTTAGTGGTTATAGGTCTGTTCAGGTTTTCTATTTCATCCTGGTTCAGTTTTGGTAGTTGATACATCTCTAGGAATGCATCCATCTCTTCCAGGTTATCTAATTTGCTGGCATAGAGTTGCTCATAATATGTTCTTATAATTGTTTGTATTTCGTTGGTGTTGGTTGTGATCTCTCCTCTTTCATTCATGATTTTGTTGATTTGGGTCATTTCTCTTCTCTTTTTGATAAGTCTGGCCAGGGGTTTATCAATCTTGTTAATTCTTTCAAAGAACCAGCTCCTAGTTTCGTTGATCTGTTCTACTGTTCTTTTAGTTTCTATTTCATTGATTTCTGCTCTGATCTTTATTATTTCTCTTCTCCTGCTGGGTTTAGGCTTTATTTGCTGTTCTTTCTCCAGCTCCTTTAGGTGTAGGGTTAGGTTGTGTACTTGAGACCTTTCTTGTTTCTTGAGAAAGGCTTGTATTGCTATATACTTTCCTCTTAGGACTGCCTTTGCTGCATCCCAAAGATTTTGAACAGTTGTGTTTTCATTTTCATTGGTTTCCATGTATTTTTTTAATTCTTCTTTAATTTCCTGGTTGACCCATTCATTCTTCAGTAGGATGCTCTTTAGCCTCCATGTATTTGAGTTCTTTCCGACTTTCCTCTTGGGATTGAGTTCTAGTTTCAAAGCATTGTGGTCTGAAAATAGGCAGGGAATGATCCCAATCTTTTGGTATCGGTTGAGACCTGATTTATGACCTAGGATGTGATCGATTCTGTAGAATGTTCCATGGGCACTAGAGAAGAATGTGTATTCCGTTGCTTTGGGGTGGAATGTTCTGAATATGTCTGTGAAGTCCATTTGGTCCAGTGTGTCCTTTAAAGTCTTTATTTCCTTGTTGATCTTTTGCTTAGATGATCTGTCCATTTCAGTGAGGGGGATGTTAAAGTCCCCCACTATTATTGTATTGTTGTCGATGTGTTTCTTTGCTTTTGTTATTAATTGCCTTATATAATTGGCTGCTCCCATGTTAGGGGCATAGATATTTACAATTGTTAGATCTTCTTGTTGGATAGATCCTTTAAGTAGGATATAGTGTCCTTCCTCCTCTCTTATTACAGTCTTTGGTTTAAAATCTAATTTGTCTGATATAAGGATTGCCACCCCAGCTTTCTTTTGGTGTCCATTAGCATGGTAAATGGTTTTCCACCCCCTCACTTTCAATCTGGGGGTGTCTTTGGGTCTAAAATGAGTCTCTTGCAGACAGCATATCGATGGATCTTGTTTTTTAATCCAGTCTGTTAGCCTGTGTCTTTTGATTGGGGCATTTAGCCCATTTACATTCAGGGTAACTATTGAAAGATAGGAATTTAGTGCCATTGTATTGCCTGTAAGGTGACTGTTATCGTATATTGTCTGTGTTCCTTTCTGGTCTATGTTGCTTTTAGGGTCTCTCTTTGCTTAGAGGACCCCTTTCAAGATTTCCTGTAGGGCTGGTTTTGTGTTTGCAAATTCCTTTAGTTTTTGTTTGTCCTGGAAGCTTTTTATCTCTCCTTCAATTTTCAATGACAGCCTAGCTGGATAGAGTATTCTTGGCTGCATATTTTTCTCATTTAGTGCTCTGAATATATCCTGCCAGTCCTTTCTGGCCTGCCAGGTCTCTGTGGATAGGTCTGTTGCCAATCTAATGTTTCTACCGTTGTAGGTTACATATCTCTTCTCCCGAGCTGCTTTCAGGATTTTCTCTTTGTCTATGAGACTCGTAAGTTTTACTATTAGATGTCGGGGAGTTGACCTATTTTTATTGATTTTGAGAGGGGTTCTCTGTGCTTCCTGGATTTTCATGCCTGTTTCTTTCCCCAAATTAGGGAAGTTCTCTGCTATAATTTGCTCCATTATACCTTCTGCCCCTCTCTCTCTTTCTTCTTCTTCTGGGATCCCAATTATTCTAATGTTGTTTCGTCTTATGGTATCGCTTATCTCTCGAATTCTGCCCTCATGATCCAGTAGTTGTTTATCTCTCTTTTTCTCAGCTTCTTTATTTTCCATCATTTCATCTTCTATATTACTGATTCTCTCTTCTGCCTCGTTTATTCTAGCAGTTAGCGCCCCCATTTTTGATTGCACCTCATTAATAGCCTTTTTGATTTCTACTTGGTTGGATTTTAGCTCTTTTACTTCTCCAGAAAGAGTTTCTCTAATAACTTCCATATTTTTTTCAAGCCCAGCTAGTATCTTTAAAGTGATGATTCTGAACTCTAGATCTGACATCGTACTAATGTCCGTATTGAGTAGGTCCCTGGCAGTCGGTACTGCCTCTTGTTCTTTTTCTTGAGGTGATTTTTTCCGTCTCGTCATTTTGTGCAGAGGAGAATAGATTAATGAGAGAACAAAATGCTAGCAGAGTAACCACGTCCCCAGAAAATATACTCTAAACAAATCAGAAAAGACCTGAAGCAGTGGGATAAGAAGGGGAAAGAGAGAAAAAAGAAAAAGAAAAAAAAAAAGAAAAAGATAAAGATAAAAACAAAAACAAACAAAACAAAACAACAACAACAAAAGAAAAACCAGAATGTGATCAAATATGATCTATATGGTATATAGATCAGTGCGACACACTAGATTTGGGGTGTATTTTGGTCTTTTAGAAGAAAGTGTCTCCCAAAATTTTAAAGAAAGAAAAACTTATATATGTACAAAAATAAGGGTTGATATGATGAAGGGATGGAAAGTGACTGTAAAAATGGAAATTATAAAAAATTTTATAAAAGGAATTGATAAGAAGTTGTTTGAAAAAAGAAAGAAGAGGATTTAAAAAAAAGAAAAAAGACAAAGAAAAAAAAAAGGGAGAGGATGTGATCAGGCAGGGGAATAGAAAACACCATATACTAGAGATTTAGGGTATATTTTAATCTGTTAGAAGAAACTATCTCAAAATTTTAAAGAGAGAACAACTTATATATATAAGCCAAAAATACGGGTAACTACTATGAAGGGATAGAATATGACTCTAAAAATGAAAAATAAAAATGTTTTTTTTTTAAAAAAAGGGATTGATAAGATGTTTGAAAAAGGGAAAAAGAAAAATTCAAAAAGAAATAAAAAGACAAAAAGACAGTTAAAAAAAATTAACTTTAAAAGACTAAGGAATCATGGTAAAAAAGCCGTGAATTCTATGTGCAGTAGTCCCCTAGCGCTGGAGTTCTGCCGTTCTCATTGATCGGTCAACTTGGTCTTGGCTGGCTGTTTTCGCTGATCTTCTGGGGAGGGGCCTGTTGCCGCGGTTTCCAAATGTCTCTGCCGGAGGCGGAATTGCCCCGCCCTTGCCCCCTCCTGGCTAAGTCATCTGCTCGGGTTTGCTCTCCGGGGCTTTTGTTCCCTGTGAGCTTTCCGTACAGCTTTGGAGGCGGAGAGTGAAAATGGCGGCCTCCCAATCTCCGCCCCGGAGGAGCCGAGAACTCGGGGCCCCACTCCTCAGTGAGCTCCCAGAGAAAAGCCGTCAGTCACTCCCGTCTCCCCGGTCTGCAGCTGTACTCCGTGCTCAACCGGCCTGTGACCGCGCGTTTCTATCTCTGGCACCCGACCCGGTCTGGAGTCTCCAAACCCAGCAGATCCCTGCAGTGCACTCCCGCGCGGCTCCTCCCGGGGAAGGAAGGTGAGTCTCCCCGGATCTGCGGCTTGTTGGGTCCCTGCTGGAGGAGCAGTGGCCCGACTGTGCCGCGGATCACGGTTTATGGCCACCCCGAGCTGAGAGCCCGCGCCTGGGCTCCGCCTCTGCAGCCGGCTTCCCTGCTCCGATCCCTGGGAGCTCTGCCGCACTCAGGCACCCCCGGTCTTTCTGTGACCCCCGAGGGTCCTGAGACCACACTGTCCCGGAGGGTTCCACCCCCCGCTTAGCCACCAGAGTGATGTCCCTCGGCGGAGCAGACTTTTAAAAGTTCCGATTTTGTGCTCCGCGGCTCTATCACTTGCCAGAAGCGGCCGACGGAGGCCCCTCCCCCGCCGTCTACCCTCCCGAATATCGCCTCGGATTCACTTCTCCGCACGTCCTACCTTCCAGAAAGTGGTCGCTTTTCTGATGAGAGAGTTGTTGCTCTTCTTTTCTTCGATCTCCTGTTGGGTTTGTAGGTGTTCAGAATGGTTTGATCCCTTCCAGCTGAATTCCAGAGAGGAGACGAAATCCAGGTCTCCTACTCCTCCGCCATCTTGCTCCGCCCCCCCTGTCCTGGAAGCTTTTTATCTCTTCTTCTTTTTTCAATGACAGCCTAGCTGGATAGAGTATTCTTGGCTGAATATTTTTCTCATTTAGTGCTCTGAATATATCCTGCCAGTCCTTTCTGGCCTGCCAGGTCTCTGTGGATATGTCTGTTGCCAATCTAATGTTTCTACCACTTTAGGTTACAGGCCTCTTGTCCCAAGCTGCTTTCAGGATTTTCTGTTTGTCTATGAGACTTGTAAGTTTTACTATTAGATGTCGGGGTTTTGACCTATTTTTATTGATTTTGAGGGGGTTTCTCTGTGCCTCCTGGATTTTGATGCCTGTTTCCTTCCCTAAATTAGGGAAGTTCTCTGCTATTGTTTGCTCCAAGATACCTTCTGCCCCTTTCTCTCTTTCTTATTCTTCTGGGATCCCAATTATTCTAATATTGTTTCATCTTATGGTATCACTTATGTCTCAAATTCTGCCCTCGTGATCCAGTAGTTGTTTATCTCTCTTTTTCTCAGCTTCTTTATTTTCCATCATTTGGTCTTCTATATCACTAATTCTTTCTTTTGCCTCATTTATCCTAGCAGTTAGAGCCTCCATTTTTGATTGCACCTCATTAATGGCCTTTTTTATTTTGACTTGATTAGATTTTAGTTCTTTTATTTCTCCAGAGTTTCTCTAGTTAATCTTCCACGCTTTTTTCAAGCCCAGCTAGTATCTTTATAATTGTCATTCTGAATTAAGCTGCTCTTATTAATTAGCTAGTGGCATATGATTGGTTCATAGGCATATATTTTTCTCTCACTAAAGATGAAATACACTGACACTTCCTTATGTGAGCTATGATTTGATGTGGGAAATAGAAAAATATACCAAAAATTAGAATGCAGAGGGATACATGTGATATATGAAAGAGGTGCCTTCAATCTAAGACTGGATGAAGAGTAATTTTAGAAGGAGGACGGAGGGCTAGTGAGAAGGGTGATCTCTAATGGCCTGTCTAGAATTTTATTAAGCAAAATTTTTTATTAGATTTATTTATTTTAGGGAGAGAATGAGCGTGAGTGGGAGGGGCAGAGAGAATCTCAAGTCACCTCCTTGCTTAGCTGGGAGCCCAATGCAGGGCTCTCTCTCATGACCTATGAGATCATGACCTGAGCCGAAAACCCAGAGTCAGACGCTTAACCAACTGAGCCATCCAGGCGCCCCTATTAAGCAAAATTTATGCTGGGTCCATTTCAATAAAGAGAACTGTCAATATTATTCTATATTGAAAGCCTCTAATGTAGAATATTTTAATATTTCATCTTCGGGTGAGAGATATGCCACTTGAATAGCACTTTTAGCTTCTGTCAACACAGGTACTAAAGTCTAGATGTTTCCATATCAGATTATGACCAATACAAGCCATGAAAAAATCAGGTTTTGAATTTTATGGTTTTCTAGTTTTGATTATGTCAAAACATTAAAATATTTCAGTCTTAGATTCCTAGTTTTTGGAATGTTTACCAAATTTGCAAGAGGCAATGATTAAATTGTGCTTTTTAATTTTACTTTGAATGTTGATACTATAATTTGGTTTCAATTAAGATCCCAGTTTATTCAGATAGTATTTAATTAGAAGGATGAGAAAGAACTGGAGGCTATATTCTCTGCATCAGCAGGAAGATTTTTTTTCTCCAGCTGAATCACAAAGGCACTGTGGGTTACTAGGAAAAGCTCCTACATTTAATATAGAAAATATCGTCTTACAGATTACTTGTTTAACTTTCTCTTAATATCCTACTCATATTTTGAATAAGAAATATAGAATCTGAAATATGATCTGAAATGGAGCATGTAGAGCATAATCTAATTTTTGAGTGATTTCACTGGGGAAAATTAATGATTGAGATTGAAGGAGGCATTTTTTTCTAGGTTGTTGCTCCTTTGCCCTCATTCTGCAGATGATTGCAAATGTATCTCAAATGGGCTTAGATTTGCACAACAGAACCTTTTTATGGGAGGTAGAAAGAAAATACTCTTCACTGGCTCAAAATGTCAGAGAACTCTGGCATTTAACCTCTGGACAATGGCTTAACTAAGTCACATGGAGAAAGGAACCAGAGAAAAAACTTATCAGAACTATAAACTGTGTCAAGATAAATCTTTGAATGTGGTTGGCATCTTTGCCCATCTGTTTAAATTGCTTGAAATCATTTTTGTAGGAGTGACCTTGATGAATTAGATCTTGAAAAAATAGGTTGTGAAGTTTTTTTTTTTCTTCTAAGCAGCAATTTTCATATTAACACAAGTGTGCCCTATTTAAATAGGAACAAATTCCTAAGGAAAAGAAGACTATAGTTCAAATAAATTACCTAAAATCTTTGGTTGAAAACAAACATGAAATATCCTAAGTAACTCTTGAAAATGAAACATTATTTTTTTCTTTATTAACTGGGTTCCCATTTTAAGGGGGAAGAAACATGGTGCTGAGTAAGATTTAATTATTAGAGAAATAAGGAACACATTTTTAATATAAGTATGTTCAGCACAATATTTGTGAAATATGCTAAAATGTTGCTTGTTATTTACCTGAAATTCAGATTTAATTAGTGTCCTTTATTTTATCTGGATACCCTATTTTTAGGGAGTAAAAAAAAAAAAATCAAAACCCTCTTTATTTTAGTCATATATGTACTTAAAACTATAAATATTATAATATATACACTGTTCTCATTTATATTTTTTCCTCAATTTAATTTGTCTTTATTATCGAGATTAACTGAAATTCATATGACTATGGAACGTAGGAGGTTAAACGTTTAAAAATTCACTTCCAGGGACGCCTGGGTGGCTCAGTCGGTTAAGCGTCTGCATTCAGCTCAGGTCATGATCTCAGGGTCCTGGGATGAGTCTGCTTCTCCCTCTCCCTCTGACCCTCCCCTGGCTTGTGCTCTCTCACACTCTCTGTCTCTCACTCTCTCTCTCTCTAATGAATAAATAAAATCTTTAAAAATAATTTTAAAAAATTCACTTCTCCAACACATTTGATGTATTCTACAGGTAATTTAATATGGATATGTTCACCTAACTACGATGAATTCAATAGAAGTGTCTTTAATTATAATGCAAACTGGGTTACTCTTTATTAAAATACTGTATTTGTTATCTGAGTTATAAGCTATAACTCTAACATGGATGTTTTTGGAATATAATAGTGTCAAAAGGCTTGCCAGATAAAATATGACCTGAAGGAAATTCTGTAATACTGAAAAAATCCCCATCTTGTAATAAAATCAGCTAAAGGGTGGTCTCAGAGGTTTA
This sequence comes from Mirounga angustirostris, assembly GCF_029215605.1. NCBI lineage: Eukaryota > Metazoa > Chordata > Mammalia > Carnivora > Phocidae > Mirounga > Mirounga angustirostris. The sequence continues at coordinate 38,579,056 of NW_026991722.1, read as the reverse complement.
GTACTATATACTAGGATGTCTTCTATTTGGAGAAGTGGGCAAGGGTAGGTTCATTCTGAGGTTCTATCTGCATCACTCTAAGATTGGTTTGGGTCTCCCATTGGTTTACTAGCCTCAATATTCCTATACTGAATAGGAATCAATATTCTGGTATAGTCCTGGATCAGACCCCCTGCTGGACTAGCCAGTTTTATGCCACTTCTAAATCTTGGGTCCAGTCCCATTCATATGTATAATAGTGCATATTATTTTAAAAACTCTAAGGGAATAAATACGAATTGAATGGCAGGCATCAGATTAAAACCTCCTAAATTGAGCTTGATACCCTTATCTGGCCAAGAACCATTTTTTCCTCTAGCTGTCTCCAAGGGAGAATAGAAATTCTAAATTGTTTCACATAGGCAGGTAGTATAACCAATGCATCATTGTTTTATGTATTTTGTGGCTCTAAGAAAATAAATGGTAGGTGGTGTTAGGACAGAGCCATGATTCTTCTCTTATTGCTATTTTGCTTTTTCATACTGAATAATAATGAATTATGATGAGAATTGCTAAAGATGTGAATTCTGTAAACTAAAATGAAGCCATCCTAGACCTATTCCAAGAATAAGAGTATCTGGCATCTATATGCTGTAAATAAAAAATACAGAGCTGAGGCTTCTACAACTAAAGTCTAATTGAGAAGTAGGAAATCTGAGATAAATGGAAAGAGATCAGGCTTTAGAGTCAGAAAGAATTTTAGATCTCTATACCTTCAGTTCACTACTTCATATTTACATGACTTTAGGCAAGCCTCAATTTCTTTATCTGTAAGGAAGCATAAATTACTATAAATCAAATAACAAAATTTTTTTTCTAAAGATTTTATTTATTTATTTGAGAGAGAATGAGAGAGAGCACATGAGAAGGGGGAGGGTCAGAGGGAGAAGCAGACTCCCTGCCGAGCAGGGAGCCCGATGCGGGACTCGATCCCGGAACTCCAGGATCATGACCTGAGCCGAAGGCAGTCACTTAACCAACTGAGCCACCCAGGCGCCCTCAAATAACAAAATTAACAAAGCCAAAATTTGTTCCTTTTAAACTCTAATGAAATTTATGATTCCCTGGCAAGTCTGATCAAGAAAAAAAGAGAAAATACAAATTACCAGTATCAGAATTGAAAAGATTATATTGTTAGACATCCTATGGATATTAATAGGATGATAATGAAATTTATAAGCAACTTTGTGCTGATAATCTGATAACATGGATCAAATGGGAAAATTAGTAGGGGGAAAAAAGCCTTACCAAAAAAAGTTAAGTAATCTGAATAGCTTTATATGTATTTTAAAAGCTGACTTTGTCATAAAAACCATCCCCAAAAGAAAACTTGAGATCCGGATGGTTTCACTGGTGAATTCTATCAGACTTTAAAAAGAGAAATAATAACAATTTTTGCAAATACTTTTAGAAAGTAGAAGAAACAAATACTTCTCAACTCATTTTGTGAGGACATCACTAACCTATCAAAAACAAATACATTAAAATAAAATGACATACCAATAAATCTCACAATCAGATATAAAATATTAAACAAAATATGAGCAGATTAAATCTAGCAACAAATAAAAATTCCATAATATATGAATATATTCCATATTTATGGGATAAGTCATAACCAGGAAAGATTTATTCCAGGGATGCAAAGTCAGTTCACTAATACTTGAAAGTTCTGCATCAGAACCTGCACTGGTTTTAAAAACACAAGGACAAGAGAAAATTCTAAAGTCAACAAAGGACTAAAAACCAGCCAATTATAGAAAAAAAAAAATACCTGTCTATGAGTGCCCCCTATCTATCTCTTCAACTGGGTATATGCTGATTCAACCCCATCAGTGGCCCAGTGGCTGGCCCAGCCTTCCCAGCTACACCAGACAGACAATTCAAATTTCAGAATCCTGGCAGATTTCCTTCAAGAATAGGTGTTTGTTACAGTCAGAGGCACCAGTGGCAGGGAAAGGGGAACATGATTGAAAGAAATGTCAGGTAGACAGCAGCATCACCTCCTTTGTAAGATTGCAAATATCTCCCACTATTTCAACCACACTTTTGGCCATTAACAATTACTTAATATTTATGTAATCCAAAAAGAAAACAACAAACTCCCCTTTAGGATCATTCAAATGCAGAACATTTGATTCGTAAAATGCAAGATATATTAATGAACATTTACTACAATTTATTTTAATATATTTCTATTACTTTAATTTTTAAATAACATAAACAATTATCTATAACCAAAGGATTAGAGCAAAGAGAAGAAATGAAAAAATAACAAAAATTGGAATCATATCCCCATTCAGATAGTAAATGTTAGCCTAGTATGTATCTTCACCAGCTTTTTACACACACATACACATACACACTGTATTTTTGTGGTTAGACAAAATACTGCTATTAATTAGATTTTAGCAAAATAGAATCATACCATATATATTACTCTACAGCTATGCTTAACACTACAGCAACTTTAACACTACACCTGACCTTCCTTCAGGTAAATGAATGTAAATATATATCACACTTTTAAATAACTGCTTAATATTCTGTATTGTAGATATATCACAATTTATCCAGCCAGTCTGCTGTATTAAACATTTCGGTATTCTGGTTGTTTGTAATGTTTGCTACTAAAAACAATGCTATAATAAACATCCTTGTATATCTGTACATCTATTGTGTGTGTGTGTGTGTGTGTGTGTGTATGTTTGCATTTTATTTTTATAGGAAAGATTCCCAAAGTAGTTGGTTAGGTTCCAAATATTTAATCAACTTATATGAAATTAATTTCTGAAAAGATTCATTTTCCATACCATACACATTACTCTACCACTTGCTTTTTATGCTTTATGCTTTTTATGTTGCCATCAGAAATATAGGACAGTTTTCTACTTTCTCTTTTGTTTAGCACTAGATACATTTTTCTTTTAAATTATGGCTAGGATGAAGGATGAAATTATCTAATTTTCACTTTGATTAAAATTTTCCTAAATACTTTTGAGGTTAAGCAGCTTTCTTTTATTTGGGCTGTTATTTTTTCTTGTCTGTGAATTGCTAATTTATAGCCTCTATTTTTCTAACAAGTATTTGGACATTCTCTTCTCATAGGTGTATTTTCTGTTGACATATAATATGAAAGGTCATTTTTTTCATAGAACATTATTGGTCTTTGGGCTTTTTAATGATTGCTTTTCATACCTAAATTTTTAATTTTTATCTCTGATAAGTCTAACTTTTTTTTTTAAATATAGTTTCTAGAGTTCAGGTCTTGCTAAGGAATGTTGTCCCCAACCAAATTGAAATAAATGTTTTATTAAATTTAATTCTAATATTATTGTATTGAATTATATCCAAACCCTTCACCCAACTGGAATATTTGTTTGAATATAATGTGTGATAGAGGTTTTGACTAATGTATATTCACATGGGTGGCCAATTGTGATACCACAGTTTACTGACTAAATGTTATTTTCCAGTGAATTAAAATGTCATCTTTGTCATACATTACATTTCTATTTATACTTAGATCCATTCACGGCTAGTCTTGGGTAAAAATTGTACTGTTTATATTACAATGGCTTTATAATAAATGCTTAATCCCTTTAAGTCTACCGTCACTATTTTCTTCATTATTTTTTGGCAACTCCCAGATTTTTAGTTCTCCACATGAAATTTGAAATCCTTTTACCCATTCAGAATCCATAAAAGCTATAGGGGTTCTGTTTAAAAACATAATTAGTTTTACATATCTATCTTTTTAGGTTTGGCTTTGTGTATCTCAGTTATATTTTATAAATGATTTTATATACATTATACAAAATTCCCTTAAAGTTATACTAAGCATTTTGTAGCTTTTGCTCCAACACTGCATGAATTATTTTTGCAATTAGCATCCCTGGGTGCTTACTGGTTGTTTAGAAAAAACATTGATTTTTATATATTTACCTTATATCTAGCCAGAATACTAATTTTTTCATCAATTATAGGAATTTTATTAATCTTTTGTTTTTTTAAGTATGGATTCAGACCATTGCAACTGAAGATACTTTGATCTCTTCTCATGTAGATGTTCTTCTCTAATTGCCTTAGCTAGGACCACCAAATAATATCGAGTCATAGAAGTGATAGTGAGTCATCCTGGATGTTCTGATCTTTAGAATTTAGTTAATGCTTCTTGACTTTTGAATATGGTCTTTATAAATTTAATAGATTTTTATTCATATTTCAATATTGTATTAAAGGTAATTACTACATTATAACAAATGCCTTTTTAGTATCTCATGACATAATCAAGAAATATTGAAATCATAAATTTTGATGAAAGATCTCTTGGTATTTAATCATCTTTATGTTTGCAGAATAAACTTTATTTTATTCTTATTGCTTTTAAATTCACTTTCCTAGTTTTATTTTTTTTTTTTTTAAGATTTTATTTTTTTTTTATTTATTTGAGAGAGAGAGAATGAGAGACAGAGAGCACGAGAGGGAAGAGGGCAGAGGGAGAAGCAGACTCCCCGCCGAGCAGGGAGCCCGATGCGGGACGCGATCCCGGGACTCCAGGATCATGACCCGAGCCGAAGGCAGTCGCTTAACCAACTGAGCCACCCAGGCGCCCCACTTTCCTAGTTTTAATTTGTAAACATTCCATATAGAACTTTAGCATCTGTATTGAGAACTGAAATCAGTCTTTTGTTTGGATTCAGGGATTAGCATTTTATCACCTTCATAGACTGAACTGCAAAATATTTTCATTTTTATATATGGTCTGATCTAGATTAAATAACAGGAATTATTTTCAATAAAAATAAATAAATATGGGAATTTATTATGTGATATGGGTGACATTTCTTACTGGGGAAATAATATTATTCAACAAATAATGTTGCAATAAATGGGTAGCCATCAGAGAAACAATTTCATTGTTTATGTGTTTTTAGTGGATCAAAGATTTAAATGTCTGATAAATAAAACCATAAACATACTAGAGATAGACATGAAATAAGGGTAACAATTTTTGTTATATCCTCTTTATCTGAAAGAAGGGAAAGTCTTTCAAAGTACTGTAACAATAGAGAAACCGAAAATCAAAATTGGCAAATTTAATCCCATAAAAATAAGAACTTCCTCATGGCAAAAATTGTCTTCATGAGAATTCCATCAGAAAATAGAATTCGACTCAGATGCATTTAGAAGAGTTTTTAATGAATGAGTCACCTATAAAGTTAGGGTAGAGTTGAGGGAAACAACAAAGAAGGGCTGAAGCAACTAGAGACTACCCATGATAGGAAAACATTTCACCCCTTGGTTCGAAGGGCAGGGAAAGGAAATAATGTTCCTGGAGACCAGTAAGAGCTAGAACGATAAAGTAGTGACAGGCCATTAGTAGAGATGCAACTAATGCAGAACGTGTTTCAAAGCAGAGAAGGAATATCAAAAAATACTCCAACCCTTCTGTCTTCCTGACTCCTTCTGATAGGCAGAGTTCTAAGAGAGTTTTCAATGATCCACACATCCCAGATTTCACATCCTTGTGTAATCACCTCCCTTTCAGTGTGGGCTAAGCCTAATAATTTGCTTCTAACGAACAGAATACCGTAAAAATGTCTTAATTAAGTTTCAAAATGTTTCAATTTCTTTATTGCTAGTCAACTCTCCTATTGTATTCTCTCCTTGCATACCTTGATGAAGCAAGCTGCCATGTTGAAAAGGCCCATGTTGAAAGGGATGCCTACAGACAACTGCCAGTGAAAACTTGAAACCCTCAGTCCAACAGTCCTCGAAGAACTGAATCTTACCAATGACCACATGGGCTTGGAATTGGATCCTGCTCAGTAGAGCTATAGTCCCTTAGCTAACACTCTGATTCTAGTGTTGCTAAAGACAATGAACAGAGGACCCAGTTAAGTCACATCCAGAATTTTGTGTATTTTTTAACTGCTAAATTTTGAGGCAAATGTTAAATGATTACAGATAACAAAGATTTTGGTACCTGGAAATGGAGTGGTCCCATAACAAATACAAATACATAAAAATGTGGGTGTGGCTTAGGAATCACCCAGTGGTAACAACTAGATAGATTTTGATGAACATGATAGGGAAAGTGTAAATTGTCTTGAATAGATTGTTAGCATAAACATGCTATCAGTGAGAGCTCAAAAGGAAGTAAAAAATATGCATTGGAAATTGGAGGATGGAGGACCCCAGCTACAAAGGGCAAATTCCTTTCAAGCCTCTGTTTGACTTGTTTGCTAATGTTCCATTGGCCAAAGCAGATTCATTGAGTGAAGAAATAAATTCCACTTATTATAGGAGAAAAGAAATGTGTGGCTGTTTTTTATTCAGTCACGGTTGGCTCTCTACCCACAGATTTCACATCCTTCCCACTTGCAAAACATGTTCATCTCAATCTAGGATCCCCCGTGTATCATCCAGTATGGCAAAACTTGTAGCTCAGGATCTTATGGTCAGCGTCAAATCTAGATACAGTTCTCTCGATGTGGCTCTTGATCCATAGACCTATGAAATAAGAAGACAAGCTGTCTGTCCCCACACATTCAAAATGCAGTACTAAGATAGGAACAGAATAACTCCTATATAGACTTCTTTCAAAATGAGAGGAATGGAAGATGCTAAGCAATCCTTGGTCCATAACAATTCTGAAATTCACCTGGAAAAATATTGCAAGATTCTCTTACTCTGGGGACACAGGATGCACCTCAATTAAGGCCTAGTTCAGCAGAAATGCCTCTCTAGTGTTTCGTTCTATTTGTGTCATAGTTTTGCCCTCTGTACTCTTAAAGGAAGCCCTCAGAGGTGTCCTTCCTTCCTATTAAGAATTGCATAAGAATTAGCACCTGTTTGCATATGAGAATCTTTACGTTCATTTTAGTCCAATTTGGTAACCTTCTTACTAGAATAATTTCCTAAAAAACTTTGTAAGCTTTCTATGTATTAGTTTATTTTTGGATTAAATTCCTCTCAATCAGACAAAAGCTGTACCCATGTTCTTTTAAAGACAAGCTTTAAAGACATATCTTTAAAAAGTAGATTTTAAATTATCTTTCTGATGTAATAAAAGTAATTGATTTAATCAGATTTTATCTTGGGCTTTTTTTTTTTAATCAGCTTTATGGAAGTATAATCTTCATAAAATCAAATGTATTTCCTACTTCCCTGTTAATAGACAGAGCATACTCTGCAGCAGGAGGAAGCCCTCAGGCAGAGATAAGAAACTTCTGTTTATGAGAAAAGGAAAGCATTTCCTTCTGCCACTGACCCCTGAGCCTAAACCAGGTACAGGAAAAACTAAGTCCCACACTTGCCTTCCCATCCAGATCTGCCAGCATCATATAAAATAATAGACTAAGCCAGTTCCATAGCTGGTTGCAATAGTTCTTTAGAGAGTGGTTAAGATGGAGATCACCAGATATGGCGTAGACTTGCTTTTCTCTGCTCCTCTCTGCCAAGTACAGCTAAAAACTGAAAATTATACAAGAGGCAACCAACAGAGAACTCTGAAAGATGTGGAGAGAAAGGCAAACTAGCTAGGGACCCCTAGGCTTGAGGAATAACACAGCAACAGGGCATCATATTGACCCCCTGCCCAACAGAAGAAGGCCATTCAGTTCTAGCATTTGTGACCCTCAATCTTACAACAGGATGTGGCCCAGAGAGGCTAATTCCTCCCATAAATCAAACCAATACCAACACCATGCAAACTCAACAGCACTGGCAAGAGTGATAGAGAGCCCTACTGATGATAGCAGACAGGGGAAGTACAGTGTTTCTCCTGAGATTACCTCCCCCACCAGGAGACACCGGGTGACCACATAGCACTGGAAAGGGGGATCCTGTTGCAACAAGCACCTGGCCCAGTAGTGCTCTCCATCTCTCATCTGTCACAGGAAGGTAAGTCCCATCACAGCAAATGTCAGGTCCAGGAAGGGCTCTCCTTCCTGACTAGGCTGAGAATCCTCTTCCCAACAAGAGAAATTGGGGCAGTGGGATAGGGTGGGGGAAGGTAAAGAGGAATCCCTCTACAGAAAGCACCCAACCCAGGAAGTGCATACAGCTTGGGAAGACATCAACCAGCCTAGTTTGTGGAAACTCCTTCCACCCCTCAAATAGCACCAACAGAGACCAGTAGCACTTCTGCAATATCAGATAAATCAAGCATACCAAAATAGCACTGCAAAGGCTCTGAAATTAAACTTCCTTTGGGACCACAGCCCAAGAAATTAGTCCAGGACATGCATGCTAAATGTAAACAGGGTGACTATCTGCCATTATACCAAAAACTAAGAAAATCACAACTTGAAGGAAAAAATACAACAAACTAATGCCAATGCTTAGATGAATCAGATGTTGGGATTATCTGAGAAGGATTTTAGAGTGGCCATCATGAAAAGGTTTCAATAAGCAATTACAAATTATCTTGAAACAAAAAAAATTGGAAACCTCAACAAAGAAATAGAAATGATGTTAAAAATGGAAATTTTAGAACTGAAAAATACAACAGAAATTAAACACTAGCTAGATGGGCCAATAGTAGAGTGAAAATGACAGGATAGGATCAGTGAACTTGAAGGCAGATCACTAGAATTTCTGGAAAACAGAGAGAATATCAACAGAACCTGAGGGACAATAGCAAAAAATACAGCGTTTGCATCCTTGCAGTTCCAGAAGGGAGAAAAAGGTGAGTGAGGATAAAAGAAGATTTAAAAAGTACAAATGGCTGAAAACTTCCCATATTGGCCAATAGATCTGTATATTCAAAAAGCTGAGTAAAACCAAAATAGAGAACCAAAAGAAACCCACATGAAGACACCACATAATTAAACTTTGAATCAGAGAAAAAATATTTCAAGTATGCAGATAAAATTGACACATTAACTACAGAACACCCATTGGAATCCAGACAGTGGATTTCCCATCTGAAACTGTGAAGGCCAGAAGGTAGGAGCATAACTGTTAACTGTGAATTCCATATGCAGCCAAATGACCCTTTGGAAGAAGGGAAAATAAAGACATTCTCAGACAAAGACTGAATTTGTCACAAGCAGACCTATCCTTAAAGAATAGCAAAAGAAAAATCTTTAAAAAGAAAGGAAATGATAAAAGAAGGAATCTTGGAGCAACAGGAAGAACACAAAGGAAGAAAGAACAATGGAAAGAGCAGAAATATAGGCACAGATTATCCTCCTGATGAGTTTCATAAATCACATCTGATGACTGAAACAAAGATTACACTAGCTGATAGTCAAGATAATGACATTTAAAAGGGGAGAAGGTACAAACTGATGGTTGCCAGAGGGGAGGGGAGAGAGGTGGGGGCATGGGCAAAATGGGTAAAGAATAGTGGGAGGTACAGGCTTCCAGTTATGGAATGAATAAGTTACAGGGAGAAAAGGTACAGCATTGAGAATATAGTCAATGATATTATAATAGTGTTGTATGGTGACAGATGGTGGCCACACTTGTAGTGAGCAAACACAAGGAATAGAGTTGTCAAATAACTATGTTGTACACCTGAAACTAATATAACATTTATGTCAACCAAACTTCAATAAAAAGGAAAGTAAAATAATAATAAAAGTGGGGAAGGTAAAGGGACCCAAATGGAGTCAAGGTTCCCATGCTTCACTTGAAGTGGTGGTAAGGTGGTGTGATGATAAGGAGGCAGTAAGTGATGATAAAAAGGCAACAGGAAGGATCCTTGTGGTGTTGTAGCTGTTCTGTACTTGATTGTGATGGTGGATATACAAACCTACATGTGATAAAACTGCACACACAAACACACAAAGGAGTACAAGTAAAACTGCAGATATCTGAATAAGATTTGTGAATTGCATCAATGTCACTATATTGGTTATGACTTTATACTATAGTTTCATAAGAGGTTACCATTGGGGTAAAGGATACATGGGATTATTTCTAACAAATATATGTTAATCAATAACTGTCTCAAAATAAAAGTTAAATTTAAAAACATTACCCTGTCATGGCCCTAAAAATTTTATAAATACCCTTCCATAGTTTCCTCTTTTTTTAGACACCACTAAAACTGTCAAGACAGGGTTCTTTCTGCATTAAGTTTAATAAACTCAGTTTTGCTTAATTAAAAAGAAAAGAGGGAGTCACTGATGTGCATACATTCCCAAGGTTCCAGAATTGCTCAGAGTTTTATTAAATTATTTATTTTTTACTAGTCATCAGCCACAGAAAGACTTTACATGTTCAACTAGGTGAACATTCTTCTGGAATAGTTGTGTCACAAACATCTTGGAACCTCAGCTGAGTCTTGGGGCTTTTAAGTAAATCAGTTTTAACTGCTCTTGTTAAAAGTGGGAGATTTCTTGATCATCAGAGCAATGCTTCCGTGAACCTCCTCATATAATAAAGTATTTGGCTCTGCATCTACACATATAATCACAAGAACCACTCTTAATGCAAAGGGTATGGTAGATCATCAAAAACTATGTAGCTTTCATAGTTAGGTGAACAGATAGTCCAGAATATGTACAAAACATTCTTTTTATTCAGTTTTGCTTTATTTTCCAAACTAAATGCAGTCTATGAGGTGGGAGAAGGATGCAGAGAACCTGAAATTTCTCTTTTTATCTTTCCAACTTTTGGTCCAATTTCCTAATATGTGCATAGGTTGTGTGTACCAAGAGGCCATCTCTGTCACTGGAGTCACTGGAGAGAGTCATTGGAACCCTATTCCCTTTTCACCCTGTGATCTCAACATTCCTTTACCACCTTTGTTCCTCTGTATTTGGAAACCAAATTTTTATAGCAGGCCACCATCTTGAGGGAGGTTTTGACTTCTATGAGTAATGTATCTATTACACAGATATTTTGTACTGTGAAGGGGGGCTCTTCCTTGTCTGTCTTTTTATTTCATGCTGAATACATCTAACTCCTTATTTGTCTTCACAAGGATAAGATGTTACCATTGTCTTGGGATGTGCCTTCCTTAAGAAGGGAGGAGAAAGCACAAAAAAGTGTCATTCCCTAATTACAGGTATTGGTTTATCCTTTAAATAGTCAACATTTGTCTGAAGAATGTTTCTTGATCAAATAAAACATGTTACGTCTCACACTCTTTTTTTTTTTTAGATTTTTTTATTTATTTGAGAGAGACAGAGATAGTGAGATAGAGAGCACAAGTGGGGAGGAGAGGGAGAAGCAGGCTCCCCACAGAGCAGGGAGCCCGATGCGGGACTCGATCCCGGGACTCCAGGATCATGACTTGAGCCGAAGGCAGTCACTTAACCGACTGAGCCACCCAGGCGCCCGCGTCTCACACTCTTAACTAGAAATTTAAATGATCACGACTATGACTTTTTAAGCAAATGCATAAAATATAGGTTTTACAACAAAAACAAAAAGAAAATAATTAAGCAATGATGAATTTACAAGGCTATTTATAACCTTGAGTTTTGGCACCAAATGTAAATATGGCTCCATGAATTTCATGTTACAAATATAGTAGAAAAGGGGCAAGACCGAATGTGTTTTTCATTGATTTTACATACTTATATAGCAACTTATAGAAATCAAGTGAAGAGTGAAACGCTGTGAATCTACAGGAACTAGAATTGAGTGTTGCTCTGATACGAGATGTCACATTAATTGAGTAGGGAGGCTTTAGGTTGAAGTGGCTTCGATGCCTTAGTAGCCTACCTCAGCAAACCAAAACCTGAGATTCTAATGCATCGAGGTTAAGAAATCAAAACCTAAGGACAACCCATCACAAACAGCCAAATAGGCTTTCCCAAATAAAATGACTACTTAAGCTGTAGCCAAGCAAATGATATCCTTGTTTTACTTCTACCTCTACTGTAAAACTTTTTCCTCTAGCTCCTCTCGGTGGAGTGCTCCTAAGCACTTCTGGTTTGGAATCTGATTCCAATATATTTTTGCAAAATAAACTCTTAAAATTTTAATATGCCTCAGTTTATCTTTTAACAGAATTGTTTGTAATTCTTTAAGTCCCGCAGAAGTGGAACTTTTTAGTGGCAGCAGTGGTAACTGTGACACAGTAAATAATAAAAATAATAAAGATAGAAGGAGCTCCAATTATACTCAAAGTCAAAGCAAGTTCTTTTCAACAGGAGACAAGGGAAGCGCTCAGTTTTAGAGTTAGGCAGGCCTGAGTTTGGATCTCGTTTGGCCAAAGCCTTCATCTTTGCCAAATTCTGTAACTTCTCAGAACTCCAGTTTCCTAATCTGTAAAATATGGTGATTATAGTATCCCCCTTGTATGGTTGTGAGTAATAAGTTATTTAATACATGCAGAGCACTTAAGACATTCCTAGCAGATAGTATTTCATAAGCGTTAGCTCATATTTTGTTAGAATTCTTATTTCTACTTCCCTCCTCCTATTTCTCCTCATCCCTTCTAATAGAGTTACTAACACTTTATGTATGGCTCCCCTCTTCCTTACTATTGCCTTAAACCCTGATCTTCCACCTCTCAAGGTAGCTGGAGGCTGTCATCCCCAGAAGGGTCTACCGCTCACCAGCCCAGTGTTTACACAACTGGCAAACCTGGTTCTGCAGCCAATTCACATCGCTCAGAGGTCTCCCTTTCTTAATATGGGGCAGATAGGGTTCATGGCATTTTGCCTTTAAAGATCCTCCTCCATTCTCCTACGCTGAACTTCATGCCAACCGCCTACCTAGACTCTGCTGGATCGAATTTCTTGCTTGGCAGGAAAATTTTTCACTCGATTCTCAATGTTTAGTCTCTAATCATTTTCATTTTTTCTTTAACAGTTTGTGTAATAATACCAGATTCTTAGTGTATTTGGTTTTTCTCCTTGAAAGCTGTATTAGATTGGTATTGCTACTATGACAAATTTTCACAAACTTAGTAGTTTAAAATGACACAAATTTATATGCTTACAGTTCTGGAGGTCATAAGTCTGAAATTAATTTCACTGGTCAAGGTGTTGGCAGCACTGGTTCTTTAGGGAAGCTCTGAGGGAAGAATCAATTTCCTTGTCTCTTTCAGCTTCTAGTAACTGCCTGTATTCCTTGTCTGGTGGTCTCTTCCTCCATCTCCAAAATGCATTTCTCTGTTTCCATCATCACACTGTCTTTTCCTCTAGCTCTAACTACTGCATGCCTCTTATATGGACCATTATAATCACAATGGGCCTGGCTGGATAACCCAGGATTATCTCTGCATTTCAAGAATCTTAATTCAGTCACATCTGTAAAGTCCCTTTTGCCATATAAGGTAATACTAACGGGTTCCAGGGATTATGAAATGGACATATTTAGGTAGTTATTATTCAACCCACCATAAAAGTGCTTCACCTAAGAGAATAAAAAGAAAAAGGAAAAAAAGGAAGGAAGTAAAAAGGAAGGGAGAGAAGAGGGAGGGGAAATTGAGAAAGAGAAGGATAAGAAGGGAAAAATAAGGGGGATTTTGCATCAAAGAATAAAATCAAGTCATACACAGTTCTTCTTTGATGAAGCATAGACAGAAGCAACCCGTCATTATAGCCAGATGTATTTCATGCTTTAAAAAAGAGATGTGATTTGCAGATACACTCTTAGGACTACATCAAAATAAAAAGTTTCTGCACAGCGAAGGAAACCATCAACAAAACTAAAAGGCAACCTACAGAATGGGGGAAAGATATTTGCAAATGACATATCTGATAAAGGGTTTGTATCTAAAATATATAAAGAATTTATAAAACTCAACACCCCAAAAAAACAAATAATCCAATTAAAAAAATAGGCAGAAGACATGAACAGACATTTTTCCAAAGAAAACATACAACTAGCCAACAGACACATGAAGAATATGTTCGTCATCACTTAACCATCAGGGAAATGCAAATCAAAACTATAATTAGATATCACCTTCATACCTGTCAGAAGGGCTAAAATCAACAACACAAGAAACAACAGGTGTGGTGAGGATGTGGAGAAAAAGGAATACTCATCCTTTGTTGGTGGTAATGCAAACTGGTACAGCCATTCTGGAGAACCGTATGGAGGTTCAAAAAGTTAAAAATAGAGGGGCGTCTGGGTGGCTCAGTCAGTTAAGCGTCCGACTCGTCATTTCAATTCAGGTCATTATCTCAGAGTTGTGGGATGGAGCCCTGGTCAAGAATGGAGCCTGCTTGAGATTCTCTCTCTCCCTATCCCTCTGACCCTACCCACCCCTTCTCTCTCCCTCTCTTAAAACAAAACAAAACAAAAAATAGAACTACCTTACAATCCAGCAATTGTACCACTGGGTATTTATCCAAAGAACACAAAACACTAATTCAAAGGGATACATGCACCCCTATGTTTATAGCAGCACTATCTATGATAGCAAGATATAGAAGCAGCCCAAGTATCCATCAATTGATAAATGGATAAAGATGAGATATATTTATATAATCATATTCCATATATATATATATATATGGAATATTATTCAGCCATAAAAAAGAATGAAATCTTGCCATTTGCAATAGCATAGATGGAGCCGGAGAGTATCATGCTAAATGAAATAAGTCAGAGAAAGACAAATATCATATGGTTTCATTTATATGTGGAATTTAAGAAAGAAAACAAATGAATGGGGCCGGGGGGAGTGAGAGAGAGAGACAAATCAAGAAACAGACTCTAAGTTGTAGAGAACAAACTGATGGCTACCAGAGGGAATGTGGGTATGGGGGATGGGTTAAACAGGTGATGAGGATGAAGGAGTGCACTTGTGATGAGCACCAGGTGATCTATGGAAGTGTTGAATCACTATATTGTACACCTGAAACTAACATTACACTGTATGTTAACTAACTGGAATTAAAATAAAAACATAAAAAGCCAAAAAGAGAGAGAGAGAGAGATGTGACTTGCTGACAGAAAAGAAGAAAAGGGAGAATAGTAACATAGGTAACACAAAACCTGTCCAATTTAAGAACCACAATCAAGAAGAGTGTGAATTACTTAGGAAAGAATTTTGCAATGACCCCACTTCAGAATGAAGGGGGAAATAACAAGTCCATTTTATTATAACTGAAATGAAAACCTGAATGGCAATAGCCCATCATGTAATCCTTTTCCTATCTGTTCCTGCAGCTCACAAACAGCCTTCTGGAATAAGCCTGATTGATCATATTGAGAGAGTTTAGTGGAGGAGAGTGCCACCCTCTGCTTGGTTTCAGCAATAACAAATCCGACGGGATGCTACAGGGAAGGACTGTTAACATTGTGTTCTAGCTATGCCAACAGAGGGGTGTTTGATAATAGCCAATTTTAAGAGATATAAAGGGGTATAAAAGCAGTGGGGAGATTCACATTCTGGGTATAATTTTCTTATAAAAGATTCATTCCTTTTTATATGCTCAGGCAGAGAAAACCTTAAAGTTCAACAAAAGTAATCACAGCATATTAATTCACTCACTGCAAATCCTGGCTAGAAATTATTTTTGTTAAACTTGTATTTTTAATAGAGTAGCAGTGTTAATTATTCATGATACATAGGTATCTGATTTGGACTATCTTGTCATGTCATTAAATTAATCATGAATATGTATTTGTGAAACATTTTCATCATATCTCATGATTTACAGATGCTTCTGCAAATGCCTGTAATGCAGTCTTTCATTAACATTGCTGAGCTAAATGCATTTTCAAGAAAGAAGTCTTAAAAATAACATAGGATGTAAGCAAAATAACTAAACCAAATTTTAGCATGGAAATTTGTTTAATAAGGATTATGAGAAAAATATTCATGAAGCTCAAAATGAGAAGACTATTATTCAAATAAAACAGAAGGAGCTTCTATTTTTGGATACAGACAAATGCCATGAAAAGAAAGATAAAACATTTGAAAAGGGAAATAAAAAACTTCAGGTTTTCTCTCTCAATATAAGCAATATAGTATAACTTCTAGAAAGTTAGGAGAGTTATTACTATTTAATGTGAGTGATAGTCACATTTATTAATAGAATGGAAGTAGGAATTGGGTAGTTAGAATTCACACACACAGTGTTATAAATTTCAGTTAACTTAATACTATTTGAAAAATGGACAGAATGAATAATTGGAATGTGTACTAAACTTCCTCACTCTAATATAAAGCATTTTGTTTAGATAGCATGTCATTCATGTAAATCTATTTATTTCCAGGAGGCAAAAATAAAGGAGGAGACAAAATAGAGACGACATTTTTCAAAATATCTTACTAACAAACCCCCAAAATGTGTGAGTTCTACACCTTTATTTTCTTCATTCCTCAGCCAAGTATTTTTTGAGAACCCATTCTATGAATAATTACTAGATGAGATATCTTGTTAGGTCCCGCCCAGTGCAATCATACAGTGCACCATGAGGAAGCCACCTCCTCTGGATTACCCTTAGACAAAACTATAAAATATATTGAACTGAAATGTTACAAGTGCTATCTCTCACTACCCAGAGACTCAAATCCTGGGGTCTCTTCATCCCTTCCCCCACTCAGGTCAGGACACAGGCTCAGGAAGTTTCCTGAAGGCCCTTCCCAAATCCAGCATTTGTAAATTTGTCCCCTTTTTCCAGGGTCTTCCAATGTCACTGACTAGTTAACTGGGAAGATTAATTCCAGCTGTGAGGTGGTAAAGACAGATACTACTATGCTTGTTAAATTGCAGTCTGGACTGGGAGGGCAGCCAAAGCCAAAGGACAAATACAGAGAATTAGCATTGATTTTAAGCACCATATACATAATCTTGATTTTTGCCCTAGAAAAATCTTGTTAAAGGTTATGATTTATCTTTTTGAAAACCTGAGTTCAAATTGTATTACCTTAAATATAATGCATTGGTATCTGTCTTTGTAATACTCATGTATTACAAGCTGAGAACCAAAGTTGTTTCAAGAAATTATAGAATTATTATTTAGTATAAAGTTTCTATTATTTTAAAAAATAAGAGGTTATGTAATGGCGGTGGTACCTATGAATTCTGAGAAGAAAGTTTTGTTCCAAGAATATCAGGAATGACTGCTGAATTCTATCCTGTATTAACTCATCAATTGAGAGGTTAATCAAAATCCAGTCAGAAGGAAATAAATACTAAAAAATAATGTTCATTGAAGATTGATAAATAATTGTAAAGTAGAATAATTTCTGTTTCATAAATATATTTGACAGAATTGTTGCGCTCCAAAAGTACAGATACTTTATAAAGTTTTGTAGGAAAAAATAGACAACTAACTTTTCCTCACGTTCCAATGAGAAAGACCCAAGATCCAAATTCGGACAGTTGGGGGCTGTCTTAATGGTCCATTCAATCACAGTATGGTTCATTAAATAGATTATGCCATGTTAGGATGGACTTAGAAGCTAAAAAAACTGAAAAACAGCTGATTTGTTGGTATGGCCAGGCACTTAGAAAGTGTAGTAATTTCCCCAGATTTTTATAGGATTATTTCACTTACTAGAACTTCGATAGTCCAAATACATGAAAGTTTTACTAAACCTCAGATTTTGTATTATATATGAGGAAAGCACAGGTTAAGCAAATTCACAGGTGAAGAAGATCCTAGGAATGGTTAATCTGTTTTCAAATACTGTAGTACTCACCATTTGTACTAAAGCAGTTAACGTGCCAATTACAGATAGATGTGCCTTATTCTATTCCTTAGAGTCAGGAAGCCCTCTGTTTGGCAGGGCTTTTCACTTAGTTTGAAGAACTGAATGTTCTTAGAAATAAGATTTCATTTTTTTAACAAACAAGAAAAACTCCAATTTTTTATGGCTGATTATTCCCCAAATTTGGGTGTCTCACTCATCTAATTCACCCTGTGAAACATAACAGCTACCCAGCTTAAAGCCCTGTTGCAATATAATTAATTTATAAAACAGGTGTAACTCCTAATTCTTCCATCCCTCAGTCTCACTGTTAAAAAAAGAGGATCGATCATATGATCTATAATTCAAATATTCTGCCAATTCCCTTATTGGTTAAAATTTACCAAGCTTTACTAGATGAGGGGAAAATTGGTCTAGGGAATATTTGGAAGTGATAAATTATTGATTTTTAATGTTAAACACACCCCAAAGCAGCATAGAAGAAAGAAGAATCCAGAAGAGACAGTTTTTGTTTTGTTTTGTTGTTTTTTAAAATATTTTATTTACTTATTTTTTTGCCAGAGAGAGATGGGAGGGGCAGCAGGCAGAGGGAGAAGCAGGCTCCCCACTGAGCAAGGAGCCCAATGTGGGGCTGGATCCAGGACACCCCACCCCCTCAGGATCATGACCTGAGCCAAAGGCAGATGCTTAACCGACTGAGCCACCCAGGCGCCCCAATTTTTGTTTTTTTAATACTGCCTGTCATTTCTCTGTTTACTGTTTTGCAGTAGACCAGTATACTGGTTTTCTTCCAGTATAAGACATTTTATTCTAAAATTCATGTTTGCAATGCCAGCTTCCATAGGACCCAGGTACTTGGTAGTAATGGGTTTAGATGAGCAACTAGCATTACTGTGATAGTGGTATAACTTCGCAGTATTTTCCCTCTGCCATAGTAGTCCTCTACTTCATGCCTAGTCTTTATATTTGTCCAAACTTATTAAAGGTAATGAAAGAAAACATAGAGTGAACTCATGGTAGCCAAGAATAAAGGAAGTAAGGGAGGGGGAAGGGGGAGGGAGAAAAAAGAGGGAGAGGGTGGGAGGAAAAAGAGAGAGAGATGAAAAAAAGGGAGAAAATAGAATTTGATATTGTTGGTATTATAATGGGCTCCTAAGAGGCACCAGCAGGTAATCTAAATGTGAAAACCTGTATTAGATTGGGGGAGGGTGAGGTTCATGACTGAAGGGGAACTCAAGTTGGCTTCTGGGGTACTGGTAATACACTGTTTCTTGATCTGCTTACTGGTTACATAGATAAGTTCAATTCATAATAATTCATCAAACTGCACACACATATGTGTGTTTTTGAGCATGTATATTATATTTCACTAAAGTACATTTTCTATATTTCATTCAAATATTTTTAAATAAAACGTGTGCTACAGGGAAACATATTTTTCATCTGGTTTAAGTTTACCTGGATGAAGTGATCTCAAAAGTGACTTAAGGCCATCTATCAACTTCACAGTTAAATATGATCTTTTCTGGGGCGCCTGGGTGGCTCAGTTGGTTAAGCGACTGCCTTCGGCTCAGGTCATGATCCTGGAGTCCCGGGATCGAGTCCCACATCAGGCTTCCTGCTCAGCAGGGAGTCTGCTTCTCCCTCTGACCCTCCTCCCTCTCATATGCTCTCATTCTCACTTTCTCAAATAAATAAATAAAATCTTTAAAAAATATATGATCTTTTCTTATCAAAGACAACCTTGAACTGCTAAACTTAGCTTTCAATTATGGCTACAGCTCTTTAATCACTTAGTGGTCATAGACAAGTAGCTTTACTGCTCTCAAGTCTCAGTTTTCTATTTGGAAAATATTATAGGACCACTTAATGAGACATTTGTTCCAATCTTGTTTTTCTGAGCCAGTCTGCTGTTTTCTGGGCTTCCTTACTTCAGAAGGAACACCCTCTTTGGGTTTTAAGATCCATCTTTAAAAAAATCTCAAACCAGTCTTTGTTTGCAAGAAACAAACTGGTGTTTGTTTGAAAGGAAACTCTAATTTCAGCAGAGGTGGGAAGAGGAAGGGAAGCTTGTGCATTTTGAGGAAGAAGAAAGGGATAGTTAGGGCCCTATCTGAAGCAGGTGGAGGCTTAGCAGATTCTGGGATCAGTTGAGTTCTGGTCCCACTCCTTGGTTCTCAGCAAACAGAAGCAGTTCCATGAGTCTGTCTGCAGTGTCCGTGGCACCTGAGCACAGTTTCTCAACTTTGGCCCTATTGATATATGGGGCAGCATAATTCTTTGTTGTCAGGAACTGCCCTGTGCATTGTAAGATGGTTAGCGTCATTCCTGGTTTCTACCCACTAGATGCCGTTAGCACCTCCCCTCCAAGTTGTGACAACCCAAAATCTCTCTCATCATTGCCAAATGTCTCCTAGAGGGCCATGTTCTCCTCATGCCCACTGAGAACTAACAGAAGTGCTAAATACTGATTTGGTTTGGAAAGAATGGAGGGAATAAATACCAAGAGCTACAAAGCCACCTGCCTTTATTTATTTTTCAATTTTGATAGTTAGCATACAGGGCAATATTGGCTTCAGGAGTAAAATTCAGTGATTTATCACTTACATACATTTATCACTTACATACCAGTGCTCATCACAAGTGCCCTCTTTAATACCCATCACCCATCTAGCCCATCCTTCACCCACCTCCCTCCATCAACCATCAGTTTGTTCTCTATAATTAAGAGTCTCTTATGGTTTGCTTCCCTCTCTCCTTTATTCCCCCTCCCATATGTTCATCTGTTTTGTTTCTTAAATTCCACAGATGAGTGAAATCATATGGTATTTGTCTTTCTCCGACAGACTTATTTCGCTTAACATAATATACCCTAGCTCCGTCCACATCATTGCAAATGGCAAGATCTCATTCTTTTTGATGGCTGAATAATACTCCATTATCTATCTATCTATCTATCTATCTATCTATCTATCTATCTATCTATCTATCTATCTATCTATACACCTTCTTTATCCATTCATCAGTTGATGGATATTTGGTGTCTCTCCACAGTTTGGCTATTGTTGATAATGCTGCTATAAACATCAGGGTGCATGTACCCCTCTGAATCTGTATTTTTGTATCCTTAGGTAAATACCTAGTAGTGCAATTGCTGGATCATAGAATAGGTCTATTTTTAACTCTTGGAGGAACCTCCCAAACTGTTCTCCTGAATGGCTGCACCAGTCTGCATTTCCACCAACAGTACAAGAGGGTTCCCCTTTGTCTGCATCCTTGCCAACACCTGTTGTTTCCTGTGTTGTTAATTTTAGCCATTCTGACAGGTGTGAAGTGGTATCTCATCATGGTTTTGATTTGTATTTCCCTGCTGAGTAATGTTGAGCATCTTTTTATATGTCTGTTAGCCATCTGGATGGATGAAACACCTAAATGTGAGACAGGAAACCATCAAAATCCTAGAGGAGAATGCCACCTGCCTTAAAATGGGCCTCTAAAATTGAATAATAAGCACATAAAATGATGTACATATAGAATAAGTCAAGTCCAACTTCTTTGGATTGTGTAAGCCTAAAGTTCATATCAATCCCAAGATTGGGGGGTGAAGGACTATTCAGAATGTTTTTTCATAAACCCTGGTAAGTGGGAATTAAGCTAGATTTAATTTGATTTAAAAAAACTTAAAAAAGTAACAATTATTTTGTGTCATGATGCCAATTTGTACCTGCTGTGTGTTTTTTAAAAAAAATTAACAATGTTCCTAGCATACAGCAAACAGCCAATGAAATTAAGTGCATTATCACCCCTACTTTATAGATGATGAAAATGAGTCACAAGAAGATAAACAACCTTCCCAAGAGCCAGAGCTAAGCAATAAAGAGAATGGATGGTAAAGTACTCCTTGTGCACTTACTCTTTGTAACACAGTTGCCAATAATAATGGTTAATTTTGTGGGAGTACCTAGAACGAACCACTTAATCTCCTCTCAATTCAAGTTAGAAAACACAGGAATCCATTGTATTCCCAACACCCATTTTAGTCATTTGAGCATACAAGAAAATTCTATAACTCAATTTAATTTTCTTTCTTTCTCTTTTTTTTTTTTTTTTTTGGAGGGGGTAGTCAAGACACCTGAAACAATATAAGAACCTGCCAGAATGAAGGTGCTTAAGTATCAAAATGATGGATATAGACTGTAGGCACTAAAAACATTTTGAAAAAGAAAATTCAAAATGGATTGAAGTAGATGAGGAAGGCATCATGGGATCTGAACTAGAAATTTGAGAATGGTTAGAAAAAGTAGAAAATGTCGGGAAAAGCTTCAATATCAGGAAAATAACATAGGTCTTTCCACAGCAGGAAGGCCCCACAGTCTGGCACCAATTTTTAATCTTTAGCTTCTGTTCTCTTTATAGCCCCTACAGCCTTTTCCTCATAGAAGCTTGAGCCTTCAATTGTACTATTCTTCAAATACGTCAGACCCTCTCAGGACTCAATCCTCGGTACAGGCTGCTCCCCTTGCCTACAGTCACTCTGCTCACTCTGGCCCACTTCACTTAAAATTCTTATTTTCCCTTCAAATTCAGAACTCAAATTTACTTCCTCATATTTCCTAAGAGAAAACCAGCAACTTCCTCTTTTCTATTTCCAATACTGTCATAACACTTCCTACATTATTTGGTGATTTATGCCTAGAGGTGCCCCCTACCATGTGTCAAATGCAAATCTCTAAGTATACCAGTATTAATTCAGCATGGTATGAAATTTTGTTCTACCCTTTAATTGGGCACCATCAAAACCCACTTATGTAAATATTCACCAGATCTTTTGATTTCAATTTTAATTGCACAACTAATGCATGATTCCAATTTCTGTTTACATTTTCCAAAAAAATTAGACCTAAATTTAAAATCCCCTGACTTTTATCCTCAATTCCAATATGCCCTCCCATTTCCCTGAAGTAATATTTCCAATTTGTTTACCTTTAGTTAGTGTATATGTGTGGGTTTCCAATTGTTCAGTGTATTTGTTTTTATTTAGATTGTATCATATTCTATGTATTATACAATATGTAACTCTGTGTTGATGCCTGTAGATTGTGTATTTCAGTTTGTAGACAGTACTCCATAAAATAAATGTTTCATGTTTGATTTAAACTTCTTTAGCAAAGATACCAAGCTTGTTTGCAATGTCTTGATAATTCAAATAATGCTGCAGTGAACATTCTTTTGCCCTCAGGCACAGATATCTAGAAATAGAACTGCAAGGTCACAGGCTCAGAAAATTTAGTTTTAATTGTACTTTCAAATTTCTGCCTAAGTGAGTAAATCAGTGTATTCATACCCTAAAAATAGCTTTGGTAGGGAGCTGTTTTCCACATTTTTACTGACACTTTATTACAAGACTTTTAAAAAAAATTTGCATAAAATAATCTCATTTTTGTTTTTATATAGATTTCCCTGATTGGACTAATGGGGGGTTAATATTTTCCTAATATTGAATATTACCATTTATGAACATAACATAGTTCTGTTAATTTAGATTTATATCATTGAATGAAGTTTTATTTTCTCTATAAACATCTTGGATTTTTTAGTTCTTTTAACACAAGTATTTTATATTTCTGATACTGTTAATAGACAGTTCCTTATTCTCTAATTTATTTTTAATTCTTACTCATGAAAAATAGGAAAATTTGATTTTTGCATAGGAATTTTATCCAACCAACTTGCTAAGTTCTTTTATTAGTTCTACTGTTTTTTAGTTGATTCTCTTAAGTGTTCTAGGAAGACCGCCATCTTTCCAATCTTTGAACCATTTTTTTCTTTTACTATTTTAGCTTGAGTTTCTAGCATAATTATCAATAATAGTAATGATAATATTCTGTTATTTCTGACATTACTGAACATGTTTCGAATATTTCACTATTAAATATGTTTGCATAGGTTTTTATCAGATAGCTCTTAATGAATTAAGAAAGTATCTTCCTACTCGTCATTTTTGAGGAATTGTTATCATTAATGTATATTAGATTTTATAAAGTTCTTAATCAGCATCCATTAAAATATATGATTTTCTCCTTTAGTCTCTAAACAAAGAGAATTGTTTTGAAGGAATTTCTCATGTTGTTCCATCTTTACAATACATGGCTAAGTCTTGATTATTGTATCAGTTAGGAATTGCATTCACCTGCTAGTAAGAGAGACCTGACTATCGTGGATTAAACACATGAGGACTTATATTTCTTTTTCTCTCTCTCTCTCTTTTTTTATGGTGCAAAATTGTGGTTTTATTAAAGCACAGGGCAGGACACATGGACAGAAAGAGCTGCTAGGACTTATAATCCTGAAATAATCAAGTCTGGAGGAAAGCAGTTGTTGTCATTGGTTGAGCAACCTAAGGATATAAAGGAGCGCATCTCTGTCTTCTCTTGTTTTTTCCTCATAGACCCAAGATTACCATTAGAGATGTAGACATCATGTCCTCATTAGATGCAAGAAAAAATGAAAAAAAAAAAAAAAGAGAGAGAGAGAGAGAAGTAGGGCAATAATTTCTTAAGAGTCCTAACCCACAGTTTCTTCTTGCATTTCGTTAGCTATCCAAACTCCAGAAGATTGAGAGGAATATGCTTTTTAATCTGGTCATATTAGTGACTAGATTAAAATTAGGGTTTTGTTACTAGAGAAGAAAGAGTCTGACTATTTAGTAGATAACTAATTATCCTCTTATCCCCATAATATATTGTTCTTTTAACACATTGCTGGATATGAATTGCTAATATTTAATTTGTAGCTCTGCATCATCATTGGCACAACCCATTAGAGCTTATTCAGATTTCACCAGTTATATATGCACTCATTTGTGTGTTGGGGGGTGAGGGGGTATGCAATTCTATCACATGCATAGCTTTAAGTAACCACTACCACAATGAAGATACTTAATTGTACATCACAAGACTTCTCCATGCTACCTCTTTATAGCCACACAAACTCTTGCTCCCCATCCTAACCCTCAGCAAGTGATAACTTGTTTTCCTTCTCTGTAATTATGTTATTTCACAAATGTTATATGAATGGAACCATGCAGTATATGTCCTTTTGATATTAGCTTTTTTTCCTCTTCACCCACTGAAGGACATTTGGATAGTTTGGGGCTACTATAATAAAGCTGCTAAGAATATTCATGTACAAGGTTCTGTATGAAAATACATGTTCATTAATTTGGTAGATAAACACAAGAGTACACTTTCTGGGTCATATGGTAAGTCCATTTTTAATTTTAAAAGAAACTACCAGACTATTTTCCAGAGTACCTGTAACTATATTCCCACCAGTGATGTAGGAGAGATCTGGTTTTCCACATCCTTACCAACTTCTGGTATTACCACTATTTTTTAATTTGGCTATTCTAATAGTTGTGTAGTGATATCCCAGTATGGTCTACATTTGAGTTTATCTAGTGACTAATAATGTTGAACATATTTTTACATACTTATTTTCAATCTGTATGTTCTCTTTGGTAAAATTGCAACTCAAGTCTTTTGCTCACTTTCTAATTTTATTGTTTTTAATATTGAAGTTTGAGAGTTCTCTATATATTCTAGATACAAGTCCTTTGTCATGTATGTGATTTATAGAAACTTCTCTCACTGTGTGACTGGTTCTGTTACTCTCCTAACAGAGTCTTTTACAGAGAAGGAATTTAATGTCAGCAAAGTCCAATGTATTAAGTTTTTTGTTTTTTTTATTGTATGGATCATGCTTTTTGGTGTCAAATGTAAGAACTTTTTGCTTAGTGTCCATTAAAAATGGTATAATAAGAACATCTGACAATCCTCTCCTCCACAAAAGCAGTGATAAAAATACAAAATTGTCAAAATCAACATTTCCAGAACTATGAAAATTAACTAAAGAGATTCAACAATGTATAGAGTATTTATTCAAGACTACTGGTTGAATCTTGGTTAAAAAAAAAAAAAACCACAACAAAAACAGTGATCTTTGTGCTATTTTTGCTTTTCTTAGTCTCCATGACCCTTTCATCAGCGCCATGGTTACCTTGAAAGCAATACCTCCACAATTATGCTGAAAAGCAGTGGCCTAACAGCCTCTGGAGGTGAAAGAACAGGGTTAGATCTCTTCAAAAGCCCAGTTTCCAGAGAAGGGCTATTATTTGACCTGTCTGGCAGTTTCTTGAGCAATCCCACTAGCAAGGCTTGGCTGACACAGAGCTGGCCTAATGTAAATAGCCTTTTGCTGGGGGTGTTTGTCAAAAAAAAAAAAAATCAGCCATAATTGTTTAATATCCCAGATGCCTGAGATGGCAATCACAAATAAGAAAAACTTCACACAAATCTAAAATCTAAAAGCTTTTGAGTGAGATGTACGTAGATGACTTTGAAAAGCTCTGACATATTTCTAGTGTCTAGAAGGCCACATGCTATGGCCATGAAAGACCTGAGAGGACTCTAAGCTCTCACCTCTGGATGAATTTGAAGTTCTGCACAAATGGGAAATAAAGGTGAAGGTGGACTTGTAAAATGGCTACCTGAACATTAAAGTAATGACCCCCAAATCAAACAGAGACCTTTCACAAAATATCAGAGACTCTTTGCTTCGGGCATTTAAAGAAATCTCTATACAGTCATTAGCTAATCATTAAGCGAACTGAGCACAGACTTCAGTGGCCATACATTAAAAAAATACAGAGTTAAAAGACAGACTTAAAAGAGTTTATCCAGGAAAGCTGCTAAACAAGAAAATGACAACAACAAACAGCAACAACAAACCTATTTTAAATGTCCAACTTTCAAAAGAAATAAATTATAAGACATGTGGAAAAATAAGAAAATATATCCAATACTCAGGGGGCAAGAGAGCAATTGATAGAAACATTCCCTGAGGATACCCAGGCATTGAACTTACTAGACAAAGCTGTTTTAAATATGTTCAAAGAACAAAAGGAAACTGTCTGAAGAACTCGAAGAAATACAGTATCTTGTCTACAAAAAATAAAAAGAAAAATGGAGATTGAAGTGTAAGATTTTGTAGGCTTTTTTTTTTTTTCCCCCTCAGACACTGGGCACATCTCTTCCTCTACAACAACTACAATGAAAGACTGATTATTCAGATTCATCTTAGAGTCAAGTTAAGTTGATACCGTTCCTTGGTTTTAATTAGATGGGTTTCTCCAGTTATGTCTCCTATACCCAACCTCTCACACATCTGGCTCTTTAATATAGTCACAATTTGACTGGAAGAGGGTAGCTGCATTTCTGGATCACTTCATTTAATGGGGAATTCGACTGAGAGCCTTAGAATTCAATTACCAAAGAATGCACAGGATTATTTCCTCTTATTTGAACCCATTTCCCTCTTGTTTGAACCCATTTTCCACTCCTGTTTTCTTTGTAGAATTTGGAAAGGGAAGCTATGTGTTGTGAAAGTATTATTGGATTAATCCATTCATTTGGGGTATTGGCGCTCTTCCAGATCTTGATATGTTTCTTCAACCCAGTTGACTCCTTCCCATACTGGAGTCTATCCATCTAAAGCAGACTGAGTCTCTACTTGCCAGAATTCAGACAAGATATTCACCTCCAGCTGTAAAACTTGCCACAGTTCTAAGCTCATCTGCAAGTGGCTATTGCTGTTGGTGTTACCATGGAAGCAAAATTGTATTACAACCATATGACATGCTACTCAGAAGCAAAATCTCAAATTACTTATTGTTTACCTTTTTGTTTTCTAATAAATACAATTAAGGTCTACATTTTCTCTGAGGTACAGTACCATACACATTTTTATGTATAGGTGGCTAGCTGTCATTATTCTAAATCTAAATATTAGCAATTTCCATTTTGATGTTTTCTTTGACCCATGACTTTTTTTTCCAAGTTCATTGGACAACATTGCCATTTAGCAAGATGCTGGCTTTCATTTTGTTGTCTACTTTTATATTTATTGCGTATCGGTCAAGATATATAATGCAGAGGTTATTTCTCAATTTTTTGTAATTTGTTCAAGATTATTATGACTCTAGTATGCGGTTACTTTTGTCTTTTAAAATTCTTGAGTGTTTACAAAACTATAACATCTATTTTGTGTGCAAATAATTCTATAAATATCAATTAGATCAAACTCATTTATGATATCTAAAACTTTCAGAATTTTATTTATTTCATGTCTATTAATAAAAGAACTATTTTAAAATCTCCAACATGACTGAAGTTGTCATATTTTTTACTGAATTTTGTAAGTTTAGTCATTCTGTAAGGATCATGACTGTTACATTATTTTGAGGAAGAGGGTTCCTTTTATCAAAAAAAAATCTCTCTTTGATCCTTTTAATGCTTTATGCCTTGAATTCTGAATGTTGTTAAAGGTAAACTATTTTCCTTTTGTTAGTATTTGCTAGACTAATATTTTTCCTATTTCCCTATGTTCCATCAGTCTGTGGCACTTTGTTTTAGACATGTGTCCAGTAAATAAAATATAGCTGTATTTTTACTGACATACTTTAACCAAACTCTATTTATTGTTATTTTTTTATTATGTTATGTTAATCACCATACATTACATCATTAGGTGTTGATGTAGCGTTCCATGATTCATTGTTTGCGTATAACACCCAGTGCTCCATTCAGTACGTGCCCTTGTTAATACCCATCACCAGTTTAACCCATCCCCCCACCCCCTCCCCTCTAGAACCCTCAGTTTGTTTCTCAGAGTCCACAGTCTCTCATGGTTAGTATCCCCCTCCGATTTCCACCCCCTTCATTCTTCCCCTCCTGCTATCTTCTTCTTCTTCTTCTTTTTTTTTTTAACATATAATGTATTATTTGTTTCAGAGGTACAGATCTGTGATTCAACAGTCTTGCACAATTCACAGCGCTCACCATAGCACATACCTTCCCCAGTGTCTATCACCCAGACACCCCATCCCTCCCACCCCCCACCATTCCAGCAACCCTCAGTTTGTTTCCTGAGATTAAGAATTCCTCATATCAGTGAGATCATATGATACATGTCTTTCTCTGATTGACGTATTTCGCTCTATTAATTTAAACTTATTCCTGCCATCTTATTTGGTGGTTCATATTTGATACTCTCTTTTTCTTTTGTTTCATAACATTTCTATTATTGGCCTGATTACATTTTTGTTCCATTTACTTTTCTATAAGTATAGAAGTTTTACTATTTCTAGAATAGTGGTTTGCTTTAAATTTTTAATGCAAGATTGGATTTTTTAATAGCATCAAGATTTAATCTATACTCAGTCTCCTTCCTTTACTTAGCCTGCCATCTTGAAGCCAGATGTCTCTCTCAGATATGTGAGGTAATACTTAGTTGAACTTTTTGGGGTAGGTACATTTTACTCATATGTCAGCAATCGTTTATGCCTTTAAATTTTCTCTTTTCCAAATCTGCATTTCAGTTCCCAGTGCTTTGCTGAGTTCAAACTTTGGTTCCTGACCTACTAAAAATAGCAGTGAAATAAGAGGGAAATTTCCCACCAACCTCAGAGCCAAAATCATGGCAATTAATAAAAATAAGTAAGTAGTTTGTTATGCACACAAGTTTTTGGATTAAGATAATTACTTGCTACATACTTAAAATTCAGCAGGAAAATATTTCAAGGAAAAATATATCTTGCCTGTAGGTTGTATATAAGGATGACAGTGCACTACCCTAAAATTCTAAGACATAACCCAAATCTCAGAGATTCAAGATGTATTTACTGAGTACCTATGATGGTCTAAGGATTGTTAAATGGCTGGTTGTAAAGAGGAGAACAGAATGGGCATGATCTGAAGACTTTAAGCAAATAAGCACACAAATAAATACATCTCTGCTGGATGTACCAGCAGAGATGAAATGTTTACATTTTTTACTCTTTTGTACAGACAGATGTCAAAAACCACAATAGAAACATGGAAGAAAGCCCTTCACTTCCTAAGGAATAAGTTTAGGGACTTTGGTAGCAATGAACTATTCAATTCAGGTTTCCAGGGAAAGTTAAAATATTTATGCTTTTTTTATTCTCAGGGTTGAGAAAAAAATAGTTTTTGCTTCTGAGGAGAGGATTCCTTCCTTATGAATAATGTTAAAATATTTATAATTTCACATTCTCTGTCCCCTCCCATAATAAATATGTGTTCATTTGCATTACTGAAGGTGCTTATTTTCATGAGTGGAGTCTATGCTTGTGAATACTTAGGCAAACTTGCTAGCGACAAATCCCTCAGATATGTTTAGACTGAGAAACTTCCAAATAAAAGGCTGAAAACAGAAATGAATATAGCACTATTCAGATAGTATCAAATTAGCAAATCAGTGCAATATAAAATGGTGACAGGTAGGCCATGGCTTTCGTTGATAAAAGATCTGCTTTCCGGATGGGATTATGAAAAGCTGTGAAAACAGGAATCATATATTTGTCGACATGAGCAATTAATTAAACTAGTGTCATTAGCAAATAATTAAACCAGGAAAACTATAGCCATGTTCATTAATCATTTTAAATTAATTATGACAATGATGTTAATAACAATTTGGCATTTGCATTTGTATGAACATTTTGGAAAAGAAATATGTGTATAGTGACTTTGAATCAGAATCTCCTTGGGAGAGGAGACTTGCTAAAAATGTAAATTTTGGGTCCCATCCCCCAGAAATTTAAATTCATTAGATGTGAAAAGGGCCCTTGAACATGGATTTAAGGATCTCCCCCTTCCTTGCGCACACACACACACACACACTACACACACATACACACACCCAGAAATGGTCATTCTGATACAGGTGATTGGGTAGATGATACTTAAAAAACATTTCTTAGATAAGTAAAACATTGATGAAAATAAGAATTGTTACATTATCTATTGTGAATTAGCATTTGTTTGAATATTTTCTTTATATATATTTTATTTAAAATGGTTATTTCATTGGTAGGTACTGAGGTTTAATTATCTATAGATAGTAATATGAGTAAATCTATAAACTTATAACATTATTACAAAAATAGACTAATATAAATAACTTTAGAGGAGTTCTCGATCTGTTTTCTAATAAGATGTTAAAATGGTATAATGAAGGCTCTCTCCTCCAAGAATAACCACAGACAAACTAGATAGGAAAAATACCAAGAAAGAAGAAGTGTAAAATTCCTCTGGGTAGTAGGGGAATTGCTTTGCACTTGTGTGTTTAGGAGGGGGTTGATTCTAGACTTTAGCCAAGACAGTGTTGGCAGCCTGGGATTATTGTGGGAGAAAAAAGTAAGTGCAGTGTAGCTAGAGTTCTGCTTTGCTTCTTTCCTACCATTGCCCCACCGTTGTCATAGCAGGGGTGATACAGGGTTCTGCTACAGGTACCTGCAGGAGGCAGTTCCCAATAGGGAAATAGTAGAACTTTGGGTCATTAAATTAGCTAAAATAGTAATAGTGGAGAAAAATGGATTCTCAATACATGACACCTTTGCTAAATTTTGAAGTTATGTGGGGTGGGAAGCAAACAAGCTATAATAGAAACCAGAGCTGCATTGTATGCAATCTCAGGAAACAGAACATTCAGGGAAGTGGCTTCAGTGAATAGACCAGGACTAGTGAATGGATGATCTGAAGCCAGTTTTACCAAGGGGGGATTTTACCATTGGGGGGGAATTGGTGCTAGAGGCTTAGACTCCTGGCTCATCAGTACAGAGGGCCTTTGCAGGCAAAGATGAACTTTCAGCAAGCACAGGATTGGAGAGACAAAGGCAAACTGGGGTCTTGATGTAGAAGTTGTTTCCTTTAAAACACATAATCACATAATTCTGAAGCTCTTCAGTACAGAAAACTAAAAAGTTAAGCCAAAAATCTCTCAAAGGAATGCAGAATTTTATGTCATCTTGCAGTACTGGGAGGACAAAGACTAACTAGCAAGAGGGGCCCTGACAAACACAAGTGTAGTCTCATTGAAAAGCCCCAGAAGGCTAGGAAGCCTGAGGCTTATTAAAATGGCAACCAAGCACCCAACTTCTTCTGCCTAGCATTAAAAAGGGGAAAATACTCTGGGTGTGATAACATCACCAGAAAGATTCAGTAAAAAATGTATTAGCTATGCCAAGAGATAAGACAATAGGATTAAGCCAAGGAGAATGAATACATGATAATAAAAGAATCAAATGTAGTCCAGATATTGGAGTTAGGAGACAAAGACTTTAAAATAATTATAATTAACCTATCTTGGAGAATAGAGAAAAAGTTGTAGAAAATACATGAAAATGTTGAGAGTTTCACCAGACACTTGAACTAAACGAGAAAAATATATAACTGAGATTCTAGAACTTAAAATATGATAGCTGAAACTAGAAATTTATCTAATAGCTGTAATAGCAGATTAAACTAGAAGACAGGATTAGTAAACTGAAGGACAGAACAATGGAAACCCAAACTGAAGCATAAAGAAAAGCCTATCAAATATGTAATAAGAATCTTGGAAGAAAAGAAGAGAGAATGAACCAGAAGCAATACTCAAAAAAAGTCATAGCTAAGCATCCTCAAAAACCTCTAGTAATCCCTAAAAGCACAAATGAAAAGATAACCTATCTTAGGCATATCACAGTAAAACTGCTGGACAGCAATGACAAAGGAAAATCCTAAAAGTAGCAAAAAGGAGGAAAAGGCTTACTACTTTCAAAGAAGGAATAGTAAGACTGATTATGGGCACTGGAACACAATGCAGTGACACAATTAAAGAACTGAGAAGAAAAACTGCCAAGGTAGAATTTGTTACTTAGTAAGAATATTTTTCTATATACCTTTATGAAGGTGAAAGAAAGAGACAAATAGAAACTGCAACAGTATGTTGCCTGCAAACCTTCAAAACAAATATAAAACAATTAAACTTATAGAGCTCTGTTGTGTAAAGAGCTTAGAAGTCATCAATCCTGTCTTTACAATAAGACAAAAGCTGAGTATACTGAAAACCAATGACTTTTCTTAGACCCATCAGAGAAATGGGGTCCCTGGGCAAACCACCACCCTGAAAACTAGAGAGAAGTGAATACAGAGAGTCACAATTCAGAACTGCATACGATACCTGGAGCAGAAGCTGCTAGAGCCACAATATGGTGGAAACACTCAAAGGGCAATTTTAATGAATTTCTGGAGGCTGAGGGTACACTAGCTTTAGGGTGAGAAACTCTTGGGGACCCCCACACTCTCATGGGTTTTCCCTCTAGGAACCCCGCCAGATTCTAATGGAAAAGATCTAAGAAAAAACACCACCTGCTCTGTCAGGGAGAGAGGGAGAGTATGCGTTTTGAAATATACCCAAATCATTCTCCATAAAGACTTACAGTCTGAAAGAAAATACTGTACCAGAGCCTTATCTGATCCAGGGGAATGGCAATTAGCCAACTCCAACTCCCTCTAACCTTCCTGTCTCACCTCCAGGGGGTTGGAAGCTGAGAAATATTTTGAAAGTCACAGCCCAGAGACTCAGGCCCACTTAAAGATCATTTTGAATCAAAAGATTATAGAAGGCTTCCCCTCCTCCTCACCTTACTACCACATCAACAACCTACAGTATAAGAACAGTGAATTGCATGGGGTGCCTGGGTGGCTCAGTCCGTTAAGTGGATGCCTTCAGCTCAGGTCATGATCCCAGGGTCCTGGGATTGAGCCCCCGTGTTGGACTCCTTGCTCAGCGGGAAGCCTGCTTCTCCCTCTGCCTGCAGCTCCCCCTGTTTGTGCTCTCTCTCTCTCCATCAAATAAATAAATAAAATCTTAAAAAAAAAAAAGAACAGTGAATTGCATTAAAATTGCTGCAAGACCCAGAATCTGTTCAAAAAAGAGTTCTTAGAGAAATCCAAAGACAACAGGGAAGAAAACAAAAAGACACTATAGAAAGCTGAAGCCTCTGCATATACAGCTACAACAAATATTAAACACAGCCCAACTTTGAGCTAGATTAAGACAAATCCTCACACTAAAGGCTTATTTACCTCAGATCCCATTACACAATATACCGTGGTCCACTTTCAACAAAAAGTTACAAAATATGCTGAAGGGCAAGAGAAAACAATCTGAAGATATAAAGCAAGCATCAGAAACATACTCAGATATGACACAAATTTTGAAGATATTAGGGAATTTAAAATATCTATGATTAATATGTTAAAGGCTTTAATGGGAAAGGAAATAACATTCATAATAGATAATAATAATAATAAAGAACATCCAAGAATTATGAGATTGTGGAGCATTTACAGAAGTTATAAAATACACATAATTGGAATACCAGAAGGAGAAAAAAAAACAAAACAGAAGAAATATCTGAAGTACTAATAGTTGTGAATTTTCCAAAATTAATGTCAGATACCAAACTAAAGATCCAGGAATCTCAGAGAACACCAAGCAGGATAACTACCAAAATATATAAAACCTGGGTATGTCATCTACAAACTTCCAAAAATTAAAGACAAAATATTGAAAAGTGCTGGGAGAGAAGGAGGCATACCCTACCTATAGGAAAAAAAGATAAGAATTACATCAGATTTTGCATCAGAAACAATGGAAGGATGAAGAGTGTAGAGTGGTATATTAAAATGTTGGGGAAAAAAAGAAATACAAACCTGAAATTCTATATCCAGCAAAAGTATCCTTTAAAAAATAAAGAGAAAGAATGACTTTCTCATATAAACAAAAATGAGTGAATTCATTGCCAGCAGAGCTTCCCTGTAAGAAAGTTCAAGAGAAGAGAAATGATGTAGGTCAGAAACCCAGAGAAACTCAAATCTGTATAAAGAATGAAAAATTGTCATGGAAGGAATAAGTCAGAGTAAAATAAAACCTTTTATTTCTCCTATTCTTACCGATTAGATAAGTATTCAAAGTAATGATAGAAGCAATGTATTGGGTGATTATGGTTAATGGATAAGTGAGATAAACAGAAATGTTGTAAGGGGTGGGAAAGAGGAATTGAGACTACCCCATTATAGTACAGTAGAATATATACAGTATTATGGTATTCAAGTGTTCTAGGATCTATTGT
The DNA here is from genome assembly GCF_029215605.1 of Mirounga angustirostris. Taxonomy (NCBI): domain Eukaryota; kingdom Metazoa; phylum Chordata; class Mammalia; order Carnivora; family Phocidae; genus Mirounga; species Mirounga angustirostris. The sequence goes on along the minus strand of NW_026991722.1, from coordinate 38,544,389 downwards.
ACGGTACCTGCACTACCCATGAAATGAGAGTGTTATTTGAAAGTGGACTTAGATAAGTTAAAAATGTATATTACAAACTCTAATGCAGCAACAAATTTTTTGAAGTATAATTGATATGCTAAGAGAAGGTAGAAAATAGAAACATAAAATACTCAGTTAAAACCATAGAAGGAAGAAAATGAGAGGAAGATTTAAAAAAGGAAGAAAGAAAAATTATAATGAATAGGAAATACTTACAAACATGGTATATATTAATCTAACTATATCAATGATAGTTTAAATGTAAGTGGCCTAAATACTTTAAAGACAAAAGACTGTCAGAATAGGGGAAGGAAAAGAAACAAGACCCAACTACCTGTTATCCACAGAAAAACTTCTTTATTATAAAATCACAGACAGGTTAAAAGTAAAGGAATGGAGAAAAATAAAGATACTCCATGCTAACACTAATCAAAAGAAAGTGGGAGTAGCTGTATTAATTTCACCCAAAGTCAACTTCAGAACAAGGAAAATCATCAGGGACAATGAGAGACATTAAATAGTGATAAAAGGGTCAGTTCTCCAAGAAGACATGACAATCTTTACTCTGTATGCACCTAACAGCAGAATGTCAAAATACACAATACAAAACTGATAGAAATACAAGGAGAAATAGACAAATCCACTATTACAGCTGGAGACTTCAATACCTTTTTATCAGTAATGCCAACAGTGAAAGAAATCAGTAAGTATATAGTTGAATTGAAAAGCACCATTAGTCAGGTTGGTCTATAAATTGACATTTTTAGAATGCAGCGTACAATAACAGGAGAATACACATTCTTCTCAAGTACATATGAAATAGTCAACAAGATAGACCACATTCTAGGCCACAAAACATGGCTTCACAAATTTAATATAATAGTAATCATTCAAATTATATACAATGAAATTAAACTAGAAATCAGTAACGGGAAAATAACTGCAAAACAAAAATATATATATAATGGAGATTAAATAATACTATCCTAAATAACATGGGGATCAAAGAAGTCTCAAGAGAAATTTTTAGATATTTTGAATTAAATGAAAATGAAGATACAACTTAAAATTTGTGGGATGCAGTGAAAGAGAAGCTTATAGGCAAACATACCATTGAATGCATATGTTGGAGAAGAAAAATACCTGAAATAGAAAATCTGAGCTTCTACCTTAGGAAATTACAGAAAGGAAAGCAATTTAAGCCAAGGCAAGTAATTTAAGCCAAAAGCGGGCAGAAGAAAAGAGAAATTAAAGCAGAAATCAGTAAATTGAAAGCAAGGAAATCAATAGAATCAATGAAATCAAAAGCTGGTTCTTCAAAAATGTCAATTAAATGTATAAACCTCTAGCCAGATAAACCAAGAAAAATATTTTCAGTGGAAGGAAAATGATTCTAAACAGCCCCTTGGAAATGGAGTAAGATGAAAGAGCAATGAAATGGTAAGTAAGTGAGTGGGTACTTATAAAAGTATACTGGCTGTACAGAATAATAATAGTAATATGCAAAATTAACATGCATAACAATATTAGGGCAAATGATGAGAGGTAGGTAAATAGAATTCAAGAGTTTTAGGATCCAGCATTATCAGGGAAATGATAAAATTAGTAATTTTATTAGATGCAATGTCACATTTCTATTCTCTAAGAAAGAGAGCTCTAAAAGAATAATAAAAGAATGTATAACCAGTTAAGGATGGAAAAATAATATAAAATATTTTATTAATTCAAAGAAAGACAAGAAAGAATAGAAAAGTGAACATAAAGAGGTCAGTCACATGTAAAGCAAGTTGCAAGATGGTAGGTATTGCTCCAAGTATACCAATAATTATATTTAGATGAAACGAGTATTTCAATGAAGGAGTAAGAATATTAGCTTCCACTTTTAAAAATAACATGGTAATTAGAAGAGATACATCATAGATCCTGTGACACAGAACATTTGAACGTAAAGGAGTGAGAATAACCAGAGTTACTTGGGGACATTTGATAATGATGAGACAATCCAACAGATAGACATAAAAATACTAAGTCTATATGTGCACAATTATGTATTTGAAAACATCAAAATTAAATGGTGATGCCAGCATATTTCAATGCACCTTCTTTAATAGCTAATAAAACAACACAAGGAGTCATTCCTCTTAATTTGACTTCTATCCAAAAGACAAAACTTGAAACTCTAATAAGAAAAATTTTCATAAATAAAGAGTGATTATTTGTGGTCTTCTGGTGTCTGGACCTCTGTAATCACAGACCATATCTATTCTCCCTTGGAACTTACAAGGTTTTATAACCCAAGATCTGACCTTTCCTACTCATTATTGGGCAGGATAACTGATACCTCCCAGAGGAAATGTCCTCATAAAATGAAACAAGATACTTGAAGAGAACAACTGCAAGGCAAAAGAATGCACTGTATGAAAGTCTTTCAGAAAGAGAAGCATTAGAATGAACAAAGCAAAAATTTTAAATAAAATATAGTATATTAAAAGATAAACAAGATATTTTAAATGTGAACTATAATAAAAACACATTAAAAGAACAAACCAGAAAAACTATCTGAAAATAAGATAGTTGATATAAAGGGCACAATGGCTGTACAGATTTGAAATGATATAAGTGAGGGAGGAATTAGTAATTGGAAGATCTACTTGAGTACCCAGAAGAAAGTAAAAGATAAAGAAAGAGAAAATATTTATAAATGTTAAGAGATATGGAAAGTAGAATAAAAGTAGGATTTTAAAATATATGGATAATGAGACCCTAAGAAGGAGAGCATAATAGAAACTAAAAAGAGGAATTTTTGAAAAAAATAATGGAGAAACATTTCCTGGAATTGAAAAATAAATGAAACAATTCATACTGCAAGCATTCAGATTATTGAAAGGAAGAAAATTGAAAGAAAGAAAATTATTGAAAAGAACCCTAGGAATTAAAGAATATATCAAAGACAAGAAACCTCTAAAAGTTTTAGAAAGAGGGAGCAGACCAAGGAAAATGATCAGAACAATACATTTTTCAATGTCACTGGAAGCAATATGAAGATGGAACAGTATTTTGAAGGTATCAAAAGAACTGGGTGATGGGCATTAAGGAGGGCACATGATGTGATGAACACTGGGTGTTATACACAACTAATGAATCATTGAACATTATATCAGAAACTAATGATGTACTTACTATATGTTGGCTAATTGAACTTAAATTAGAAAAAAGAAATTTGAACATAGATGCCAAACCAAATCTTCAAATGTTAGAGTGTGATAAAAAATATTCACATGAATTCAAAACTTTGACTTTTCCCAAAAAAGACTTGCATTTAAAATAGTTTTGGTTTATAGCAGTATTGTCAACAATAGCCAAATTATGGAACGAGCCCAAATGTCTATCAACCGATAAATGGATAAAGATGTGGTGTATATATACAATGGAGTATTACTCAGCCATCAAAAAGAATGAAATCTTACCATTTGCAACAGTGTGGATGGAGCTAAAGTGTATTATGCTAAGCAAAATAAGTCAGTCAGAGAAAGACAAATACCATATGATTTCACTCATATGTGGAATTTAAGAAATGAAACATATAAACTTAGCGGGGGAAAGAGAGAAGCAAACCATAAAACAATTTTAACTATACAGAACTGGGTGATCGGCATTAAGGAAGGCACATGATGAGGATTGCTGGAGGGGTGGTGGGCGGGGAAATGAGCTAAATGGGTGATGGGTATTAAGGAGGGTACTTGTAGTGATGAGTGCTGAGTGTTATATGTAAGTGATAAAGCACTAAATTCTACTCCTGAAACTAGTATTACACTATATGTTAAGTAACTGGAATTTAAATAAAAACTTGAAAAAAATGGGAATGGAATAAAAAATGAATTGGATAATATTTTTAGTAGCTTTTAAAATCATATTTTTATCCTTCAGATAAATCTATGAGCTGCTACACAAAATATTAAGAAGAAAAAAGACATGAAGAAGAGATTAAATATGTCAGTAAAGTTTGTTTTCTTTAAAAACACAGTGAGCATCAGAGAAAAGAAAATACATACATATTAACCCAGAATTAAAATCTAGATAAGATCAAACTAAAAAGGAAGGAGAGGAGGAATAACAGAGGGATAAGAAAGTATGGTTAATAGATCATCTTGTTAGAGATAAGAGATAATAGTTGAAGACAATAAATAAAATGATTTTTAAAATAGACCTAGAAAACATGGAATAACTAAGTAAACCAAAATACTAGATAAGATATCTTAAGAATTAAACTAAATGTAAATTTTCTAAACTCACTGTTAAAGAAATTTTCATATTGGATTAAAAAGAAAACAAAATCAAGTATATGGTGTTTATAAGAGGAAGATCTAAAGAATAAAGACATGCAAAGACAGAAGCTTTTTAAAAAGGGAAAGCATTCCATTGAATAGCAATCAAAAGAAATCTGGTTTAGGTAAACCTACTATTAGAAAATTGTACTTAAAAAGCATTTGTATATTCATTGAGCTTCTGTCCCTGAAGATTGCACTAATCTATGTGTGTACCATATGATCTATATAAAAGTGTGGGTTTCTCCATAGCATCACCAGCAGATGATGTTACCAATTTTTAAATTTTTTCCAGTCTTACTAGAGGAGGAAGTGGTATATCCATGTATTTTTGGTTTGCGTTTCTCTTATTATGAATAAAGTACAATATCTTTTCATATGTTAAAAACATTGTACTTAAAACCAGTACTAATTATGCATACAAGGTGTAACCTATTTTGGTAGGTACTACTGTCTCCCCAGCGTTTTGCCTGGAGACATTTCTGATCTGTGACACAGGGAAGGGAACCAAAACAGTGGGAGGCAGTGTTACCAGTGGAGTGGAGAAGAGATAGATCAGAGTTCTGGGAGGCAAAGGCACCTGGAAATCGCCAAGCTATTGTAACAAAGAGGAGAGAACCATGCAGAAAAAGGGCTCCAGGTGTCAAGTCTGTCCACAGAAGGACCAAGAAGGTGTAAGCTGGATAATCCACAGAGCTCACCCAGAGCTAGACTCGTATGTGTTTAGTCAGACAGAAAACAGAATCTGTGAACACCTAAGGCATTCAGAAGAGACCCCTGAAGGGGTATGTCTTAGTAGAGGGCTAAATTTCAGAGAAAGGCTCTATAAATGCACCATAAAACTCTTTAAAACAAGCTTCCAATGGAAAAAAAAAATAGAAAATCTTAATAGCCCTATGTCTCTTTAAAAAAATTGAATTTAAAGTAAAAATGTGCCAGATGGCTTTAATAGCAAATTCTGTGGAACATTTCATAAGGAATAATACCATTCCTATACAAACCCTTCAGACAATAGAGGAAAGAAGAACATGTGCCTACTCACTTCATGGAAAAGCATTGCCCTGATATCAAAACCAGAAAACTATATTACGAAAGAAAGAGAGAAAGAAAGAAAGAAAGAAAGAAAGAAAGAAAGAAAGAAAGAAAGAAAGAAAGAAAGAAAGAAGAAAGAAAGAGAGGAAGGGAAGAAGGGAAGAAGGGAGGAAGTTAGTTACAGGCCAGTTGCTTTCATTGATATTAAAAGGACACTTTCCCCAAACAATATTTTATCTTATCCTCCTGTTAAATATTCAGATTTGATGTTCTCAGGGCAATGCATCAAAGTAAGATTCTGGATGGATGAAGAGCAGGTGAGAAAGAAGAATCAATATGATTTTAGGAAATGGTCTATGTGGAAGTTCATGATTAGGAAACTGATATATTTAAAATTCATGTTACCTCTGATGTACTAATTTTGTAATCAAACTGAATTGCTAGTAATACTGTACAGTCTGCCCTGTTGCTTCAACATGGCTTAAAGATTCTTAAGAAAGGGGATTCAGGCTCCTAGGACTCTGTTCTGCTCTGCCTTTTACTTGGTTTACAACTCTTATTTACATTTCATTTCAACTAGATTTTTACTCCCCAACATAGTAAACACAGAGATCATTTTATTTAAAAATCTCCATTATAATATTATCTTGAAATATTTATTAGAGTTGTTCTTGTTAGTTCATTTAGGCATGAGAATCCTGTGCCCAACGACTAGATGATTATCTGATTGTGTTAGAATATTGTAGCATCTGCTTCCAATAAAAGTTTCATGCAAAGTACTTATCACAATTCCTTAAAGAGAGAGAGGTGGGACTTCAAGTCGAAAAGAATAGTTGTTTAGTATTTTTATAGTTGCCTGCTAATAAATATTTAATTGTGGCAGAATTTGTCTGAGAATTGCTTTTATTATAACATACAACCTGCTAGAAAATTTGTTGGGGTGGTCTCTAAAGCTTTCACCTATCTGGGATTATCGAGGAATGTCACAATTCTGGATGGACAAACTGTCTTGGGTCAGATCAGGTGACAACAATACTTCTTTTAAATCAGGAGTAAAAAATCTGATTTCTTAGTGTTCCCTTTCTTTCTTCACCCTTATATTCCTTCTCCTCCCTTCTCATAGGACAGAGTTCCAGCATATGCATATAGATATTGCAACGTATTTAATCCCCATTAAATAGGTTCTTAAGGACTTTTCCAGCTCTAACCAATCTCCTAAAAAATACAGTATTCTGGTATTTCATAGCTGGCACACCTCTTCCTGTATGCTACAGTGGCCTAAAAAAATGTGCTGATATTTTCAAATAATGTAATTTAAATTTTAAAATATTTAAGGCCTAGTAAGATCAATTTTTTAAATGTTGATTAATCGCATTGACTTTTCAGTACCTGCTGCATAGTGATTCTGCTTCTTCAGATAGATATCCAGAACATTTTTCTATGTAAAAACACACACCACGTCTATTTCATCTTTGAAACTGCAACCTTAACTGCCAGCAAAAGTTCCTTGGGGGTTTTAAAAACATCAGTCAGTTTCACAGCTAGAGAGAAAGTACCTTTTCTTTGAGAACAATCTTAGCTAAAAGAAGAATCGGCTTTGTCATTTTCAAAGACGTACAATGGGTTAACTTTAAGAAATTGCAAGAAGCAACTTTTTACTCACAACTGACTTTATTTGAGAGAAAAAAAGTAGAGTAGGCAAATTGACTAAACACTTTATATCTTAGTTATGTCTCAGGACTACAGACAGTGAGCTGTGGTGATGACCAGTGGGCAGGCTGGGCCTGGAGACACTATCGCTTCAATCCTACAGAAAGGCCTTGATGTAACAGTGCTAAAGACAAAAGCACTTCTTTGTATTTATAGGTCTGATTCTGCTTTTGTCTGTGTATTCATTTGTTTGGTTTATAGATTCCACAGTTATAGAATGAATAAGTCATGAGAATAAAAGGTACAGTATAGGGAATATAGTCAATGTATTGTAATAGCGTCATTATGAGACAGATGGTAGCTACACTTGTGGTGAGCGAAGAGTAACAGTTGTTGAATCACTATGTTGAACACCTGAAACTAATGTAACATTATAAACATTGTAACATTTTTATACTCAGGGAAAAAAAAGAAAGAAAAAGAAAAGCAAAAAAAAAAAAAAGGCAAGAGCACTTCCGATTTCTACTTCTCCCTGAGACAAGATTTGAATCTTGACAGAAAAGGAAATCTAAAATCTCAAGTGAAAGCATTGCCCTTCACTTAGTTTACAGCTTGTATTTTATTTACCTTTCACATGAACTACTTTGTTCTTACAAATATAATAAGCACACAAAGATGATTTCACAGAAATCTCTACTATAATTTTATTTTCCCATATTTGTTATAGTATTATTAGTTCATTTAGGCAGAATGTAGTAGTGAACTCATTGTATCTTCTTGGCATTTTAAAGGAAAATATAGGGTTTTTTTTTTAAGGATAATTATTTGACATATTCAATAAAGCTTGGTTCAGAGTAACGATGTTTTTACCAGTATTTTAAATAAGATAACTTCCTTCTCTATGTCATTGTCACAATATTTTGATCAATATGCAGAAGAATCAATGGGATACTTTTAGTCAATTAAGGTAAATGTAAAAAGGTACTATTGAATAAAGCTTGTTCATTTTGTATTGGTTCATACATATGAAAGACAACTATCATGTTATATAACAATTGAGCTATTGCTCTTTTGAAAGCTTATAAATCTGTGTCAAAAATATATTCATCTATGTGGCTAAAATGTGAACTAATAATTTGGTAATTGACATTTAATTTCACCCAAAGAATTGTCTTAAATAAACTGCAGAGATTTCCCTCAGAAAAATCTATCAAGCTTGGAAGCAAAGAAGAATACTTTATTTCTTTTGTAATTTAACTAGCTTTTATGTCTGAAAATGGAAAAAATAGCATCAATTGTGAAGATGGATTAATGTTAATAAAATCATTTGAAACCCTCATTTTTATATTTATTATGTAAATAGAAATTTAGGACTAATAAGAACTCGAGTGTACACTGAAAGAACAACTTGAGACTTTCAGTTCTTTATTACAGATATTTGCTCATATTATTTGTCTTCTCTTATTCTGACTGGCTGCAGTCTTTGAAATTATACATTTTATCTGGAATTTATTTGTCAGAATTCTCTTTACAATTCAAATGTGCTATTATTGCTATCATTTATTTAAATAGTTTACTTTTTCCATTAACAAAGAAAATATGGAAGGAGTTGGAAATAAAATAGCCTGAAGATGAGTGGGGAGCCATTGGGGAACAGCAGGAGGAACAGTGAGCATTGTGAAGAAGGAAAAACACACTAGTTGAGGATTTATATGGAGTGATTCTGAGCACTTTATTTTTAACCCTCACAGATATGTTGTCAGGTAATTATCATTTTCCACTTTAAAGGACCTGGGTATCAAGACGATGAAGTAACTTGCCCCAGATCAGTTAATAAAAGCAGAGCTATGGCATGCAAAGGCAGGTCTGGCTGTCTCCAAGGCCTGCAAGGTGCCTAAATAATAGTGTTTTGATCCTCCTGTGGAGTTCTGTAGAGGTGAGCATGAACCTATGTCCAATAAAAACTGTGAAGCAGACAAAACTTTGGTTTACTGTTTCAAGGCTCTTTAATGCTTCCATTTCCTAGAACATGCCCCAGATATAAACAAAGGTACTCTCCCATTCACCCAAGAGCCATCAGTAATGCCTTCCCAGTCCCTCTTGTTTCTTCCTGCTCTGCCTTTCACTATTCATTTATCTAAGTGTTCATTCATTCATGCATGCATTCATTCATTAAATATTGTTTATTATGTGCCAGGCACTGCTTTGGCCCCAAGGCTATAAACATGAACGAATGGACCCCATTCTTGCCTTTGTGGAATTACCATCTAATAATATCTGAGAACAATCTTATGGAGGTATTCTAATTACACAAATAATAAACATTTAAATTGCAATCACTTCATCCTATGTATCTCCATTATCAACCCCAGTCAATGTTATCCCTCAGGAACCATCTGAAAGCTCAAATAAAATGTAAATCTGTGCATTTTATCTTGTCACATTCTCATAAGAGTACAACTACCAAATGAAAGGTGCCAAGGGGAAGGGGACACATACAAAGAGGAGCCTCTAGAGTAGGACAAGAAAGGCAGTACTAATCAAAAAACCAAAAAGAGAAAGAAAAGGCATAGATGATTGGTCAGGGCTGAAAGGAAAAGGCAGAAATAGAGATAGCCTAGAGAAAATGATTAAGGAGAGTTCTGATAGGCAAGTTGAGCTGTGTACCATCCTTCTCTCTCTCTGCAAGACTCTAAGCACCCTGAGAGAGGGACTGAGCCTTTCTTACTATTTACTTACGCATCATCGCCATGTCACCTAGCATTCTGTCTTGTACATAGTATGCATATTACAATATTTGTTGAATGAAAGGAGGAGGGGAGAAACCCAATGTATTAGCCTAACCTGACTTATTAATATTAAATGCTAGTGATAATTGATAGGCAAGTTGTTAAATGCATACAACTCCATGCCTTCTGACTCCCAGAGCAATGATGACTTGAGGGATCTGCTTTTGGCTTTCAACTCTTTGGCCTATTTTCTGTGATAATCACAAAATCCATGAATTAGCCAGTGCTAAAGATTTTTTAGCTGTTGATTTAGCAGAGGAACATGAATGTCTATAATGTGCAAATTTCCTAAAGACTGTAACCGACAGAGTGGTCTCTCGGCTCTTTACCCTGATCCCTCAAGCCTTCTGAATGACCAGCTGGATACTGTACATTTAAATCAGGCATACCCACTCAAAGGCACACTAGCCTCGTTGAAAGTGATGTGTTATATATGCTCTTCTTTCCAACATTCTCTACTTCTCAGCACCAATCTGATTTCTGACCTTTTGATTTGGTCTCTTGGATTTAGCCCCATGCTCAGGAGAAAATTCAGCTCTCATCCTTACACCTCAATACTCTCTAGGTCAGAGCTTGAGCTCACCCTTCAGCTCAACCTGCTCTTTCTTGCTTGCTTTAGATAACTGTAATGTAACCTAACCCCTGTTCCTGGAACTGCATCTCAGCCAGTGTGACCTGATATCTTGCTCAGGCCTATTCCTCAGGAAGAAGAATTAAACTCTCACATGCCTAGGCCTCTTTGAATTTCCTGCCTATGTGGACGAACGACTTGAATCTTGAATTTAGCTTGATACCACTGTTGGATTCTCTCACCATTGACTAAGCTCATCCCTGCCTGTATACTCATATGCTCACTTTTTATCTTGCCTCCTTTATCTCTTCAGGTTTGGCTTAACTGTTAGGTCAGCTTGGGAACAGGCATCCAGCTTTTCTTAGCCAGAATTTTTTATGACTGTGGAGTCCTTCTGTTTCTTAAACTCTAGGTCTTAACTTCTTACAAAAACATCTGGAAAGGGCGCCTGGGTGGCTCAGATGGTTAAGCAACTGCCTTTGGCTCAGGTCATGATCCCAGGGTCCTGGGATCGAGTTCCACATCGGGCTCCCGGCTCAGCGGGGAGCCTGCTTCTCCCTCTGACCCTCTCCCCTCTCATGCTGTTTCCCTCTCGCTCGCTCTCTAAAAAATAAATAAAATCTTTTAAAAAAAAATCTGGAAAACCAATTGGCTCTCAAATTGGGTAGACTATAGTTGGCCAAAAGGATTTCCTATACCCAAGAATTTCAGACTTCCCTCATTTTTCCAGAATTATTCAAGAAAACTCCAAATCATCCAGAGTAACACCATCTTTAGACTATCTCTTAGATCTTGACTATTCAACCCGATCCTCCCAAGAAAAATCTAGCAAAAGATGTGTAGTAGGTTCTACCATATTAAAAGAATATGAATATGAGGCTTTAGCCCTAGGAAAGTACCTGACAACTAGAGAGAATAATAGAAGCCTTATGCTGTCTCTTCTCTCAGATGGTATCCTATAATTCTCAGATTTAAAAAAGGATATAGAGTAAATAGTGGGGGGGGAACCTCTTTCATGCCTCTCAGTATTAGTGAGTTGAATGTTAGTGTGACTGTCTCTACGCATCTTTGTTACCATTTTTCTCTCTCCAGAGGTACAGGAAATAGGAAAGAATCGACTCAGCTCGACTGTTACTTATTTCGTTGAGGCTAGTAAAGATTTATCAAAGTGTGAAAAGGGTTTCTAGTTCCAACTGGCACTCAATTTAAGATATCTGAATACTTACCTAAAAGACTTTATCAATTAAGACATATTTGCTTAAAAAAAAAAGAAATTCATCTAAGTTTACCCATGAGAATCTTCTGTTTCAAATTCCAGAATATCATTGTGCCAACTGTGCAAATTACCATTTCTTCAATATATTTACAAATATATATGTTTTTTTATTGCCTAAGGGAACGTTATGTCTCTTTTTCCTTTGAATAAATGCATATTTAGTTGTGTTTATAGAAGAATAGAAGAACATTTGGGCAGAAAAAAGGAAGGCACTCAAGGGCAAGTGTGACTTTCTGACCTGAGATTTACGGTCTCTCCTTGATGTGGAGACAGTTGTGCACGTAAATCTTTGCACTAAGAAGTGAATCTATTCCCTATGCTCTGTGTTAGGTTGGGGAAAAGAGAGCTCAGCAAGAACAGATGTGACCATTTGCTCAGTTACCCAATGAAAACAAGTAATTGCCATGGCAACTAGAGAATATCACGTGAGACACAAATTGACCTCTAAGACTCAGAGTGCCTTATGGTATAGAGATAGCATATGCATACTTGATTGTGATGTAGATTTTCTTCCTATGTGAGAGTGCTACAATGTTAAGACAATTTTTTTTTCTTTCTCCTTCTAATACTCTCTAGTTTTATTTGATCCCAAACTGAACAAACTGAAAAGGATATATAGTCCTTGATGTCAGAACTATAAAATATACTCTTAAGAGATGTAAATAAATGGTGAACCAGCATAAAAAGATGAAAGGACTCTTACTTACAAACAGCTCAGGAAATAAAAAGCTCAGGTTATGTTTGAGAGCATTTCAGCTAGCCTTCAAACTTCCTGCACACCAACCCAAAGCTGTATTCTTAGTCATATTTGTTTAATCCCTGTACCAACCACAGGTTCTTTCAACTGCAAAGTAACAACAAAATTGAATTGATAAGTTGATTCCTGTAATAAATGGATATGTGTGTATAATGTGGATATTATAAAGATAAAAATAAGTAGTTAAAACAAGACAATTACATTGTAATTACTCCGTGGTTAACATTCTCCATATTATGAACAATATCCAAAACTTAACTTTTGCATGTGGAAACCTGAATTAATTCAGCTTTTACTAGAGAATTACTCTAAATATGAAAACAATTTTCTAGGGGCTGAATTTGGTAAAACTTCAAGTTAGATTCATTCCTGTTCCTTGCTGCCTGCTAAGGGGAGTCACCAGGAAGAGCAGTGTGTGTGGTGAATGCACACTCACACTTCTCTTTAACTCACTGCTTTAAAGGGCCTAATATTAATCATGCTCTTATCTTTGCTCATTACAGAGTAAGCTGGCATATCTAAAATCAGAGTACTAACTTTCCAATGTTACGCATTTCTGAAATGAAAGGAAACATACTAGTTAGAAATACCATAAACTTTTAATTCTGAAAAGCAAAATACATCTGTTGGCTCTTGGGGCTCCTTTGGTTGTGAATCAAATGAACTGAAGTGAATTGGGAATAAATAGACATTGATGCTGCCTATACACCTCCTATGGATATTAGCTTTTTGGCCATAGGGCATTCTCTATACTTTATACATATATACATCTATACTAGTTCTATCATGCACAAAGGGAGAAAGATTATCTCTAAGGGTCCTTTCAGTGCTAAAATGTAGCAAGTTTGTGACACTAATCTTTAAAGTTCCATATCTCTTTTTCTTTAGATTTTATTTGTTTATTTGAGAGAGAGAGAGAGTGTGAGCATGGGGGTGGGGGGGACGGAGGAAGAGCAAGAAGCAGACTCCCCGCTGAGCAGGGAGCCTGACTCTGGGCTCAATCCTAGGACCTGAGATCCTGACCTGAGCCAAAGGCAGACGCTTAACCCCAGAGCCACCCAGGCACCCCTAAAGTTCTAGATCTTTTAAGAATTCAAAGCTCACTGATGTTATTAATCATAGAAGCATAATAATTATAATATATTCCCAATAAGGTCATTCTTTCAAATACATTTTTCCTAAAAGTTAAAATACTATTTTTCAACCTAAATATTAAGTTGGAATTATAAGTCAAGAAGAACTGGAACAAGAATTGTTGATAATTATACTTTCGTGATCAATCAGAAGAGACATTATAATCTACATTTTTTTCTTTTTTTTTTCTTCTGGTTACTTCAAGTTTTTTTTAAAATTTAATTTAATTTTATTATGTTATGTTAATCACCATACATTATAATTAAAAGCAAGTCATGTATATCACAGCCCATAAAAAAGAAAGAAATCTTGCCATTTGCAACAACAAGAATGGATCTAGAGAGTATAATGCTAAGTGAAATAAGTCAGTCAGAGAAAAACAAATGCTATATGATTTCACTCATATGTGCAATTTAAGAAACAAAACAAAGAAAAAAGAGACAAAACAAAACAAAACAAAAAACAGACTCTTAGCTGTAGAGAACAATCTGACATTTACCAAAGGGGAGGTGGGTGGGGGATGGGTGAAATAGGTGAAGGATTAAGAGTACACTTATCATGATGAGCACTGAGTCATGTATAGAACTGTTGAATCACTATATTGTACACCTGAAACTAATATAACACTGTATGTTAACTATACTGGAATTAATGTTTTTTTTAAAGTCACGTATAGAGGCACCTGGGTGGCTCAGATGGTTAAGCGTCTGCCTTCAGCTCAGGTCATGATCCCGGGGTCCTGGGATCGAGCCCCGCATTGGTGTCCCTACTCAGTGGGGAGCCTGCTTCTCCCTCTCCTTCTCCTGCTTCCCCTGCTTGTGCTCTCTCACTGTGTCTAATAAATAAATAAAATCTTTAAAAAGTCATGTATATAAAACACCATAATCATATTTAAAAGATAAGCAACATACTAAAAGATATTTGCAACATAGTAAACAAAGATATTATATCTAGTATATATAAAGGTCCTTAGATAAATTTTAAAAATATTAAAAATGCAGTGAAACATAAAGTATTTGAATAGGAAATTCAGAAAAGAGAAAGTCTGAATATAAGAAAAAGTGCAACTAACATCATAATGAAATCTCTCACTCAGTTTTTACATGTATTAAATGGTTGACACCATTATGTGTTGGCCAATAAGTAAGGAAACTGGAACTATTCACAACTGGTAGGAGTGTGCATTGGTACTTCGTTCAGTACACCTTGTTCAACTTTGTATTTTGTCTCTATATTACTATGTGGGAAGTATTTTTGCATTACGATAGGTATCTTGGAAATTGTTGGGCCATAGGGTAATACATATACAGAGTTGTTCACTGCAAAGTTGTTTATAACAGCAAAAACCTGGCTGTCAATAAGGAAATAGGTTTAAAAAATGTAGATTAGCAAAATGGGATCATTATAGCAGTAAATTAAATAAAGTAGTTCTTTTTTTAAAGAGCCATTTATTTATTTTTCTTGCAAATACCTTTATGGAAGGAGGAATGTATATAGATATATTCCTAATTCTAAATGAATCTGTACATCATTGATAATGGTAGAGTTTGATTAGAACTGCAGAAGTGAGGGATTTACCAATAGCCAAGGGGCTCATCTTTACCAGGTTAGGAAATAAAATCGACCTCTTCTAACAAATGCAAATTAGGTGAACAAACAGTTTTTTGGAGTGATATTTGTTTATTGTTTGTTTGTTCGTATTTTTTCTGCATTAAACCTGCAGTTCTTTTTTATTTTTCCAAATTTTTATTTAAATTCTAGTTAGTTAACAGACAGTGCAATCTTGGCTTCAGGAGTAGAATTCAGTGATTCATCAGTTCCATACAACACTCAGTGCTCCTCATAACAAGTGCCCTCCTTAATACCCATCACCCATCTATCCCACCCCCCACCGACCTCCCTCCATCAACCCTCAGTTTGTTCTCTATCTTTAAGAGTCTCTGATGGTTTGTTTCCCTCTCTCTCTCTCTTTTTCCCCTTCCCATATGTTTATATGTTTTTTCTTAAATTCCACATATGATTGAAATCATATGGTATTTGTCTTTCTCTAGCTGACTTATTTCACTTAGCATAATACATTCTAGCTCCATTTACGTCATTGCAAATGGCAAGATTTAGTTCTTTTTGTTGGCTGGGTAATATATATATACTATATATATATAGTGTGTGTATATATATATATATATATATACTAGTAGTATATATATACTACTTCTTTATCCATTCATCAGTCAATGGACATTTGGGCTCTTTCCATAATTTGGCTATCATTGATAATGCTGCTATAAACATCAGGATGCATGTACCCTTTGAATTTGTATTTTTGTATCCTTTGGGCAAATACCTAGTAGTGCAATTTCTGGGTAGTTAGGGTAGTTTTATTTTTAACTTTTTGAGGAACTTCCATACTGTTCTCCAGAGTAGCTGCACCAGTTTGCATTCCCAACAATAGTTTGGGGCTGTTCTCCTTTCTTCACATCCTCACCAAAACCTGTTGTTAATTTTACCCATTCTGACAGGTGTGAGGTGGTAACCCACAGTAGTTTTGATTTGTATTTTCCTGATGATGAGTGATATTGAGCATCTTTTCATGTGTCTGTAAGCCATCTGGATGTCTTCTTTGGAAAAGTGTCTATTCATGTCTTCTGCCCATTTCTTAATTGGATTATTTGTTTTTTGGGTGTTGGGTTAGATAAGTTCTTTATATATTTTGGATACTAACCCTTTATCAGACATGTCATTTGCAAATATCTTCTCCAATCCTGTAGTCTGCATTTTAATTTTGTTGATTGTTTCCTTCAATTGTTTCCTTCAAAGCTATGCAGAAACTTTTTATCTTGATGAAGTCCCATTTTTGCTTTTGTTTGCCTTGCCTCCAGTGATGAGTCTAGTAAGAAATTGCTATGGCCAAGATCAAAGAGGTTGCTGCCTGTGTTCTCTAGGATTTTGATGGTTTCCTGTCTGACATTTAGGTCTTTCATCCATTTTGAATTTATTTTTGTATATGGTGTAATAAAGCAGTCCAGTTTCATTCTTCTGCACGTTGCTGTCCAGTTTCCCAACACCATTTGATGAAGAGACTGTCTTTTCCATTCGCTATTCTTTCCTGCTTTGTTGAATATTAGTTGATCATGTACTTGTGGGTCCATTTCTGCGTTTTCTACTCTGTTCCATTGATCTATGTGTCTGTTTTTGTACCAGTACTTTACTGTCATTAATGACGACAGCTTTTTAATATAGCTTGAAGTTCAGAATCATGATGCCTCCAGTTTTTGTTTTTGTTTTTTTTCAGGATTGCTCTGGCTATTCTGGGTCTTCTGTGGTTCCATAAAAATTTTAGGATTGTTTGTTCTAGCCCTGTGAAAAATGCTGGTGGTATTTTGATAGGGATTGCATTAAATGTGTAGATTGTTTTGGGTAATAAAGATATTTTAACAGTATTTATTCTTCCAATCCATGAGCATGGGGTGCTTTTCCATTTCTTTGTGTCCTCTTCAATTTCTTTAATAAATGTTGTATAGTTTTCAGAGTACAGATCTTGTAGGCTTATTCCTAGGTATCTTATTGGTTTGGGTGCAGTTGCAAATGGAATCAATTCCTTGATTTCTTTTCCTGCTGCATCATTATTGGTGTATATAAATGCAACAGATTTTTGTACATTGATTTTATGTCCTACAATTTTGCTGAATTCATGTATTAGTTCTAGCAATTTTTTGGTGGTATCTTTCTGGTTTTCTGCATAGAGTATCATGTCATCTGCAAATAATGAAAGTTTGACTTCTTCCTTGCTGATTTAGATGCCTTTTATTTCTTTTTGTTGACTGATTGTTGTGGCTAGGACTTCCGGTACTATATTAAATAGTAATGGTCAGAATGGACATCCTTGCCTTGTTCCTGACCATAGAGGGAAAGACTGTCAGTTTTTCTCCTTTGAGGATGATATTACCTGTGGGTCTTTCATATATGGCCTTTATGATGTTAAGGTATTGTTCCATCTATCCCTACTTTAATGAGGGTTTTTGTCAAGATGGATGGTGTACTTTGTCAAATGCTTTTTCTGCATTTATTGAGATGACCAGATGGTTCTTATCCTTTCTTTTATTAATGTGATGTATCACATTGATTGATTTGCAAATATTGAACCACCCTTGCAGCCCAGGAATAAATCCCACTTGATCGTGGTGAATAATTCTTTTAATATGCTGTTGAACTCAATTTGCTAGTATCTTGTTGAGAATTTTTGCATCCATGCTCATCAGGGGTATTGGCCTGTAATTCTCCTTTTTAGTGGGGTCTTTGTCTGGTTTTAGAATCAAGGTAATGCTGGCCTCATAGAATGAATTTGGAAGCTTTCCTTCCATTTCTATTTTTTGGAACAGTTTGAGAAGAATAGGTATTAATGCTTCTTTAAATCTCTGGTAGAATTTCCCTGGGAAGCTATCTGGTCCTGGACTTTTGTTTGTTGGGAGATTTTTTATTATTGTTTTAATTTCTTTGCTGGTTCAAATTTTCTATTTATTTTTATTTGTTTTGATAGCTTGCATATTTCTAGGAATTTGTCCATTTATTCCAGATTGCCCAGTTTGCTAGCATATAATTTTTCATAATATTCTTTTATAATTGTTTGTATTTCTGTGGTGTTGATTATGATCTCTCCTCTTTCATTTGTGATTTTATTTATTTGGGTCCTTTCTCTCTTTGATAAGTCTGGCTAGGGGTTTATCAATTTTATTAATTCTTTCAAAGAACCAGCTCTTAGTTGCTCCACTGATATGGGATGGAAGTTGTAGGATAATCTTCCACATATTTGCATATCAGAAGAGCACCTATAAACTGAAGGACCAAAGAATTAGTGGTCTGATAAATGAGTATTTCATGGTTTTTAGTATATCAAGCTTAAAGAACCGATACATTAGGACACTGGCTTCCTTAACATAACTGAAAGACTCTAAATTAAGCATGTTTAGAAGCATTATATATATATATATCACAAGTGAATAAGATTGCAGATTTTATTGGTAAAGTGAGATATATATCAGCCCTGTCCTTCATTGTAGTAACTCAGTTAAAAGAAGAGTAAAGCTGGGGCGCCTGGGTGGCTCAGTCGTTAAGCGTCTGCCTTCGGCTCAGGTCATGATCCCAGGGTCCTGGGATCGAGCCCCGCATCAGGTTCCTTGCTCGGCAAGGAGCCTGCTTCTCCCTCTCCCATCCCCCCCCCCCAAAAAGAGTAAAGCTAAGTTCTATGAACTTCAGGTATAGCGCAAAAGAATCTCCAGGTTTATGTGACATTTACACTGTCTAAGAAAATGTAGAGCAAGATATTGTGATCCTATGTAGGATATTCAGATATTAAAATAGCAAGTTAAAAATGTGGGGTTTTTTTAAAGATTTTATTTATTTATTTGAGAGAGAGAGAATGAGAGAGAGCACATGAGAGGGGGGAGGGTCAGAGGGAGAAGCAGACTCCCCGCCGAGCAGGGAGCCCGATGCGGGACTCGATCCCGAGACTCCAGGATCAGGACCTGAGCCGAAAGCAGTCGCTTAACCAACTGAGGCACCGAGGCGCCCTAAAAAAAAAAATGTTTTAATTATGATATTAAGACACTACAAATTACAGTGTTTCCTGGATGCTATGCTCTTCAAAATAATCTGAATAATGTCTTTTAAAGAAGAAAGGAAAAAATGATCTATCCTTTGTAAAGAAAGATAAACAAAATGATGAGAAGTGGGTAGAAACCTATTGGAGGATAGTTTTTAAAGCTTCCCGGCTTTGAGAACTTACCTTCAAAAAGTTATAAACCATTTAAGCACTCAAGGGGAAAAAAAGTCCAGCAAATCTAGTTCCCAATAGGGGACATTCCCAACGTTTTTCTTTCCTGTGTATCTGAAACCAGAACTAATAATCTCATTTTATTTATTTATTTATTTATTTATTTATTTATTTATTTATTTATTTAAAAGATTTTATTTATTTATGTGACAGAGAGAGACACAGCGAGAGAGGGAACACAAGCAGGGGGAGTGGGAGAGGGAGGAGCAGGCTTCCCGCCAAGCAGGGAGCCCGATACAGGGCTCAATCCCAGGACCCTGGGATCATGACCTGAGCTGAAGGCAGACGCTTAACAGCTGAGCCACCCAGGCCCCCTAATCTCATTATTTTTAAAGTCAGTAAGTATTTCTCTGAATAGGATTAGTCTAGTTACAAAAACTATACTTATGTGAAAGAGCTTATTTTCAAATATGTATCCCAAAAGAGTAAATATAAGGTTTCCATAATTGGAGCCAGTCACAGTGCATGACAAAGAAACCAGAATAAAACCTAGACAGTGAAAAGTAGAGTCAGAACAAGAGAGAAGGAATAAATAAAAATTAAGTTGGATTAACTAGAGAGAGGTGGTTTGGGAAATAATACAAGCAGGGAAGAAAGAAGCAAAAATATCTGGGAAAAGTGGAGAAAAAGCCTACTAATAAGCCTGGATTTTGTTGACATTTTAAGTAATTATGAAAACTGGCTTCTCTCAAATGGGTGCAGCTAAGAGCATCAGAGACGAGCCAGATCTTAAGGTAAACACACATGCAGCAAAGCACGTTCTTCTAAAATAATTTCCAAATACCTGGGAGCCAGCAAGTTAAACCACATTCTGCAGATTAGGGAAGAGAGGATTTCACTTTACATTTTAGGACTTAAACTTAGCCTAAAGAGACCCTACACATAAAGTGTTAGGCCAGAGACTCAAGCAGAAATTTCTGGAAGGATTCAATCCTCGCCCTTTATTAGCTACAAAATAAACCCCTCTCTAAAACTCCTGTAATTCAAATCCACATATGCTGTATTTAAAGTGGTATTAAATCTAGTTGAAGAGGTTCAGAAGTCTTAGATGATTCAGGTAACTTTCTCTCAATAAAATGAGCTTATCCCGGAAGTACTGATAGAAGTTAACAGCTAATAGGTAGACAGCATTTGAAGATTTTCATTAATACAGGAGAAAAAAAAAAAAACGGGAAAAAAATCCATCCAGATAAGGAAAGAACATCAAGAAAAATTTTGCCCATATCTTTTCCTAAAATTTGACTCAATAAACCAATGGAGAGAAAAACCCACAGGCAGAAAAAGAAGACCTTCCACGTTAAAGATCATTATGCTAAGACAGTGATTTTTAAGCTCGAGGCTGCATCAGCATCACCTGGAGAATTTATTAAAACATAGATTTCTGTGTCTCACCTCTAGAATTTCTATTTCAGTAGGTATCAGATGGGGCCAAGAATCTGTTCCCATGTGCTTCTGCTCTGAGGCCTCCACTTTTGAAAATCATTGATGTGTGGGATGTGCATAGTTAGACATTGACAATTTTATAATGGAAGTTCTGAGTTTCACCTAGCTATTTTAACAGACTTCCACTTGTCTGTTTTCAGCCTTCCACTTTTTTGAGAATCAGGAGGTCACCCAAACAGAAGAGAAGGATAATTTCTTCTCACTGAAGGATATTTCCCAATACTTCAACAAAGCACTCAGAGGTCAAGGGCAATTTATTCACTGGACCCTCCAGGAAGATGTTCAGAAAACCACTCAGAATTGCCATGGATTATCATCACACAGGACCAGCTCCAATGTTGGTGTTAGAAGAACTTGCTAAACGTATCAATCCATAGAAAAATGTAAATTAATCTCTATTCTAACCACCACAATTTATTGATGTGTGAAGAGAAAGGACAAAAAACATGAGATCTCAAAAATGGATGTGAAGTGGATAAGTACTTAGACATTTATTACATCAAAGCTATACTTCAAATGCCTCCTCTTACGACATGCATTATTGTTACTTTGTGCTCCAGTCCTTCCAGCTGGATTGTAGACCCCAGGAGAATAGAGCATACCAAACTTGTCTAATATTTTGCCATGACCATAACTAAGCTATGAATTTTTGAGAGGGAAATTCTATTTGTGCAATGCAATGAAGATCTCTTTTACTCAAACCCAGAAAGCATACATTACCTTGGAGCTCTGTGGACTGTCATATTTTATGTGGCACAAGGCAGACTAAATGCTTAGCGGATTGATTACTTCAAACCTCTATTTCGGAAAGTTTTCTGGTGAAATGGAAGTAGGAAGTATTCATCTTTGTATTTTTACATTTCTCTGGTCTTAAATTGGTTGTGCATCAAGTGAAGATATCAAGTGACCCAGGCAAGATACAAAAGCTAATCTAAATGCAAAAGGATATACTCCACTATTTCTCTAAATATTACCTTCAGACTCTTTGACATTGATGACAATTTCCAACCAGTGATACGCCAGGGTTGGACCGCAGTGGCCCACACGAGCCAATGGTTCACATCTCTTCCCAACTCTGCGTCCAGTGACAACCATGCTAGAAACTTGAAATCAGGCATGGTGAGAATATTTACAGAACAGAACTGTCAAACCCCACAAATCAGGACTTCTGATTTTCTGGAGAGCCAGTGGTTAAATTGCTTCCAACGCAACACAATAGTACAGCATGTGTTTGTGACAAGTCAACAAGTTTCTGGACCAATTGTTCAGAGCATGTCACTGTTTCTTGTTGATTTTAAAAAGAGCTTGTAGTATTTGGTGAAAATATATATGCACTCCAGTGAATGTGAAGCATTTGCCAATTCCACAAAGGAATAATGGACTATCTATACTAAACAGGCAATACCAGCTATTTGTTTTATGCACATAGCAACAATTTATCCCTAGACCATTTAATGAATAAACTTTATTTGACATAGAAGTACTTTATTTTACAGACGTTCAGCAATACCAGCAATGTGATTTTATGTCCTTTAATCTCTTAGATCCTTTGTTTTCTTATTTTTAAAACAGAAGAGAAAATCCCTTCTTTGTCTCAAAAGTTTGTTGTAAGAATCAAAATATGTCATGTATGTGAAAGTGCTATGTGAGGGCGCCTGGGTGGCTCAGTTGGTTAAGCGACTGCCTTTGGCTCAGGTCATGATCCTGGAGTCCCAGGATCGAGTCCTGCATCGGGCTCCCTGCTCGGTGGGGAGTTTGCTTCTCCCTCTGACCCTCCCCCCTCTCATGTGCTCTCTCTCTCATTCTCTCTCTCTCTCAAATAAATAAATAAAATCTTAAAAAAAAAAAGAAAGTGCTATGTGAACTTTAAATCAGTATGCACATATTTAGTGTGAAAGGCATTTTTTAGAAGTAGGAAAGATAGCTATGCAATTTCTCTTATCTCTAACTCACATTTTGAAAATAACACATGTATTCCTGCAGGTAAAATAAGTTAAAAATGCAGCCTTTTCTACTTTAGGATACTATTTGGATACATCTATTGAGGTTACGTAGCAACATCATATACTATTCATACATGATTTAAATCATCCTAGATCAAAATAGCAATAGGTAAAATTAATTTGTCAACTTAATACTCAGGGAGATAAGACATAGAAAGAAGTGATTAATATCAGCAGTTTACATTTTCATTTTAAGGATTTCAAAATACTTTGTAGCCAATAAAAGTACTCACCCCTTATGGCATTTACTGTGTTTATTCTCTTCCAATTTGCCTCATTTACTGAAAAAAGCCACTTACTTAACTTCCTAGTGCATTTCATTAAATTAACTCTAAAATGTCTTGTTAGAGGTAATTTAGCCAAGAAAAAGCTCAATATTGTTTTCATTAACATCCATTTAGTCAAAGAGACTGTGGTGGATTTACCCACAGACTAGTCTAGAATGTGTAGTAGAACTTCAAAGACAGAGCAGTAAATTGATCAGGGGAGGAGGCAAAGGAGTTTGCCTTTAAAACCTGAATCACCTGGCCAATTAACAAAAAATCAGGCTGTGGTTATGACTTTTGCATTCAGATGAT
The DNA here is from genome assembly GCF_029215605.1 of Mirounga angustirostris. NCBI lineage: Eukaryota > Metazoa > Chordata > Mammalia > Carnivora > Phocidae > Mirounga > Mirounga angustirostris. Next base: position 38,520,980 of record NW_026991722.1, on the reverse strand, counting down.
TCTCAGTTCAATTTTCCAAAAGACAATTTTGCCTAGGCACGGTATTCTGAATTTACAGCTACACCCAACTGCAATTCAAATAATGGAAGTAGTATGTTTTCTTTAAAACTACCACATGGATGATTCTATGTGAAAAACATAATTAATGCAAGGAAGTTTCAGAAATGAAGTGAATAATTACTCTACCCCTTCTAGTTTAATACAGTCACTATGAAGCTCGTCACAGTCCTCACAGTGCTATAAATTGTAAATTTTTCTCCAGTTTGTCCCTTGTCTTTAGAGTTGCTTTATTGTGCTTTTGTCATGCAAAGGTTTTCTTTAATATAGAAAAATTTGCTAATTTTTCAATATTACATCTGGATTTTGAGTCATATTTAGCAATCCTTTTCTACACTGAGATTATTGAGGAACTTGTATATCCTTTTACTACTCATATGTATGTGTGTTTTATATTTAGTTTCCTGATCCATTTGGGTTTTTTTTCCCCTTATATATGCTCTGTGACATGTATCTTCATCTTCATCTTTTTCAAAATGGCTAACCAGTTGTCTCAGCACCATTTATTAAAAATCCTATCTTTGCCCAGTGATTTGTGATCCCATCTTTATTATGTACTTAATTTCCATATGTACTCTGGTCTGTTTCTGAAATTTCTATTATCCACTAGCCTATTTATGGGCCAGTACTCTACTGCTTTCATTATAGAAGCTATCTCATATGTTTTAATATCTTGTGAGGCAAGTTCCTTATAGTTTTTCTCTTTCATTGTTTTTCTAGCTATTCTTCCATGATTATTTTTCCACATGAAATTTAGTGTCAAGTTTTCTAGCTGTATAAAACTAGTTTAGTGGTATACTTTATTGAACTGTATAAAATCTACAAATTACTTTTGGGAGAACTGACATCTTTATGATGTTGACTGGTTCTGTTGTGTTTTCTTTGTACAAACCTATATTTGTGTATTTTAGGGATATTGCAAGCTTTTCTTCATATTGGTTTTGCTCATTTCCTATTAAATTTATTTTTAAGTAATTTTCTTTGATGACTGAAAATGGGGTTTTCACTAACATTTTATCTTCTCACTGGTTATTTATATATATGAGGATTATGGATTTTTGCATATTATTTGTGCATTCTGCTACCTTACTCATTTTTTTTTATTTGACAATATGGTAATTGATTCTCAGGTTTTCTGTGTATACTGTTGAATATTTTGCTACTAGAGAATTTTTCACTTCTTTTCTAATTCATAGTTCCCTATTTGATTTCTTTTAAGTGCCTTGGGCAATACCTCCAGTACAGTGATAAATAATGGAAGGAAGAATGGGAGCATTTCCCTTTTCCTGATCATGAGTGTGGATGACATGAGAGAGGGATAACCAACCTTGCATTCTTGAAATAAATATCACTTAATTGTCATTACATAATCAGTTTATCTTCATGAATTTTTTATTCATTGGTTTGTAACTTTCTTCTTGTGCTATTTTTATTTGGTTTAATTATTAATTTTAAACTAGCTTCAGAAAAATTAAGGGCATTTTTCTTTGTTTACTCCACTTAATACATTATGTGTAGCAATTCAATTATCTGTTCTTTAGATATCTGGCAAATTTCTCCTGGGAATCTAACTGGGCCTGGTGCTTTATTGTAGAGTAGCTCCTTAATAACTTTTTAAAAATTTCTACAGAGAAAAATGTTTTTTTAACATTCTATCTCTTTTGTTCTTGTATCAAAAGTGGTGTGTAACCAATTTTCATGTTATTTTCATACATTTATTAATTTAAACTAGGATTTCAAATTTGTTTGCATAGAGGTTTTCCAAGTAACCTCCTCCAGTATTTTTTAAAATAGTTCTTCTTGTGGTGCCTGTGTGGCTCAGTCAGTTAAGCGTCTGCCTTCGGCTCAGGTCATGATCCCAGAGTCCTGGGATCAAGCCCCACGTCCGGCTCCCTGCTCAGCAGGGAGCCTGCTTCTCCCTCTCCCTCTGCCTGCTTGCTCTGCCTACTTGTGCTCTCTCTCTCTGTCAAATAAAGAAATAAAATCTTAAAAAAATAAAATAGTTCTTCTCTCTTAGTGTTTTTATCTTCATGTCATTTCTTATTTTGTATGTCAGTGTTTTCTTCACATATTAAATTAGCTGGAAGTTTGAATATTTTGTCATTTTTCAAAGAAAAACAGTATATTTACTTGTTAGTTAGAACTATCACTTATCCTGCTTTACTTCATTAATTTCTTCTTTTAAAACCACTTATATGAATTATGATTGACATGCAAAAAGCTGTACATATTTAATGCATGCAACTTTATGAATTTGGGGATACATATATACAATTAAACCATCACAATCTGAGCCATAAACATATGTGTCACCCATAAAAGTTTCTTCCCATCACCTTTATTATTATTGTTATTATTTTTGTGGTAAGAACACTTAACATGGGGCTCCTGGGTGGCTCAGTTGGTTGGCACCTGCCTTTGGCTCAGGTCATGATCCCAGGGTCCTGGGATCAAGTCCCACGTTGGGCTCCCTGCTCAGCAGGGAGTCTGCTTCTCCCTCTCCTCTCCACTCATGCCCTCTGTCACTATTTCTGTCTCTCTCTCTCTCTCTCAAATAAACACATAAAATCTTAAAAAAAAAAAAAAAGAACATGTAACATAAGATTTATCTTCTTAGCAAATTTTTAAGTATAACAATACAGTGTTGTTAACTATGGGCACTATGCTGTACAGTAGATCTCTAGGACTTTTCATCTTGCATAACTGAAACTTTATACACTTTGACTAATCCCTCCCCACTTCCTGTCCACTTAGTCCCTTGCAAACACCATACTTGTATTGCATGATAACAGTGTTATTTATAACATTTCTCTATGAAAATCAATGATACATTTTTTTTGTGACCTAACATATGACTAATTTTTGCAAAATTTTATGTTTAAGATTTTTTTTAAAAGATTTTAAAAATTTATTTTATTTATTTGACAGAGAGAGACACAGTGAGAGAGGGAACACAAGCAGGAGAGGAAGATGGAAGGAGAGGGAGAAGCAGTCCTCCCGCTGAGCAGGGAGCCCGATGTGGGACTCGATCCCAAGACCCTGGGATCATGACCTGAGCCGAAGGCAGACGCTTAACGACTGAGCCACCCAGGCACCCTAAGTTTAAGATGTTTTAAGACAGAAAAACTGAGGAGCTATCATAGACTGGAAAAGACTAATGAGATGAAGCAACCAAATGCAATATGGGATCCTTAATCGGATCCTATAACAGAAATTATGATTTATTTTCAAAGTTAAGGATTTTATAATGCATGCTGTTCTGTGTCTCTGGTATATAAAATATATACTTAGCTTTAGTCTTTGTTTGCAATGCTACAGTTGTATCATATTTTACATCAACCATATATATCTAGTTGTTGAAATGAATTCTATTTTATATTCATTATTTTTCTAATTTTCTTTCCCCAAGTCCTCATAGTGTGATACTAGAAACAAAGAGAACTTTCAGGTTGGATCTAAATAGGTAGATAGATAGATAGCTTGAATATTTTTTTTTAAAGATTTTATTTATTTATTCATGAGAGACAGAGAGAGAGAGAGAGAGAGAGGCAGAGGGAGAAGCAGACTCCCAAGGAGCAGGGAGCCCGATGTGGGACTCGATCCCAGGACCCTGGGATCATGACCTGAGCAGAAGGCAGTTGCTTAACCATCTGAGCCACCCAGGTGCCCTTGAATATTTTTTAAAGTTTTCTTTTTTAAGTCATTTAAGTAATCTCTATACCCAGCATGGGGCTTGAACTCACAACCCTAAGATCAAGAGTTGTACACTATTCCAACTGAGCCAATCAGGTGCCCCTAGATATCTTGAATATTAAAAAAAGACATGCAAGTACACTGTAAACATCATTACTCCATATCACGGTAATTATTTTTATCTTCTTTTGTTTTATCAAATATCTCAGATCTGATCCAAAAAAGTTTTAATCTCTATTCTCATGGTGTAAAATTTGAGGTTTAGGTCTTCTGTACAATAACTTATATTTTGTTCTTGTATCAAAAGTGGTGTGTTAAAAATCTTTTATTATTAACATTTGTATCTATTTCTCTTTTTGTCTTCTGCTTTTTAAAGGTGGATACTGTGTTATTTGGAGCATAAATATTCATAAAAGCTATATCTATATTGTAAAATATGGCTTTTAGACTTATAATATGTCCTTCTTTGTCATGGTTTAATGCTTTTTTACTTGAAGTCTACTCTGTTTTATATCAGAATTGCAAACTCTATTTTTATTTTGTTTTTTTGTTTCACTCCTGTCCCCACTTTGGTTTTAGTGTTAGATCTACAATTGTTTACATTAAATGCTCACTACTAGTGTTTTCCTGTTTTCCCACTTAACTCAGAAAAATTTAAAGAAAGGGGTGCCTGGGTGGCTTAGTCCATTAAGCATCTGACTCTTAAATTTCAACTCAGGTCTTGATCTCAGGGTTGTGAGTTCAAGCCCCGCATTGGGCTCTACACATAAATTTTCTATTTAAAAAAATTCATGAAAGGCATGAGCTTTAAGTTGAGGTTCATTTTTTCTGCCTATGAATATCCAATTGCTTCAGCACCAATTGTTGAAAGGACTATTCTTCTTCCATTGAGTTACATCTTTTTGTCAAAAATGAGTTTGCTTGTATTTGTTTGGCTTATTTTCTGCCCTATATTCTGTTCTATCTATGTATCTATCCTTCTGCCAATACCACCCAGACTTAATTAGTGTAGCTATGTAATTTGTGAAATAGAGTAAACTGATTCCTCATACTTTTTTCTTTTTTAAATAAAATTTATTTTGTTAATGATTCTAATTCCTTTGCCTTTCCATTATAAATTTTAAAATAATCTTGCTTATGCCTACAAAAAGACTTATGTTTTTCCTGCCTTTGTGGGGATTTTTGAACATTTTTTAGAGTTCCATTTTTATTTCTCCATAGTGTTTTTAGTGTCTCTGTATAGCTTTTTTAAGTGGTTGCTCTGGGTATCACATTACTGTATTTCTGCATATTTTTGCTTACTGTGTTCTTTCTTCCTTCCTAATATTCAAAGATTCCATCTTTTATAATTTTCTTTCTATTTAGAGAGCATCCTTTAGCATCCATTCATTTTTGTTAGGTCTGTTGGCAACAGATTCTCTTAGTTTTTCTTTATCTGAGAATGTATTCTTATTTATTTGTTTTATTATTATTATTATTATTATTATTATTTTTTAAGAGAGAGAGCAGGGAAGGGGCAGAGGGAGAGGGAAAGAGAGAATCTTAAGTTGGGCATGGAGCCTGATGCGGGGCTCAATGCCAGGACCCTGAGATCATGACCTGAGCCGAAACCAAGAGTTGGACACAGCCAACTGAGCCACCCAGGGCCCCTGAGAATGTCTTAAGTATTTTTGCAAAATACAGGGTCCCAGATTAAGTATTCTTCTCCTCCAGCACTTTAAAAGTGTGTCACTTCCCTCTTGTCTCCATGGTTCCTGATGAGAAATTTGTTGTTCATTCAAAGTGGGGTTCCCTTAGAAGTAAAACATCAGTTCTCTGGCTGCTTTCAAGATTTGTTTTTCTTTTTGTCTTTAATTTTCAGAAGTTTAGCTGTAATGGGCTTTAGCAAGGATTTCTTTGGGTTTGATGTTCACACAGCTTGGATCTATAGATTTTTTCTTTTGCCAATTCTGGGAAGTTTTCAGCCATTATTTCTTTGAGGTTTCCTTCCTTCCTTCCTTCCTTCCTTCCTTCCTTCCTTCCTTCCTTCCTTCCTTCCTTCCTTCCTCCCTCCCTCCCTCCCTCCCTCCCTTTCTTCCTTCTTTCCCCAGCTCTACCATATTTCTTCTCTCCTGGAATACCAAATACTAAATGTTAGATCTTTTGTTAAAGTCTCACATATCCTTAGCCTCTGTTCATCTTATTTTAGTTGATTTTCTCTCTGTTGTTTTGATTACATAATTTCTATTGTTCTATCCTCAAGTTCATTGTTTCTTTTGTCTTTTCATTCCACTGTTGAGCCCATCCCCTAATTTTTTAATTACAGTTATTACATATTTTTGATCTAACATTTCCATTTTGTTCTTGTTGATATCTCTTATTTCTTACTGAGACTGTGTTTTCATTTGTTCAAAGTGTATTTATAATTGCTCATTGAAGCATTTTTATGAGGACTGATTTAGATTCTTTGCCAAATAATCCTTACATCTCTGTCATCTCAGCATTGGTATCTATTGATTATGTTTTCTTATTCAAGTTGAGATATCTTAAGTCTTGATACGAGTGATTTTTGATGGATGCCTGAATATTTGGGGTATTATAAGACTCAAAAATTATTTGACTCTTGTGTTTTATCAGGTCTTCTCTGACACTGTTACCAGCCGGGAAAGGAAGACTCAGCCTCTTACTGTCAAATGACAGTGGAAGGTGTAGATTCTTCATTCAGCCTTCTCTAATACCTGAGTGGAGGGAAGGGGTGTTGAACAGGGTGGGAGTTCAGGCTCTGAATAGCCTCTGCAATGAGGGTGTGGCTCTTAACTCTGAGCTCTGGTGAAAGTCCTTACGTCGCTTCTGACACTACCCCTCCAGGGAAGGGAAAGAGTAACTTGTTACCGCCAGTTCCGGGGTAAAGGTCTGGACTCATTGTGTGGTTTTTACTGATATTGCAGAAGCAGGGAAACTCTTTAATACCTGGAATGGATGAAAATCCCAGATTCCCACTCAGCTCTAACACGAGCCTGTCTTGAGGCAGGGGATATAGACAAGGGGGTTTGGGGCGCTTCATTATGATTAGGTAAGAGTAAGTATAGACTCCCCATGTGGCCTTTGCTAGCGTGGGTGGAGATACAGCCAGAGTTTTTTCCTTGGGGTATTTGGCTGTAATAGCACAGTAATTCTCTTAACATAGTTTGTCTTACTAGATTGTCCCTTTCCTGACCTAGATTGGCTCTCTCCTGGCCTTGATGGTTTTGTTTTATTTTGTTTTTTGTTTCTCTTTTCCCTGTACCCTTTGGTATTTCTGGGTAGTTTACTTCTCCAACACCCTGTTTGGGATATATGAGGCAAAAGCAAAACTGAGGGAATTCATTGCTTTGGGATTTGGATACCAAAGTTTCCAGCCAATCTTCCTCCTTCTCTCTACCTTTCAGTCTTCTTATGTTTGTTTATATGTAATGCCCAGGGTTTTTAGCTGTACTTAGCAGGAGGAATGGGGAAAAGTGTATCTTACGTATCTTCCCTGAATCTGCAGTCCCCAGAACTGCCGTCTCTATTTTGTAAATCAGTTTAGTGTAAGCCTAGTTTTAAAAATATGAAATTAGACATACTTGCTCTTTTATTTATTAAACACTGAGATCTTAAAAGTAATAATAATGATAGCTACCAGTTATTAAGCACTTAGCATATGTCAAACACTATGTTAAGAACTTTAAAAACAGTTTACTTAATCTTCAGAAGAAACCTATGAGGTAGGGATTAAGGTAACTGATACTCACAATGAGTGTACCACTTCCTTAGTTCACACAGGTGTATATGGTGGGATTTAGTTTCAAACCCAGGTCAGAATCTGAAGTCCTTTTTATTCAGTAGCCCCTGTGACTACCTTTAGCAAGTCATGATCCAACAGATAAATATAAGCATAAAGAGTAACTTGACAATTACACTGAATGTGAAGCTTGGCTGGATTTCACCATACTGCCTTTCAATGGCTTGACAAGTATTTTAAATAATATCTTTTTTTTTTTTAAGATTTTATTTATTTATTTGAGAGAGAGAATGAGATAGAGAGAGCACGAGAGGGGGGAGGGTCAGAGGGAGAAGCAGGCTCCCTGCCGAGCAGGGAGCCCGATGCGGGACTCCATCCTGGGACTCCAGGATCATGACCTGAGCCGAAGGCAGTCGCTTAACCAACTGAGCCACCCAGGCGCCCTTTAAATAATATCTTATGAAATATTAGTGAATTTCTCTTCTATATTGTAATCAGTCTCTTTCTTGGCTCTTTCTCTCAAGTGTTGGAGGCATAACCTCCTCCTCCTCCTCCTCCTCCTCAATGAGGAGGAGCCAGTCCTAAATGAGGAAAAAAGCATATAGCATAGCCTCTATTATAGCACCCACAACACCCAGTTGGTCTTGGAATAGTCCAACTCACATGTGGGATCTAATGGCCCACTATGGCTACCATGTTCCTTCATTCATTTCCACTCTTCTCCCATCAGACTTCCATTATGAGCTAAAGGATTTTAGGAATTTATTTTTTAACCAGTTTGCTAAAATGATTAAAATCCAACATCTTCCAGTTAGTTTGCTAAAGCAACTAATTGGCATTGAAGAAAATGTAAATATATTAGGTGAACTTCAGCCAAAACCTTTTCATTATTGGTGAATGTAGTTGAAAAATGTGTATCATAATTTAGTAAGTGCAGCCAATGAAATCTTTCTTCCATTAGTTTTATGCATATTTGTGAAGTACATTTTTCAGTTCTATAGCCATTAGAAACAGGACTTGAAGTTAACCTAATTTAGAACTCAACTAGCTTTATTTCTATTTCAATTAGTTAATTAATAGTTTAGGATTAAACTGTCTTGCTAAAAATAATAAAATATTTTTAATTATGATGTTCTCACTAAAAACTAATATTGATTATTTGATATTTCAGTGACAGCAAAAATATTTAGTACCATTAATAAATGAAATGAAAAATGTCTTATTTAATCTTTAGAATTTTCTTTTAATTTTATAATTTATATATGTTTAATAATATATAAATTTGCCACCTTACTAACATTGCATATAGTAATACAGTGGTGCATATAGTGGATTTTGATTTTTTTAACTCTTAGGCTGTATGCTTAGCAAAATGTATTGCAAGACCACTGCATTTGACCCTGTTAAGTGCCCTATAGGTCTTCCCTGAGGCTAATTGTACTCTAGGACTCCAGACCAATGTGAACAGGAGACAAAAAGAAGCTCCTGATCACAAACTCACAAATTCATAGCTAAAGTTATTTACATATAAAGACACAAACACATGCACACAAAGGAAGTGCAAAAGTAAGAATATATTAACTTTAATTATTGAATCTAAGTGGACATTATTATGTGTATTCATTCTTTTAGCTTTTAGCTTTGTTTACACATTTTTAAGCTAAAAAATGTGAAGACTAAAGCTCTTTATGTGTAGATCTAGTATGAAAAATTAATTTTTAATATCAGTTTAGCTCCTAAATATCACTTCTTTCTGTAAGTACTTACTGGACTCCTGCTATATGAAGACATGTATTTGAAAGGAAATTTCTCTAATAATTGCTTTAATTTCCCACTTTGATCTGTATTTCTCTCTATACATAGGCAATCCTAAATTGCAACTGCAGCTAGAATGGATTCTTCTCTAAGAAATATCATAAAAAGTATTTTTTCCCTATAAAACAGTCCTAATACATTAGCAGTTCTAACACAGGATTTATTCTTGGCAGAATACATTCTACAGCTGCTATTTATATTCATTCCATTTTAATATTTTCTTTATCAATTTGTAAACAGGAGGCCAGATAAAAAAGATGAAAAACTCAAGAGGCTTGATGTTGCCTGAAAAAGGTGCTGAATACCCTTCGCCATGGGAACCATCCAGAAGACAAAAATGTACACAGATTTCCAGAACAGGCTTCCAAACCTTCAATTGCATTAAAGTTGAGTTTTATAGGTTTTCTCACTTCTGCATATGTATAAACTGAGAATAGAAACTGTTCCCTATAAGGAGGCTTCTATACATATATCAAAGGATTTTGATGACATTATAATAACCAATAGAGTGGAGCTGGGGCAGTTTGTGATGATTCTGGAATCTCAAGACATTTCCTTTCTGTTATAAAATATTAATGAAACAGCTGACAAGCCGACAAAATTCTAAAGGAGCACGTCTCACAGGAGAGGAATTTGTTGACATTGACTTGGACTCCGAAGTGGGTTTTATAAACTCACAGTTATGGATGTACCTATTACCCTTGTGTTAATTGTGTATTCAAGGAAGAGATGCAGCACTTTCAGAGATAGACATCCTCATAACCTCTTTTATTATTCAATGTATTTCAAAGCTATGGGGCAGGGCAGAGCTTGGGCTGGTGCTATTTTTATTCGCTCTTAAATAGAAATGACTTATCTTGCAAAATGAATGCGGGTAGATTTTTTTGTTGTTTTGTTTAGGCATTTGTGGTTTAAATTTTTTTTTATTGCTGAAAGAATTCCAAGGCATGGTGTTTTGTTTTGTTTTTTTCTTTTTTTTCCCCCCAAACGTATTTTATTTTATTTATTTATTTTTGGCATGGTGTTTTTTATTAGGAGGAAAAAACATACCGGATGATGATCAGAAGCATTTTCATCCATGGGTGGGGTGCAAGAGTATAAATTGCTATAGGAGCCAGGATGGTGAGCTGCAGTATCAAAAGTAACCTGCAAATGTGCCTACAGGGAAAGAACAACCGACTTCCAGAGTATTCAACATTTACTTGGCTACTAATCCAACACATGCTTTACCTATCCCCTGGGTATTTTTGTTTTGTTTTGCTTTTTTTATTCCAACAAGGCAATAAAAATCCACCACTTTCACAATATATACTCTGTGGTGCTGGGTTTTACCTGGATAAATGATCTAGAATATATTCTCTATAAGCAAGAGTGCGTATCTGCAAGTCAGCAAGCAGAGTTAGAAGACTAGAAAACCCGCAGCATATAGAGGCACATGTATTCAAAACGTTTTGTTGTATGAATCCAAATTGCTTATCTGAGACTTAACTTCAGTATTGACCTCAGTTAGCACCATCTTTTAAACAACCAGGTTAACTACAAACACATACTAAATGTGTCTCAAATGATCTTTGACAAAGTTTCCAAGATATTCCAATGGAAAATAATTTTTTCAACAAATGATGCTAGAACAACTGGACATCCATGTGCAAAAAAAAAAAATGAACCTAGCCATAGACCGTACACCTTTCGAACTGGATCAACATCTAAATGTAAAATGTAATACTATAAACCTTCAGAAAAAAAAATGTATGTGACCTTAGGTTTGGTGGTGTGAATTTTTAGCTACAATACACACAAAAATGCACAATCTGTGAAAGAAAAAAAATTGATAAATTAGACTTGGAAAATATAAAACTTCTGCCCTGAGAAAGACTCTATCAGGAGAATGAAGAAACAAGGCACAGACTGGGAGAACCTATCCGCAAAATCATATCTGATAAAGGATTTGTGTTTAAAATATACAAAGAACTCTTTAAACACAACAGTAAAAACATCCACAAAAATTAGGCAAAAGATATGTATAGACAGTTCCCCAAAGGAGACATACAAATGGCAAATAACCATGTGAAAAGATGCTCAATATCATTTGTCATTAGAGGAATGCAAATTTAAAACAACAGTGAGATACCACTACACACCTATTAGAATGCCTAAAACCCAGAAAAACAATTGGTGAGGATTGAGAGCAACAAGGAACTTTTATTCCTGGCTGGAGGGAATGTAAAGTCTTACAGCCACTTTGGAAGACAGTTTGGCAGTTTCTTACAAAGTGAGATAATAGTCTCACTGTATGATTTATCAATTGCACTTCGGTATTTACCCAAATGTTTTGAGAACTCATGTCCACACAAAAACCAAGTGTTTATAGCAGCATTCTTGGTAATTACCCGAAACTAGAAGCAACCAAGTTGCCCTTTGATTGATGACTGGATAAACTATAGTACATCTATACAATGGAATATTATTCATCAATAAAAAGGAATGGGTTTTCAAGCCAATTAAAGATATGGATGAAGCATAAATGCATATTGGTATGTGAAAGAAGCCAGTCTAAATAGGCTATGTACTGTATGATTTCCATTACATGACATTCTAAAAAAGGCAAAACTATAGCGATAGTAAACTGATTAGTGTTTGCCAGGGATTCAGGGGATAGGTGGGTGGTATGAATACAGGAGGCACAGAAAATTCTTTTAAGGATTTTACAATATGATGTGGTAGTGTTTGATACATGACATTATAGAATGACAAAGTGGAATGCAGAATATGACAAAGGAATCTAGCTTTATTAGAAATGTATGAAACAATGTCATTGAAGGGGTGGACATCCGCCTTTTCATCATTTGTCAAAAAGACTGTGTTCCATTGAAATATCTTGAAATAATGTCATTGAAGGGGTCACTGAGGAGTTCTTAAACATTATTAAGTTTTGTTGAAGTGTTTTTTTGTTTTTTTGTTTTTTTGCCATGGCAGTGCTGTGTAATTGTTCTAGTATAGCTATGCATTTATACTGGAATTGAACAATTAAATAAATAGATGGCAGATGGTGGGAGTCAGGTTTCTCACTGTTGTAGTGGAAGGTTATAACTAGCCAAGGAGAGGAGGCTAGAATAATCCATGTGGTAATTAATTTGTTGAAGAGTGATTATATGAATTCATGTTTAGCTTAATATACATACAGATGGTTATATTTGGAAATATAGATACATGTATATACATAGGTTAGTATTCATACATATATTTCCTTGCTCTGTCAGCTGAGAAGGGCTAGAAAAAATACCTCAGGAGCAACAAGCACACTTAGTGCTCAGATCTTGGTTTCTAATACCATTCTCCAGTAAAAGAAGGAGGGCTTCTTGGAGAAATGGCTGATTCTATAATTGGGGTAGGAAATATACAAGATGAGCCTGGAGCATTTTGTAGTGCCTGAAGGTAGGGATGTGATTTAAAACAACAACAACAACAACAACAAGCAAAAAATACAGTAATGGGGGTGTATCAAAAGGACATAGGGGCCACCTGGAAGAGCACCCAATGGCCAAATTGGAACAATTTGAGTAAAAAAATAAATAATGTATTGGTTTATAACCCATAGTGATATTAATAATGATCAAATAAATAAAATGTGGAGAATATACGAATTTGTCATGTACAAAAATCTAGTAATGTATCCACTTAAGTGTGAGTTGTGCATACTAATAGCCTTCCAAAAAGTATAGTATGGAAATGAGGGGAAAAAAGAAACTTCACAATGCAAAAATCTGACAGAAACTATCTCAGCTAGATGATCAAGGCCAACATCAACTGTGATAAATCATGTTGATAGTATGTACTCATAACAATGTGATGAAAATGGCAGTTTACCTCTGCGGTCTTCCTCACAAAAACCTGTAACTCCAGTCTAATCATGAGAAAAATATCAAACAATTTCCAATAAAGGGATATCCTACAATATACCTGAAAATATATCTGACCAGAAGTCCTCAAAACTGTCAAGCTTATCAAAAACAAGTCTGAGAAAATGTCACAGCCAAAAGGGGCCAAAGGAGACTCGATGGCTACATGGATGATGATATCTTGATGAAATCCTAGAAGAGAAAAAGAATGTTAGGTAAAAACTATGGAAATATGAAAAAAGTATGGACTTTAGTTAATAACAATATATCAATATTAATTCATCAATTGTGATGAATGTACATTATAATATAATAATATGGGAAACTAGATGTGGGGTGTGGGGAAACTTTATCTTTGCAGTTTTTCTGTAAATTTAAAACTAAACTAAAATACAAAGTTTATTTAAAAAATAATTGTCTCAAAGGGCCTAAGAAAGTTAAAGTACATGTTGGGTATTTTTTTTTTATTTTATGTAGTTTTATCTATTTTTTTCCTTGACTACATTGTTATTGCGGATGATTATTAGTTATAATAATTGTTAAATACCTAAGGAAAGTATTATGTTCTCCAGTTTTCAAAGCTCTTTCACATATTAACTTATCTGGTCCTTTATTGCAAGTCACAAATTGTTAATCTCCTTTTATATCCAATGGAAGTGAGGCTCAGAAAGGGGAAGAGAGTTACCTGAGACCACACAGCTAGTAATAGCAGAGCTGGTAATTTCCCAATGCAGCGAAGCCCATGTATGTTAGAGGACTTTCACATGTGCAAACATTTATATAATACAGCCTTATTAAGAATTGTACTTTTTTCAGCCATTAACCTAATTTTACTTAGTATCTATATCTTGTTGCGATGCTGGAAAGTAATACTACTATAATTTCCTTACATTATGGAAGGCATGCTTTTCATTAAGTTGCACACATTTTTTTAAATAAACATGCATACACACAAACATGAAAAAAACAGGGAAGCACATGCTTCTTTTACAAATATATGTGGATAAATTATGTAAATAATTTAACTGACTCAGTATCTTTCTTCGTGGCATATATTGCAGCAGAATCCTAGATATAGTAAAATATGTAGCCTTACTTTCACTTGTTAACAAAAGAGCAAAATATTTTATAGTAGAAAAAATGCACACTGTCATGTTGTGGTGTGCTTAATTGGAGGAGGTGAAAGTAAGAAGTTTTGACTTATTGCATAAAGTTTCATCTCAGCTCTGTCACTTGCAAGTTGTATGAACTTTTGCAAGATTTACTTAATCTCTCTGCAACCTAACTCCCTCATTTGTGAAAGAGGTATAATAATTGTATGTAACTCATAATGTTCTTGCAAATAACAAGACCTTATAATAGCTGCTACAGCATAAGTACTCAATAAATGGTGGCTATTGTTACAATTGGCATAGCCCTAAGAAGCAACCATTTCCACCTATATATTGTCTTTAACATGGACAAATATTTGGCTATATCGATCCCTAAAAATAAGTCAGTAAAAGTCCTCTAAAGGTAGCTTTGTAGATGTGAAGATCAGAAAATTCCTTATTGGTTATTAAGGCATTGAAAGGGAGAGTTCAAGTTCATCTCCTTTCTTCTCTTCCTCTCCATTCGTTTCTCTCTCATTTTTTCCTTTTATTTTTCTTGCTCCTTTCAAGTGTGAGAATGATAGCACTTACAAAAAAAAAAAAAAATTACAAGGGAAAATGGAGAGGTCATATTAGAGTATCCTGACTGATGGTTGGTCTTAATTGTGCAAACCTACACCCAACTGATGGTATATAATCCAACTAATGTGGTGATGTTCAGAGACATACTACTTAATCAAAATAAGTGAGTAGAACAAATGCTCTTTGTTGCTTCGCAATTCATGCATTAGTTCATTCAGATATTGCTTAACAAGTGATATGTACTAAACCCTGGGCTAATCATAGTGCTACAATGCTGGCAATAAAGATACCATTTCTTTCTTTAGAAAGCATCCAGTTAGTGGGGAGGTGATGGAGGTTAAATACTAAATAGAAAAATCATTTGAAGATATAATGGCTGAAACATTTCCAAATTTAGCAAAAACTATGAATTCAGATGCAAGAAATTCAATGAACCTCACACAAGAAACATGCAGCAAACTGCACCAAAAAACTATAATAAAATTGCTCAAAGCCACTAATAATTAAAAAAAAATTTTAAAGCAGCCAGAGGGAAAAAAAGACTCATTATGAACAGAGGAACAAAGATGATGACTACTGCAGATTTCTCATCAAAAATAACACAAGGGAGAAAACAGTGGAGGGTTTTGATAGGGACTGCATATCCACAGCCACCTTCCACCCCTGTTTTGACAGAAATTGACAAGCTGATTCTAACATTTAAGTGAAATGCGAGGAATTTTGAATAGGTTAAACAACTTCAAAAAAGGGGAACAAAGTTGAAGATTTTACACAAGCTAATTTCAAAATTTATAACACTACAGTAATCAAAACAGTGTGATATTGGTGTAAGAATACATATATTATATTGAATATATATATTCAGAAGATCTAGATCTAGATCTATCTATAGAGCAATAAAGAATATATATAGATAAAAATATATACATAGATAAAAATATCTATGTACACACGTGTGTATATACATATACATACATATATATGCAACCTAACAGATAGCCCAGAAAATTATCTATATAATTATGGTCAATTGATTTTCAACAAATGTGCCGAGACACTTCAATGAATATTCTTTTCAACAAATGGTACTGAAATAATTGGATATTCATGTGCCACAACCAATAAACTGATTTGCCTCATACCATACACAAAATCCACACCATAACTCAAAATCAATCATATACAAATATTTACTGAAATATTTGTATACATCATATACAATACATATACATATGTATACAATCATATACAAATATTTACTGAAATATTTGTATATGAAATTAGAAAACTTCTAGAAAACAAAAAATATTTGTGATCTTAGGTTAGGCAAAGATTTCTTAGATATGATACCATAAGTCTACTACATAAAAGAAAAAAACTGATTAATTGGGTTTCATCAAAATCAAAATCCTTTGCTCTTCAAAAGACACCATTAAGAATAAAAGAAAAATTGCTGCTATGAACATTGGGGTGCATATGGCCCTTCTTTTCACTATATATAGCAGCAATGTCCGCAATACCCAAACTGTGGAAAGAGCCGAGATGCCCTTCAGCAGATGAATGGATAAAGAAGATGTGGTCCATTTATACAATGGAATATTACTCAGCCGTCAGAAAGGATGAATACCCAACTTTTGCATCAACATGGATGGGACTGGAGGAGATTATGCTAAGTGAAATAAGTCAAGCAGAGAAAATCAATTATCATATGGTTTCACTTATTTGTGGAACATAAGGAATAGCATAGAGGACATTAGGAGAAGGAAGGGAAAAATGAATGGGGGGAAATCGGAGGGAGAGATGAACCATGAGACACTATGGACTCTGAGAAACAAACCGAGGTTGTTAGAAGGGAGGGGGTTGGGAGGATGGGTTAGCCTGGTGATGGGTATTAAGGAGGGCACGTACTGCATGGAGCACTGGGTGTTATACGAAAACAATGAAGCGTGGATCACCACATCAAAACTAATGATGTATGGTGACTAACATAATAAAATAAAATAAAATTTAAAAAGAATAAAAGAAAAATTACAGATTGGGAGAAAATATCTGTAAATCACATAATTGATAAAGGACTCATATGAAGAATATATGAAGAACTCTTAAAACTCAATAATAACGTAAATGACAATAAAAAATGGGGAAAATATTTGAATATGCATTTCATCAAAGAATATAGTGCTACTTTGAAAACCAGTTTGGCAGTTTCTTAAAAATGTGAACATATTTGGGCGCCTGGGTGGCTCAGTTGGTTGAGCGACTGCCTTCGGCTCAGGTCATGATTCCGGAGTCCCGGGATCAAGTCCCACATCGGGCTCCCTGCTCGGCGGGGAGTCTGCTTCTCCCTCTGACTCTCCCCCCTCTCATGTGCGCTCTCTCTCATTCTCTCTGTCAAATAATAAATAAAATCTTAAAAAAAAAAGATTAAAAAAATGTGAACGTATTTAAAATGAGATACAGCAATTTAAAAGCTTATCTTCTTAAGATACAGTAATTCCACTTGTTGATGTATATAAAGAATAATGAAAATATATGTGCACATAAAGATGTGTATACAAATATTCATAGGAGTATTATTTATAATAGTAAAAAATGGAAACATTCCAGATGTCCTTTCACTGGTGAATGGATAAATGAAATGTTGTATATTCATACAGTGGAATACTATGTAGAGATAACAAGAAACAAAGTACTGATACATACAACAAAATGGACACATGTAAAATAGATTATGCTAGGTGAAAGAAGCCAGACATAGACGACTACAGATTGTGTGATTATATGTCCTGCAGGTAGGCTCAGGGTTTGAGTTTCATCCAGGCATGAGGGCACCTTTTGGGGTGATCAAAAGTTTCTAAAATTAGATTAAGGTTATGGATGCACAACCATATACATTTACAAAAATAAAAACATCAATTCATCGCTTACATTGAGTAAATTTGTGGTGCATAAATTATACCTCAATAAAATTGATAAAACTTTAACAAAATAGAATTCAGAGAAACAGTAGCGTGAATTAATAACTTTGCATATATTACAGAAAGCAATTGAAAAGAAATAAAATGCATTAAATCAGAAAAACAGTGTAACTTCTGTTATTTGTAAACAACATAATTATAGACATGGAAACTTTCCTTGAATCTATGATAACACCAATAAGTGAATTTAGCAAAGTGACAGTATGTGAGATCAATATTCAAAAACCAGTTTTGGGGCACCTGGGTGGCTCAGTCGTTAAGCGTCTGCCTTCGGCTCAGGTCATGATCCCAGGGACCTGGGATCTAGCCCCGCATCGAGGCCCGCATCGGGCTCTCTGTTCGGCGGGAAGCCTGCTTCTCTCTCTCCCACTCCCCCTGCTTGTGATCCCTCTCTGTCAAAAAAAAAAAAATCTTTAAAGAAAGCCAGTTTTATTTCTATGTATATCAGCAAAAAGAACCCTAAAATAAAATTAAAATACTATTTCCAAAAGTATAGAAAATACAAAAACTTGGGAATAAAAATAGAAGAATATTTGAAGCTGGGGTATACAAAGATTTCTTCGACAACATTCAAAAGCTCTAATTGTAAAAGAAAAACAAATCAGGAACTGGACTTCATTAAATACCAGACACCATTACAAAAATGAATAGACAAGCTACAGGCAGGGGAAAATATTAACAGTCCATTAACAGGCCAAATTCTTCTATGGTGATTGAAGTCTGAAAGTGGTTATTTCTCTGAGGTGTGGGGAATGATTGGAAATAGCATAAGGCAACATTCTGGAGGTGATGGAAATGTTCTGCATTTGCTGTGAATGATAGTTACTGAGGTGTATACAATTATCAAAAGTCATTGAACAAAACACTTGAGAGCTATGCATTTTATTATATGTTTATTATACCTCAAGTAAAAAAAAAAGAACAGAAATAAAAAGACTTTTAAAAAAATTACCAGAGCCTGGTTAAAGAACTCAGCATTAAGCCCACAAATAGAAGGGGAGAAGGAATTGGTTTTAGGAAACTAAATAAATGATTATGGGTTAGGCAGAAGAATTGTGATCTAGACATTTTGGATCTTCACTACAGAGTTAATCACCTCTTGGTCTAAAAAGAAAGAGAGTCTCCAGAGAAAATAATTTTCTGCTAAAAAATGCGCATTGATCAAAGTTCTTACCAGCAACTCAATCCAGATATTGTTCAAATGCATGATTCATTATTTTGACATCTAAATGTCATAACTATCTTTGATCCTTTTCCTTGGGGATACCTTGCCTAAATGTGATAGAGTGGTAGAAAGTCAGGGGGAGTGGGGTGAACAAGAATCTCTTTTTCTGGATCTCTCTATTCTCACACAAAAGGCAAATATGTTTAGCTCCACTCCTACCCCAAGAGTCACTGGGGCAATGAAAATCCTGGACAGATTTCAGACACTGCAGGGTCATTGTTCTCTCTTCTGCTGCCTTTCCTCACTGCTAGGTGAGACTCTGAGTGGAGGAGGCAATTTCTGCACACATCCCCCGCCACCAACTTCTTTTCTCTCATCACATAAACCAGTAGACAATTGGATGGCATTTCCTTGGCTACAATGGGCTCCTAAGAGATCTTCGAGTTATTCCCACTATTAGGCTAATCAATCTTGTCACCCCATGGTTACTGGAAGTGTGTTGGCTCAGATGATCAGCCATGTCCCCTGCAATAAAACTCAAGGGGAAAGCAATAAGAATTCTTTGGTTACAAAAGGAGCCCTATCTCCCCACCACTTCAATCCATCCTTGTAAAAGTTGTAGAATGGCCTTATATCTTCCTTTGAGTTTTTGGTGCTAGGCATGAAATGAAGAGGAAGTCCCACTTCTAGATTAATACCCACGGTGTATACTTCATATATCCTACGGTACAACTTACAATAGCAGGTAGGTGAAAAATCACTGGAACAAATTCCTTGTTAGTGATTCCTCCAAAGTTCTTTTTTGGGGGTCTCAACCATAAACGTTACCCTTGGGTAAACATGGAAACTGAGGCAAGCAGAGTATCAGTTAACATGGCCAAGATTTTCTTTGAATTACAGAGCCTGAGACAACAGTTGACATCAGAATTCTAGTCTTTTTCTTTGTGAACTAAGAACATTCTTTCCATACAAAGATGAATTTAGCAGCATGTAATTTTCCTTCTTATCCACTAAATGTGGGATTGAATTAGAGTTTACCTAGAGAGATCTAATTTGTAGTTTTGAAAATAAGCAAAAAGCTGTTAGACCGTAATGTTGATATTCTGATCACGTTACATATGCATAAGAAGATAGTATCGAGCAAAGCTTTATTTACATTTCCTAAGTGTTTTCTCATTCTGTATAAACTAATGAGTGGTGCTGTTAGGGAATATGTGTATCCCTCTTTGTGTAATGGATTAAGCGTGAGTCCTGTTAAACACTAGGCCATAAATCAGACTGTGTTCTCTATGCCTAATTAAGGGTTTAAGGGGGAAAAGGTAAATTCTTGAATGAAGGGCTCTACTCAGAAGCAGAGGGTGTTTTTTCACAAAGGAAGTAGATAAAGCAGAAAAAAAAGAACAATTTAAGAAAATAAAAAAGAGGAAAACTATGAAAATATTTTAGCCACTTTATTCTACTTCTCCTCAGATTTAAGAATGCCTAAGTGTCCAGATATAATGTAGAAATTTTTTTTTAATTAGTGCACCGAAATGTAGTAATAATACAGATTGACCAAAGAATTAAAATGACTGTCAAAGTAGCTCTGATAACTAAAAAAGAAAATTATATGCATTGACAATGCAAATAAAATCAGCTACAGAAAAGTTTTGAAGAAAATTCACAAGCGTTTTTTTTTTCTTTTTAGCTACACCTATCTCTATAATTACAGTGTACTAAAATCTCAACCTATTAAACTATTGTAGATTTTGAGTAAAAACCAAAATAATCACAGTTAATCCACTCATTTCCTAGTGGAAGAATTGTCATGAGTTTTGATAAAATTAGTCTCAGATAATAGTATTAAAACACTTCTGCCTGTTCCTGGAGTGAGGATAATGTTTATATTCATAGTATAAACTGACTTTAAATGAATATACTGAGAGACTTGAAAAGTGCATTATATAGCATATATAGGATTAGAATAAGAGAGACAAGGTCATAATTCATTAGCCCTTAGGAGCTCCACTCAGTAATATCGTACTATACATAATTAATAATGCTGATATTTGGCTTTATTTCATCTCACTTTGTATTACTCCTGAACTGTACAGTGAAATACAGGAGAGGAATAGAAAAAGAAAACATTTTGCTATAATGAGAAAAAGAAATAGATCTTGATTGGACTTGTATTTACAATAAAAGATACCAATTTACTAAATTTCCAATCATTTATTTTTATTCAGAAAATATTTATTGGGGCCTACATTATGACAAGTAATTTGCTTCGTGCTGGAAATTCAGTGAATTGGGTAGGGGACAAAGCAGACAAGGTGATCCCTTCATGAAATTTCCAGACAAGTGAGATCCTAATTGGTCATTGACAAAAGATGTAAAGGAAAAATTGACGATTATTAAATGTTCTTATCTGTAGAATTCAGAGATTCTCAGCTTATACAGAATAAAGATATTTCAGAAATAAAACTCACGTTACATGGTCATCAAGACCACTGAAGAAGACCTCTTCCATCCCCCTGGCAACCTTTGCCTCCTTCTCTCCTCTCAACTTTTATTATTCCTTCCCACCCCACCTTCTGCTCTGTGTTCTGCCTGCTGGCAGGCATGTGTGGGGGAAGGGTGGAAGAGATTTCCATTAATTCTAGACTTCCACATGCCATGGGTGTGTGGGATGGCAGGAAAGCATTCCCTGTCCCTCATTCCCGACTGTAACAGCTAAACTTGCACGTATTTGGTCAACAATTTGATGAGGATTCATGGTGAATCCTTGTATTTCCTGAGAGACCAGTCATGACACTTCTGTCCCCAAATTTTTAAGGCTCTCTTCTCATAGTATTGGAGCCTCATACAAACGTTAACCCTTGTCCAGCACACCATCACCTCTATTTTGTCGTATATAAATTGATATTCATTACTGTTTGGGTTTGGTTTGTATTGAGTGTTTATCAATTGTTAAACATCTCATAAAATAAAATGAAATAATATTCCTGGAGATGAAAAGAAAAGGTCTGCTGGAATTGACGAAGGCACACAGGTGCAACAGAAGTTTGAATTGTTGAATTTTGAACCTAAAAGCAGGAATGGCAATAAAGAAAGCAGGGTAAGGCAGAGAAGGTGCTGTTACATGCCCAGTGAACATTGGAGTTATCCCTATTCTGTCTAATTGGATGGGTATCTCCGAAAAGGAAGAATGTATAGAGCAGTACTAACTGGAACCTCTGCTCTTTGAGTTATTCCTCCTCATTTAAAGGAAGGATTCTTGAAATACATGTGATCTCATATGAAATTTAAATGAATGCCAGGAGCACTTGGTAGATGTCATCCATCCATTTGAGTATTTTTCTCATTCTAAATTGTCCTGACTTGTACTGCACTTTATTTGGAAAAGCGTCTCTCCATTCTTACAAATTTGAATGTTCAAATCCTTCCCATCCTTCAAATCTCATTTTAAAGGACATCTCTTTCTTAAAGCCTTCTTTAATCTCCGCAGTAGGGAGTTATTTTTTTTTTATTAGTTTTCACGTAATTTTACTTGTACACTTGTGACATTCATCCTTTTCTGCCTCTGTTAAAAAGATACTTGTATCATTTACCAAACTATAAAAGAACTAACACTGATTCATATATTCCTTCCTTCCACTGCATTTATTGAGAGATTGAGTCATAAGGAAAAGTATGGCTGAACGTACAAGGGTGAATGTAGAAGGAAAGAATATAACTGTGGCAACAGCTTCTCTGCAGTGCGTGGCCCACCTCAATTCTGGCGCTCTGTGAAATGCGTTATTTTGGCATAAAACACAGGTCTTTAACTAAGAACTTACCAATTACAGACTATTTATACTCAAATATCCAAAAGTAGAGGTAGAACCTAAGAGTCTTCATAATATTGATTATTTATACTTGGCTCACTGTCAAAGAACCAGTGCACAAATAACTGCATTTAGTTTTAAGTTTTCTTTTTGTTTTTAATGTACAATCAATTTATATCCGCTTAAGTGGGATGATATATTTTCTCTTCTGTAATAACCAGAATTGTTTATTAAAGAATAATAAGTTACTGCAAAGCAACTGAACAAGTATGTTTTCCTTTAGCTGGCTCTAAAACTTCTTATTAAGCACGATTTCACAGAAAATAACAAATTATATGTTGTGGTCTGATTGCTTAAAAATAGGTACTTCTGAATAGAAGAGAAAACATTAGAATGAGAATACTTTGAAATATATCAATTGCTTTAGCTATAAAGAGAATTGTTGAAAATAAAAGCAAATGTGAACGGGATTCAAATTTAATATATTTGAAATGTAAAGTAAAAATATAATACACCTGGATAGAGTTATGCAAATTGCATGGGTAAATTTTTTCCCCTAGGGATAACTTCAGCGTGTTCTCTAAATCTATTTAAAAAAAGAAAGTAGGAAACTGGAGATAATTTTTAGATATTTCCTTAAACTGATGCATAGTTTTTTATTATATTGAATTAATAAAGTGAATATTTTTAAAGAATTAACATAATCAGCTCTTTAGGATTGTGAACTGCCTCTGCTTAATTTTAGGAAATCAAACATTTTTATTACTTTAGTCAGTTGACGCTATTCTCAACGGAATCACCTTACTGATGTTGTTCTCATTCTTAGGCATATCTCTTTTCATTAGACGTAGATGTTCGTTTCTAGTTAGGTATATATGTATATATACCTTACTGACTTGGGTTCGGTTCCTAAAACTGATTTGGCAAGGGATCTTGCATGAAATGTAATGTTTTTAAGTTTCATTTCCTCATTTGTGCAGTAGACATAAAAATCTATGTTTGAGTGTCTTGTTTTGAAAGGGTCAAATGAGATAATGTATATGAAAAAACTCCAAGTACTATTTACATACCATTATTATTACATTTAGGAAATAACCTTACATAAATAATCCAGTATGAGTGCCCTTTTTGTTTTTTAGATACTCAAATACACACATAATTAATGTGTGGGTCATAAAGCCACTTCTTTCTTTGCTTAACAATAACTTTCTTGACCTAAACAATTTACCAGCGATCCAAGAAGTTGGAAAGGTCACAATAAACTTTCAAGTCTTAACATATCATTTTGTAGTTCGCTAACAAGGTTAACAATCCCACTTTTCATGCATTCCAAACCCGGCAATTATAAATAATTTTCAAACACGCAAGTGCTAGCTGTGCAGTTGTTTACAGATGCATCACGTTTTACGCTATGGAATGATGACCGTACAGTATTTAAAAATGGTGCTGAGGCACAGCATGGCACTGATCTACCCCACGGCCACAACTCTTTGGTCTTGCATTGTTTAAGATGATGTAGGTGGCTCGATGTTGTGTCAAGTTGCACGTTCAGTATTAGTTCTGTAAGAGGCTGGTTTTGCACCCTTTCAGCAAGGCTCTGGGAATCCACCCAGCCAAGCAGAAAAGGGTTAAAGGAGTCCAGCAGAGGGAAGTAGTGCGGAGTGAGTTTGAGTGTGTGTGTGTGTGTGTGTGTGTGTGTGTGTGTGTGTGAGAGAGAGAGAGAGAGAGAGTGAGTGTGAGCGCACAGGACAGAAGCATCGAGTTGCGGAGCGGACTCGTACACAAGTTCCAAAGGCCACAGTGTCCGCGGTTTTCGGCCCTAGCGGGCCCCGGGGACACGGCCTGCGCCCAGCGGGTAGCGCCCCGTGGATTTGGGGGGCTGGGTTGGAAGGAAGGGGTCTCGCGAGGGTTTTAGGGCGTGGCTGGGGTGGGGGCGTGCGGCGGGCGGGCGCGGGTGTGCGCGCGCGAGAGGGCGAGTGTGAGCGCGGCGAGTGTGAGCGCGGCGAGTGTGAGCGCGGCGAGTGTGAGCGCGGCGAGTGTGAGCGCGGCGAGTGTGCGGCCGCGTCGCCATTCCCCGTGACGTCAGAGTGTATTGTTGTGAGCGGGGCCGAGCGAGCATCCCCGGAGCTGTCACCGCGGCGGCCGCGGCGGCGGCGCTGCGCGAGCCCCGCACGAGCGAGCCCGGCCGGCGCCGCCCCCGCCCCTGTCCCCGGCCCCGCCGCCGCCGCCCCCGCCCCCGCCCCCGGCCCGCCCGCCGCGCGCCGCCGCCGCCGCCCGCGCGCCCCCACCCACCCCACCCCACCCCCTCGCTCCATCCCTCCCGCCCGCCGCCGCCGCCGCCGCCGCCGCCGCCCGCGCGCCTCCCCCCGCGGAGCGAGTGCGGGTCACCGGGTCACTGGGTCATTGTCTCCGCGCCCGAACCCCGAGCACCCCGTGGAATCCCCCACGTCATCATCAGAACCATCAATGAGATGCAAACATGAAAGACAAGAGGAAGAAGAAGGACCGCACCTGGGCCGAGGCTGCCCGCCTGGTACGTGCCGCCCCCCGCCCGCCGCCCGCGCGTCCCGCCGGCCCCGCCGCTCGCCCCGCGCCGGCCGCGGCGGCGGAGACGGCCACTTCCAGCCCGAGCCGCCGCCCGCTCGCCGGGCTCCTGCTCTTTGTTATTCTGCGGGAGTGGGCTCGCCCAGGGGCCCCTGTGTGTGTGCGTGCGCGCGCGGAGGGGCGCAGCGGTTATCTCGGGGAGCCCCGCGCCCGCCGCGCCCGGGACCGCCCGGGACACTTCTCCCGGTACTTCGCTCTCGGGGCTCGGCTGTGCCTTCGCCACGGGAGAATTTCCGAGCGCTCGGCCCCGCTCGACTTCCCTCTCTGCCGCTCCGGAGACCTTTGTGTGGCAATTACCACTCCCTCCCGGCCCCTCCACCTCCCGGAATTTCATCAATAACTCTCTGTGCACGGTCTGTGTGTACGGTCGGCGTTTGTGAGTTCATACATTTTACACGTGCATGCACGGTGTGTGTCCGACACGGACTTGTGGGGCGTGTGTGCATGTGGGCTAGGTCGTGCGTGTCTGTGTGCCGTGTCGTGTGCATTATGTATGCACAGTGATACGTGCATGTTTTGTGTGGATCAAGTTCGTTTGTGTTTTGTAGGTATTGTGTTCTCGATGTTTGTGTGTACATTCTGTGCACGTGTGTGCAGTTTTTGAGTGTGTGTGTCGAGGCGTGTGTGTGTTTGGTGAAGTTGGGTCAGTGTCATTTGTAGTGGGAGGTTATTAAGAGTGTACAGCTAGGTGTGTTTTAATGCTGGCTTCCTGGGCGGTGTTACTTGGCTGCTTTTCTTTAACCTTTCGGAGCTTACGTTTTAATCATCGGAAGAATGTCTCTATAGAACTGCTGGTTGGCAAAGGGGCGTCGGCGTCTTTGGTTTGATGCATGTGTATGTGTGGGGTTTTTTTCTTCTTCTTCTTTTAAAGGACAGCTGTAAACGGATTTTTAAAAAAGGATATTTCTGTACAGTGTGCCTCACGGGAATGCAAGGCATTACATTTGAAGCTCAGCCTTTCAGGATTTCGGCTGCATAAATTAAATATTTATTTAGCGAACTTACTGTCTTTTACAATTGGCCAAAAGAAAGCAGACTGCATGCAATAGAGGGCGGGGTGGGGGGTGGAAGACTACAGAACATGTTATTGGGTTGACTTTGTAAAGATTGTTTTACTATAACTGTGGGGTTTTTGTTTGTTTGTTTGTTTTTAAGCCTTTGAGTAACTACATCATGCTCAAGGAGAACATTTGTCAAAAGTAATTATCTGAGTTTGGTTGAGGGGCCTTGCTGGTATGTTTCTGGATTGGAGCAAAGGGTTTTAAATAATTGACCCTATTGCCCTATGAAGCAGTGACAAAAGTCCCTTTTAATTGCGGTCTAGTTATTGGAAGCTGAAGTGGGTAGGCCCCTTTACTTCATCTCTTAATTTGTAGTAGTGTATCTTATGATTTCTCCTCTTATCTGTGATTGTGTTAATTACTAAATCACTCACTGTCTGTGGATGAATGGGCAGGTGATAGTCATTCTCTAATGAACTGCGTCTGGGAGAGGAAACTTATCTGTGAGAAATATGTGAAAAGTAAGCAGTAAGTGTTAAGTAGATGCCAGATTGATGTTATCACTGAATTTTTGCTAGAGCATAGTATGTTACTTATTGTTTGCTCAGCCATTAATTCAGAATTGTGTGGGGGTGTGCAAGGCTTCTGAAAATGCGTTATTCAGGTTCCTTAGAGTGGCAATCAAGTGTTATAGAGTTTCAGTGCATGTGTTTTAAACAAGTGAGTTGACTTATAAATATTTTAAAATGATGATTCATGAATTACCTCTATCTGCCTGCAGAGAATTATTTAATAAATAACATCATTCTGATAGAATTTAAAGCTAACCATTTGTATTCAACCAGTATTTGTTACTATTCCTGAAAATACTGTGCTCTATTTGATGTAATCATAATGGATCTGTATTGATAAATCCTGAAATAGATTTCTTAGTTACAGCTTTTTGTTAAAAGTTGCCTTTTCCTCTTACAAAGTTTCATTGATGGGAAAAGACACACTAGGACTCATCAACACAAAAGAATTAATCATAGACCAGATGTCTCTATTTTAACCAGACATATTGAACTTGTAGTTATGGTAATTTTTCAATTTGTTTCAAGTTATTTTTCCCCTGATAGTTGTACAAATGTGTATGTATTCAAAATGTGACAGTTGAAATAAAATACTGAACAAAATAGCAAGTAATTATACTAGAAATATCTTTCTGAGAAATTTGTGATTTGTGATTGTGACTTATGATCATTCTTAACTTTGTGAATAAAAAGGGATCCATTTGAGTAATAGTGGTTTTTTTCATGTTTTCTTTATGATTACATGAATATATATAGACTTAAACTCTTTTACAAACTTGCATGAAAAAATTTTTACTCTTATAATTGTAGTATTAATTTACACTCAATTAAAAAGGCATGCTGTTTGGGGGGGCATTTCTGTGCTATAAATACTATCATTACACATTTCACACTGCCCCTGATGGTCTTGCTGTGGTTGTTGCTGTTAAGGACTTTTAGTCTCTTCTCCATCAAATGTTAAACTAGGTGTCTGATTTTAAAAGTAAAGACTATGGATGGACAGAAAATATGCATGTGGTTCTTGAAATATATGAACTAAAGAGAGTATCCAAATTAACATTAAGAGTAACCTTCCAATCATATCGTATATACTGTATATCTTCTACTGTAGTGTGTGTGTGTGTGTGTGTGTGTGTGTGTGAGTGAGATTATCTTGGAAGAGCGGGTATCAGGGAAGAGGAAATGCAAAATACATTTTTTGAACTGTGACCAAAAGCTTATGTTTCAATGTAGCTTTGCATTCATTTTTAAGAAAAATATAGATGGAAGAAGAACAGTTCTTTGTAGAGTAAGAACTTACAGTCGACAACAGAATTTGTGCTTGCTTTCTTTGTGAGAAAAGTATATGGTCTGTAAATCTACAAACTCTGAGTGGCAACTCCAGGGATTTTGCTTTAGATAGAGATGCAGCTATCAAGCCCTACCAATTTTCTCACAGAAGTATGTCATGTTTGTATGTGGTGAGCCTGCTTAGCTTAGGAAAGAAGGAATGGTAGTATAATTTTTCTGTATTTTCAGGAATGTCGTGATTATTAACAGGCTGCCATTTTAAAACAGTAACACCACATCTTTTCTCTCTCTCTCTCTCTCTCTCTTTTTTTTTTTTTTTGGTCTTTTTGCCCTGCATCAGTTGGAGAAATTTCAGCCTTTAGCCTCCTCCACTCCCCCTCAGCGTTCTGCAGTTGTGGTTGTTACTTTGCGCATTTCCATTTAATATGGAGGCTGCTCCTAAACCAGATGCATTTTCATCTGTTTTATCTGCTCTTCTAAGGTTATAGAGTCTCAGAGGATCCCATAATCACATGGAAGTATCTTCTGTCTTAATATTTGTAGACCACAATAAGAATAAAAATCAAAACCATAACTCATGTCGAGCTGGGGCTTTGACTTTAATCCTTTTGACTTTTATCTCAAGTCTTCACTCTGTTACTATAAATACAGTTTAAACCATTGTGAAAGGATCTTCATGCTTCTTTGTAAAAAAAAAAAATGGGGATTTGACAGGACTTTGTTTTACTGCACTAAGGGGTTTCTTTGTTACTGGCTTAACACAGAACATACTGTTATTTATATATTTATTCTAGGTTAATTCTTTTTTTTTTTTCTGACATGCAAAAATGTTGCTTTGAGAAGTCCTTTTTGATAGTTTCATCACTTTGTTCTATAGGGAGTGCTGCTGGTAAGATAATGATTCAGTGTATTAATTTGTTCCCTGAGTTTCTTCTGTTTGTTTCATTCCTTACAATCTTTGTTTAGTTTCACTGGCACCTGAAAATAAATCTTAACAATCTTCAATAGCTTTGTGCTTGGTAACATGGCTGATTTATTTGCTTGTAGTTCACAAAGATAATCACTATTCGGGTTTTTTTTGTGTGTGTGTGTGGGGGGGTTTTTTTGTTTTTGTTTTTTGTTTTTTGGTAGTTCAAGGTGACCTTTGGGGGAAAATTTTTTTAATGGCAAATTTGCCTCATTGTTGGGAGAAAACAGATACATATCTCTTTATGCCATAGCAAAGAGTTACTGAAGGTTTTAGTAAATTGAAATTCTGTAAATCAGACTAAAAATTAAGTGGGGGGTTTATGAATTAAAAGGAAATCTGTGTGAATCTTTTGCACAGAGAAGATTCTTTTGCATAATGCATTATATGCTAAATAAACTCTTAGGGTTCCTGTGAAATAAAGCCGAATGATATTGGTAGCTGTTAAAATAGAAAACAATTCATAATTGTTAATTTACTGGTTGCCTTGTCTTTTGTCTTTGTATTTTAGAAGTATATGTAATTTTTCAGGAATGATGAACATGGGGATGGAGGGGAGAGCATTGGTACTGCTTTTGTCATTTTCTCACTGTGCTTGGATTTCAGGTTATGACCAGGCCTTGACAGTTGAGAACATTTTCACTTGTGATTTGGGGTAAGCCCCAAAGGTGCACATGAGCATAATTGTGACAGTGCTTATTGGCTTACGAGCCCTGCTAACGTATATGGCAAATGGAGTTTTATTTTCAGTCGCTTACATTTCAATTGGTTTGATTCAGCTGTTTTCTGTGATCTACACGTAACATCATCTCTTTATGTCTGTATCTCATCATCTCTTCTTTCAGACGGGGAACCTAAATTTTCATTGCAATTTGAAAGATGGAAAAGAGTTTAGCAATCTCTCTGCCTCTGAGTTTCAAGTTGGGAAAAACGTGTTTGAAATAAATGAGAAATGTGAACTTAGGCCTGGTGTTTAGGTTGTTAATTTTTTATTTCCTGCTGACATGAAAGGGAATTTTAAGAGTTGATCCTTTCTTAAGTTTTTCTCTTCTTTGAGAAGTCTTCGATAGCAGATGATTCCTTGGATGTCAGAAATGGACTCTTGGTGTCTTCTGGCTTTTAGACGTGTAGAGTTGTACCTGTAAAGGAATCTCATCGCAGAGAAGTGAACTTATAAAGTAATGAAATTTAATATTTAATAATGTAATAGTTTCAACCTTCACTGAAATGCACTGGAAATGTGAAGTATGGTCCCTAACCATTTTGACGGTTCCTACATATACAGCTCAAATGCTGGGGAGGATACAAAGATACATCCTCAAGGAGTGTTGAGTTCAGTAGGGGAGACAAGGAAAACTGAGGAAGACTGAGCAGACACCATCTGCAGGTGTCACAGGAATGATCAAGCAGGTGCTAGTTTATGGATTTACAGAAGGGAGAAGCTGTGTGGTATGTGGAGATTGCAGAAGGCTTAATGGATTAGGTGAAACTTGGTTTGTCCTTGAAATATGAGTAAGATTGAACCAGTGAGGAGAGGAGAACATTCTAAGAAGAGAGCCCTGCATGAGCAAAGGCGTCATGTCAGGCAAGAGGATGGGTTCAGGAGGCCATGAGCAGACAAGTCTAGAAATACCCAAAGACTTGAGGGGGTTGGCCTGGCAATAAAGTTGAAAATTACATTGTGACCAAATTGGGGAGCGATTTGCAAGTTATTTCCAGAAAGTTGGGCCTTGTAAATTGTAGCCTGGGGCTGGTGGGGTAGGTATAGAAATAGGATTTTTTTTTTTTTTTAAAAACACACACACAAAACAAAATGACTATCTATTATAGAGAGAGGGGACACCAGTGCTCTGGGGATGTCTCTGAATGCTTCTGTTATTGGGTAAAAGAGTCTGAAAACAAAATTGATGTCAGAAACATTTTAAATAACGCAACTTTATTCTGTCCCATAGCCTTTGCCAAATGAGGCAAAGTAAACATCAGTGAGTAATATACATTACATTTGTAGAAAACATACACAGGGCACTCTGTTACCTAAAATACTCTCTTGAGATCAGTAGGTAGCTAGGGTTATTTCAGTAACTCAGTCACCAAATGTGTGGTTTAATGATATGCCCAATGTCATCACCCTGTCTGTAAGGAGCACAGGACTTTTTTTTTTTTTTAAATCTGTATTGTGTCTTTCTGATTTTTAAAAACAAACAGAGGCATTTTAACTGATGTGAATTTAACTGATTTGTTGCATGGAGGCATAGGGAGGATCCAAGCCTCTAGCAAACTCATTTCCTGCTTTTCAGATGGCCTGCTTTTCATTTCTCTTTCTCATCAGAAGTCTGCATAAAGTTATTATTATTATTATTAATTTATTATTATTAATTTATAATTTAAAATCCCCCCCACCCCTCCTGCAGAAGTTGTCAATAGCAGGTCCAGGCTCCTTCCTGATAGGGCTGGGAGGAGGGGCATCTGTATAGAACCACTTTCAGCTATTTGCCAGCACTGAGTGCCTTGATTGTTCTGCTTTTGTCCCTGCACAGTTGGTAGCTGTGGAAATCTAGCCCGGATTGAAACTTTCCCTGAAGAGCCCTTGGGGAACAAATAGAAACATTATATGATTAGCCACATTGTTTTCATTATTAAACAAATCTACATAAAAGGGTAGCAATTAACAGCTTTATCAGCCTGAACTTAGACACCTACCTCTCCTCTCCCCTCAATATTCCCACTTGAAGTGGGAACAATTAACTGTTGCTGGTTTTAATGTCAGCAACTGACAACATTAAATTGGGAATAGGCACTTCTCCTGGTTGATTGACATATAGCCCTCTGACACATTCTTATGTGTTTTAAGGCAAATTCATGCCCTGGGGTTAGAGCCAAAGGGCTTGTCAGAACATTGGCTTTAATAGCTGAAATGTATAACTTAAATGACATCCAAGACCTTAGCCTTTGGTGGAACTTTTAGAACCTGAGGAATCCTCTAAGGCAGTGCGATCTGTACTTAGTGGACACATTAGAAATTGTAAGATTTTTTCCCTAAGTATACAAATGTATAATTTATTTTACAATAGTTATTTACCATGGACTTATTTTGCATATATTAGCATAAATTAGTCCATGAAAAACTACATAATGATGTTTAAAATAATTCCAGAATTGCTGCTTTTTTTTTTTTTTGGCAAGTGCTATATTCTTCTTCAGTTATGAAGTTGTTGAGTTCCAAATATATTATTTATGACTTAAAGGAGGGAATAGGATGGACCCCCCCCCCACCTTATTCAGAAGACAGATGGCATTTCTGAGATTTCATTAGCTAAAAGGTATTAGAACCTATTTTAATAATGTCAAGGAGTTAGAAATTGAGATAGGATCTTTGGACTTATTCTCCAGATCAGTTACAGAGAAAACATTATATAATGAAGCTGTTGGATATTCTTAGTTTTTTTTTAATGTCAAAAATAAATGACTGCATATATAGTTTGTACATATATCAAAACCTTGTTGACTGAAGAACTGAGTTGCTGTTTGGATCATCAGGATTCTGTATGATGCTCTTTTAGTGTTCTGAGACTCAATTTCAGTGTGGGGGGAAGGGGTCCCCACACATACAACAGGCAACATCTGCAGGGTATCCAAGTATTCAACTCAGTTCTGCCACTGTCTACCCAGAGACACCATCAGATTCAACAGTTTAAGGCTTCACTCCTACAGTAGTTGCCCCCCCCCCCCTTCAGAAGCCAATAGCAAGTCCAGGTGGTTATTACTTATGCTTCTGACTGACCTACCGGCTATAGATTGGAAGTTCCAATGACCTCTCCACGGACTTCAGAGGCCAGTTGCAAGTCCAAGTTGTTACCTGTATTTCTGACTGGCTGTAAAATCAGAGCTTCCCAAGACCTCTTCCTCAGGTTCAATTAATTTGCTACACAGTTCACAGAACTCTGAGAAACATACTACTTACTAGATTACTAGATCACTAGTTTATTATAAAGGATATAACTCAGGAACAGCCAGATGAAAGAAATGCATAGGGCAAGATATGGGTTAGGGAATAGAGCTTCGACGTCTCTCCAGGTGAGCCACTCTCTCAAAGTCTCCACATGTTCGCCAACCCAGAAGTGATCCGAACTCTGTCCCTGTTTTCATGGAGGCTTCATTACATAGTCATGATTGATCAAATCACTGGCCTTTAGCACTTTATTCAACCTCCAGCCCCTCCTCCTCCCCCAAGGTCGGGGAGTAGGACTGAAAGTTCAAACCTCTAATCACGTGATTGGCTCCATTGTCAACCAGCCCCCATCCTTAGGTACTTTCCAGAAGTCATTTCATTAACATAATGAAAGACACTTTTATCATTCTCAACACTTGGGAAATTCTGAGGTTTTAGGAGCTCTGTGCCAGAAAAAGGACAAAGACCAAATACATACCATTATAAATCACAGCATCACCCCTTCACCCTCCCTCCCCCACACCGTGCACACACAACAGATACTCTTTTTTTTAAAAGTATTTATAAGAAAATCTCCTTCCTTTGAATATGTTGTCTTCAAATTCTTGCAACCAGAAGTTGTATTTCCTAAATCCTTCCTGTTTGTCTCTTTTAAAGCAATCCAAGAAATTAAACTAAAACATTTTGCATCAAACTTCTCTGATACTCTTCTTGTTCCCTTTCCATCACTATCCTTGCTCTTTCCTGCTTGTTTGAGGGTCTCCTTCTCTCGGTTTCCCCTTTAGTGTCAATGTATATTAGAATGCTGCCTAGCTCCTCCATTTTATTCCCATTTTCCTCCTGTCCATGACCTTCTCGTCTGCTTCAGTGGTCATTCTCTCATGGTGAGAACTTCAGCCTTGATATTTTCCCTAAATTTCAGACTTATATTAACAATTCCTTTGTGTATCTCTAGGTACACTGGGTATTTCAAATGAAATTTATCCAGTTCAGTTAAACAATTATTGGATATCTCCCACAAAAGTGTTGTACATGGAGTACAAAAAAA
Source organism: Mirounga angustirostris (assembly GCF_029215605.1). NCBI lineage: Eukaryota > Metazoa > Chordata > Mammalia > Carnivora > Phocidae > Mirounga > Mirounga angustirostris. The sequence goes on along the minus strand of NW_026991722.1, from coordinate 38,486,721 downwards.
GAAATGTGATAGCATTCTTATCTGGATGGGGGTACTTATCTATGTAACACCTACCTAAATACCTGGTATCTGTGGGGAATGGTAAATTCTGTCTTAAATATAGTTCACATTTAGCTCCTCCTCTTTTCATTCACTATATTTTACATAGTTCTGACCTTCCAACTAATTTTGTCTCTAATCTCTTTTTCAAAATCTTACAGAAGCTGTATTTCTCTTTCTAGAGTAGATCTGATCTTACTGAATCTTTTCTCTGCTTAAAAATTCTTGTGATTATCTTCAAGTTAAAGTTGAACAGGTCATGGGAAACCCTTTTCAATATTGGCAACACTTTTTAAACTGGTATGTGATGATTGTTTTTCCTAATAATATGCAGAACTTTGCATTTTTTGTCCGTTATAAATCACACTGGTGTTCCAATTTCTACAGCCTTCTACAGATTTATTTTATATTCTTTTTAAAACACAATGAAGACAGTTAAACTTATCAGTGGGTAGTTACATGTATCAACATTTTATCACCTTCTGTGCTCAACTCTGCTTCTTGTATCATACTCCCCCCCTTCTTTGTAAATTACCTCCTTGTAACAGGTTTTTTTTTTTTTTTTAATGAGGGGACTCTGGGTTTATGAACAGTCTTTATATATCTAAAATGTTTTTGTTTTGCCCACCCCTTAAATCTTTTTTATTAAACTTTAATATTTTGAAAGAATTATAGACTCATATGAAGTTCTAAGAATTAAAAAAGAGAACTGCGAGCAAATGGCCACATGCTCCGCCTGTTATCCACACTCTCTCCCTAAATCCTTCCTATCCTTATAAATTTAATCTGAACACAGTCCAGATTGGGTGTAAAAAAGTGGCCAAGAGAAGCCTTTAGGAAGATTATCCCCCAAATATGTAGATTATAATTCAAAAAAGAGACTGTCTTCACAAAGGTCACCACATCTTTCATTAAAAAAAAAAAAAAGTGGAGAAACTTGATAGGGAAAAACTAAAAGATACAATGTTGTTCTCACCTTTGAGTGATAATTTATCTAGTTATAAAAGTTTTAATTGACAATTTTTTACTCTTAATATTTTGGAAATGTTTCTTCATTATGTTCTTGTATCAGTGGTTGTGACACTGTGTCTGGGGTGAGTTTATTACTTTTTAAGAGGTAATATGCTTTTGTATCTGAGAGTTGTTATGTGTTCTCTTTACCCTTGAAATTCTGCAGCTTTAGTACTCTGTCTTAAATGTTTATGGGTAGATTTGTCTTTGTTCTGCTTGGTATCGTGTGTGTGTGTGTGTGTGTGTGTGTATGTGTGTATTTTAGAGTATATTTAATTGTTGCCTTCTTTATGCCTTACTATTTTAATCATGTTGTAGTGTAGAACTTACTTTTGGCATTTATCCCCACCAGACCATGAATTCTTTGAAATCTTCTAAGAGTTCCCTCAACATGTAGTAGTTTAGCATATTCAGTTTATGGCTTGCAAATGATTTAAGAACGATGCAGAAAGGACCCCCCTCATACTGAACAAGATACAGCAGTGAATGCGTTAGCTTCGTCAGTCAGGATTATGGGTTGCAAGCAACAGAAAACAAGTCTTGGTAACTTAAGTAGAAAAGGATTTTTTGGAGTCCATAAAGTAGTTCTTATAATCATCAGGAAGGATCCAAAAAACCAGGCTGGAAAAATAGACAAGGATCAATATTGGCTGAGCAGCAGACACACACAAAGTCATGCTACAAGAATAGTTGGGATATTGCTATGGGCACCACTAATGGTCACCACTGTGAGTTAGTGGTGACATAGGACACTGCCCTTGTTGCCAGTGTATCATATGAGTGTATCACAATCTGCTCTGTGTTTGCATCCCAGGTTCAAGATTCAAAATCACAGGCAGATGCGTTTAATTGTCTGTCAAATTCTAGTGCCCATATTTATACCTTAGTTGTTAGGTACTAATGAAAAGGTGTAAATGGCGTCTTCAGTACCATAGTGAAAATCTCTCCATCTGCATTTTCATAGCACTGATAAAGTCAACAAGATTAAAACCGAATGCCTCATTTCTTCCCCACCTCCTGCTTCCCAACAAGTCTGCTCTTCCTCTCTTTCATCTCTTGGTGAAAGCCACCACCGTCTTCACAGTTGTTCAAGCCAGAAACCTTTTTGTCGTCATTAATGTCTTTTTGTATTATTCCCCTGTTATCCAGTAATCACTGAGTTCCACTAGTTTTATCTCCTTTTCTTCAAATCATTATCTTTACATCCTACACTCATATCCATTTCCACTGTAATCTACTTTGACACAGGCAGTATATAGGTTAGGAAAAGAATATAGAATAATGACGGGCTAAAAGGCAGATGATGTTTGAGTCTCAATTCTGACCCTTACTATGTATTTGACCTTGGGCAAATAATATAACATTTCTCAATTTTAGTTCATTGTGTATTAACAGGGAATAACATAAAAGAGTGGTTGGAATATTTAAATAAGGTAACATGTATAATGTACTTAGTACCGCGTCTGACATTAGAAGGTGCCAGTTAATGTCCATGTCTGCTAGTTTTCCTTTTCTCCTTAAGTTCCTGCAACAACCTCGTAATTGATTTCACTGACTACAGACTTGCCTCCACTCAGAATTATTCTTCTTATTGCATCCATAACCGTGTCTTTAAAGGTGAAACTGGTTTATGGTACCCCTTGAGGCTGACTTAGTTTCTGTAGGAAACAGATGGTAGAATCTTAAAGGGGTGATTAAGTGAAGTTAGGACACCAGTAAAAGAAAGGAACAAGGGTTAGCGAGGCAAATCAGGGATGTAAGTAGCAAGAAACTGTCACTCCCCTTAGACTTGAGGGGCCAAGAAGAGTAGGGAATGGTTACTGCAGTGATGTGGTCTGTGCTTATAGGAGAAGGGTGCCTGACACAAAGTGTGACCATAGGCAGAGGGATATAGCCACTGGTGGCCCTTACCCCTGTCGGGGCGAGGGGGTACATCACATCAATACACTTACTCCTCTCCCTTCTATTCACTCATCTTCCCTTGGCTTCCTGTTGGCTGAACCCATCCAGAAGCTAGAGGACAGGGAAGTCTCGGTTGAGAAAATTCCTCGATGTCAGTCTACTGGGTCACAGAGCTGTGTGGGGGAGGGCAGAGAATGAATCTGGAGTTGCTAATGGGGAATATACAAAATGCCACTTTTTCAAAAACCTTTTATTAGCTTTGCATTATTCTAAAAGTATAGTCCACCTGTTTCAAAATCTTTTAGGTTTCTCTTATTTGTACTTCTCCAGTTTCATTGCTTGATTCTCTTCTCCAGTCATATAAAAGTTGTGTTAGATCTCTGAATTTATCATACTTTCCCATACTTTGCCTTAACTTTGTACATGTTGTTTCTTCTCTTTGTAACATTATCCCTCTCCCCCTTCTTTTTATCTGGCAAATTTCTGTGCTTTCTTCAGATTTCAGTCTCCCTAGAGAAGCTTTTATATGTTCTCAATGCACTATATAGTTGTGACAATATATTAATAATTAGTTGTTTACTTTCTTGTTTCTAATTGTTTCCTGAGTGCCTAATGCCCTACCTCATTTTAAGTTGTTGCTGATTACAGCTGAATAAAGTGAACGAGTCAGAGTTTTTCAGGGGAGCTGTTAGAGCTAAGTCTAAAAGTTTTCAACATATTTGTAGAACTATAAAACTTATGTCTCCTTGATTTATTTCCGTGCCATGCTGAATTGTCACTGTACAATCTAGAGAAGGGATCAAATTTCTCAAGAACCAACTGGACAACTGATGGATTTTGAAAGCCTGTGTCTACTTTCAGCTCACTAGCACCTTTTATTACTTTGGGATAATAATTTGATAGTCATCATGCGTAATGGCACTGGAAAATATTCAGTTCCTGCCATTAATATGTTAGGTGCCTTGGGGAATGTAGTAAGATATGGACCTTGACCTTTGGGAAATTAACTTTAAAAAAAAAAAACCCAAAATTTCTTAGGGCCCAAGAGATACTTCACTGTAAATTTAAAGTTATGTAGGGTAGTAGGAGTAAAAGTAATCTTCTTCTGTATTTGATTTTAATAAGGCACAATGATGGGCGCCTGGGTGGCTCAGTTGGTTAAGCGACTGCCTTCGGCTCAGGTCATGATCCTGGAGTCCCGGGATCGAGTCCCACATCGGGCTCCCTGCTCAGCAGGGAGTTTGCTTCTCCCTCTGACCCTCCCCCCTCTCATGCTATCTCTATGTCATTCTCTCTCTCAAATAAATAAATAAAATCTTAAAAAAAAATAAGGCACAATGATGATTTATAAAGGCTTTCTGGGACTTCCAGAGTAAGCGAATTATCTAGTATATTGACTACAGTGCAGATTGGAAATGTTTGCAGAGTGAATAATCTCCTTTTTACATATAAGTAAAATATTTATAAGCTTGGTGTCATAGCCATAGAGTATAGGAATCTTACAGAACAACAGAATAGTCTTTTCATGTCAGTTGTCATAAAATATTACTATTACTAAAGTGATACTAATTAATAATAGCTAATAAGAACTAATAGTTATTGGGTACTTATATGCCTGACACTGCATTAACTTGTTATATGTGTTATATTGTTTAATCCTGAGAGCAACCCTAGAAGACACATTGTAATATTATCCACATTTTTAAAAAGATTATTTATTTATTTGACACAGAGAAAGAGCAAGTGAATGCACAAACAAGGGGAGCAGCAGAGGTTGAGGGAGAAGCAGGCTCTCCACTGAGTGGGGAGCCTGATGTGGGTGGGGCTCCATCCCAGGACCCTGGGATCATGACCTGAGCAGAAGGCAGAAGCTTAAACGACTGAGCCAACCAGGCGCCCTCAATCCACATTTTTTTAAGTGAAGAAATTTAGATTTAGAATGTCTTGTAGTTGAATTTCTGTCAGTTGAAAGTGAAATAAATTTAACTCAAACTGGTTTATATAAAAAGGCTCACATAACTGAGAAATCCAAGGATAGACTTGAGTTCTAAGTAGATGTCGAGATTCAAAGACTGCCATCAAGGTATTTGCTTTCTCTATACTTTTGTCTTTGTTTTTGCTTGCCTTCAGGCAGGGTTCAAGCGGAGTTTTGGGCAAGAGAAGGTGGTCACTGGCACCCCAGACCTGCATCCTCTAAGCTTAGCACACCAGTATAAAAAGACTTCTTTTTCTATTATTATTATTATTAGTTATTATTTTAATGCTAATCCCAGGGAAGTCTTCACTCTGCCCTACTTGGTTGATATACTCATCCCTCACAGCAATGGCCAGGATCAGATAACATTATTGATTGCCACACAAGGATCACATGGAACAGAGGGAAATTACACAAAAGCACCAATAAAAAGCAGATGGAAAGTATCTTGGGAAAACAAATTATGAGTGTCCTTGCCTTTACTAGAGAGAGGGTGAATTAACTTGCTGTGCTAGTAAGTAGTGGAACAATGATTCAAATCCATGTCTGTCCAACTTTTGGGCTCTAGTCCTTGAGCATGTTAATGTGGATACTTCCTCATCCGTTCTTTCTGGTATTATTTTTATGATATTCATTTTATATTAAAAAAATGTTAAAGCCAAGGCAGCTATTGCAAAGGTTCTAAAGATTTCTTTGGTCTGTTTCCTCTGAAATTTACTTTCCTGATTTAGAGGCTAAAAGTTACAATGGATGGTTTCTGTTCTATTTTCCCTCACAGACCAGTTTTAGAGTTCTATACGAACAGTCTATATATAACATTTACAACATAGTTTAACACAGTTTAGGATCTGAATTCACAAAATATATAATTCTGGGTGAAGCTTCCAGGTACTTTCTGAATACAAGTAAATATTTTTATTCACCAACTAGATGCCAAGGTTTCTTTATGGGGTTGACCATGACCCTTAAAGGATCTGAGCTTAGCAAAAGAGAGCAAACATTTCTGTAGTGTAAATCTTCATTTATTCCTCTGAATACTGAGATAAGATCAACATAATGACTCCTTATTTCATTATAGAATTGTATGGACAATCTTACTGCTGTTACTTCTTGTCTACTCATCTAATAGTATTTCTCTTCTAGAGATTAAATGAAACAAAGATAGTGCTTCAGGAAATTTCGTCTTCCCCTTTGCCCAGTCTTATGGAAATTTGACCATACTTTCTCAGTTTGGTTGAAGGTGCATGGTACTGAGAGTTGATGTTTATGCGTGGTCTGCTCTGGGTAGAGATGCTACTGTGTATACAGAGAAGAACACTTTTAATCCACCAGGATCTTTGATAAGGGAACAGGAAGAAGAAAGACACTCTTAAACATACACAAGGATGTTCTCATCCTTTCTCCAATTTTTATATGTCTATCTTGTCACTTTTTGACTAATGCTATCTTTACAAGGTAACTTTCAGTAACTAAATAAGAAAGACTGTCAGCAGGGGGGAAAAGAAAACAGTGAACAAATAGAGATATTGCATTTTTAGAAATCTTCTAATGACTCTGCCCGCCCCCCCCCCTTTTTTTTTCAGAATTCACTATTTACTGAGCTCAGCTTCATAGTAGGAAATGCAGGCTGCATGAAAGTTAAACATTTTTTTTCCATTGTTAAAAGCTGGAGTGAAGAACGAGTTTTTTGCTTGTTTTTTGTTTTTTGTTTTTTGTTTTTTGTTTTAATTAGTCCAGTCTTCCCGCTCCATCTTTTCATGACATTTTGTCTCATTCTGTTGGCTCTAGGTGATATGAGAGGCAGCTCCGGGGAAAAAAGCAACCCTAAGCACATACATGAAAGGTTTCATCCAGAAAAATGGATGATGAAGAAACAAACAGCAGGACTTTAATAAACTTTAGCATTTTGTTACAGTCTTTTTCCTGTGTGTTTGTTTTTCTATCTTTAATTGTTTTGGATAGAGTCTACAGGGAAAAAAGATTGTCTTCCGGGTTATTTAAAAAAATCTTTATCTTTAACAAATGGTTGACTGGATATTTTGTTAGCAGGCTGGTGCACAGTTCTTTCATTTTCCCTCCTTAGGGACAAATGGTGGGGCTGTACTTCGTCACCCCCTTGAAGTTAGGCATTAACCCCGTGAGCTCTTTTCTTCCCTCCAGTCAGATTTTGATGCTCCTTATTTCTTTCTCAGTTGTGTTGATCACAGAAGCTGGTGACAAGATGGAATTTCAGTCATCCTGCTTCTAGAGATGTGGACATAGAGATGTGAGTGAGAAATAAGCATTTGTTTTAAGCCACGGAGATTTCAGGGTTTTTTTGGAGGGGGGGTTGTTTTGTTTTTTTGTTTTGCTTTGTTTTTTGTTTTACTATTTTCTGTCCCTGCCTATCCTGTCAGATGCAGCCCTTATAGCAAAACAGGTGTTTTTGTTCTAGGGCACCTCCTACCTTTGTTTATGAGACACTAAATGCATAATTACATGCTTAAGAGGTAAGGGAGGCAAACAAGGTTAGGTCCCTTTTTTTCTTCTCCATTACATTAAATTGCTCTGTAAAATCAGCCTCTCTCGTATTTATTCTTTGATATTTTCAAACCAGTAAACAATAGGGAATTGTCATCGCCAGGAAAATTCTTTTATATTCCATCTTAAGATAATTCTGTTTATATTTTAGCTTTTTAAAATACTTGCTTTTCATTCTGTCTACCGAGGAGGAAAGCTTTCTCACAAGAAGGAGTAGAACAATTAGGGTTCATAGGGAATTGAATTCCAAGATAGCTAAAGAGATAGAAAAAGGGCACCTGGACATTTTCAATGAGTTCAAGTTCCCAAGTCCAGACAAATTGTGCTTCATTGAAAAGGTATGACCAGATTTCCACACCGTTGAGAAGAGGAAGGCAGACACTGTAATAACACCTCTTTCTCTTTTTCTCTCTCTTTTGGCCTAGGGTAGAGGGAGCACCCCCCTAAGGGATTAGGTTTCCTAGTCTGTCTCCGGGATTCCTGTCTCCATTTCCCTTCCATTGAGGGCTCAGTCACCCTCGGGCTGTTTCCCACCAGTGTCCACTCTCCTCTAGATAGAGCATACAGAAATTCCTGACAGCTGATAGACTCCCCGTTGAGTCTTACCCCTTCATGGAGCAAAAAGGGAAAAAAAGAGAAGAAAACTTGTCTTGAAAGCCTGCAGACTTTCACACCACAAGGAATGTGTTGACCAGATGCATCTTAAAACCAGATGAACAATGTTTGTCCAGCCCTTCAACTCCCCAGTGTGCAGCCCTGTCTGTTCCATGCTCTAAAGCAAAAACTCAAAACCAGATTTCCTACCAATCTTTTGCTCAAATAAGGATGAAGTTGTTAATACATAGTCCGGTACATGTTGAATTGTGTTATTCATCTGCAGGGGACATTGATTTTCACAGTGAATTTCTTCAAATTTTTTGGCCTTTATATGGGGGCATATTAATTATAATTATCATAGGCAAGGCCACTTCTGAGTTGCTAGGGTCACAAAACAGACTTTCATTTTCCTGTTTTAATTTCCAGTAATATGGAGATAATGTGTTTTATGTTTCTTTCCCCTTTGCACCAGGATACCTACAGAGTATTCCAGTGTTTGTTATATATGTTCTTTATACCTGATGGCAGACATAGTTATCTCTTAAAACCTGAACGGCAGAATAGTTAACAGAACTCTCAAAGCTTTTCCTATAGATAGCTTCTACAGGGAGGATTTGATTCCTTGTGGGCCTACTGCCTATAGTTGAGTGAATCTAAGAGAAAAACATCTGGCCTAATTTATCTTCAGGCATAATTTAATAATGCTGAATGGCAACCTCTGAGAAAAATCTAAGTAAGACTTTATGTAACCACTAATTTAGAGTTGGTTAATAGGTAATTCTTATTTGTATTTCTTTTGAAGGAATATGTATTTTGATCACATCAGAGCTAATCATTTTTCTTCATCCTGACATCTAAATGTGGTATTATAGTATAATGAGCTCCTAGCCTGGTCGTAGGCAGAACTCAACTGGTAGAATCAGGACTGAGGAAGGCTAGAAAGTAATAGGGACTATCTGATTTCATAAAGAATCTTTTGTTGGCAAAGGTAAGTTTTAATGCTCCTTTGCCTCCTTAAAGAGACTCAGACCATATTTCATATCAACAAATATCGGCTGATTGAAAACAGTTCTGTTTGCTTTGTGCCCTGATAAATATGGACTTTATTCCATTACATAGTTTAAGAAACAGGACAGAAAGGGGGGTAGGATGGAGAGAGTTGGAAAACTTGGCTAATATTAAGGTGGGTAGTACATCAAGTAGAGTATAAACGTAATTGCCCCAAGAATGCACTTAGCATAAATCCATATACAGATACTTAAATTATATCTTAATTCCTTGAGTATAGTAAATCTGATGGGAAATCTTTGACTTGGTTTTTAGTATAAACAGTTAGGCTAGATTCTTACTTTATGACTCCAGTTAGAAACAGGGACGGACATATCACATAACCCTTTTGGCCTTCAGAAGACCTCTAGGATATATATCACAAAAATATTAAGGTACCTGCTTCATATTTTTAAAATGTTGGCCCTCTTTCTGAAGTGTGGGATTCAGAAATTCTTTTAGCTATTGCTCATCAAAGTTGTGTTTTAGGTAAGGACCTCTTACTGCTAGAGTTATTTATAGCTTTGCCTGGTGAGTTCCCAATTTTATACAGCTTTTTAATTTTTAACTGTATGTCTGGATGGATCAAAGTGTGTATTTGACAAAGGGCTAACACTCTGCATTCCCAAGTTTTATTTCATTAAGAGTTTGGGTTGCCTATGATGAAGTAAGTGTTAGCAATAGCTACTCTTTTATTTATCTTCTAAAGGAATAAAACATTAACATCAGGCTTAGAAACATGTCTTTTGTACTTTTAAAAAATATCCTGTGAAAAGAACCAACTAAGGGCTTACTAATTAGTATAACGCACGCATTAGTCATAAACATTTGGTCATGGACAGTGACTAAAATCGAACTCTAACCAATTTAGTGAGAATTTATTGGACAACTTGTATAAGCCTAAAGCAGCATAGGAGAACAGAGGTCCTTAGCAACACCTGGAAAGAAGGAGTGAATGTGTCTAGGACTCCCTCATCTCTGTTTCCTCTCCATACAGAAGCCTTATTTTCTGGACTGGGCTCCTTCCACATGGCTAGGAACTTGGCTTCCAACAGATCTCAGGCTCTCATCACATGGAGTTATTATCAGAAAGCAACTGAGATTTATTTTCTTGAGATTTAGGCCAACGTGTCCTGGGGAAGAACGATGATTGGCCCTCCTTGTGTGCCCAACCCCTGCCATCCCACCATCCCCATAGTAGATAACTCTGAAGTATCTACAGGAATATGATAGCTCCCATTCAAATCAAAGCAGGAAAGGGTATTTTTCAGAAGGAGAGAATAAGGAGTTGTGTACACAAAACAATAAATTCAGTGCATTAGTTCTTCATTGTCAGTTGTTCCCTTGGTTTTCACTCATTAGCCAAGTTTTTATTAAGTGTCTACCTTGTGCCTCTGCTAGGTACTAGACATAAAGCAATGACCAAAAAAAAAAAAAAATACTGTGATGATTATCACTACTTGCATAGAATCTGAATTATAATACCACCCTTGGAAATGGCGTAGGCAGGGGTCATTTCTGTGTAGACTAAATTAGCATTTTGAATGAATATGAACGTAGGCATATGGCGCGGTCTCCTTCCTTTTATTTTGAGTCCATTTCTAAGTAAATTAGCTATTTGCCACCCTCTCCTCCCTAACTATAGTAAACCAGGGGATAAGTGTCTCTTGAGATGGTGATGACATGTTTTATTGTATTTCATTTTGGCGTATGTGTGTGCTTGGTAAATATTTGTTAAATCAATGAATTATTGAGGAGGTGATGTTGTCTAGCGATAGGAGAAAAGGGGACTATTAACTGTGACAAAGCAAGCATCATTGTCTTTGTCATTCTTCAACATTTAAGTGGTCAGAATCAAATAATTCCATATAACAAAGTCATTTTCTGCAATTATCTCAAGATATATTTTGCAACTAATTCCTTCTGGCAGCTACATCTGGATGCTGTGTCATTTCAGATGAGTGTGTGAGAATAACACTGAAGAATTTTCCTGACTCAGATTGAATGATGAGTAATACTTGCTTTGGAAAAAATTCAATATACCTATATTTTATTTTCTCCACTGTGCTTTATAGTATAAGGTATATAACTGCTTCTGTTGCTGTTTGAGTATTCGTTTTTATTTTGTTTGAAGTGGATTTTTAAATTATTTATTAAATACTATGCAATTTATATGACAGGCATAAATTATATAAATGGCATAATATAGACAGTAAGATACAATTTAAAGATTATGAAAGTAATTTGTGCTTCTAAATATGCAAGTATAAAAAAAGTATGACAGTTCCTCCTTGAACTTTTGCTTTTCTCTCCCTCTCCAGGGTAACAATTGTTAACTGCTAGAATATTTTTATGTGGTGTGAATGTGTGTGTGTGGGGGCCGTGTATGTGTATGAACAACACATACATTTGAATACATGCTTTCTCTATACATACTGTTCTTCAGCCTGCTCATTTTTACTCATCACCTTCTCACGGACATCTTTCTCTGTCAGTGCGTATTTTCTCTGCAGTGGCGGTGTATTATTTTATGATATGTATGTGCCTTCATTTATTTAACTATCTCCCTCTTAGATTATCTTTAAAAAAAAATTCAAATAATGCTTCATTGAACCTGCAGGATGGGCTGTTGATTTCTGTAAGAAAAGTTTCTAAAGGTGAACAAATGGGACCACCTACTTTTTACATTTTAATAGTACTGCCGAATTACCCTCCAAGTATGTTGGCACCATTTACTACAAGATAGTATATTGTGATGGTGAAACACTTGGAGTCTGAGGGCATGGGTTTGGATCCCAGGTTGGCTTCTTACTTAGGGATAGCCTAGTAGAAGTGAATGAATGTATCTGTGTCTCGGTCCTCCTCTCCACAATATTAATACCTACCTTGACAGGTGGTTGTAAGAATTAAATATATTAACATAATTCAAGTTCTTGCAAAATTACCTAGCATGTTTCTATTACAGAATGCTTTCTAGCGTTATGTATGTACTACCTTCCATTAACTTCCATACCACCACAAGCACCTTGTAAGAATTCCCAAGATATGGAAATTTGGGGTCTCAACCAATTGCTGCTTCAGAATGTTATCTTGAGGAGAATGCTGGCTTTGTCTATAGGTCTCCATGTAGACAGGTATTTAGTTTTCCAAGCGTGGACAAAATATACATTAAGATCCTTAATTTTCATAATATTGTATTTTGCCATCTGCAAACCTGGTTTTTAGAGTTCTTATATCCATAATAATAAGATATAAATAAACTTCAAGTTGTTGTTAGAGTATATAATCCTAATTTAATTATATTGGACCTTGGGAAGACTATCTATTTGGATTATTTTACCTAATTATTCTCAATTTTTATGTTTAGATTTTTATGAGAGGTTCTATGACACAATTTATAACTGTCCTACGCTTGCTTTTGTGAAGCTTTCATTGAAGATCTTGTTCATAACCACCCAGTGCCACTATATGAATTTCCATAGGAGACAATTCTCTTAGTTTAGAAATAGGAAAAGCTTTATTAACTTTGACAAGCTAATATTTCCTTCATTCAGCTAACAGGAGTTAACTGACTGTTTGCCTCTGCATTTTGGCTGCCACGAAATTAGTATGATATTCCAGATCAGAGTGGTAACACCTTTATTATTAGGCATGATTTCTCAGTTTTGAAATATTTCATTACATTTTTCTCCTTTAAAATAGTACGGAAAAAAATAAAGTAGTGCAGATTTTTTTAAGAAGGTGCGATAAAGTAACAGAGAAGTAATATCCACTGTATTTTAAATGGGACATGAAATGATGAAATGTGAGTTTGATGACTAGACACTGAAGGAATCTGCAGATATGATAAGGAGTGCTGCTGATAATCACAGGGAAAATCACAGAGACCGGGGAGTAATTGTCTAAGAATTGAACTACTGGGGTTCAAATCTTGGCTTTACTACTTTGTAGCTGTGTGACTTTGGGAGAATTAAATAAACCCCTTTGCATCTTAGTTACCTTATGCTGTCATAAAATGAGGGTGATAATAGTCCCTACGTGATAAGGGGGTTGCTATGAGGATTAAGTGAGTTTATATACATGTTAGCATAATGCCTGATGCAGAGTCACTGCTGTGTGTTTGCTATTGTTATTATTAAAAAAGAGATATAAGTGTTTGAAATCACAGATTATTGAGTTTGATCTCAACTCTCAGTGAAATTCTAGAGTGTATTATTAAACAGATGACTGTAAGCATTTAGAAATGGAAGTAGTGATCCCTGGAAGGCATTATGGATTCTCTAAGTTAATTCATGTCAAACTAAATTAATTTATTTTTGATAGGATTATTAGACTTACATATCAGGAGGATGCTCCTGTTGGAGCTAAATTTCAGCCATTTGAAGTATAATTAAATGAATTTTTAGATGATTGAACATCTATAGCCAAGTATATTGATTGGCTAATCAGGATCTGTCTGAAAGAAGATTCCAGCAGCAACCACATGGTTGTGGCTTTGTTTTCCATTGCTTTGTTCAGCTCTGTCATGAGTAACTTGAAGGAATACATCAAAGTCATACTCGTCAAATGTGCCCATATCACAAAATAAAAAGGGCAACTGGACAGTTGAACAAGAGAATGATGATTCCAAAAGAACTTTATAAGGTAGAGCAAACAACCTTCACCTAAAAAGACTGAGATAAGTATTTTTCAAATTTGTGGATACCACAAAGTTTAGCTGGTACCTGGAATAAAAAGGTATTTTGGAAGAATAAGATTTCAGAGCCTATAAAAATGGATTGGAACAAACACTAGTGCATTAAACAAATATACATTTACATCCAGCAAGTTTGGAAATATACACCACAGAATTGTGCGTGTGATTTCAGAAACAAATATTGAAAGTTCTGGAAGTTTTAGTTGGTTGACGGTATGAGGACTGCTAAGAAAGAATGAGTGTCATACTAGGTTGTATTAATATAATTATATAAGTTAGGTAAAGGGAAGTAATAGTTTCACTATATTATGTTTCACTCAAACTACATTTAGAGTATTTATTAGTGATATTTAGCTATTTTCTTTCAATTAGTACAATTCCTAAATCATGTATTTTACAAGTGACGGCAGACTCAAGAATGTTCAAAGGGTGTTTTGCGAGACAGTGTCTGCAAACTATTTTATTGAGGAATGATGGAAGAAACTGAGGATCTAGTAGCCGAGAGATAAAAGAAGACTGGGCCCTTAATGGTGTGTTCAGACAGGTGGTGATACAGCATATGAATAAATGATTGGACCCCATTTTATAAATTCATATAACACAGTCACTTTAAGTTTTCATGTTAGGAAAGGGCTTGTAATTTAATATTAAATAATTGTCACATTCCAAGGCAAAAACTAGGACTACATAGTGGAAGTCATAGGAAAGCAGAATTTTTTATTGATGCACAGAAAAAGCTTTTTAATGATTAGTGGGTCTTAAATAGAGTACACTGCCTGCAAATTTCTGTGGGAGAAGTATTTCTTTCATTAAAGAGGTATTTTACTTTTTAAAACAGGTTTTATATGTATCATCATTTAAGTAGTTACTAATATTTTTCTTTTACCCCTTTTAGAACGTTGTAGAAATTCTGGTTTTCTCTCACTTTGTTTTCTTTCCGTGTTATAAGTAATGGCAACTGTTTCAAAAGATTAGAAACTTAATGAGGTAGAACAAAACTGCCAGAATCCCACAGGAAATTAGAAGTCACCTCTCAGTCGCATAGAATTTTATCTACAAATTCAGGTAATGATCACTATGAATTGTTCTAGGCCTCACAAAGCCATTTTTCTACTCTCAGCTGTGCTCAGTTTTATGAGGTTGAGCAATTAAAATAATGTTACAGACAGATTTTTTTTTTGATGGATATTCAATGATACTCCATTATAGTTGCTTGAAAGCCTGTCTTTAAGTGTGTATAGTCGGAAACAAGTAGTTACTGTTGATAGTCTCTATTTTTACTTGACTTCTACCACAAGTATAACAGGATAATTTGTCCCTGTAGTGTGCTTTTCTTCCTGAGTAACACAGCAGTGTCTAAGAGAGTGCCATATTGTCTAACCCTTCTTGTTAAACACAGATAGACCGTTGGATGACGAAACTAGGCACAGCGTGTGCAGTGTTTACCTATGGGCCCGTGGTTGAAGAAGTTTGGCAGTGGTCAGGCGTTGAGGGATCACAGTAGGAGGCTCGCCCTATTTGTAGAAGCTCGAGTGCAGTTTACACGGGAGATCTCGAAGAGAGACAACATCTAATGCCCATCATTTTTTTTTTTTTTTTTTGAAATAGCTCTCCTCATTTTCTAGGATGTGCTCAGAGGGGTCCCCACCCCCGAGCCAACAGTGTTAACTAATGTTTATTAGCACATACTGCTCTGGGCAGTCATTTGACGTATTGGAATAATAAGTGCTGTACATTCATTATCTCATTTTGTCCTTACAGCACTTTTATAAATGAGGGAATGAGGAAACTGAGATCCAGGGAGGCTAAATATCTGAGATCAGACAGCTAGTGAGTAGGGGCTCTTGGTTCATCTGACTCCAGATCCCATAACCTTCTTTATTATTCCATAAATGTTCCTCAGACAGAGTGACTGAACACATCTCCCCAGATTAACCTGTTCTCTGTATAACCCTGCTTGGTTGTGCTGCAGTCTGGGGATGTGGACATGAGTGAGGGCCAAAGCTTGCAATGTAGCCACAAGAGCATTAAACAAGAGGCTGCTAATTATCTATTTGACAGGTGCTACCGAGGGAAGATACCGTTTAAACCATTATCTGAGAGTTCAAAGAAATATCCGATTGTTCTTAAGTGATAGATTGATGAAGTGGGGATTATGAGGTGGATATTGTGTATAATATCTTGATTATAGACCCTCAGTTTCTGCACAACCCCTGCGCCCGTGAGGAGAAGCAATTTAACGTAGTAGAAGAAGCAGACGTCTGTGTCAGAAGGGCCAGACGTCTCCTACTAGCTGCTGGACCTCGGGGGCATTTGATCTTCCTGGAGAATGCTGCTTCTGGGTGAAGTAGTCCTGATTCTCAAGGGTATTAAAACAAAATGTCCACATCTTTTAAGTCACACATTCATAAATACTAGGACAGCACATAATTTCCCCCACAAAATGCATGCAAATAGAATAGAAAAATTGTGTCATCTTTAGACCCTTAACTAGCAGCCTCATATGTTAAGAGCAGAGAATAGCCGAACCGAGCTGCCAATACTGGGCAGTTGGTAAGGCGCTGTCACTTCTTACGTGGTTGATTTCCTCCTCGGAATACTGTCAGTGATCCAAATTCATGTGCCATCAGAATGACATGGACCTTTGAGGTTTCTCAGGAATAGTGGAAGTAGGGAATGTTAAATACATGAATCCCCGAGTCTACTGTAATATATGGAAAGCTCCTCCAGACTTTGCACAGAATTGTCTAATAAGTATGAACTATTCTTATTACATTTAAACGTTGTCATCATCAGTATTATCATGTGTACAAGTCCTGTCCTTCCACTTACTAGCTTATGAGCTTGAACCAATTACTTCAACTTGGTGCATTGCTGACAAAGTTAATCCTGCCTCCTCTATGCGTCTCACCACGTTGTTGTAAGGGACAAATAAAATAATACATGTTGTATGAGAGCAAATACACTATGTTATGTGAAAGCACCCTTTTACCATAGAGAGCTATATAATGGTTTATTGTAATAACCCCTTAATCATTTACCTAAGACGTGAGACCTTAAAGAGCTAAGCATTCGAATGAATTGCCAACATGGACTAAGGCAAGACATGCTGGTGTTAGAAAAGGGGAGGGAACTGGGTGCTGGATGGCCCCTGTAGGATTCCACAAATCTAATCGTATATCATTGACACGCTTTCAAATTGTGGAAATCTCTCTATTTTGCAATCTAATAAGTAAGCTCAGAAAATTTTATTTAGGACCTGAAGGACCAAGATTTTACCCGTTAGATGAACATTGGTCTAATGTGTTTATCTTAGGGATACTGGAGATGACTTTTGTGTTTGAGAGATACCAAGGAAATCCGGAGTAAGCCTTAAATAGAAACCTTTTATTTATTAGATTAAAATGTTTGAAACTAAAACATAGAAAAATACATTCTCAGCTTGGCCTGTGCCCTTAGTGATATGGCAAACCACCTCTGTCCTTCTCTTAACTATAGTGCCATCCTTTCTTTGCAGGCTTTTTTTTTTTTTTTTTTTTCCCCCTCCTGCTACTGGGACATGTAGAAGTCTAGAGGAGGAGGTTTCTGGGATGAGTCTGTCTTGTCTCAAAGTAGCATGAGGCTAGATGTTGTTGAGATAGGCTCTGAGATAGCCACATAAGTAGAGAAGGTGAAATCCAGTGGTGTATTTGGCAATCCTATACATCTGTTGAGGTCCTGTGAAAAATACAAGGGGATCCATTTTGTATACAAACCTTGTATCCCCTCGCCATGGAAATCCCCCTTCTTGGAGAGAGCGATGCTAAATTTGAAATCTCCTGGGGTGTAGCACTGCCGAAGAAAGGAGGAAAAGGAGGATTGAAGGGACTTTGGTGCATCAGGCAGGCGGAAGCCTGAGAGGTGCAAGACACAGCTCCTAGTGAGTGAAAGTAGTGGACTCACAAAGACGGCTTGAACACAGGAGCATGATTTGTTTTTACAAAGAAAGGAAGGGCATTTTATGTAAAGATTAAACACTGTGACAGGCCGATTTGTCTAGAAGAGACATTGATATCTGGCCAGTGGTTCTAATTACAGTCCTCCCTTGACAGGGCAGCTCTGAGAGTTGTAGCTCTGGATTTTCTTTGTGAAACTTGGCAGCTTCGGGGGCCTGTTTTTGAGGAAATAAATGACAAAGCAGCTTAATTTTCAGCAAAGAATTTTTTTGAAAGGGACTAGAAAAGATCAGTTTTTATCCAAAGTAAATAATACAGGAACGAGAAAACAGAAGTGTTGGAAAGGAGACCCAATTCACATTATTTGTAGAAAACATGGTTCTGTACTTCTATACTGTTAGAACTATTAAGAATTCAATTAGCTGTTCATATAGATAGTAATTATCACAACTCAGTGGCTTTTGTATGTCTTAGCAATAAAACGTGCGAATATTATATGAAAAAGTGTATTCAGAGTTGCAACTGAAAATATAAACAATAAAATGCTTATTACAGTTTATAAAACAAAACTTAAACACATGGAAAACTGTGTAAATTGCTTAAAAATTTAATTAGATGTCTCATTTAATTCCAATCTGAATTTCATCTGGAAATATAAAGAAGTGAACAATTAAAAATTTAAGAAGGAATAAGGAGAGCAGCG
Organism: Mirounga angustirostris; assembly: GCF_029215605.1. Classification (NCBI taxonomy): domain Eukaryota; kingdom Metazoa; phylum Chordata; class Mammalia; order Carnivora; family Phocidae; genus Mirounga; species Mirounga angustirostris. Next base: position 38,468,296 of record NW_026991722.1, on the reverse strand, counting down.
GCCGATCTAGATAGTGAAGTGTATTATAATATTAGAGCAATTTAAAACAGGGTGGTGCTGGCACAGCAGTTGAATGAAAGATCAGGGCATCTTTCAGGACCCCGGATGAGGCCCAGGGACAGTGGTTTACAGTTCATTTTTTAGACACCCTGAAAATTCCCAGAAGTGCCTTTGGCCATTAGAGGGAATAAGTATGGGGGCTCTGAGCACTCTCATCTCCACCTTAACAAGAGTAGCTCTGCTTTTGTGCATTTTATATATTGGGTTCCCACATTTATTTGGTTTCAAATCCCAAAGAGTTTCCATTGCCCTAATATTAATATATGGTAGAGGATGACTCATTAACCATGACTGGCTTATGAAACAAATTATAGTGGGGAATCTTATTTATAGGTGGTGGGGCTTAAGTCAGTGTTTCACCTTGCTACAAAATGATATAGATGAATTCGAAAGTAAAACCATAAAAATACTTGAAAAATATTTGTAGATATTTGCTTGCTCTCTGGATAAAAGGAATTTCTAAACATAGGACAGAAGTCATAATGGAAAAAACTGATGGAGTTGTTCATGTGAAAATAGAAAACTTTGCTTATCTCCCTAAAATACCCCCCCAAAAAGCAACAAAAAGGATAAATATCTATTATTAGTATACAAAACAGTATTATTTTACTATATGAAGAGCTTTTTACACATTAATAAGGAAAACAGAAATATCCTGTTATATCCCATATGATACTCATTTGAAAAAAAAAAAACTTTATCCCCATTAGTATTTACAGAAGTGTGATTAGAATAACAATGAGCCATTACTTTTTGACCTACTAAGTTGGCAAATACTACTAAAAGATAATGCTGAATATTGGCAAAGTTGTGGTAAGAGAGGCAGATTTAGTTCTGCTTGGTGAGAGTGTAAATTGTTAAAATCTTTTTGGACGCAGTTGACAAGAGACGTGACAGAGCTCACATCCTTTGATTCAATAATACTCTAAGAAAGTTACATTCAATATAGTCTTTATTAATTGAATTTTTAAAAGACTATAAATGCCTATCTTCAGTGAAGTGTTAATTATGATGCCCATTTTGAAGAATTCATATTGCTTGGAGAAAATTAAGATAGCTAACAGTATTTGCACATACTTTATATAATTATATTAAATTGGTATGTATGGATAGGAAAAACTAGAAGGAAAACACAAATATTCTTGTCTGTAGACTTGTGGGTACATTTTGTTTTCTATAATATAGGTATGAGTTTGCATTTTTCCAATTTTTACTATCTAAAAATAAGGTCATTTTAAATGATTCTTATCCATGGAAAACTTTAGAATTGAATTTTCTATTTCGTCACAGTTAACATCATTACTGCCCAAGCCAGTTTCAACATGTTTTGATTTTCTGAAATATTTATTGGCCCTATAAAATCTTATTATGATAAAGTCTTAAAAATCGTGAGTAATGTTACTCTCTTCCGTGTCCTAACACATCCTTGACCCCAGTTTCTAAAGAGGTAGGTACAAGATGGTGACCTATGACCTATGACCTTCCGCCCATATCTCTTATGAGAGACCATGAGTGTCCCCAGCATTGCCTGTCATTTGGGGTGATGCCCACCCATTGGTATTTGAAAACGTCAAGAAGGATCATTCAGGAAGTTTAATTTTGCAGGGTGTATGAAACCGTAACACCTCACAGCCAAGAGAGCGTTGGGGCCAAGGGTGGTTACTCAATCTGGTGTTTGGGCCTGGTCGCAGAGCGGGCTGTCTCCCTCCGACTGTGGATCGTGCCCACTGTGGTGTTTGAGCATGGCTGCCTGTGAGTCTGATTCATGTCTCCACCATGTGTCGCGTTATTTCGATGGTATCGATGTTTTGTTCTGTGAAGGTAATTTCTCTCTCTCTTTGTTCTGTTCGTGTTCACACAGCTAGTTCAGTGAAGCTTGTTCACAACCAGGAACCTCTCCTTCTCTGTCTCCTTTCTCTGTCTTGCAGGAACTGAGGGTGGCTTCTGGTGTTCTGTGTGGCTTCATCATTTCCTTCCTGCCTCTCACCCACTTCATGATGTAATTCTTGGCACTTTTACTTCCTTTGTAGAGTAGGATGTGATGTCATAGAGAAGGGGACAGGGCTATCCCAATTCTCTCAATTGCTGGGAGGAGCGGCCCAGGTGTGCTGAGGGGCCTGTACTCAGGAAGAGAAACAGGGAATCCTCCACAGTGAGTAACCCCACTTTTGAGTGCACCCAAATTTCCGTTAAAACGTTGCCCAGTACGCTGGAGTTTCCTCTTCGGCCCTTTCTAGATTTAATCAGTTTGCCTTTTGGACATTCCCAGTTCAGCTCAATTGTCCTCCTTTCGCTCCCTTGTCCCCACTCCCCCCCTTTCTGCCATCCTGTGTCTCTCCCCGCCAGTTTCCCTCTTCCTTGCTTGCTTACTTGTGTCTGTCTGTGTCTTTTGACCTTCTGCCCATATCTCTTATGAGAGACCATGAGTGTCCCCAGCATTGCCTGTCATTTGGGGTGATGCCCACCCTATATATAGTCCATGCGCCCACAGCATCTCCTTTCAGTAATTCATAAGTATGCACCGTTCTGCTTACAGTTCTCGCCTTTTTGTTTTCATGTCTATTTCTTTCCCGCCTTTCTCTGTGATCTAATCTTCCTCCTTTTCAGCTCTACGATGCAGTTTCCTTCTTGCCTTTTTTTTTCAGCCAATATTTTTTACACGTTAGTCCTCTTCCCTATACAGCTGTGCCTATGTTTCTTTTTCCCCCTTCCCAGTTTTCAGGTGAGCTCTCCAGCGGCCTCCTCTGTGAGGACCGTTTTCCTTCTTTCCTGTGGACATACTCGTGGCCATACCCTCTTTCTAGTGTAGCTCACAATGCTGGGTTCTTTAAAGGACTTACTGACTACGGCTAAGGGACGGATCCGGACTGGGGAAAATGGGGACATTTCCTGAGAACTAGAGAGAGGGGAGAACAGGAAATTGGCCCCGATGGTGAAGGCTGGAATGGGGCAGGCTGTCTGTCAGTCACCGGAGAACTTTGCCAGTGCTACTTACAACTTGGCCATGATAGTTAGGAGAGATCACGGAGCTATTTTGAACAGGTGCAGAAGCCTTTTCAATGTTTAGTTTTTAAAGTGACCCTGTTACTAATTATGATCGTTCTAGCAAATAATCCTAAATTAGAACTCTAGAATGTGCAGAAACTTCTGTACGGCATCTTTAAGTAGGTGTTGTGTACCCTCGGAGGAAGTCACTGTGAGGATGTGTATAGACCTGGTTCTCATCCCCGGAGGTGGCCCCTGTCGTCCGTGCTGATGAGCAGTGTGGGCGTTCTTGTTGACTGCTTTCCCTACATGTAATGAAATCCCTGGACAAATAAAGAAACTTCATTTCCAGGTCTGATGGTCTAATGCCTGTGGAAATAATGAGCCAGGTCCCATGCATTCCCCACACTTTGTTTAAAACAACTCCCTTCCACTCAAAAATAAGGAGGCCAGAAGGGGAGAGAAAGAAAAATGGGACTCAGTTCATAAAACTGAGGTGGGCTGAGTGGGAAGAGGAAGGGGTTTACTTGAAATTAAGTGAAAAAGGCAGAAGAAAGGAAACTGAGCTGAACTGGAACACACACTGTAATGACTTACTTGGGTTTCTGTAGGCTTTTTTTCCCATTTCGGCCATGAAGGATTTTTTTTTTCCCCTCTTTTTTTTTTTTTTAATACAAAAGAGGTTGATCAAAATGTGAATCCAGTGAGGTTATTTCTAACCAGCACTTTGTTTTCTGCTGTTGCTAGTGTCCAGGCTCCATGTTTCCAAGGTCCTGGAGATTTAGGAAACATTTTAATAGCCTGAAAACCTGTCTTTAACCATAAAATATTGGCAATTTTTAATAAAGGAAATTATATACATTTATTAACTTGGTTTTGTCAGGTGTCACATTTTTTTTTCTTTTTTTTTGGTGTGTATGCCTTTGTGATTTTTTTTTTTAAGAATGACCCCCATGTTGCAGAAATTGCCATAAATGTCCAGAAAAGAATTACATTTTCACTTTAGACACCTGAACTGTGTGATAGGACCTTATTTTGACGTAATGGCCCCTTCCCCCTTTAAAATTTTAAGGAAGCCTTGCATGATTCACAAACATTTTTATTTCGTATGCCTTCAAACAATAATACAGGAATTTTATGTTTATTTTTATTTTTTAGGCACTAGAAAAACACCCCAATTCACCAATGACAGCGAAGCAGATATTGGAAGTCATTCAGAAAGAAGGGTTAAAAGAAACAAGGTCAGTATTCATATTTGCATTTTCTATTTTCATTGCCACTAATTGCAAAGCAGTAGATGTATCTAGATTTTGATATTGTAGTTGATTGTGGATTAAGTAATTACCTGCAAATTCTTTTGTGATTGCCAAATATTTGGATGACTGAAGATTTCCTTGGAACTGCCTGTTGGCCTAATAAAATACATTAGACAGGTTAACATAGAATGTATTTTGTTAACAAAGAGCCTTGCTGCCTGAATTAGCCTTTCACTGGAGTTACTCCTCTTTCTCTGTGTCTTGTAAGAGGAGATTTTGTTTCTGAAAGTAAAGAGGAACTCTTGTACAGGCTTATTAGATCCCAGGATACAAAGATTAGGTCACTCTGATAAAATTCAAAGTGCTAATAAATGTGGCTGGAAATTTAGTCGTTTTCTCTTTAGAATTCCTCTACTTGGAGCGTCATTAATCAGTTATTAAAATTAATAACAATTTTATTGAGATATAATTCATATACCATAAAATTCACCCCTTTAAAAGGTATAATTCAGTGGTTTTTAGTATATTCACAAAGTTGTGCAGTCAACACCACTGTCTAATTTGAGGACATTTTCATCACCCTGAATGAAAGTCCATCCCCATTAAGCAGTCATTCCTCATTCCCTACTCCTTCCAGCCTCTGGTAACCACGATTGAACTTTTTGGGTCTGTGGATTTGACTGTTCTGGACATTTCATATAAATGGAATTATACAATATGTAGCCTTTTGTGTCTGGCTTCTTTCACTTCAGCAAAATGTTTTCAAGGTCCATCCATGTTGTAGCATGAATCAGTATTTCACTCCCTTTTGTTGCCAGATAATATTCCATTGTATGGATATATACTGCGTTTTGTTTACCTGCGATAAGCCGTTACTAATTTTACAGTTTGGCCTTTAGCCATCAGTTGAGGGCCATTTTGATATTACTCAAGGAGAAAAAAGAAGTTTGTTACAAAATAAAATAAACCTAGAGCTGTCATATGAGTATGTAGTTGTCCATGTTACATAGCGTGAATTACTTCTGTATGAAGTTGTCCACCTCTAAGCCACCGAGCATACAGTAGCTGCAGCTTGGTGAGAGTTAGAGCTGCAGAGCTACCTTTTGGATGTTTTTCCTGATACTGAGGTAGAACTGCTGAGAGAAAGGAATATCTTCCTGAGGCCAACTTTTCCTAAAAAAATCAGTATCACCTGTAACTCCTCTTACTGTAAAGCGTGGGTAACATCAGCTTCTAGCTGTTTAAAATGCATCCTTTGCAAGTTTGATCCACGAACATCATGACTTAGAGGGGTGTAGGACATCTGGGCTCAGATTTTCACGTCTGTGTTGGAGGATTTTTCTGCCTGTTCTGAAGACACAGCTTGAGATAATGTAGCTACACCGTTTGGAAGAATTGTGTCCCCAGCAGACTGGAGGCCACAGTGGGGAGAGAAGTTGCTGACAGAGCCGAACAGCTCTGCTAAGGGTAATCCTGTTCTTCGAAGCCAGATGTCAGCCTGCAGAGTTAGGGACCAAAATGGGGACCCCTGGAAATTTTCTCCTTGCTGGCTGTTAGAAGCCCCGAAAATATTTATGCCATTTAGAAAGCACTGAAAATGTTTGTACAGCAGCCAAAAGAAAAGAGGAGGTAAAAAACAGTCTAAGGATATCAACTCCTGTTGCATGTGGGCTCTGTGCCAGTGGAACCTGCCAACGTAGACATAATAAGCATCTCCTAGAAGCAGACATTTGAAATGTGTCCATTACGATGGTCTTCTCAAGAGGAGCGACTGTGCTGCCATTGGTCGTTGCATACCTTGAGATCTGAAATTCCTGTCCCGTGCCTCTGAACAGCATTTTAATTACACTTATTATTGTAACAGCATTATTTCATATTTTTCAAAAAGCTGGTCTTCCCAGAATGGTACATTAAAGGGCTTTACGCATAGGTGGTTAACAAAACAAAACACAAAACAGTTCCTTGCAAGAATACTGAAATGGAAAAACGTAACCTGCTATTTCTCCGAATATAACCCTCCCTCTCTGCCCCCTCCACCCAATTATTGTGTCCTTCTATAAAGAAAAAAACATGTTTGTTTTTACAAATACTGATGAACCAGTATGGTAATATTGGATGTACCTGCGAGGAATTCACAAGTTGAATAGGAAAGGGAGCAGGCGAAGAAAGAGACCATAGTTCTCTTTGAGTTCTATTCTGTAAGAACAGCTCTGCATCAACGGGCCTCAGACCACACATTTTCGTTCGTATTTCTTTCTGCTTTCTTTGAGTCTTCTCTCTCCTGCCAGTAGTGACCTGTTTTTATGGCCAGTGTGTCTGTGACCACTCTTCCCTTGTTTCCTGGTTTGCTTATGAGGATCATCTCTAAAATAAAAGTACATGCTTTGAGTGAGTTTTGGACTTTGCTACCTGTTACGTGTGTTGTGTTAGGGAGCAGATTCTGACATTTATTTTGCCTACTTAATGTACTCTTTTGCTGCCTTCCGAGTTTCTAAATGTTTTCCAAATATTTATGGTAGCTGAGTAAATGAAGTATAACTGTATCTGTTTTTCTTAAGTTACATTAAGAAATTCCATCATCATAAGGTCATACATGACTGTTTAATTTCTAGGTATTTATTAATGATGTGTTTTCCAAGAAATGCGGGTTTTATGATATGCCTGATTAAATGGAGGGGGAGGGGAGTGATTGTGAAAGTTACTAAGGTGGCCGTGACCTGCTGGTGGTCTTGGTGGATGAGAGGTCACAGTAGTGGTCCTCCCCCAAACAGCCCACCACTGTACCTAGCATTTCTAGAAAAAGAGAAGATTGGGGCTTTATCCATCATCATTCTGAACTGGATTTAAACTAATGCCGTTTGTTTCAAGTTCCATGGGGGTCCTTCATTCCGTGTAGCGCTGACATCACTGTCCTGTAATTTTGTCCTTGTTTGTCTACCTGCGCCTGCCTGTGGGCTTTTTAAGGGAAGGGCCTCTAAGACTCCTGACACTCAGCAGATAGTCAATCAGTATTTGTTGAATAAATAATCCTCTTTCTCAGGATGTTAATTTTCTGGTGCTTAGTGATGACTTTGGCTTCCATTTGGGGTTAGAAGCTTCTTTTTAACGTTATATGTTGTATTTTTCATCCTTTATAATACTTTGTGTGTTTTTTTTTTTTTTAAAGATTTTATTTATTTATGTGACAGAGAGAGACAGAGTGAGAGAGGGAACACAAGCAGGGGGAGTGGGAGAGGGAGAAGCAGGCTTCGCGCTGAGCTGGGAGCCCGATGCGGGGCTCGATCCCAGGACCCTGGGATCATGACCTGAGCTGAAGGCAGACGCTTAACGGCTGAGCCACCCAGGCGCCCCTACTTTGTGTGTTTTAATCAAAAGGAACCTAACAGTTTTGTGGGTACCCCATTAAATATATGCATGCTGATAATCTCTGGCAGATTATATGTGAGCAAGTAAGGCTGTTGTGCTGTGGCCTGTTTTCAAACACTGCAAGTGCCTCTGGTTTAAACTTGTCATTTGTAATAGAAAACACACAAATAATTTTGGCAAAGCTGATACGAGTATTTGAAAGAGTTCAGTATATGTGATATTGTTAATTTATTTGACTGTGATGAAATTCTTGACATTTTATGCTATCTTTTCCTCTTTTCAAGTGATACCTTAAATTGCATACTTTTTTATGTAGACATGATAAAAAGAGGACAGCTTTTCTATATCATGTTCTTTGTATCTTTTTCATGTTACTGATGAAATGTGTAGTGTGTGATTAAATTTTATTTGGAAAAGACAGACTGCAAAAAGTACTTTCCATGTGGTTTTAAAAAAGGTCAGAAGGCCATATGACTTTTGTTGGAAAAAAAATAGTATCATGGCATGATTTGCTAGAATTTTTAATGAAAACGTATTTGGTAGGTTTTAATTCCCTTCTGTATAATAACACAGAAGATTTTTATTAATATAATTTTACTTTGGTCCATCTATGTATTTGATTCTGAGTATTTCCAGGATTTTGTTACTTTGTGTTATGAGTTGTGAACCATTGATAAGACATAGCTGTTTGGAATGCTTTTCAGATGATCAGAATCTTATAATCAATCAAATAGCCATGTTGCTTGTATAGAGGGGATAAAAATGTGCGTATTCCAGTCTGCTGCTTTTGTGGATGGATATTTGATATAAAGCCTGTTTGAACTGCTTGACTAAACATTCCCCCTTCCTCAGGGAGTCAGGGTGCTACTGTAGAATATGTTCTTGTCTGCAGTAATTTCAGTATTGTACTGCCAAAGCGAGCACTTGTCTCCAGTAATTAGAAACATGTTCATAGAAAAAGAGGAGTAACTCCAGTTACCATGTTGGTTTGGATGACATTTGGGGTTGTCCTAATTCTGCTTTTCTGTTTTTGGTTTGCTTATTCAGAAGTTCTAATTCCTTTACAAAGAGGACTGAGGGATTTTTGATGCCTGAGGATGTGTTTTTCTCTGCTTATGTAATTTTTAAAGTGATGCTTCCAAAGAAGTATTTGCTCTCACATAGGAACACACCCAGGGGCAGCAAGGTCAAGTAGTGAGGCTTGCAGCACTTACCTAGTGAGAGCAGACCATTCATCAGTGAGAGATAATTTCTTATGGGCATCATCATTACAAGATACCTGTCATTAAGGTAGCATGAACCTTGATTTAGTTTTCATATTATCTGCTAATAGGCAGATGGTTTTCTAATGGAGATAAGGCAGTCATAAAATAAAGGCAAAAACCAAACCAAAACAAAAACCACCCCACATACACAAAGCAATAAAAAAAAACCTCTGTTGGTTTGGGGGCAGGGCAATATTTATGAGGTACATTTTTATAAGATTATAGATGTCTTACTTTAAAAAAAATGTTAGATTTCACCAACCATTTGCAGAGCAACAGCCTATGATTATATATCACAGTAGGGACATTTGAAAAGCTTTATAAACGGTCTCTGTTGTGTTTAGTGTTACTCAGAATGTGGACGTATTTTTGACTTTGCAATGTGGAACGTGAAATTGACAACCCAAGATTTTGTAATTATTCTGGTATCAATGAGAACTTTTTTCTCCCCACTGATAATTCTTAGAATAAATTTGTTTTTAGCTACTCGCCTTAGGTTTTGCATGTTTTCTGTTTTGCAGTCTGTGTTATGATATGCTGAAATTAGGATCTCTGCTTCGTACTGTGGTTTATTAGAAATGTTGCATTTTTCTAGGGGGATAAATGTCAGAAAATTCTATTACCATGTATAGTGACAAACAATAAAATTTCTTGGCATTTCTCTTGGTGAGATTTACGTTTCTAATTAGTACTATAGGAGATGATTCTTTCTCACTGCTGAAATGTTTTGTCTAGAGATAAGACAGAAACACAAATAATTTCTACTGCAAAATCAATTCTTATCTCCAGACTCCATGTTGGCATCCCTCCTTTCACACTGAAATGGTGGTCTAGTTTGTGCTGAGGCATTTTAGAATTACAGTGTTAACTCACAGTGTCACCACTGCCATTTGCTAACATCTAATCCTCTCATTGTGTAAATGGTGTGCACGGTCAGCTACTTAGAGGGGGCAAATGAGACAATAGTGTTATTAAACAGAAACATAGGACAATCTGCATTTATTTATGCATGTGTATAGCTGTGTGAATGTGAGTGTGTAAGCGAGCCTTGAGAATAGATTTACCTCTTCGCTGATATAAAATTTTACTTGTCATCATTACTCAGATTAGAAGTCTCAATCAGTCATTCCCAACTCCCTTCTTTGATGCCCCCATGGCCAGTTGGTTCTTGGGTAGTGTTAGTTCTACTTCTTAATTACATCTTTCTTTCTTTGTGTCCCTACTCCTTCCCATTCAGTCTTTGCACTTGTAATTTTTTAACTAGATTAATGTAGTATCTTCTTCTCTGGTCTCTTTAAACCCAGTCTCCCCCATTTTAAGTACGTTTTTTCCCTGAAATAAACACTACCATTTATAGTAGGATTTCTTAACTAATAATCCAAAATATTCCAGAGAATGTATTGCACCTAGCAAACTATGAATCAGTAGGTATTGTCCATTATATGTTTGGTGATAATTAGATGAAACTGGGGTATGTTGCTTTTTTCCTAGTCACGTGATACCTGAATAAATGCATGATATTCTGATAATGTAGGGTTTATGATGTAAATGATGAGAGCATCCATTATATTTTATAGTTAGATGGGATTTTGAATTTGCAATCTGGTCATTTATGTATATATTTGGTTCTTCCCAAAAAATACCACTTAAAATATCATTCATTGGCATTGTACATAATTAACTTGCTTTAAGTTAAATGGTGTAAAACTGGTTAAATAAGAATTCAGAATTTATACATGAATATCACTAATTGTTTAAAAATAACTTTGCAATCTGTCACAAATTAAACTTTTTAACTTTTTTTTTTTTTTTTAGTTTCAGGTGTACAACATAGTGATTTGACAGTTCTATACATTACTCAGTGCTCACCATAAATGCAGTCACCATCTGTCACCATACGTTATTACAATATTATTGACTGTATTCCCTATGCTGTACTTGTAATCTCCATGACTTATTTATTTTAAAATAGGAAGTTTGTACCTCTTAATCCCATTCTATTTTATCTAAACTTTTTTTTTTTTAATTATGGTTACTTTTCTTTTTGTGGAAAAGTGATTCAGGGGAATAAGATTATATATTCCTTTGGAATCATTTCCTGAGTTAAAGTAATTATGTGAAACATCGCCCTACGAGGTAGGCTTCCAGCTCCTAGCACTACCTAATCAAACTGGACATGGGCAGCTTTAAAGCCTTAGTAGTCAAGTATCTGCTATTATAGCCACAGGTAACTACTTGCCTTCTGCTGTGACTTTTCATGATTTTGGAAGGTAGAAGTAGAGCCCCAGGAGGCGTTCATGAACTGTGTAGTAGTTACCACAGTGTTCCATAAGAGCCTAGAAGATCGGATTGCCAGAAGGAGAGGTAGCCCTTGTCAGATGGAATGCCTCACGCTAATGTGATAAATTTGGAACAGGACTCTTCCTAGTTCCCTGACTGAAGTCATGTTAATAGTGATTGGCTTAGTCTGCTCAGGCTGTCATAACCAAACACCATGGACTGGGTGGCTTAAACAATAGAAATTTATTTTTCACGGTTCTGTAGGCTAGTAGAAGTCCCAGGTCAAGGTCTAGCAGGGTAGGTTTCTGGTGATGGCTCTCTGCCTGGTTTGCAGATGGTCCCCTTTTTACTGTGTCCTCACATGTCCTCTCCTGGGTATGTGCATGCAGAGACAGAGGGTGAGCTCTTTGCTGCGTCTTCTTATAAGGACACTACTCCTATCAAGAAGGCCCCATCCTTATTAGACCTCATTAAACATTAATCGCTTCCTTAGAGGCCCCATCTCCAAATGTAGGCATGCTGGGGGCTAGGGCTTCACCATATGAGCTTTGGGGGCACAAAAATCAGTTCATAATAGTGATTCAGAACTTGGAACTTTAGATCGCCAGAACTCATGGCGTAACATAAGAATATTTCTAGAATTTGGAATAGCTGATTTATCTTGGAGGGTATTCATAACAATATGCTTAACATTGTACTGTGCTTCTGTTTTTATATACTCCTAATATGTATTTTCATATGTTATTCTTAACATATAAACCATAGAATACTCGGCTTAAGTTTTGTGTTCCAATATAATGTCTATATTCATATAACATAAATTTATTTGGATTTTATTTGAAGCCTTTGGTGAAAGTAGCTGTGCCGATTGCCTATAACCCTCAAGGCATCAATATTCACTAAGGAATGCGATTATAGCTATGAAGTGGCCATTTCTTAATACATCTTTTTATTCTGTCAAGCTTGCTTTCTCCATTCTGCCAAATAATTGAACAAAAAAAGGTAATTTAGGTGATTTCAGCTTTATCAAGATCTAGGTATAATTTACTCCAGAAATACTGAGCACTCTATAAATATTTCAGTGCAGAAATAGAAGCAGAAATGGATATAAAATTACATTATATGTGAGTCTAAGTAGCCTATGCAGGTGAAAACCTTTGGGAAGGAATAGGCATTAAACTGGGGTGATTTTATTTAATCTTTTTCTAAGTGGTATTTTTCTCTTTCTCTCTTAATTTCATTACTTGTGCTCTTAATTGCCACATGCCTATGATTTTAGTTTTGCTTCGTTGTTTTGAACTTGACAACATAATTCAAATGCAAAACAGTTGATATGCTGACATGGGGACTTCTTTTTATAGTTGATTTGTTTTCAGAAGAATAAAAATTACGATGTTTTGTTAAGCCAGGTTTTCTAAAAGCTACAATGCGTAATTCCTAAGAACAAGTCTTAGTTCCTTCAGGACGATTAAAGACTATTTATCCTGCAACTCCTGAGATGCTTGGATGCAGAATCAAATTGATAATTGTGGACTGGGATTCTGCCTGAAATTCGGGTGATTTCTATCAACATTTTTTTAAAAAAGAAATGAAGATCTACTGTGGGTGCTGTGCAAGGCTTGTTTGTGCTCAGGCTCAGCCCTCTCTTCAGTCTGGCCAGGTATAGGTGTGGGGCTTTGTCTGGTGCTTGGTGATCAACTTAGAGGACATCGAAGAAGAGAAAAGAAAGTTGTGGAGATGTTGGTATCATAACACGATGGTAATCAATTAAATACCTACTAAGTGCCTACACACTGTGCTCATTGTGTTAGATCCTGAGGTTTTGTGGAAGCTTTAAGGCATGTATTCATTCCATTAACATTTATTAAGCACATGTTACGTTATTGAGAGGGTAGAGGTCGCTGGATTAATGAATGAATAAAATGTAGTCCCTGCTTTTTGAGGATTTAACAACACGGTTCCAGACCATTTTTCTGTGTCATTTAATAAGGTCTTTTAATCTCTTCTCTGTAAAGCATGTCTTCAGCCTAGCGCATAATGATTAAAAAATAAATATATATATATTTAGCTTTATATATAAATATGTATAAATTACATATATATTTAGTTTTTAAATTTAGGAATTTCTAATTCTCTCTTGAATTCTTTTTTTTTTTTAAGATTTTATTTATTTATTTGACAGAGAGAGGGACAGCGAGAGAGGGAACACAAGCAGGGGGAGTGGGAGAGGGAGAAGCAGGCTTCCCGCGGAGCAGGGAGCCCGATGTGGGGCTTGATCCCAGGATCACGGGATCATGACCTGAGCCGAAGGCAGACGCTTAACGACTAAGCCACCCAGGCGCCCTAAGTCTCTCTTGAATTCTTGATAAAATATATGCTATTCCAACATGTCAAGCAGTATTGTCTTTCCATCACAAATATAAGGCCATTATGGTTAGGAATTTACATCTTTGTATCCATTAATCTGTTTGGCATAGAGCTGAGATACCATGCTTTTGCAAATTAATGAGTAGGGGCCTCATGGTTCAAAGGATTCCTAATTTTTAAAAAGCGTTTGCTTATATTAGGCCCAATGCTAAGGACTTTACATGAATTATCTTTTTAAAAACTTTGAGGTGGGTTGATGATATTTTATTACCCACTTCACAGATAGGGAAATTGAAGCAGGTGAGGTTAGGTAACTTGAGACCGTTCACTCAACTAGCAATTGGCAAATCTTGGATTTGATGTCTGATTCAGAACCAATCGCATTTAATCTTTTAAAAATATTTATAGCTTGAGCCTAATAAAATTTTGGATTAAGGGAAGTGTTGGTTATGTGGATTCTATTAAGTAAATTACCGCCACCCCAAACTTATTCCCTTTAGCAGCTTTTCGGGCTAATTTTTGAGTTTCTTATGAATTACTTACTGAGTTAAAGTCTAGTCTATAGATAGGTGTGTTCAGACTCTTCAAGTTTATAGCCTAATGATAAGTAGGATTGAAGGGTGAAAAAGACATTTCAATAATCTGTTTAGATTTGGGGAATGCAAAGCCTCAGATGAGTTTTTAACTCTTACGCTTGTCCCACGTAATGATGACTTTGAGTGAACATTTGGGCTTACAGACAGCAGCAAGACATATTTGAATGTACCTCCTGCCTATTTGTTTTAGAAGGTAATGCTGCGAGGATGGGAAACATGCCTCAGGTAGTGGGAGGATCAAAGGCTTCAGAGGATTCTCACCATATTGTTGTTGATATTGGACTTAACGGATTGAAACTTGTTTCTGGGGCGCTTGCAAACTGTGACCAAAGTATAATCGCTAACAAAATGTAGATAATCCAAAGGGCAATTTTAGAGGGTGGCAGTGGCTCCATTTGTGAAACAGTTGAATGAAAATAGATGGGATTGACTAAACCATGCTTAGATGGGGAGAGGGGAGGCTAAGTTATTAACATTGTTCTTCTTTTAAGAGGTGCATCTAGGGGGAGAAAAGGAGGCCTAAAAGAATAAGTGAGTATGGTTTCAGAAGCAGCATTACTGCCTTTTTTGGGGAAATTATCTTAAGCAAAGAAGGAGCAGATGTACTTTCCTGTCATTGGTAATCTGTATCATGACCATTTATCCATCCTTCCTCATCTCATCCATCCATTGTATTTCCACTGGGAGGTATAAAACACTACTCTTTCCTTTTTATTTTTATTTTTCATTTTTCAAAAGACAGATGTAAAATTTCCAAGCAGAGCACGTTCTCCTTCAGGCCACTACAGCTAACCTGAATTCATTACTTAGTTCTTTTCTAGCATGTCTGCATAAAATACAACAATTTGTACAATGATTATTTTTCAGTTTGTTGCTTAATTTGTGTTTATTGAAGGTGATCTGCTGGT
The DNA here is from genome assembly GCF_029215605.1 of Mirounga angustirostris. NCBI lineage: Eukaryota > Metazoa > Chordata > Mammalia > Carnivora > Phocidae > Mirounga > Mirounga angustirostris. The sequence continues at coordinate 38,453,213 of NW_026991722.1, read as the reverse complement.
TCTAGATACAGAAAAATGGCATTCATGAAGATTTGTTGGAAAAAGTTGTTGCTAATGGGAAAGTCTAATTGGCTCCAATCTTAAATTCTGAAGTGTCAGGATGAGCAAAGATCACTTTAGAAGGAAGGGCTAAGTCAGGAATACAGAAAGTACTATTTGGAATTCCAACAGTTTTCACTGCTCACTTATTTTATCCAGCCTTAATATTAAAAATGTTAACTTTGATTTTTTGAATTAGAATTTATGTTAATACTATTTTTAGATACCACCCTTTTGAGGCAGCCACCAATAACTTAATTTTCAAAGTTTTATAGATTAGTTTGGATATTAATACAATGGTATATTCTTACTTTTCATAACAGAGTGATGAGGAAGTGTGAAATAGTGTCTGTAGAAATTTGAGTAGGAGCAGATAATTATCTAAATTTTAAATCTAGTCCTTTCCGTACTCAATTTTCACCCACCTGGTCACCCAAGCAGTTTCCAGTCTTTTTTAGAAGAGTTTCTTGGGATAGAAGAACAGTGGGCTGAATAATTCCTAACAGCTGAAGAATTAGACTCTTTGGTAAAGTCAGGACTGTTTTACACAAGGGGCCATTTGCTATTGTCATTACTATCCCAACTCTAAGCAATGCTTTTGAGAATTTATTTGAAAGCGAGCTTCCTTTAAAACAATGCATTTAGACCAGCCTTTACTACATTAGGTTGCAATCTGAGATGAAGTTTAACTCAGTACTATAATATTCTGTTTCTGGTAAGGACTTTGCCAATCATATGGTCTTAAACTTTTATTTTACAGATCAATAAACTAAAGCTTAGAGAAGATGAGTGGTCCGCTATAATAGAACCAGTAAATATTTGACTCATCTTAAAACTTAGATGAGGCTGATCGGTTTTGAATTTAAGAATGTGCAAAAGCCTAGTAGTAAGTGAAGGCAAGACCATATAAAGAAAAGAAGATAAATCTATTCTAAGGTACTATTAGAAGGGACATGTCTTTCAATTGATTTTCCTGAAGCGATGGGTTTTCATTGATCCAGTCACCCTCTGTTACCTGATTTTATTGGCCTCCAGTAGAACATATTTGTAACACTGTTGGCAGGAGTTAGGGGTGTGAGAGAGATTGTACTGTAATTTATACTTCAACTAGGGATCTAATATTCTCGAATTTGGCCTCAGTAGCTCCTTGTTGCCATCAAGACCTTGCTCAAAGGACTTTGGGAAGAACAGGGGAAGAGGTTGCAACCATCTTATGTCCCTTCCTCTGTGGGCTGATGTAGCTAGCCAGTGAGCTCAGTAAAGCACAATGCCTTAGATCATTTTATTGAATATTCTTATTCCAATTATTCTTTGGAATGCCTGTAATATGAGGTAATATGTGAAGCAAGGGTGAATAGATTTGCGCGCAGACAAGTTGATGCAAACAGGTCATCCAGCAGCCATTTTCTTCTGATCGTATTTCCCCTTTGGGCTCTTACAGCCTGCTCTTTTTCTTCATTCACACTGTGATAATATATTTCTGTTTACTTATTAAATTTTCCTCTATTCTCTATAAAAAATGGATAGCAATTAAATATTTAGATGTAATCACAATAAAATTGAGTGGACTGAGAAGTCCAATGGGTAAATTGTCAACTTACAGCAAAAATCTACTTTTCACTTATTGATTCTTTTTTCTGGCATTGATGACTCATTTGACTTTTCTTATAAATGGATCTCTAGTATATCAGTGTGGTATGGAATATATGTGATGGTTATTTTCTGGATTAAGTGAGGTGAAACTCAATATAATTTGGAGCTATCAAATTCTTACGAATTCATGATATGTTGTCTTATTCCTCACTTACAATATAATAATACTGACTTCTGACCTTTCCTCTGCCTAGGGTTGTTATATAGATTAAAATTTGAAAGCCTATTATAATTATATGTTGCTGATTATATTAAACCCTTTGCAATTAATTTATATATGTTCAGGTTATTTTTCTTAGGTTTTGCGAATTGCTATCCAAGAAACTACTTTGATTTTGCATTTACCTTACAGCATAGCCTGTTTATATAAGCTAGTGTGTAGTTTTGTGCAGGTATCATGGAATGCCAAAATAAGTGATTAAACAAAATAAAAGTTAATTTCTCACATTATATTTGAAAGGCAGGTAGTCCCAGGAATGGATGAGATAACTTTGCTACATCAGGATATCCAGGGAGTCAGTGTTCTTCTGTCTTATTGTTCCATTATCCTTAGGATTTTATCCTCATCCTGATGGTCTAACATGGCTTGCCACCAAATCCATGTTCCAAGAAGCAACTGGAAGAAGGGACACATCCAAATCCCTTTATTGATACCTTCTGAAAGTTGAGCTTAACAGTTTTCCTCTTGTCCATTGGCCGGTTACAGAGTTGCACTTAGCTGAATGGGAAGCTGGAGACTATATTCTGTTGCAGGTGGTGTGTTCCCAGCTAAAATGTAAGTCTTCACTGTAGGGAAAGGTAGTTATTGAGGAACAACTAACAGCCTCTGCTATATCTGTTTTTAAATTAAATCTCATTCTTGGGCTTGATATAGGTTAAATATGTATTATCATTTTTGACATTTGAAAACATAATTACCTATTTACTTGACTTCATGCAAACATTCCATATATTTTCAAGTCTCTGACTCTGCTCAGCCTGTAATGACCTTCACCATTTCTTGTCCTCCCCCCACTTCCAAAACCCAGTTCCAAAGTCCTATACCACTTCCTCAGTAAAGAATTCTTTAATTCTAGCTCTAATTCATTGTTTTATCCTTCCTATTCCATTATAACATAATATGTGTGTTCCTTTGTTGTAGCATCTAATAAACTCTCTCAGATTTTCTCTTGTGATAATAGGACTGCAATTTCCTTAATGGTAGAGTTCATGTCTCATTGATTCATCTCTTCCCCATGGTGCCCTTCATGTAATAGGTTCATGATATTTTCTGATTGAGTGAATGGAAATTTTAATTCTCTGTTTCTGCTTCTAACATAATGTGTTATCCTGGATAAGTCACTCAGTCTTTTTTTATCTTTCCAGTAAAATGGGGGAAAATTGCAACTCTTTATCTGCATCATAAGACTGTTATGAAAATAACATAATTTGGAAAATGTGCTGTCAATTGCAAGATACTTGATTAATGAAATTTCACTGTTTGCTGCCTTATTAGGAATTTGGGGAAATTAATCAAGATTAAATGGATTTCAAGTCAAATTTGTATTCTAAGGTATTTCACGGTAGTGTTTTTGGCACACTGGTGCCAAAAGGTTGTTTCAATAAGTATGTAATGTTATTTAATACCTAAGTTTTAATTTAAAATTTCTTAAGTTAGAAAAGGGATTTTAGTTTATGTTCACTCAGATGCAGTGATAAGATTTAAAGTCATTGTAACTTGATTGAGCAGATCCTGAGGTGTTTTTTTTTTTAAGATTTATTTATTTATTTTTAGAGAGAGCCTGCACACATGGGAGTGGGGGAAGGGGTAGAGGGAAAGGGAAAGAATCTCAAGCAGACTCCCTGCTTAGTGCAGAGCCAGGTGCTGGGCTTGATCTCAAGGCCCTGAGATCATGACCTGAGCCAGAATCAAGAGTTGGATGCTTAACCTATTGAGTCACCCAGGTGCCCTGATTTTGAGATGTTTTTAATGTATCTGTCAATGACCAGTGTTGGAACTGTAGGATCAGGGATTTCCCCAATTTATAATATACCAACAAGGAAATAATTTTCCATTAAATGAGATGGTTTTGGGGGGGTCCTATTTGTAACTGAGAAGCTTTTTCTCTAGCTAGCTTTCATATTTGGGCCACTTTAGCCTTTTTTTTTTAAAATTTTTTTAAGATTTGTTTGAGAGATAGCATGAATATGTGCAGGGGGAAGGGGCAGAGGTGGAGGGAGAGAGTCTCAAGCAGACTCCATGCTGAGTGTGCTGAGCCTGACATGAGGCTTGATCTCAAGACCCTGAGATCATGACCTGAGCTAAAATCAAGAGTTGAACACTTAACCGACTGAGCCATCCAGGCGCCCCTGAGCCACTTTAGCCTTTTGAATGAATGATATCCGTGTGGTATTTCCTGCTTTCCTACCCTCCAGATTTCTATGTTAACACAGAGTGTCCTGATCGTACCTCCTGATAATTATCTAATTGGTATGTTGGGGGGGGGGGATGTGTCTCAGAGTCCTGTGTATTTGTACTATCATCCAAATTCTGTTTGATACTGATTATGAAGCTTCAAATACACAAAATGAAATTTTGGAGTATAGACTTTAATAAAAAAAAACACTTTGCTATCTCTAAGTAGGTCTCCATTTAAACATGTAGGAAATGATTATTTGGAAAATCGATGTCAGTATTTGTGTGCTTCTGTCATTAAGGTTCTCACAGTTTTGGCTTGTTTAATATGTATTAAATGTTCATAGTATAGTGGGAGTTTTCCATTATACTGAAATGGAAATGCTGTCTATTACACTAAATATAGGACAGAATATATTTTACTTTTGAGTAGTGATCTGATTTCCAAGATTCTACTAAATTACGTATATGCTAATGCTTAGCTTCTGTTGATTATTACCATTACTGCTACCTTGCTACTATCTGTTTATCATTTAAGATGCAAATTATCACCTCCCCCGGGTAACTTTCCCTATGATTCCCAGGCAGAATATGGTTCCTTCTTTTGTATTTCAAGGGATGTTTTAAATGTATTTTTATCACAGTTGTTTTTCTTTATATGTCTTCCATCTAAACTATGAATTGCAAGATAGCTAGTGGCCTGTCTTACTCATGTTTGTATATCCTGTATAGTTTGTAGATCATAGAAGATATCTCAGCAAATGTTTGGCTGAATATATATATATATATATATATATATGGGATGGTCTGAGAAGACTCTTATGCTCACTGTACTTGGTCAGACCCTCAGGGTACACAACAGGGGGTCAATACGTCAAACAAGAGGACTTAAAATTTTAGGAGGAAAAACATTGTATATTGCTAAGCATCAAGTGGACTGTAAGTTTGAGCTGTCAACCAAGGGGTCTTTACCCCTTTCAGTATAGTATTTTCTAGGTCCTTTGCCTAGGTGATCCATTTAGTTTTTGCATTTTCCTTATGAGAACTATGTCACTTTTTATGAGATGTGGTGGAGTCAGTGGAGAGTGTCCAGAAAAAAAAAATATAATGAGTATTATGTTTGATATAAATCTCAGGTTCAAACCTGTCTAATAGATTTCTGGATGTTTGATATCAGTGGAATAGTTGACTTGGGAACCAAAGTATATATTGGGTGGGTGGAAGAGACAGTGCACTGGATGGACATTCCTGAGATTTTTCATGTTAGTACAGACTGAATATAGCTGACAAGGATGGGATGAGTCTGGCCAGTAGAGCAAGTGAAGTGGAGATTAGAAGACAGAATTCTATTTTAAATGGAATTATATATGACAAGCAGTCAGATAGCCATTTGCTTAATGCAAATAATAATTTAGGGTAGGTACATAGGAAATAATACTGCGATGATTTAACCCATTTAATTTTATTTTAGACACATTCTGGAAATAGGGAAACTTAGTAAAATTTTGTGCTGGAATTGAAAGTTTTAGTTTTTAGTATTATATTAGTTTGGAGAAAGGGGAAGGAAAAAGGAAATAATAGTCTTTAATATTGTAATAAAGTTCTCAAGACGATAAAAATGGTGCATTCTCTGGTTTAACTTTGAAAACTCTATATAATGTCTTTCTCTTTGTTTCTTAAAAGCCTATTCATTAAGCAGTGAGAGGGAAAATTGATATTTTAAATAAGTTGGTTTGTTCTTGTTATTTAACATATAAGAGCTCCTGGGGCTTCATTGATCTTTTTTTTTTTTTCCTTTTTTTTTATTCCTACCATTTGAAGTTGATATTCATTCAAAGGTTTCTGGTCCTGTCTGCATGATGAGCAAGTAGAGAGTTCCTTGATCAGTAGAGGTTCTGATAACACAGTCAAGGCCATGGTAGCTAGGATTATGAAAGTGGTGTCCACATAGTGGGATTCAGGAGGAAGAAGGCACATGTTTGGTAATATGAAACAGAGCTTCAAGAGTTAATCTGGCATTGCTTTCTCATCTCCTGAAAAAGCCAAGGTTTTTTTGTTTTGTTGTTTTTTTTAAACACCAGCATAGTTTGATCCTTTATACCAAGTTTAGAAGATTAGCCTTGGAAACCAATATTGTGTTTTCTCTCTTCCCTTCAGGACAGAGTATATTCCATTTGGGACCACCTCAACTACCTTACCAGGCAGCACCAGGTCTTCATATGCTATCAGTTTACCTTCTGCTATGAAAAGGATCTTTCCTTGAATGTTCATATTTCACCTTGAGAAGGCAATCTATATATATACATATATATAGGATGGATTAAGCAGCTGTAAATAAATATGACATCGTAGAAGAGTGGTTTGTGGGAGTTTTACTATATATACACATATATAATATTTTCCAGTCTGGTTTCAGACCCCGGCATGGCTTGGAGACAGCGTTGGTGTGTATGAAGGATCTTCCTCGAATGAAGGATTTGGGACAACTTTCCATGATGATTATATTAGAGCCTCAGCTGCTTTCGTGTTGGTCATGAGGTGATGCTGAACCGAATGCTTGAACTAGCAGGAGTGGCTGGGATTGCATTGGAGTGGTTCCGTTCATTCCTTCCGGGTAGGTACCAGCTAGTGACGGGTGAAAATGGACATTGAGGGTCTTCCTGTGTGGAACCGCGTGGTTGTCACTCATCCCCCCCGTTCATGTTTAGTGGGTTTGAGAAGACAACTGGACACCTGAAGGCCAGGCAGTGTGATTTGAATGACTGTGTAGAAGGTTATGAGGGTGATTCCCAGATTCCCAGATGGATGTCGCTCACATACGTTATTTCTCTTTTGTCAGTGTGACAGTGCAGACTAGAATCGAAACTGAGAAGTGTGACTTGTTGGAAAGGGAAAATTCGGGAGGCCCTGGTGTGCTTTCTAATTCCTCTGTCTCAGTTACAGTTTGTGTAAACTCTGGCCATATTTTGACTACCAATTTATCTACACATGCAAATCCTATTGCAGTATCAGGTAGACATGTTTTATTTTCCTTTTTGTTATATACCTGAGCCTTCTTCCGTGTGAACATCGACTGTATCTCCATGATCTTTCTTGCTGAAGCTGTAGTCTGCTTGTTCACCCTTTTGCTTGGGGCTCTTTTAAGTGAAGTAGCCTGACTACGTTAATACATATTCTTGAGGGTGGTGGCTGATTTTTCCCAGTAAATGTTTTGCTTTATCTTCACTGAGAGCACTTCATTATTCTCACCCTGTTTTACTAAGAATCAAATTGGGTTGTACTTTTAAGGAGTTTTGCAGCATAAATACTGTCTTTCTTTCTTTAAACTGCTTAGGCATTTTAAGTTTTTACAGAGAATATGCTAGAATTTCTTTAATTTTGAACATGTTCTTTAGAAACTTGGTGCCTTTTCTTGGCTATTATTTATTTATGAAATGTTATTTCAGTTATTTTCCTTTAGGGTAATGAAAAGCTTGCTGAGTGTTGAACATGGAGGAAGTTTATTAGGCCTAATAGTAGAATACAGGTAAAGAACTGAAAAGAAGAAACACAGATGTATGTGTCTGTAAATATCATTAGAACTGTCTGTTGAATGTCATTTTGGCAAAAGGGCAGGAAACTAACATGCGGTAACTGATCAGTGTCAGGCACTGAGCCAAGCAATTTCTATTTTTTAGTTCATTTAATCCACACAATAACATTGAGAAGTAGGTGCTTGTTTCTTCATTTTACAGATGAGGAAATTGATGCTGAGAGAAGTTAGGTATTTTTGCCTAACTCCACACGGTTATAGGTGGAAGATCTGGTATTTGAGTCTGGGTCTTGCTGATTGCAAAGCTCAGGCTTTCCATCACAGTCAAATGTTAAGCCACAGGCAAATGTTAGACTTGAAGTGGGCGTCCCAAAGGGAAGGGGGAAAAAAAAGAAGAAAAAGAATGACTATCAGAAGGCTTGAGCAAACCAAGGAGGAAATGAAAGACAGGAATGTATTAGCATCGCGATTGTTTTGAAAATTTCTAGAGTTTTCTTAAAACTCAGTTTAACAAGCCAGGTGACAAAATGAACAATTTTAAGAGGCTTGCCACTTACAGGATAAATAGGTTTAGAATTTTGGATTTTATCTTTTTGAACATTTGTCTGTTCTCTGTTTTGAAAATGAAGTAGTGATACCCCACATTGGATCCTCAAAAACTATAAGGAGCAGTGCACGGAGGTCAATCAGGTAGTTAGCAATTATATGAGAAGAGACAGCATTTGAAGACCAATTCTAGGTGCTTACTGTTTATAAAAGCTTTTTTTGTTTATCTTTTTAATGTGTCTACAAAACTTTGCCATGTGGAACTTCAGCTTACCATTGCCTGTCATGTATAACATGGTGCTTATGACTGAAGGTGTGAATTTTTGTTTTCTTCTTACTAGTAATATATCTGGATTTCAATAAATACTTGTTTTCATCTTTAAATGAAGTTTGAATCAATATTAGCAGTTTTTCTTTTCATATTGACGGGCAGCTTGCTCCCACCATCACACAATAGATTTATTTCAGGCATAGCCAGAGAGAACGTTGTTTCTGTGCTTATAAACTGACATTTGGCAATAGAAAAGTACTGTGCCATATATTAAAGTTGTTATTGTTATCCTAACGTGATATACTGTTATTAATTATGTTAACGGTACCTTATAAAACAACCCCCCAAAGGAGGTAAAGCTCTTTAACTGTAATGATTTTCAATTTCAATGATATGTTTTGTCTACCAGTGGCTCATGAAGTAACAGTCATAATTGAATTCAGCACCTTAAGATTTCCTGACTTAGCTTAAGTGAAATATTGATTTCATGGAATTAGGTGTCAGGTGCATCGAGGAACTATTTCCTGAAAGCTTTAAGTGGCTATATAAATCCTCAAGAATATTAATTCAGGTTAAATGAGTGGGTTGGAGTCGTGCTTACTTCAGATGTTTGCCAAATGGCCAGAAGCCCTGATATGTCAAGTTTTGGTTTTTGAAACATTGAAAAATGAAGGAAAGCACAAAAATACTTCCCTTATTCTTACATCAACATAGAGATAGTTGTCTATAGTTCTGGCAACTGCTAAATCAGTTACCCTTTAGTTAGCTGATTAAATAGGGGTCCAGTTTAAAAATAATTTTTCCTGAATTATTATCATGGCTCTCCAGTTCTCTTCCTTTCCACTCCAATTACATTTACATATTTTTCTCCCTTTTCATTACTGGAGTTGTTGTCTGGAGGGTCTCTATGTGCCTGACTGGAACACTGATATTGCTGTAAAATAATGTACAGGAAATCTTTTGTCTAAAGATACATTTCTCCCCATGGGTCATCAAAATGTGCATTTTTTCCTAAGGAAGGTGTTTATTTCTATAAAACAGAGGTAACACATATATAACGTATTAGTAGCATTACTTTTGGAATTTATTAATATGTATGTGTGTATAATTTTATAGTTTTCCAAAGCCATTAGCCTGAAACAGTATTGTTTATTCTCTTTTTACATTTGCACTGATTTTAAGCATTCTTATCTTTATCTTACTGGGGTTTTTTTTTCTGTATGGAAGAGTATTAATATGGCTTGTAGGAGACATAAGCATTTCTGCAATCCCTGCTCCCAACCTATGCCTCTCAGGAATTATATTTTTCTGAGGGTGAAATTAAAACAGGAACTAGGTGTATTAAATTTCTTATAGGCCTACTGCCAGATTCTTAGATGTATTTTTAAGTGTCAAATACTAAGTTTGGGGAAGGGAAGGATGCTTTAAATTCACTACGCTTTGCATTTACTCTTCCTTTCTCAGAGCATATTGTTTCCATAAGAGATCTTGCCTAGAAGTTAGGCCCTTTGTAAAGTTTGTTTTTACTTTATAATTCTATCTGAATTTTTTGGATGTATTTCATGCCCTCCCAAGTAACTATGATGTTTGAATTTCACAAAACTTCTGTTTGATAGCAGAAAGCTATGTTTATTAAATATCTTTCAATGGTAATACTTCTAATTAAAGCAGATAACTACCACTGAACAAATTGCCTTAAGAATATAAGTGGACAGAGAAAGAGGAGGAGGAAAGAGGAGAAAACACACTAATTGATATTTAACTGTAGCATGAATGCAACTCTTAACAGTAGTGGTTGGCATAGTTAATTTTAGACATTTCCTTTATCAAACATTTAAAGGTAAAAATTTCCCCATAGCCAGTAAAACTCTGAGCTGAATTCTTTTGACATTCTGCTGATCAAGGAATTTCCAATGAGTAGCATCAGATTCTTCTGCAGAGAAGGAGTAGGAGCATGAATCAGAAATGTCAAGGAAACTACTCTTACTCTTTCTGAACCATAGAAAGCCATTAATAATGATAAATGTTTATTGAACATGTAATGTGTTAGTTGCGTTTTATATTGAGGAAGATATGGACGTGATTGAAGACTTACATATGAAAAGTCATACCATTGGGAAGAAAATTAGAAAAATTCAGATCCAACATTTGAATCCACCTTTGGTAGGGAAATGACTTTTCACAGTTAAAAGCTATAAAACAAAGTGCAAAGGGAGTAATTGATATAATTGACTACAGAAATTTATGTGCCTGCATATCAAAATATATTGTGACAGTGGAGAAAATATTTTTAGTTAATATGCTAGAGGTATTATATAAAGAGATTATTAAAACAGTTAAGAAAATAAATGATGACCTTAGAGCATCATGGTCAAAGGACACGAACAGAGGAGCTCCAATGTATAAAACTAAGGAATAAGCAAGTAGCATTTGATCTTACTAATAATCATAGAAATGCAAGGTAAAGTAACCATTGGAGATTTTATCTTAGTTTACCTAATAAATTAATCAGTCCACACACTTTGCCCTGACTCCAAATGATGCTTCCTGTTATATATTACCAGTGAGAATGAAAACCAAAATAACTCATTTGAAAAGCCAGTTGGCATTATTTGCAAAAGATCATTACATAACATATATCCTGAATTAATAATGCCACTTTTGCAAGTCTATCTTAAAATATTCCTGAATATAAGAAGAAATATATGTGCTAGGATATTCGTATTAATGCTATTTTGATTATAAAGGACATAATTTAAATGCTTACCAGTGGTATCAATGCTTTTCAAACTTGGCTGTATATAAGAATCATTTGGAAGGACGCAAGAAAACGCATGATGTCTGGGCCCCACCCAGAGATTTTTTACTTAGTAAGTTTGGAGTTGCCTAAAGATTTACATTTTAAAAATTCTCCTAAAAATTCTCATGTATAGACAGATTGAAAACCATGGACTTGAAACAAATTGATAGAATATTTTTAACCGTTTGATATATTTATGATGGCTTTATAGAATGGAGAGGGTAGAGGATAAAATGAAATATTGTAATTCAACATTTAGGTAAATTATAACTTCAGAAACATACCAAAAAAATAGGCTAGAAGGAAATTTATAAAATGCTCAGAGTTGTTTTAAGGAGTTCAAATTTTGAGTGATTTTTCCCATCTTTTCATCCATTGACTGATATTTAGTGAGGTTCTTGTATTACCTTTTAAAAGAAAACTATATTTAAAAGAAAGTTTCCTGCTGGCAAGATCATCTAGGTAATTTCCTATTTATAGGTTGTTTCTACCTATGAATACAGAGATTTATTCTGACTTCTAAAATAATCATATCCTGAGGTTAGAGTTACACCTCATTATTATAATGAAATCCTTCACAGGATTCTTTTTTCCTTTTTTGTCATCTCAGAAATATTTTCTCATGTAGTTTTCTGACTGTTGGAATATAATAAGCTCAAGTCAGTCATTTTTCTCTTCTTTTATTACTCTACATCTGTGCCTATCAGTTTTCACCTTTCTAAATACCATTCTATATGCTGATGGTTCCCCAGTGTTTATCTCTAACCCCAGCATTAACTCTGTGATGCATGTATGTATCTGAATTTTGAATGCATACCTTTAAATTAGTAAGCGCAGAACTAAATGCATCATATTTTTTTCCAAATTGATCTCTTCTATATTAACTGACTTAACTAATTATACCACCATTTGTCCCCAGCCATTAGAGCAATCCTAAATTCCTTCTTCTCCCTTATCTCACACATCTAGTTAGTTTTTATGTCTTACTGATACCCCCCTCACACCGTATTTCTTCTCCTGCATTTCTTGACTCTTTGTCCATGTCTCTGGCCTACCATCCTTGTTCTCTTGAGGTTCTTGTCATCTTCCCTGCAGTCCAGTACTGCAGGCTCCTAATCCATCTGTCTTTTAGGCATGTCTCATTCCAGATCTATCCTCATGCTAACAAAGGGACAAGGGCATCTTCATCCTTAAAATTTTCTGGGGCTTTTTATCATCTCTTGCATGAAGACTAAGCTCCTGGCCATGGGATTTAGACATGTGCATGGCATGGTGCATATCTTCCCTCTGGAAACTGATCCCAACCCTACTTTCCCTCCCCCTCACTCTCTGAAAATGCCAAATAATTAATCATGTTTCTGGGCACCACATTCAGTTCTGTCCATCTGTGCCTTGTTCATGCTGTTCCCTCTACCGGGAATGACCACTTCTGTTTTAGATAGATTAACAAAAATTTAAAGATTAATGCTCTCCACCATTGACTAGGGTGGGGAAAAGAGTTACTCTCAAGGGAAGGTAATTTGGAAGAAATGATCAAAATTTTAAAATCACCCTTTTAATCTAAAAATTATTTCAGGAATCTATTCTAGAGAAATAGGCATACATATTTTCTTAGTCTGAGCTGCTGTGACAGAATACCACAGACTGGGTGGCTTATAAGTAATAGAAATTTGATTCTTACTGTTCTGGAGGCTGCAAAGGCTAAGATCAAGGTTCCTGCAGATTTGGAGTCAGGTGAGGGCTTGCCCTCTGGGTCATAGATGTCCCACTACACATTGAGTCCTTATTTGGGAAGGGGACAGAGAATTCTCTGAGGTCTCTTTTATAAGGCCACAAATCCCATTCATGAGGGCTGCATCTTCAGGACTTAATCACTTCCTAGAGCCCCCACCTCCATATACCATTACATTGGAGACTAGGTTTCAACATATGAATTTTGGGGGTTGGGGACACAAACAGTCTATAGCTCCTTTATAGAGAGAAGTATATAGTATATACTCTATAGAAGTATACCAGATTATTTATTGCAGCACTATTTTAATGGGTAAAATTAGATACAAACTAAATATTAATAAGGAAATACTTTAAAAATTATGACATATCTACTCTATAGGATATTAAAAGTACTATATGAATATTAAGAATATCCAATAATCTGTACAATATTAAGAGCAAAAAATATTCTGTGGGAAAATCTCCTGGTTGTATTATTAAGCAAAAAAGCATGTACCTACCAGTATGCACTAACTGCTGTCATTTCTGTTGAAAATAATTTTAAAATACCAAACCATAGACTTGAAAACAGGCATATATGTTGTCATAGTTGCTTTGGATTTTTTAAAAATTAAGTCTAGCAGGAAAAGCTGGAGCTTCTTTGATTTCCTTCTTTTCTCAGAGGCAATCTGTGTCATAGATCTGCTGTATATCATTGTAGCTCAGAATTGTATTGTTTTACTATGAATATATAGGTAAAAGTATATCTGTGTCTATAGCTATAATCTATTGGTGACTAGTTTATTGACAGTTTCCTAGTTTCTATTTCTGGACATTCTCAACCAATACTTGGTATTGCCAAGTCTCAAATTTCGTTCTACTCTGTAAATTGTGCAATGTTACTTTATCAAGAGCCCGTGAATGTTTCATGAGTGTCCAAGCCTGGCAGGCCTCTGAGGGGACCACAAAGAACCCTAAGGAAGTTGGAGTCCTAAGTTGCTAGATGCCATCAAGGAATGTAGTGTTAGATGCACAGAATTAAATGCTACACTCCTGGGACTGGCTATAAAGCCTCTGGAAGTTCAGAGATGATCATGGACTTGAGAGGTAATTGGAAGTTTTTAGGAGGTGAAGGTGAGGGGGGGGTGCTTCACAAATGAATAGGAAGAGAGGAGAACAGAAGGCATTGAAGGTGAAGGGAGTAGGAAGACAGGCAGCATGGCTGGAATAAACAGGAAGCCAATAGTTAAACCATTATTAATTGTCCTTAAAACCTTAGCCAGAAAGGGATTAGCAGAGCTTTAAAGCACACCTATTTTAAACTCATCATTTTACAGATGAGAAGATTGAGGCTTAGAAGAAGGAGGTCAGCTTGTATAAATCATTTAGCCTATGTGACAAGTGTCAAAAAAAAAAAGAAGGGGATATATTGGTTTATTTAACTTGGATATCCGATGGATTGATCTTCAACATGACTAGATAATGCAGGAGTTCAAGTGATACCATCTTTTGTCCCCCTTTTCTTTCCATGTTTTGCTCAGCTTTCCTCTGGTTAGCCTTATTCTTGGCAGGCTCTCCTTGTGGAGGCAGAGGTAGGCACCCGCTAATCGTTTTTGTACCTTTACAGCTTATGTTTCTACTGAAAATAATGTATGCTCTTTTTCTTTATGTCTCTTTCAGTTCCCCAAACTCCCACCCTTTGACCATTTTGTTTAATCTGGCTGGCCTTCCTGGTGGGGAAATCAGGACCATTTCACTGATAACTAACCTGGAATCACATTAGTGAAGAGGGGAAAGTCCCTAAGAGAAAGGAATGCATAGCATGCATCTATAAGATGGCCAGTCTGGCCTGAGTGGTGTGTGGGGTGTTTGAGACACATGATTGTAGTCATCAATTTAAATAGAATATAGATGGTAGTCATTGCAGGTGCTTTATGTCCACAAATGCCTGATTGTAACAACTTTCATAGGAGTGATCAAGTTCATCTCAACAAACATGTTTTGAGTGCGTTGGGATTGCTTGTCAGATAACACAAAACTAAATAAATATGTGACTATCCCCTAAGGAGTTCCCAAACTTGTAAGTGGTAGGGGGGGCAGGGAAGTTAGAGGTATAAAAATATTGATGAAACCACGAGGGATATGCAAAGTGTTGAGATTGTAATACAGGAATGCCCTGGGCTCACAAAAGGTGTCACCACACAGACCATAGTTAAAAGTTTTATTTTGAGTGGTAAATGGAGCAAGGAGTGGGATGCGTTTCCAGACAGAGGGTTTCTTATGAACCAAAACAGAGAGAGGGGAAACCATGGAGGCACACAACTTACAGAGTTGGATCAGATTCTAGGAGAGTAGTCTGAGAGTGAAGAGTAATCTGAGTGTTGGAGAAGATGAGCCAAGTATGCTATAGGAGACTAATTTCAGCCTAAAAGTCTGTGCTTCTGAAACCACTGATTTTAAAAAATAAATAAATAAAATCCAGTGTATGGCATGGCCTGAGGCATCTAAGCAGTGTTTTTGTTTGTTTTTTTGAATGAGAACATTGCTTTGGCTCCATTGGGTCGGCTGCATTGGAGCAGGGAGATACTGAAGGCAGGGCTGGGGGCTATAGATCTATCCTCCTGTGATGCAAATAATGTTTGAATTAGAAGGTGAGGAAGCAAAAAGGTAAATTGAAAAATGAACTTTGTTGAGGCGCAATGATTTGAAGAGTCTGAGAAATGCTTCAGTCCTAGGTGATGAGGAGGAGGATAGTACCCATCACTGAGTGAGAGGAATAGAAAAACAGGAGGAAGATCTCCACTGGGAGGATGAGTAAGATGACCTTTATGTTGGGTAATATTGCAAATACATAGTATTTGCAATTACATGTGGATACTATATGTAAATTTGTCAATGCTGTTCAAAGTTCCTGGATATATTTTTCAATTTTATAAATCTACACAGGGAAAATTACCACAGTGCATTATTTTTTTCCACAGAAGAACAGATGTTTTGTATACCTTTAAAATAATATTTTAAGCATTTGGCTAATAAAATCAAACATTCCTGGGAGTATAACTGCTAGGTACTTTTTCCTTATGATCCTAGTCATAAATATAGTATAGCATTTCTTCAAGTATATTTCTTGGCATACTGTAATAGGGGATATTGCTAAATATTGCGGTAGGGAGGATATTTTTTTAATGTTTATGCTTAGGAAACAGTGAGTTAAGGAGGTTTCTTAAGTAGGATTTTTTCAGAGACTTTAGTATGTATTGTTAATGTAGTTAGTGATTTTACAAAGAATACAGCATGCTGCTTTTCTGAAACTCATTTGACAGTTCTTTTGTAGCATCACTTGGGACTAGTATTCCATAGAACACATTTGGAAATGCTGTAGTATTAGCTATTGCTAACAAGTTGGGAGAGGAGAAGTACAAGGAGAATATAGAAATTCATGTTTTTATATGATAACTTATCATACCAAATATAATTAATGTCTGTTTCTTAATATATGAAATCCAGGGGTGCCTGGGTGGCTCAGTCGTTAAGCGTCTGCCTTCGGCTCGGGTCATGATCCCAGGGTCCTGGGATCGAGTCCCACATCGGGCTCCCTTCTCTGCAGGAAGCCTGCTTCTCCCTCTTCCACTCCCCCTGCTTGTGTTCCTGCTCTCGCTATATCTCTCTCTGTCAAATAAATAAATAAAATTTAAAATATATATATATATATATATGAAATCCACCATTTTATTTTGGAAGATACATTTTTTGGCTTAATTGAAAATATTCTCTTTGAGATTGCAGTGATGGGAAAGTAGTATAAAGTCCTGAAGAGTCACCAGTGCCATGGGTTGGTTGCCTCTGCATTGGAACTGGTGACATAAGATATTGGCACTTGATTCCATCTCAGTCATTTCCTTGGAATAAGCTAAGGATAACATTTAAATTTGAAATGATTTTCCTCCTGTTGTGCCACATGCCTCAGGCTCCTTTCTCCTAGATCCCTTGTCATTTTGTATGTATTCAGAGAATTCACTTGAGCTCAGCCTGCATTTCTATTATGTGCAAAGCACTGTCGGAGTGCAAATTTATCTCAAGATTAACTTGACATATATAATGTGCTCAGTAGATGTTTATTCAGTTAATGGATTGTGTTATTCTTTAATGATCCAGTTCTACAAAGAGGCATCTCAATTGTGGACCTGAATTCTCTACCATATTCTCTCAAAGTTCTTTCTTTTCTAGTTTGAATAGGTAGCATTACCTGAAGAAGATGAACAACAACGTCATCGTCTGCAGCCTAGTTCTTAGAATAAGGAAATCTACCCAGAGGGGCATCATTGCTATAGGTGGCATTGAGCAAAGATAGAGCCAACCACATTCACCGTTTGCCAGCATCTAGCTTTCCTTTGTGTGTTTCCCTCAAGTGCTAAATACTCTTTTTTAGTATCCAAGGTTAATTAAGTGGAGGAGGCAACTGTGGGGAGAAGAATGTGGGGGATTGAGAAAAGCATGGGCTTTGGAATCAGAATAGAATTTGGATTTCAGCTATATCACTTAGTTGTTCTTTGACTGCAGTAAGATTCTTAATCTCTCAGCCTCAGTTACATCTGCAAAACTGGGCATCATGCTTACATTTCATGGTGGCTCTAAGGAATATAGATAATAGGGATGAAAGCCCAATCCCGTTACAAATGCTCGGTAAATGGTAACCATAATAACAGATATTTATTATTATCATTCTTTGCCTTCTACCTTTGCAGAGTAAGTTATTTTCAATATTATTCACATGTGAAAGGCTATGGGGTTGGAGTGTAAGGTCGCTCATGTCTTCTCTTAGTTTTGCTCATGAAGTGAAAGTGAAATTAGACAAAATCTTACCTGAACCGATTCTTTAGACAAGTTATGAAATATTTAAATTCTTTCCATTTGCCATCCATTGTACCTCTAGATATTCGTTGCTTTGAGGAGGAGGACTATTCATAATAATGAGAGCTCACAATTTGTGAACACGGTATGCCAGATGCATTTCTAAATGTTTTACGTGTTTTAACTCCTTAATTCTTCAGAATAATCCCTTATAAAATAGTGACTTTTATTATTTACATTCTGTAGTCGAGGAACCTGAGACCCAGAGAGGTCAAGTCTCAACTCACACAACTAGTAAATGGTCTAGCCTCTGTTGAACTCGAGCTGATGGGCTCCAGAAGCCACAGCCTTATTCGTTGTGCTCTATTGCCTTTCTTGGAATAGCAGTGGTAACAGGGCATGTAGAGAAACAATTGCCAATATCCAGCTATATGTGCTCAGTGTTGTTTACTCAGTGTCTATAAAAGATTTATAGACGCTTCACTTCAGGTTTTAGTTGGAGGTCTTTAAAAATTATAATTCGGAATATAGGCTTTAGTTCATACTTTATAGGCCCATTTCTTAATTTCCTTATAGATACTGTTTTAAAATAATACCAAGCAAGCTCTTGTCCCTGTTTTAATGTTTTGAGAACCTTGTCTCCTAAAACAAAAGGTCAATTTAATGAGTATGGTTATATGAACCACAGTAGTCTATCTGGTGGCAGCTTGGTAATGTCTCTAAAGTGAATGAAAGGTCTAAGTTCAACTCTCTGTTTATATTCTAAGAAGAATATCTTTTTATATTGTTCAAGCCGATCAGAGCCATGTGTTTAGGTTTGGAGTCTGAAATTGTTACTCTAAATTTAAGAATTAACTTGCACAGCATATGTCACTTGGTAATTATTTCATGCCTCAATATATCCACTTCATAAGAGTACTGGGGCTACATTTCTAATTTTACCTTAGAGACATGTTGAATATTGAAAATCATGTTGATATTCTTCACGTGGAAATATGCAAAGTATATTCCTATTATGACCCATCTCTTGAGTTAATTGGTTCTTCCTATTTATTTTTATATTTTTAAAACTCTAATATTTGTTATTTCTCATGTCTGTGCTCATGAAAAATGTTCATTAGTGATCTTCTTACGGCACTACAAAGTTTGGGACACTGTTTTTGTCTTTAAAATCAAAGTTCAGGGTTGCTATAGGTCATTTTTTTGGTTAACATTTTATGTGCTGGGATTATTTAGGTAACGTATTAAGCTTTTAAGTTTTTATTTTCAGTTGTTCTCAAGAGTTCCAGACTAGTGGTAATTTTTCTCAGAGTAAGAAGTTAGTTTAGAATGTTTTTTAATCATCTAGGTTACTGATTGATCAATGGATGTACACTGTGCCTGTATGTGTTAAGGAGCCATCCACACTCACTGGTAGAAATAGTTTATTCTTCTCCACTAGTAATGACCTGCCCATTAAAGATGTAAATAAATAGACAAACCCAAGAATGCATTGCTCTTTTTTTTTTTTTTAACATTTTCTAAAAACATTTTGGTTAAGTATAACATATACAAGAGTTAGATACACAAATCCTAAGTAAACACATTAGATTTTCACATAGCAAACACAAAGATCTGCCATCAAGAACTAAAACATTACCTGCACACCAGAGGCTCACATAGTTTCCTCTTAAAAATATATCGTTTATAGTTAAGATATTTTCTCTAAGCCATCAACACTGGAAATACTTGAAAGGAGCTATTATGAATTTTTTTGAAAGGAGAGTGAACATATGATTGTTTCTATTAATTTATATTAATAGCAATTAGCACAATAACTGTTAATAACACAGTAAATGCTGCTTAGCAATTGCTTCTTGCATTTGTTGAGTTTTTAGACTTAACATTGTTTGGGATTAATTTTTTGATGTTCCCATATTTGAAAAATGAGATTAAAAATGTTTTGGGGGAAAGCTTTCATTTGACATTTTTTTTAAAGATTTTATTTATTTGACAGAGAGAGAGAGAGAGAGACAGCGAGAGAGGGAACACAAGCAGGGGGAGTGGGAGAGGGAGAAGCAGGCTTCCCGCTGAGCAGGGAGCCCGATGTGGGCTCGATCCCAGGACCCTGGGATCATGACCTGAGCCGAAGGCAGACGCTTAATGACTGAGCCACCTAGGCGCCCCTTATTTGACATTTTTAAGAGATACTTAGTAAAATAAAGTAGTTAAAAATTTGGGTTACTTAAAAATATTGTACAGCATTATTATTTTATACATAAAGGAATGGAGGACCACACTTACGATATTTTCTTTGTCATGTCTATAAATTTTCTTCCAATTGCATTCCCTGGGTATTTTTTGTGGTTTGTAAAATTATTAATATAGATAAGCCATCCATTCCCTTCACTAAGTGTGCACTATTAGTAAAATTTTATGTGTTCTGTCAGCAATTTGATGTGATAAAGCAATGGTTTTTCTGTAGTTCACACAGCACCAGGGCTCTGCAAAGCATCTCTGGGGGTTCTTTGATGTCTAGACAGTTTAAATTATGCCTGCTCCCCTGCCTCCAAATTCCACCCCTGTTCTGCTTCAGGGGTTGTGGGAAATGAAAACAAACCAGAAGGGTTCCACAACCCTACAGTCTAGGGAGAAAAACAAACAAGTAGAATAAGCTGTATATCTACCCTGGCAGGTGTATAGGAAAGGGCCCAATTACGGAGAATGGTAAAAAGAAAAGAATTAGGGACAAATACTGTCTTTCTTGTTTATTTCTAATTATATTCCTGATATAGAAATACATGTGCATTGCAGACAAAATGAAAACATGGTAGAGGCATTAGGGAAGGAAGTACGAGTTGCCTTTTACCCCAGCTCCCCGGTTTTTCCTCCCCATTGGCAGCCAAATCTACAAGATTGGTGTGTTTCTTGTATATTTTCCTGTTTATTGAAATGATAAGATGCAGAATTGCAGTCTAAGTTGGAAAACTAACTTTCTTTTCTTCCTTTTTTCTTGGTTTTCCTTTTAAAATTTGGGACACCATGATTCTTCCAACTCATCTTTTTAGAAAGTAAGTAACTTTTGAAAGTTCAGAGTTTTTTTGTTGTTGTTGTTAAAATGTTGATGCTTTATTATTTCAGGTATACATTTATTACATACACATATTTTATTACAGAATTTTTAACTTTTAAATTCCAATTGAGGTAATTAATTACCCTTGCCTTAACTGTGAATGAAATGTTTTTAATTCATTAAAAATATGAATTGCTACATAGAAGGTGTTCATGCTAAGAATACACTTTTCACAGATATTTGCCTCACCTTCTTTCATACGCACAGTAAGTCATTGTAATATATATTCATATATAAACATATTTAAATATGTACGAATATAAGTATACTTTCCTTAAAATGGGCCAGGTCATGCTTTCTAGGTTTTTTCGAATATGAAAATAATAAAAATACATAAATAAGACTTTTATTTATTACTGTTCAATAGAAGTTCATTAAGACATCCATTTCTTCAGGAAAAGCAATCCAAATTTTCTAGACTGTATGGGGTTGTTGAGAATAGCAATAAGTAAATGGTATGAAAAACTTTTAAAAAATTCATTTTCCTATGTGTATTCTGCATTGGATGAAACAGTTACCCTTTATTAAGTATTTAACTCTATTGATGCTAGTGTTTTATTGTTTTTAAATAAAATGGACCATATGATTAGTTGTTTTTTTTTTCTGTTAAGAAATGCAGGTGATGTGCTTACAACTAAGTGACTAATTAGCCAGTGATTTGGGGCGTAAAATTTGCATTTCGTTGCAAAATATTTTCTAATTCTTCTAAAATGCAAATGTTGTTTAGTTTTGAAATAAAACAGATTTCATATGTTTGTTTTGGGAAAGATTTGGGAGAATTATAGTGATTATTGAGACTTGGGATAACTGTCGTGTGATTGTGAAATACATATTTTTAAATATTTCCGTAGTAAATCTTGAGTTTATGGAATTAATAAACAGTATAATTTAATAATATATTCATGCTCAACAGAGCTCATTATTTATATGAAACTAGGTGCTTATCACTTATATTTGCAGCAAGCATAGCATTAAACTTCTACTTAATAGTCAATTTATCTTTTACAATTATCTTTCATTTACTGTACCTTAGAAAGAAAATTATAGTGATGCTAAATTATATTTGTTCAACATTTTTTAGTTGTCTTGAAATCTGTATTATTCTTTTATATTCTAAATCTGTGTTAGGACTTTAGGAAAAAAGCAGGAAGAATGTGTGTGAGGTTCGATGTTAGGTGGGCAATTTTATTGTTATATTTTTGAAAGTCTACATTCTTTCATTTCTGTGTATTGGATTCTATTTTACTTGTAGTGTTAACATTTTCTTGCCAAGTCCCTACAGAAAGTCTGTGTTTCTGACAGTTTCACTAAATTAAAACTCCACAAATCTGGCATAATAATTTCCCAGCTTCAAATTGTCTGTGCTTTTATCTAAAGAGAAAATGACAAAAATAGGTATTTTGGAGTGCTCAACATAACATGTACAGCATTATTTATCTGGAATTTGTTCATAGATATTTCTGGGGGAGATGAATATGTTTTACTCTATAAGGTATGCCTGGCCCACTTGAAATATGAGCGGAAAATCTTTTGCGAGGAAAAATAATGAAATGAGATCTGTAAACTGGAGAAGCTTCACGGGGAAAGATATTACATAAGTACACACAGTGCAATTACCATATATACTTTAGTGTTATCACTACGTTGTTCTCTGACCACATTCATATTAGGGCACTTGCTTCCTGTCAGATCCATTGGGATCATACAGACATGTTGGCACAGAGAAGCTGCTTCCTAAGATAATAGTGTTATTATTATAATACTCATAAACCTTATGACCTTATGACCGTGATAAGTTTATATGCCATATATATGTGCATATATGTACATATGCACATATATGTATGCACACACATATGTGTATATATGTGTGTCTCTGTGTGTGTGTACACATACATACACTGGAGATATATATATATATATGTATATATAATATATATGTATATCCAACTCAGCAGATTTGGCTTTTTTCATTTTATTGGTGAATTTTCATAGTAGGTAAGAGATTTCCTAATTTTTGTTTTTAGAAACTCTTAATTTAGTAACATAAAATTATGTTGGGAAATTCAAACCTTAATATCCTAGAGGTCCATAATCTTATCTGAGAATATTTTGGGTTAAATACTCAGAACCCCTAAGACACAAATGGGGTGGAGTAGGGCTTCTACTCAATATTGGTTCAACCAAATATTGATCTTTTAGCATATTAGGAAGTAAAATGTACATGGAAGCGTAAGTAAACAAAAGTAATAATTCTGGCTATAATTCTAGTTTGCAAAAAATATTAGTTTGCAAAAAAAACCCAAAAAAGTTTCTAAAGTCAACCCCAGAAAATACATAACATATACATTTCACAAACATCTTTCTAGGTATAATGAATACATTTCAATGTTTGTACAAATGCGCTTTGAAATTTTTAATCGTTAGTTTAATGCCAGTTGATTTCTTTAAAAAATCTATTTTCATAATTCAGTCACTTGCATCTTTACTACAGAACATAAAGCTGGGCAGAATTCCCAAGCATTATTATTTTTTTATTGACAAATCTGAGAAAATGATGTCATTGTAGAAACTGTATCAGGTATAAACACAGATAACAGGTTTTTTATTTGGCCGTGTGAGAAATGCAATCCTGTGAGTAACTTAAACACTTGTAATTTCAAATCAGTTCTTCCCTGGTTTCTTATTATTCTTTTGTTGCTTTTCAACCTATAGGATTGGGCTGCCCTTGAACTTGGTTTATTTGATCATTCAAGTGCAACCATCAAGTAGTCTGTAATATTTAAAAACTGAGGCTTCATGGTATTATTTGTAAAATAACAGCACATAAACGTTTGGGCTTTGGTTTTTTTTGAAATAGAGTGTTGGTTGCTTTATGAATAAAAGCATAATTTCAGTTCAGGAGACTTTTTGCCTGAAGCCTATAAGACAGATGCATCTGATTAACTTTGGCAAAACTGGACTGGCCTGTTATTGTAATGTAGATGTTTTCGGGGTTGGGAGGATATTTTAAAAAGGCCTGTGAGAAGGTCTTTTTTTTTTTTTTTTGAGAGAGAGACTGAGAGCACAGTTTTGCCACAGAAACTGCATCTCAGATTGCTTCATTTTTGCACACTTTTATTTTCTAGTGGAACTTCTCCATTAGCCTGTCTGAATGCAATGCTTCACACTAACACTCGAATAGGGGATGGAACATTCTTCAAAATCCCTGGAAAGTCAGGCCTCTATGCTCTCAAAGTAAGTTGGATTGTTCTGCATATTATGTCTGTTATTACTGTGTATCATGCATTTTTTCAGACATGTGAAGGTAAACAAAATTAGATTTGGGTGAAGGGTAGAAAAATGACCCCTGTGCCTTTTAAATGTTTTCAGATGTCTTAAAAATGATTTCATATTAAGAATAAACAATGACATTTTTCTTCAAGGAAAGCATATCTGTGGTTTCACTCTAACATATGGTAACGGAAAATAGTTGTGGCTTCCTTAAAATTCTTGATTCTTAAAAATTTACATGGAGGACTGCCATGAATCATCAGCCAAGAGCTTAAGATGATCACAGTTGCTGTAAACTATTTGACTTAATGACCATCAGTTGATATACAGGCTTCACACCTGTATGCCTTTCTGTCTTTTATAAAAATAAATTTATCCATTCTTCTTGAAAAGTTGCTGATTTAAATTAATTGTTCAATTTTAAAACAGCAGTAATATCAAGGGAATTTTAAATAATGCATACTTGTTGTGTGAGAATAGAGAAATGAAATAAAAAGCTTCAGATAATGGAGTCTTAATTATTTTAGTATAATCCTATTCCCAACTAGAATGGGAAATGCTATCTAAGATACAAAATTCCAGAGGATAAAAGCTGATGATCTACACATGGTTGTGTAACTTGGAACAAATAAAATCAATGTATTATTTCTTGTAAGTTAAAAATTTAAGTCACTGCTTTAATACATGATGGATTACATTTAAAGTTCATTAATGTCCTTTGAGAAGTCTGTTTTTAATGCTAAAAGTTATACCTGGCAAAGAAGCAGGGGTTCTTTCTCAGCTACTAAGCATTACACCCTCTTCACTGTGTGTGTTTCAGAAAATAACACAGGTTAATTAAAAAGACTTGTATTATTTCAGTTGCTGTTTGTAGCTACTTGGGTATTTAATTTACTGGTAAATTCTGACTTGTGAAGCCATTTCCTAATAGAAGGAAGAGGGAAGAATTGAAATAAAAAAAAAGGAAACAATGTATATCAAAAATAAACTTTGTTTTGTATAGATTTTAAAAGGCCTAAAAAATCATCTGTGGCAATGTGCTTTTCCCAGTTTTTGTTTTTTGTTTTTAAGGAGTGATTTTACATTAAGAAATAAATCTGTTGAAACTCCAAATCACAAGTAACAGTGGTAATACTGTAGGACCCTGAGTTGCCAGTACATCTCCATTAAGTCTTCATTTTTTTAAAAAATAATATAGAAAGAGGAGTCATCATGCCCAGCTGACGGAACATTGGATTTAGGCTGTGAGTCTGAACTGGATGGCGCAGAAATGGCAGAGGCCAATGCCAGTGGAGAAGGAGATGGAGGTATGTGTGACAAACGTCAAGATACAAACCTTATTGTCTTACAAGTTATATAGAATTCCAGCAGTTCACTGATTGAATTCCAAACCATTAGAGATACAATTCCTTCTCTAAGCTTTTACCACCTACATAGATTCATCATCAAATAATTTTGATTCAAAAGATTGGCACTAAAGGAAAGTATGCATTTCTTTGCCTTTTGTTTTATTTATTTTTTTAAGAATATGGACTTTTCTGGATGATATTCTCGAGTGTTTTCAGTATGTTTCTCCTGTAAGGTGAGAGTGTTACTGGAGGTATCTAGTGGTTTTATTCTTTTGTGAGGCAGAGAATGCTAATGTTTTATCTGATTGTATTTCTTTTCTGTGATCACAAGTAGTTTTATGATAGCTTTTTTCCTGGGTTTGTCCTTAGTAAAGGAAGCCTGGGGTTAATATTCCTCACAATGAAACAAGGGTCAAGTAAGTTATATTCTTGTGAAACTCTTTTGAAAAGTGAGCGACCCTTTCAGAATTCTAAAGGGGCATTTTCTGCCTCTGAATTGTATCCATGTTAATTCATTTTTATCTTTCTTAGGACATTTACATTATGATTCCATTGGTGTGTATAATTTCCGTACTGCAGTTTTAACAAATCTTTGTTCCACAAACGCTGCTGGACTTTTTCCTACACTACCCACTAGTCCCACAAAGTGGACCAGGTCATGATTTGGGAGGAAGACTGTGTCATTAAAGCCTCTGTTGGTGGACCCATAGAAATCAGTAAATTATCTTTAAACAAACAAACCTTAAAGGATCCTTGCAGAAATATCGTATTTCAGTAATAGCCCAAAGCCATTCATTTTATTAACAGCCATAGGAGTCTCTTTGTATTCTGACTGGACACTCCTGCCTTTTAAGCTGGTATGCTTTCTGATAGTCCCCATGAGACTGATTTTGCTTCAGTGCCTATCTGATCTGCAATAGACGTTGTGAATTAAGGTAGGAAACAACAGATTCTTTGTAAAAAGGGCTGAAGTTGTCTCTGTAGACTTTTTTTTTTAAACCAACTTTCACTGAATTTGATGTCCCTATTCTTATACCTTTTAAAAACTCAGCTCAACCGCACATCATTGTTGTGGTAGTACTGTGAACTCCGGCAGGTCCTTGTGCTTACAGATGGAGCAAGGCAGGTGCATAGCAATTTCTGGCTTTCTGGAAGGGCTGGTAAACAGGGCAAACAGTTCCTCTTTAGGAGGATGAAGGGGAATCATTAGGTCCTTCCTCTTGTTGCCCTGCCTGCTTTAGTGAGCACGTGTGTGCTCTCTCTCTCTCTCAACCTGTATATTGAGCTTCTACTATGTGCTGTGTACTGTTTTCAACACTGCAGTTACAGCAGTAAAAAAACAAGAACAAAGAGATCTCTCACGGATCTTAGGTTGGTAGAGAGACAGATAATAAGCAAAATAAATGTGTAAAATGTATAGCTCATTCAGTGCCAAAAAGTGATACGGGGCAAAATAAATGAGATAAGAGTGAGAGAGAGGAGTACATTTGAGAAAAGATCTGAAGGGAGTTAAGGGAGCAGGTTATTTAAGGGGAAAGAGTTCTAGATGTAGAAGCAGCAATTACAAAGGCCTTGAAGCTGGAGAGTGCCTGGAATGTTACAGAAACATCAAGAGGCCAGTGTGGTTGAAAGGCAAAAATGAGCAAAGGAGCGGCTGGTGAGTTATGAAGTCAGAGAAGTTACGGGGCCAGATACTACAGTGCCTTGATGTTGCCTTTTGCTTTGAGCGAGATGTTCATCTCTTACAGGGTTTTGAGCTAGAGAGACAATGATCTCACTTAGATTTTATCAGGAGCAAAGTATAGCAGGAGCACTAATTACAAAAAAATATATGTAGAGGGGGAAAAAGGACAAAAACAGAGGGACCAGTTAGAAAGCTATCACCATAATCTAGATAAGAGGTGATGGTGGTTTGAATAAAAGGAGTAGCAGTGAGTGTACTGAAAAGTGATTGGATTCTGGATATATATGAAGCTAGATCCAACAGGAGCTGCTAGAATTAACATGGTTATGAAATAAAGAAAAGAGTTGGAGATAACTCCAAATTATCAGTGTTAGGAAATAGAAGAATTAGCACTGTCTTACCTTAGATGGAAAGTCTGCAAGTGAATTAGTTTGGGGGCGGGCAGGGGGTTGTTGATCAGGAGCTCAGTTTTGGGCATATTAAATATGACATTCATTTTTAACACCATGGTGGATGTGTTAAATAATTGGACTTATCTGTCTTGAATTTATGGGAAAGACTTTGCTGGAGATACACATTTGGAAGTGGTCAGTTTATAGACAATATTTAAACAAAAGAAACTGGATGAGATTACAAAGGAACTGAAGGGAAATAAAAAAGAGAAGAAGCCCAAAGACTGAGCTCAGGGGTACTTGAATTTTAAGAGCTTGGAGAAGTTATGGAAAATAATTACAACAAATGAGACTGAGGATAAATGGTTAGGAGAGCATGTTGTCTGTTCTGGAAACCACGTGAAGAGAGTGTTTCTGGAGAGGAAGCACCTCAGATGTTTCAAATACTTTCGATATATCAACTTATAATGAAGACTGAGAATAACCACTGGATTTAGCTTTGTGAGGTTGTTGATGAACTTGACAATGACAATTTCTGACCAGTGGTGAGATCACAAGCCTGAATGGAGTGGGTTCAAGAGAATGGGAGGACAGAAATTGGAGACTCCAAATGTAGCCGATGCTTTCAAGGATTTCTGAGGTAAAGGGAAGGAGTGAAATGGGAAAATGGCTAGAAGGGAAAGTGGAATCAAAAGAAAGTTATGAGAGATAAATATGAGAATAATTTTATACTGATGCAGAAAATCCAATTGAGGAAGAGAATTTGGTAATGAGGAAGTTGTCCTGTGGCCATGTGCTTGATTAGAGGAGAGGAAACAGGATCTGTTACATGGATGAAGAGATTGGTCTTATTTAGGAGTATAGACAGGTGCTCTAAGGAAGCAGAGGGGAAAAGGCAGGGTATTTGGATAGAAATGAAGGTAGGTGAGTATACGTGGGAGAGGCTTATGGAAATGTGTTTCTTATTGCATCATTTTTCTCAGTGAAATAGGAAACAAGTTCATCAGCTCAGGATGAGGACCAGGGAGGTAATTTTGCAGATTCAGGGAGAATATATAAAATGTTTGTCTAGAGTCAGGCAGCATTAAGGATACTCTTAAGTTTGCTAATTCTGAATTTAATATGAGACCAGACTACATGGTTGTACTTTTTTCCAGTCATGTTCATGACCACTGTTACAAGTGCAGAGTAGGTACAGAGTTGGACTTGACCAGAGTTGGGATTTTGCCAGGTGTGAATGAAGAAGTGAGGGAGGGACAAAGGAGTTAATGATGCATGAAATGGAGTACTTAGGATCAGTCTCCATGGTATTTAAGTTGGTTGTGGAGGTGAGTAAGGACAGGATTACATGAGGGATGGCATGAAGGGGGAGGTCTTCTTGGGGTGGAAGGATTGTTTGATTTGGTGTTCTAGAGAAAATGAGTTAGAAGGACAGGTGATGTCAGAGGGGAATACATGAAACTGAGGTTAGGACAATATTATGTAATGTATATCTGAGATGAGAGGAAAGAAAGAAGGAGCCTAGGTTTAAGGCTGTCATGAATGGTTAGAGTGTTTACCCTCTTCAGAGTGGCCTGACTGAAGGCAACCATCAGCAGCAGCTGAAATTCAGTAGCCCTCTGTTTGCCCAGCCTAGTGTTACGGGATGGAGCTGGGACTCCCTGAAGGATATGTTGTTTTTTCTTATTTGAACAAAGACGTAAAGGCTGGTGGTGGCCCAGGTATAAAATATTAGAGAATCATCTGTGTGGATATTGAAACAGTTATGTTAGAACTAGCATCAAAAGGATGTGACATTTAGGAGATAAAATCTTCGAAACCTGTAGGGGAGTAATCCGGGAGTTGAGAGGTACGTGCAGGAAGGAGGGATCGTTGCTACTTTGGTTTGATGGAATGAGATAGCAGGCTGGGGGCATCTAAGGAGCAGCAAGGGAAAATAGACATCACCAATCCCATTTCCAGGCCCGGTAGTACAAGATGTGTGGAAAAGAAAGGGGTTTCTACCTGAGAGGGTTCTAGGGGAAGGTAGTGATTATTGGAGAGAGCCGGGTTTTTTTTGTAAATGAAGATGCGAGAGGAGTTTTCAGAGAAAAGATGGAGGCTAATAGGAGATTTTGCTTACTGACTAATTCTGAATTTCAGAAGAGACAGTGGGAGGGTTTTAGTGGCTGGAAAGGGGTGGACGACCAGGTGGGAGCATTCCGCCAATAGCTAAAACAAAGTGGGGAAAGAAAACTCCCCTAATTTGAAATGTGAATAGGAACTTCTTAAAATAACACATACCCACACATCTCCAGCTAATGTGACCAAGACTAAATTTCCTGGTCTCTCCTTTGAAGTTACATGAGAGAAATTGCTTTGGGGAATCACTGAACGGATAGTAAATAGCTTGTTTCCTTGAGTATTCCTTGACTTGCCCACTTTTGCAGCTTATGGCAAACCACAATTGCTTCTTTTTAGGACAAGTATATTTCCTATCCATGTAAATATCATATACTTCTGTGTATAGCCCATCAAACTTGCCACACTTAGATATTGAAAAGGACTGCCTCCACCGCCCAGCCTTTGTAAGCTGTTCGCACATAGATGGTTTAATTCTCATAATATTCCTATGAGATAAATAATCTTTCTAGGCTCTGTTAATTTTTTTTAATTTTTCTATTTTTAATTTTTTTTTTTTTTGCCTGTGAGAAAACAAACTTAGATAAGTTAAATATCTCATCCAAGTGGCAAGCACAAAAGCCAGGCTCTAACCACCGTGATCCTCCCTTGGAATCCCAAGGAACACTGTTAGCCAGGAGTCATTGATACAGTTTTACTTTCCCCACATTTGTGCAAATCTGTTGATTATGGACTTGAGAATTTGACAAAGAGGAACCCCTGGCTTATCTGAAGTAATGAGTGGGAAACCACATGATTTCTTACAAATCAATAATAAAGTCCGTGAAGCTGAAGTGGTTCAGGTGATTTCCTTGCTGATTTTGTTTCTAATACATATTTGAACCGGAAGTTAGAATGGATACAATTTCTGCACTTCTAACAGCTGTACAAATATACTTTGAAAATATAATCAGAGAGAGAGAAGGTGGGGGATGTGTGGGGTCGGGTGGACCTGGGAGCCAGGGCAAGGGGAGAATGAGAGCAGAAGGAAATGGGGAGGGTCCCACCATCTGTTTTTTTCCTTCTCCTCTCCCATTCCTCCTTTGGGATGAAAGAGTGGGAAGTGCTGAGGTGAATAATAACTATCAAATGGTAACATACCCTTGTGGCAATCCAAAGAATAAGCCTCTGCTACCGTAGAGTTACCTCAAATTAATGAAGATCAACTGACATTCACTGTACCATCAAAGAGGGTAAGCAAAGAAATATTTTTTTTTAAAACAGTACTTTTAATTTTTTGAGGAACCTCCACACTGTTTTCCAAAGTGGCTGTACCAACTTGCATTCCCACCAACACAGAGCTACCCTATGACCCAGCAATTGCAGTACTGGGTATTTGCCCCAAAGACACAGATGTAGTGAAAAGAAGGGTCATATGCACCCCAATGTTCATAGCACCAATGTCCGCAATAGCCAAACTGTGGAAAGAGCCGAGATGCCCTTCAACAGATGAATGGATAAAGAAGATGTGGTCCATATATACAATGGAATATTACTCAGCCATCAGAAAGGATGAATACCCAACTTTCACATCAACATGGATGGGACTGGAGGAGATTATGCTAAGTGAACTAAGTCAAGCAGAGAAAGTCAATTATCATATGGTTTCACTTATTTGTGGAACATAAGGAATAGCATGGAGGATATTAGGAGAAGGAAGGGAAGGGAGGTGGGGGAATCGGAGGGGGAGACGAACCATGAGACACTATGGACTCCGAGAAACAAACTGAGGGTTTTAGAGGGGTGGGGGGATGAGTTAGCCCGGTGAAGGAGGGCATATATTGCGTGGAGCACTGGGTGTTATACGAAAACAATGAATCATGGATCACTACGTCAAAAGCTAGTGATGTACTATATGGTGTCTAACACAGCATAATAAAATAAAATTACGTAAAAAATATAAAAAAGCACTTTAAAAAAACTGGTAGTAGAAAATCTTAGCAGATTGATTCCAGTCAGTAACATTTGAACCTTTATTATTTGAGATAATAATAATAATGCTTTAGTCCTCTTCTTGCAGTCAATTGGCCAGAGAAATATTCTTATTAAATGGGTGATCTTTTGCCATGATACTTTATTTTAAAGTTCTGTTGAAAAATTTTACAATGTGGGGAAGGGGGTATATTATTGATTATAGGATTTACAAGACACAGAACTATAGTTATCCGTATGTTTCTTAGACTCCTACCAGTTTCTCAAGTTAATGAGAATTAGACATATAGACTTCAGAAAGTAAACTCTTCAGATTTCACAGGCTTTAGCTCTAGAGATTGAAG
Organism: Mirounga angustirostris; assembly: GCF_029215605.1. Taxonomy (NCBI): domain Eukaryota; kingdom Metazoa; phylum Chordata; class Mammalia; order Carnivora; family Phocidae; genus Mirounga; species Mirounga angustirostris. Next base: position 38,421,167 of record NW_026991722.1, on the reverse strand, counting down.
AGTGATTTAGGTGAATCACTTGATATATCCTTGTTGACAACCCATGGCCATTTATGCCAATATAAGTATAGATCTCTGTCACCCAAAGAAAATATTTTGAATTTTATGGGCTATTTTAGTCAGAGATTTATGGGTATATTTGTGTCTGAGTTGTTTTGTGAGCATAATACATTGGTATATCATGAGTTTGCTCACACATATTAAGTCGACTTACAGTGCATTCCTGGCTGCAGAACCCATACATATTTTATATGAAATGATAGCATCACTAGAGAGTCTTCACCCTCTTCACCTTCTATTTATAAATTGTTATTAACAAGAAAAAAATGAATTTCTCTTTTCGTGGCCCTGATTTATATTACATGTTTAGAATCAAAAGCAACCATCCTATTTTTTTAAAATGAAGAAACTGGAGAATGTACAATTTTCATCCACAAAGATCAAAAAAGGTTCTGCTTGTTATTAACCCTAATGGCTTTCAGAGAGGAAGCAGCACTCTACCGGGGGAATTAGTATTTTAAAAGTCTCTATTTAGGGGGAAAAACTATAGAGAACATATATCCTATGTTTTAGTCCTTAGATCCCAGGGTAAATAATGTTTCCAACATTTGAAGAATTTTATATGGTCCTTTTTCATTATTCTTTATGGCCAGCTTTATAAGTGGGTTTCTGATTGTATGATTCTTGGCAGGGTTGTGTTAACTTAATGAAACATTATTCAGCTCTCTCTTTGTTTTCATTGGCTCAGAGGCCACAGTTTAAGGGGTCTTTTTTCAGAAGTGAAAAGTGCTTTAAGATGGCCTGAAGTGTGTGGATAGGATCTCTGTTGAGACATCAATTACATACAGATGAGGAGCCTCCTGGAGGAAGTGAGAAGTGTACTAATGAAGGTTTAGATGCCCTCAGGGAGTAGTCACACTGACAGTTTATCAGTGGCAATTTTAGAGCAGGGATCAGGGGAAAGAAAATGAGGAGACTGTGAAGACAGCGTTTTGAGTAACTTTGGAGGATGTTTTGCTACCCTGTTTGGTGTTTCTTTCCTCGTGGTGGTGTTGGTCTTGTTTGGAGGCTTTCCAGTAGCTAGTCTGTGGTTGCTCCAGCGTGACTGTCCATAGGATGGCACCTGTGCCTTCATCTGGGTGTTCAGGATCAACTTCTACCTGACAGCCATTCCTTAGAATCTTGCCGATAAGGGAAGGGAGTTCTTAAGTATTCTGAAACTTAAGTATGTGAAAATTGTATTGTTTTAGTTACACATGGAAGAAAATACGGAGGAAAGAGAATATTCTTCCCAGTCAGAAATGACCATTGGCAGGATATCAGACCTCCTCTGCCCACTCTTTCCTTATTCTCCCTGCTTTCATCCCAGCCCACAGCATCCATGAGAAGTATGGTGGACTTCAAGTTCATGTGGGCTGGACCTCAAGCCAGCATTTGACTTGTCAGTCAATTCAGTTAGATATTATTCTAATAGTAAATGTCCAGAGGGATAGGAATCTCAGGCTCTTTTATATTTGTCTCTGTGTTTTGATAACCTTTATAGTCAAGAATTTTTTCCTTATGCTGAAATCTTTTTGTGCTGTTAATTAAACTAATTTTCTCTTTTTTTCCCTGTCTGATGATGAAGAACAGCTGGACATCATGTAGATAGCACCCCCTTCATCTTAACTTCTCCAAATGACTTATCCCAGCTCTTTCATACATTTTTGGTTTACTATTTTCCATTTCTTTTACCCATTAGGAACCTCGTTTTCTTTCATACTTCTCCTTGAACTGTGAACTTTGTTCTTGTATAAACGGATTTTGGTCAGTTTTAATAGCCTGCAGTCATGGAGGAAAAGAAAGTTTTCTAAGCGCTGATAAAGTAACCCATTTAAGTGTACGTTCCCCTTCTTTTCTTGTGCCTTGAGAGAAATATTTCGTAATATAAAGATTGCAAAAAGAGTATGATCTCATAATAAAAGCAAACTCCCTCTCAAATAAAACCGGAATTAAAGGTTACTCATCTTAACTAGCCACTGTTTGATTTGTTAGTTTATAATTAGTATATATGAACAAAGCACCCATTCTTTAAAAAGTAAAGTACTTTTTTCATTGATGCCAGATAATCCATTCTCTCCTTTTTAAAGTGACAGTGTATAGCCATTTCTCAAACAGTTACCCACCTTGGTACATTATCTAACTCCCTTTTATTATATACTAGAGTTATCTTTTACGTGTCAAAGCATAAAGTACTTAGTAGTGATGCCCACAAGTGGAGGAAGCACTTACCCTTGACCTGTACCAACCTTTTAATGATAATCTTCTTGCCTCCTTCTTGCTATTTCTCATTTTCTAAGTGGATTGCTGTATTTCTGGGTAGATGTCTCAGGAACCTAATGCAGTGTAGAAGATCACAGGTTTTGTGCCATATAACAGAAATAGCTTCCACTGTTTTGCCCCGTGCAAGCAGTTTATTGTGTTTTTGCTCTCCATAATTCTGAGAGAGGAATCTGTAGGAAGGGTTAGGTGGTGAAAGGCAGGTACCTATAGGACAAGCTTTTCCTATTAAATATTTTTATTTCTGGTTTGAGTTTCTCTTTTCTGAGTTTAAAGGGATATTTTTATGGATATCCAGAGATAAGAGTATAACTAAATGGCTCCGCTGATACATTGAGTGCCTGTAGGAGGGACTCCTATAGCTATACGTCAGTGTGCAGATGTTCTTCCTAGTTAACTGTGGAGCTTCAGTGTCCTGTCCAGGGCAAACCAAAGTGCCTGTGAACCATTTGTGGACATTGCAATGAAATTGCAGTCTATCCAGTTCCATGATATCAGATGAGCGTCACTTGTAGCCTATGATATCAGCCTGATTACATCTTGTTAGGGGCATGTTCTTACTGATAGAAATTGCTAGTGTAATTATCATCTGATTCACTATTCCTCTTGTTTTATCTTGCTCCCTTTTCTGCAACCCTCTTCTGACTAAGAAGAGGGCTTTATTGGGCTAATGAAGCAGGATATAAAATACAGTAAAAATTTCAGTTATTTTAGCTATATTTTATTCATAGATGATAGTCTAAATGTTACCGAGTATCAGTACTTCAAATGTTTTGACAGTTTCTCCCTTGAAGGTTTCTTAGGGGAAAATTGTTACTTTCATTATTTTATTGCCAGTATTTCTCTATGTAATTGCTGGCCTTTCTTGGAATCTCATGTGCTTTGAATGTTGTCTTTTATTGTAATGAGGGAAATTGTTTAAATCTCAATATCTATACTATCTTGGAATAAGGAATGCTTTTAGAGAAGGTAGTTCTCCTTAGTCTGGATCCAAAAAGGATTAAGGAATTACCTTTTCTCTGAAAGAAATGGAGTCCAGGAAAGATTCTGGGGTCAGATGGGGTTTGCCTGGTCCTTATTAAATCATTTTTAACAGTTTTGGCATGTATTTTGTTATTATGTATATCCAGAACATCTGATATGAACAATTTCTATGTAAGTATGATACATAAACTATACACAATCCAAACATAAGCTGCTTTGATTATTTGCCATCTGGGGATACTTTTGAATTATGTGCTTATCGATCTTTCAGAATAAATTTTAGTTATCACTGGTGGGATTTCATACTTGGTTTTCCTCAGATAGAATTAATAGTTCTATACCATTGTTCTTAGAAAAAATACATTTTAAAAAAGCTTTATCATCTCAAAGTCAGGTCTTGGGTTTTATTTGCTTTTGCCCCCCTGCATTTGATACAGCGCTTGGCACAAAGGTGCTCAGCCAAAGTTTTGCACCTGAATGAATGATTCATAAATAAATAAGCTTCCTCTAAGACTCAGTTCTCTTTTAAAATGTGATTGAATTCTAACTGTGCACAGTGTTCTGTGCTCTTCAATTTATATCTTTTATTTATAAAAACTGTATTAAGCCTATGTATGTCAGGATTATTTCTACAGAGAACTATTTTGATAGCATCTAGTTTGATCAGAAAATTGAAAGGAGAATTGATAGAAATGAAATGGATCAAAGGCTGTTCTTCTTCCTGCCTGGATTAGACCTGCGAACACCAGTTACCTCTGAGAGCCTATTACTTACCATGTGGTTTAGTGAGACATACAGCAATTGATACCTTTGTTGCAGGGACTATATTGTGTGTGGATCCTGGTCTGTGTTGTGGTTCTGCCCTCACATAGCTCCTGCCATTTCAGATAAGCACTGTGATTTCTAATTTTGGCTTTTAAATTATTTTTTATTTAACTATGCAAAATCCCCAAGCTGTGACTTTCCTCTTAAAATAAGGTAACAAGTCAGGATGGCAGAAGGAAGTTTATTTACATTGAGCAGCAGGTCATGTGACTTTCCACGAACATGCATAGGATGTTTTGTGGTTTGGTTTTCATATTTTCCCTAATTGATTTTAGGATGATTTAAAAAAATTTCATAAGATTAAAAAATTCACTTTTTATGTATGTTTTTCCACAATAATTAAACTCTGCTTTGCTGACTTCCCCTTCCATGAATTCTTATTAAAAGCAGTAATTGAATGTTAACATTAAAAATAGACCCTTTAGATACATTTCATGAAGATCAAATTTGACAATTTCGTTTAATAAACATTTATAGATCAACTGCTCTGCACCTATCTTTGCACCTAAGTGTAAGTCCCTGAGTTGCTGGACTTGTGGGTGGTGAGGCAGACAGAAGCACTGTTTGCAAAGAATGCCATGAATTCATATACTGAGTTCCAAGGAAACATGGGCAGAGGAGGAGTAAGTCCACCTCAGAGACGGGCATAGTCAGGAAGGCTTTGGGGGAAGCTGTTCCAGGTTGGTCTGTCAAGATGAATTTGCCAGGCAAAGAAATGGAGAAGGGTATTTGGATGAGGGACAGTTGGAGCAATTACAATAAATATAGCAAGTCACTGTGTTCAGGAAACACAGCAGGGTCTCAGTTGGTTGGATCAAAGAGGATGGGAGTTGGGGAAGCAGACAAGATGTAAGACGAGAGAGAGACAAAGTCAAGGTTGCATTCTAATTTCTCCTTCCTTTGTGTCTTGGTTTAAAGGTCAAAGCCCTCTTGTACACTTGTCAATGGATTAGTAATTACACTGGGTGGGGGGAGTAGTGCCCATATCTTCTGTCATTCAACTTTAAAAAATATGAGCTCTAACCCATATTTTCTAGTTTGATCACATTTTCGAGTTGAAGGGTGAATGAAAGAGGGGAGACAGGAGGACAACATGGAGACTCTGGGAGTCAGAAATCCAGTCTTGCTGGACAGCTATCAGTTTCTCTAGCCTTCAAGATGGTCTCATGATGATGTGGAATCTTCCATCTTTCTTTGGTCCTGAGCCTTCCAAATAGAATATTTTGGCTGGGAGGTTTGGGAATCTGAGTGTGAGTGAAAGTGGAGGTAGTTGAGCAACAAATACTGAGAACCTCATTACCTGTTTGAAGATAAAACAAGCAGATTAGCTTTTAACTATGTCTTTGGCTTTGCCTAGTTTTGGCAGCCAAGCAAAATGTAGACAGAAATAGCATTTCTGTACCTTTAAAAAAAATGTTTCCTTGTCTTCATTTTGTCTACCTACAGAAAGGGCAGGCAGTCTTGTGGGGTTTTGAGGTATAAATCCTGGCATTCGTTTTGTGATCATGCCAGTGAAGTTAGAAAAAAAAAAAAGCCCCATTCTTGTTTGATGCCAAAAAGATACCACTTTCTAAGCTGCCTGTCAGTGTTTGATATTCATTGGATAAAACATCTGTCCTAATTCTTCCGTTTCCTGGTTTCTGTTATAATTTCACATACAGGGCATTTCCCTTGGTCCTTTCTTTAATTTTTCTTTGGCTTGTATTTCAGAGGCCAAACTCAGTCCCTTTTATAAATATTCAGGCAACTGTTTAAAATGAGCCCTGCATTATTTATTTATCACATCTGTTATTAAGATAGCTGCAAGAATGAAGTAAAAGTGAAAAACCGTATGTTTTGTCAGAATATGAATCTGCATGAACCTCAACAGTCCAACTAGTTGGTGTTTTTCAATTCAGCCACCCTCATCGTATACATGGCAAAAGCATGAATAAAATAACTCATACACCCATGTTAAAGGTCCTTTTTTGTCAGTACACACACACACACACACACAAACACACACGCAGGTGCACTGTTTGGAACTTATGGATTACGTTGTGCATTTTATTATTTCTTGACTTTTTTCCTTAAAAATAGGTATTTGTTTCTTTTAACCCAAAGGGATACTCATTTGTAGATTTCATTTTCTATTACATTTACTGTTTTTAAAGGTTTGATAAATACTTGATCAGAAATAAATAATTAGGGAAACATGGTTTGATCTGGGGAAGTAGGACCAAGTTCCAGAAAAGGGGATCAGGGGAGAAATTGACTATGTAGGAAGGAATTCTCAGGATGCTTCACTGAGCATAGGATGGAATGTAAGATAAAGCAAAATAGAGGTAAGTTAAAGAAAAATGAATCATCTTGAGAAAAGCCTTTAAGGGATTGCTTGATGCTGTTTCGTGTTATTGTCCTGCCCTCCATCTGAAGTTCTGGGCTCCAAATTGAACCAGTTCTTCCTTTTGGAAACACTAAATATATGTGAATCACTATTAACTTGGTGTAATAGTGAATTTAAATCAAAATATGCATTAAATCTTGTGGTACTGGAACAGGTATCATGATACCCTATGGCTTCCTAGGTCAGAGGGAATAGAGCAAGTTATAAGATACCTGTTCTGCTCAGGAAGGCGGGCTGATTGTGTACTGCTTACTGTCGCAGTCAGATGAATGCGGCAGGTGGGGGCAAGGCTTTCACTGCAGACAGACTAATTCAGCATCTGTCATTTTTTGATCCTGCTTCATTGAAATTTTACTTTTGAAAGACTTATGAATAAAAGCACTTCCTAAGCAAATGGGTAAATTTGTTTGGATGTCCGGTATGTAGAAGCATTCTCATATTTTCCCTAGATTCCCTAAAGTCCACGGACGGCATTTGGTGGTCCTTTTTAACTAATCAGTAAGTTTCCATTTGTCAAGGGGGAGATAATACTCTAAGAATGTGAAGTAATAAAACATATTTGCTAATGCCCAGTTTGCTTCTGGCTGGGCTTATTTTGCAACTTTTAGGTCTGTTCAGTTAGAATCATTTGTCCTCTCTGCCACCTTCCTCTCAATTCCTCAGTTTGTCTCACTTCATAGAGACTTCAGAACATTAAAAAGGCCAACTGTGTAATTACTGTAAAAGTAAATTTATCTTTGGAATGTAAACCTATGATTAATTTCTGGTATTTCTTGATGAGTAAGATTTGGCAAAGTGTTACCATTCACTCTAGTGATCATTGCAAGGAGAAAAGCCTGGGAGCCATACGTCATGGGAGCAGTGTTATAAAGTGTTTCTTAACTACAGTGTTTAGACTGTTTTAAGGAAAAGTATTGTATGGAATCAAATAGAAACAAGTCACCTGATCATTAATTTGGGGACTTCTCTGACTTTGTCCATGGGCAAATCCTTTGGCTTCTTCAACCCTAGCGTTTCCTGGGCCAATCACTCTCACCCACAGTTCTTAATTTTTTCATGTAAGTGGTTAAATGACTTGATCTCCCTGCCCTTATTAACCTCCGGTTTCAGTACCTTCAGGATACAACTAAATTAAACTTCTTTAGACATTGAATTTTCTGCATCAGTTCTGGGCTTTGAGTCCAAATATTTTAATATGGGTCTGGCCCTGGCTTTTAGCTCTGCTATTTTGTTGACTCTGTTACTGTGGGCAAGTTGTTGAGCCTTTCTGAGCTCTAGTTTCCTCTCTCTCCAAAACAGAGGCAGTACCTTTCCATCTTGCAAGGAAGCAGCAATGAAGGGGCAGGGATGAAAGGCGATCACATATGTAATGCGCTTGGCATTAATAATTAATAATTATTGTTTAAAACTTGTTCATTTTGTTTAGTCCTCAGGAACTTAATTACTTTCTGTCTTAAAACAAAACTTGACTCTTTTTTCCCAACGTTCTCTTTCATGAGCCGCATTTTTATTTCTAGGCAACATGTGCTTGAGTCTATCTAAAGCAGCTTGAGTGTTCTCAACACTGTGCACGTGCATATGCTTCCATTTTTGACTAGAATAATTTTTACTCCTCCACCTGCCTCTAAAGCTCAGGTCAGAATCCTCTCAAGTTACTGTTCCTTGGAAAATTTTCTTGGATTAGTGTTAACCCTGGTGCCCTTAAAAGTCATATTTTGAGCTTTTCCAATATGTTCTCAAGTTCTTTTTTTCCATCTAACTTCCTCTTGCCTCCTGCCTTTGACATCTGCCTCCATTCTGACACCAATCACAGTGCTTCCTTACTTTGATTTTCCAAATAATGCCTTCCCCTCTGGTGTGCACAGAAGAGGGCCTGCATCTCTGTGGCCAGAGTCATGGAGTGTTCAGCCTTGTCTCTCGGGTGGAACGTTTGAGGGCCAAGGATGGGTGCCGGCTATAACCCAGGTTCCACAGAGCTGAAAGTGAATGTGAGCCCTTGTCACCCATGTCAGGGAAACATTGGTTCTTCTAAAAAACAGCCTTTTTGAAGAAAATGTCCTTTCTAGAACAGGCAACAGGAAAGCTTGACTCTGGCAAAAATGGACAGATAATATGGTTATCTGCAGAGGGCATGATGTTCTTGAAAATAATTGCCTTAAATTGACACCCAGCATCTTGGCTTTTGTTTTTCCTTCTCTGTGATAGATGACTTGGCCCATAGGACAAGGTAAACATGTCCCAGTAGGCAGGGAGTCTATAGAAGGAGGGCTGTTAAATGGAAGAACACCATGGCGGTTGGTAGATTTGAAACAATTTCATAAATTTACATTGTTTCTTCAAAAGACTATGTATTGCTCAATCTGCATATTCAGATTTGGAAAGTATCTACTGACTCCCAAGTCTTGAGGCAGATATTATGCTCTTTTTTTGTGTGTCCGCACAATAGCCCTATGACATAGGAATTATCATCAATTAGTGAGTAAGGAAACGGGGGAGTAGAAAGGTTACTTGTAACTGTGACCACACAGTTATTAAGTGATCTCTTCTCTCAAATCTAGATACTCTTCTTTTCACTGTGCTATTTGGCTTTATTTTAGGTATCCATTTTCAATTGGAGAGAAGCTCCAAGTGAGTTAATTACAGTGGATTTAAAAAAAGGAATTCAAATTAGTAATATCATTATCTCTCTCTGTTTCTAGTTTGTGCGAAGCAGGTAACTGATGAAGCGTCTTCCACTCGAGATTCAAGCCTTACTAACACAGCAGTGCAAAGCAAGTTGGCGTCTTCCTTTCAGCAACACACCAAAAAGGCTCTTAAACAGGTAAGAGAGCTAGCATTCATTCTTTGTTCGACCTCCTTAAAGTAATGGATGTGAGGTAGAGAAGGTGAAATCAGTTAGAGCACAGTCGCCAGAGAGCAACAGAGATGTCCTGAATTCAACCACTTCCATAATATTCATACGCTAATTTTACTCTATGCTAAAAACTAGAGAGGCTTGGCTGAGAACCTTAATGTAAAATAGAAGAGGGAGAATGTGCTTGGAACCATAAAAACTTATATTAAGATTTTCTTGTGTGAGGTTTATAGTAAACATTTTAGGTTCCATAAATGCATTGCATATCTTGAAAATAATGTCTCTGTGGCCTCATGCTTAACTAATAGTTGATGTAAAAAATAAACAGATAATTTCTTCCTTGTGACTGAGATGCATTAAGTTACAACTAAGAAAAGTAGGAATTGTGGCTTACTTTTATCAAGAATGTCTACCAGTGTTTGGTGCTGAATGGAGGTTAATGTGCAATATCATCTTGATATTACCTAAGCAGTCCTGATCTCTGTGTCCTTGCGCCAAGATGGTGATGGGAGGGAATGGCTGCAAGATTGGCCGCTAGGCTCTGAAATACCCTGGTTGAATTCCTGCAACTCTGAGCAGGACGCTTTTCTTCTCTGAATCTTGAATTTAATCTCTAGAGGATGTGGAAAATAATAGTACCTTTCACATGGGAATGATCTGAGAAGTCTGTGAGGTGAGACACTGAAAGCACATTGCAGAGTGAGTGACCCCTGATAGCCACTCAGTAGATGTTAACTATTGCTGCCATGCCGGCAAATTCTGAATTGCGCATGGAAGAGGGAGGAAGAGCCGCTATGGTTAGAAGGGGACATTGCATGACGGTAATGTGGTCGATAAGTGGAAAGCTTATATATGTGACCGTTCATGTGAAACTTCATGATTTTCCCTTGTTTAACTGCCTTCCTCTTCTATATTTATTTTGCTCTTTCTATGACAGCCCCCTCCATCACACCTCCTGCAGACCCTTACCAAGTGTAGGCATAGAAGTATCATTCTAGTGGACATAACAAGAGAAGCCATGTTTAAAAAAAAAAGTTAATTTTTTTAAGTCTCACTAACCTGTAAAGCTTCTTAATAATCTTATCCAGTTTCCTAGACTTAGAATGTCTGCCCCTACCTTCTCCTGTACTTCAAACAAGGAAACTTAGGAAAGAAAATCAACATTTTTGCACTGAATTACGTTACTTTTCTATTCTGTATTAATTATTGAAATTGCAGTATTTCCTTTCATTGGTATTATATTTAAGGTAATTAGTGTTACATCAAATAATCTTTGGTGAGCTTGCCATTAATATCTTGTAAAATGTTTTAGACCAAAGAACAAAATTGAATTCAGTGTGGAGATCCCTTTTTAATTGATGAAATAAAGGATGGATGACAGTAGGGAAGTCCAGGAAAAGGCTTATTCAGGCAGCAAATGGAATGCAGATAATAAAATACTAACCAGGAGAGAACAAAGGATACAAAGCTGGATACCGGTCCTTGCAGCATTTAAGAAACATAGATGCAGTCATAAATGAAAGTCATACTTCTGAAAGACAGTGATTTAGAAAATGTGTACACCATGAAATAGTCCTGTACATGAATGTAAAGATAAAGATTCAGATCTATGTCTTGTCATGTCTCACTATTTTTTACTTTCTCCATTTTGGTTTCATATCATTTGAACATTTTTTACAATGACTAAATCATTTCACAACTTTGAGTTAGTATTTTTGTGTTGTTGCAGAACATGTGTTCACGGAAAGTGCCACTTACTTGCTTAGGATCTGAGCCTTGTTTTAAGAAACCTGTCCTATAAGCTTCTTAATGTCCTGGAAGAGCCGTGTATTAATTTCTTAAAACTTCGTACTGTATAGCCAAATAGCACATTAGCTCCGGTGGGAATATGGCACAATATGTAGCAGATATGCTAATGTTTGATTAATAATCAAATTCATATTGGAAATACATTAGAAAAGAGCTGCTCTTGCAGAATTTTGCCCAGATTCCCTGTAATTGCTGAATTTCTTAAGACAGCATTTCAAAAATTGACTGAACATGAGGCATTTTAAATTGTAGCGGCCTCAGCAAATCTGCAGCTTTCTTTTCTTTTGGGTACTTGAATGGCTATGACCATGTAGAATTTTTGTAAGTGTATATATACATATGTGTACATACATATATATGTGTTCTGCATTCGTGAATATATGTTTTCTGTGTATATATGCATGTATAAATCATCTCATGAATGTAGGGCCAGCTGAATGACCCTAATAACAGTTACATTAGCTGATATTTACTTTTCTGAATTCTAGACATTCCGCTCTGTATTTTATATATACTATGTCATTTAATCCTCATAGAAATCCTTTAATGTATGTACTAGCATTCCCAGTTTTCAAGTGAGGGAAATAAGGCCCAGAGAATTTAGATTACTTGCCCACAATTGTTCAGCGAGTACATTTTGGAGATGACACTTGAGCCCAGAATTGTAGTTTTAGATTCTTCCCTCTTAATTGATACTGCCTTTTAGCATATGGTATATAATATGATAGATGAATTTTTGACATTATCTGAAGAAATTTACATTCTTCAGTATTTGTATAATGTAAGGAAAGCAATACAGCATAATCATTGAGAATATTATTTTTGAACACAGACTGTTTATGTTCAGTATCAACACATGTTACTGGCAGAAACTCAAATATATCATTTATATAGCTCTTATTATTTTACTAGAAGTATATTCTGGGTCAGGCGGCCTTCAGTAATTTGACTGTACATTGGCCAGTGTAGATTCTTAGAAAGAAGTAGGTGGGAAAAAAAGAGAAACAAAGTCCAGTAGCTTTATAGGCATAAATGTAGTAAAAAAAAAATAATAATAATTTAAAATAAACCTTCATGCAAAATAAGCTAGACATAATTTCTCAGATCTGAGGCCTCCATAGCCACCTGAAGCATGTTGCCATAGAGAATGGGTCCTTTTACTTTGCAGTACTGCTAACTGCAGTATAATTACAGGCTGGGCAATATGGAGGCTATAATGTCCCTTGACTATTGACCTAGAATATTTTCATTGCTTCCAAATATTTGGGTCCATTTTACTTTCTCATCATCAAAATGTTAGTTAACATCCTATGTTAGATATAATTGCATGAATAATATGTTGTTATCTTAGTAGATTTTTTTTTCTGAATAAGCATATTCCAAATAAACATATTCAGAAGCCTCTGGAGAGTAGTAGCTTGCTGATTATTACCTTGTTCCCTGTCTTCTTTCTGCCTTGTTATTTTAGTTATAATGACCCTAAAAAATAAGAAATGATTAGATTTTGAATTTTAAAGAAGGATAATTAAGAAAGATTAAATTTTGGAAGTTTTTAAACAGCAGACTCACATGAAAGATTAAGGAAGGGTGAGTTCTGTGATGATGGGATGTAACATGGTGTGGAACAGAACCTTTCTATGTTGTTGCTGTTGTTTTATTTGACTTCATTATTTACTTAAGGTGGTAGAATTTATTCATAAAATTGCAGGTATTTTGCCCTCTCTTCTTATCACAAAACAGGTACAGTGTTGGTATTTTGCTTTAGCTTTATATGTTTGACCAATACTGTGAAATTCCAAAGGTTATGTTGCGTGATAGCAGTTTCTTGAACATGGGCGTTGACATTTAGCGTAAGAGCAACAATGCAAGTTGGTGGGGCCTGACTCAGCCAGCTGTTTCGTATGTGTGTATTTCTAATTATTTTAGCATTCACAGCATGTGGTATTTTCATATTTTTCAGTGAAAGGCTTACTGCATTCAGTGCATTCTTAAGTTACATTGTTAGTGTTGTTTTTCTATTACTATGAAACAGGCATTACTTGTTTATGCAAATTCCAAGTTAACACAAAAGCCTGTGATTTGAGGTTTTATTTTATTTTTCATTAGAGTAGAAATGAGAAACCATTCCATTTTTTTAGAGTTATCTGACAAGCTTTCTGTTGAAAAAATAAAATGTTTATTTAAAGGGTTAGCTTTTTTTTTTTTTGGTTTCTTTTTACAGGAGAATATCACAATACATCTCTAGAGAAAAGTATGCTCAGTCCTCATCTTTTGATTTCTTTCCTTTTGCTTAAAGCCATAATTGTAATTGATGCATGATAGGATCTTTACCTTTCCTGACTGATTTAGCTCTGTTACGTGTTTCCTTTAAAAAATAAGTTTATTTCCAAGTTTAAGCCTGTAAATTTCTTTCATACTAAATAATACCTGGAAATATTAAATTTGGTTAGTACCGTGTACCCTGTGGAGCTTGGTCATGTTGGACGTTATATATATGGGCGGCTTAAAGGTACATTCCTTCACAGTAGACTGCATTTACACTTGCCATCTTCTTACTTAAGTTTTTTTTTTTTTTTAAGATTTTATTTGTTTATCTGAGAGAGAGAGAGGGCGCACGCTTGCACAAGTGGGGGGGGGGATCAGTGGGAGAGGAAGAAGCAGGCTCCCCACTGAGCAGGGAGCCAGATGTAGGGCTGGATCCCAGGACCCTGAGATCATGACCTGAGCTGAAGTCAGAGGCTCAGCCAACTGAACCACCTAGACACCCTTATTTAAGTTTTGATGGCGTTTCTTTCTGGATTTGAAATTACAGGATTTAAAGTTGTTCAATAAGATATTCCATTAGCATTTCAAACTATAGCTAATGCTTGAGTAGTTGGAAAGTACCTCATTGATATTATCCCCCTTAATTTAATCTAGACTGATACAGTAAGACTTATTATATAATGTCAGTGTCAAAATAAAACCATGTTACAGATTGAGCAACAGGGCCACCTCTAGCTAATTGAGACCTTTAGGGTGGAGTAGAAAAAGCCACCTCTCGTAATTTGTCACAACAAAATAAAATCTCCCCTTTCACGGTACCCTTATGCAGAGCAAACCTCCCATGACCATCTAAAGTGACCCTCCTAGTCTTATTTTCTTAATCTATTACATGGCTTTATATTTTCCAGGCTGTGGGATATCCAAATTTTAATAATGTTAAGTTGCATTTAACTTCTATTTTATTTGTAACATATAATGTAAAACAGGAATTTTCTTGTTCTTCTGGAATTTTAGCTAAAGCTCAAAGCTGAGGACAGTGGGATACAAGTGTACCTGTTGGAAAGAGAGGTGTTAGACACGACCTCAGAGGACTTAGTGAGAGAGGCCAGATGGCCCCGGACCATCCCCCAACAGCCAATATAAAGATAGTTCAGGATTCACTTGAAGGAGCATTAATTAAAGGGATTTTATAAAAGTGGATAGAGCTCTGCTACATCCCCTCTTTCTCGGTGAAAGGAGGTACAGTCTAAGTGAGAGGAAGACTCAGAGAGCAACACTCGTGAGGGGTGGAATTTTCCCAGAAGGGGAACCCGGTACCTCACACACTGTTAGGAGGCGCATGCACGCACACACACACACACACACACACATATGTATTTGTATATATATATATGTGATATATACTATATATATATATATATATATATATATATATATATATATATATATATATATATAGTTGTAGCTGGATAATAGATATATGGTTAACAGTATCTGTATAACTAGATAATGTACACCATACAAATCTAGCAGCTGGCCTTCTGTCTCCCCAAAGATTGTAATGCTGAGTCTATGATAACACTAGGTAAGACAACTTTGACCTGTTCTTCTCCTCATTTTCAACTCCGATCCTGGGGAAGCCAGAAGAAGAGGAAGGAAATGGAGGAAGAGTAAAATCAGGAATTTCTGTGCTAATGAAGTTTTTTTTACCTGAGACATAGGTGTAGCCTGGGAAGAGCAGAAAGAAGACTTCATATTAGACCTCGTGTTTTTAAGCCTGAAAATGAGACTGTATAAATACTTGAAGGCGACCCAAGAAGCTATGTGTTCTATGTAAAATATTGTCCAGAAATGAGAAAGGGAAATTGGTCAGAAATGTGTGAAGGCAATATTAAGAGAATAAAATTATTTCTTGATTGTTTCATGCTGATTTCTGCCTTTTGAATAAACCAGTTATATATTTTAAAGAGAGAAGAGGGCTTTTCTATTTTTATTAAAATTATTTTTAAGAGTTTTTATTTATCCTTAGTAATTATTTACTGAACACCTAGGGTAGCCTAGGCAATCTTCTAGGCACTTGCGGATATGTCAGTGAACAAAAAAAGATGAAAATCGCTGTCTTTCAGAGTCTGTGTTCTAGGTTGGGGAAGGGAAGACAAAATGACATCACACGGTATAATATATTTTCCATGGGGGGAAAATAAATTAGAGTGGATAGTGGGGATAGAGAATATGGTGGGAAAAGCAGCAAAGAGTGTGTGATTTGAATGTTTGTGTCCCCCAAAATTCATGTGTTGGAATCCTAAGGTTCAATGTGGTGGTATTTGGAGATGTGGTCTTTGGGAGATGCTTAACTTACGAGCATGGAGCCATTATAAATGGGATCAGTATACTTACAAAAGAGACCCCACCAGAGCTCCCTGGCCCCTGTCTGCCATGTGAGGGTACAACGAGGGAGAAGCCCGCAGTCCAGAGGAGGGGCCCTCACAGGATCACACTGGCACTGTGATCTACCGCCTCCAGCCTCCAGACTGTGGAGACTGAATTTCTGTGGTTTACAGGTTACCCAGCCTGGGGTATATTGTTAGTGCAGCCCAATGGGCTAAGGCAATGAGTAAAGTCTCAAGTATTTGAGGAACTGAGCCGGATGTCTGAGGGAAGAGTGTACCAGGCACATAAGAGAATTCATGCAGAGGCTCTGAGGCAGAAGGCTTCCTGGAGTGTTTAAGGACCCCCTTCCCTAAATTGCTCAAAATGTTCAGAACTGTTAGGAAGCTTGTCCAAGGTGTGAGATGCAATGTACTTCGTGCAGTGGGACCTTAAAATGTATTCTGAAGCAGTGCATTAAGGCCAAGGGCGATCCTTTGCTGGAAGACACACTGTGCTTTCTCTTTGCTGGGCCTCTATCGCATCTTTGGGGCAGAAGTGCTAGAGTGGACCCTGCAGGCTGTGGGGAGAGACTGGGGTTGAGGGGTGCCTTTGTTTTGAACATAAATCTCCTGATCCTAATATAAACCCTTGGCAATCATTTCAGGGAATTCTTTTTCATTTCTGTAATCTTCCTAGTCCTTCTTCCAAGCTACCCCAGCTATTAATTCCTTGAACCACCAAAGACCTTTCCTGATAGAAGTCTTAATACTATTTCTTTCCCTGACTGGAATTTCTGCCATCTTCACATGGCCGGTTCTCTTTGTCGTTTGGGGTTTCATCTCCACTGTCCCTTCTCAAGTGATTTTTCTTCCCACCCCAGTTACTCTACCTCTTTGATATGGCATTATTTTCTTAGTGCTTGTATGTGTGTAAAATTGTTATGTTTATTTTCTGTGATTCCTTGTCAGTCTTTGGCTAAAATGTAAAATAAAACAATTTTTTTGTTGTTGTTTTCATTACTATGGATCAGCAGTGTACTACCAACAGAGTAAATCCTCAAAAAATGCATTCATTGCCGAATGGGTAAATAATATAAGAAGTAATATTTATTGAATATTTACTATGTGCTACAAATAGCGTTAAATACTGTTCTGTGGATTTCCTATTTAAAACACCTTACCAACGCTATTGTCTTTGTTTCATAGGGACATTTTAATCAAGTAATTTACCCAGCATACTCAGCTGATTATTTCATTCTTTCTCTGACTGTGCAGCCCATCACCCCACATAGTCATTAAGGTGGCTCTGCACCGGTCCCCAATCTTCTGCAGGTCAGCACATTAGAAGAGGGGGATTTTAACACACCTGTTGGGCAGTGGTCAGACTCATTTGGGGAGGTGAGGTGCATTGGGAATGGTGTGTAGTAGGTCTCAAAGATTGGTGCCCTCAGGCTGAATTTAGCTCAGAGTCATCTTTGTTTTGCCTGGTACTTTGTTTAAAAACAGGAAAACTCACCTAAAAATCCAGTTGTGTTGCATCTCTTGAGTAGTTACTACCTCCTCCAATGGGGTATGTACTTTTTTCGCTCACTTCAGCCTCCCCCTCTGCCATTGTCTTACCCCAATGTCCAAAAAAGCATTGCACATTTTTCAGGGCATTGTGAGGAGACATGCAGCATATGTTTGAGTGGTTGATGTGCACATAGTTGCAGAAATAGAGTTACACACCCAAAAACTCATGAACAGCTAGCTTCTTTCCTTGCAGGATGAACACCCTACAGCAAGAGAACAGGAATCACTATAATGTAGGAGCCGCTGTACCGCCTGCCTCATGCCCATGGCAGGTGCCAGAGTTCTCTTGTGTGGAGCCCACACTGTCCCAGACATCTCAGTTACTGAGCTTGTTTTCTCCACCCCCGTTCACATTCTGATCTGCTTGGAAGTTTCCCTAGTGTCCAGAGTCAGATAAACCCTGCTTTCTGGGAAGTGAACTGGAATCTGCAAGTTAGCCTAAAGTGACTGTGGATCTAGTGAATGTGATCGAGATGCCCCTTCTGATAACTGAGCTGTGATGCTCCTCGAGTTTGCCTAATAGCTTGCTGCTTTCACTGCTGTGACTGGCCTCGTAGGAAACAAAAACTTCCCAGTTTTTGCTGTCTGCCCCTAGAAACGTTATTCAGGGCCAGATATAATGCATGTTTTTCAGAAATAAAACAAAAAGTATGCATATTTTAAATACACTTAAGATAATTTTTTTTAGTATGGTGGTCATTTAGTTTTGGTCACCTATAGATACATTGTTTCATTTCAGCATTTAAAAAATACTGTATTCAGATATATTTGTCCAAATTTCTGAGTAGGAAATACATATTTAGAAAAAATATCATTGGTCTCAATATTGATTAGTACTCCTTTATCCCTACCTTGGCTCCACCTTGATATTATGGGTTATTATTATTATTATCTCTGTCATGGTTCCTTTCTGTCCAACTACTAATTTGTCTATAGTAGAGTCCTCTCAGCTCTAAAAGTTGAGGGCAAAATTTTTATTACTTTAATAATTATTTACCACAAATACTATAAAAAGATATGTCGTCTTTATGATTCCAGGTTCTAGGTAGGCCCTTTGTTATTTCACCTCTTTTTTTCTTACCGGTATTTTCAAATATATACCCACCCCAACATAAAATGAAATACCCACTTGGATTGCCAAGGGAAGTAGTTGAAGTGTATGATGTATAGACTCCTAAAAATTAATCATTCTTTGTACAAGTTTTATTGTCTTATATGTGGGCAAAAATGGACTTAATCGTAATATAAGGCACCGTGTTGCCTCATTCCATTTTATTATTGGATTGATGGGTTAATGTCTATAAAGTGCTCTGAGCTCTTCCACGAGGCTGTAGAGATTTATGCAGTTGTGTATGCCTTGATGAAAGAAAGGGTAAATGTCTTAAATATTTTATAGCACACATGCTGTCATTAAATATATTATTGACAGCAAGCTGAAGGTGAGGAGGAGGGCATTTGTTCATTTTTGTAACCCTGGTCCCCCACGCAGTGCCTGGTGCTTTCTAAAAATTCAGTAGATGTCAGAATGGAAGTTAAGTTGCTTGTGTTATCATTAGCCCACAGTATCATTAGTAGTAGATTTCCCAAGCCATCCACTTTTCCATCTGGTTCTAAATCTCATCTGAATAGGCCTTCTCTCATTTAAATGGTATTTAGTTTTTTACTTCTATAATTATTTGATTGCTAAATTTTATGATCTACAAGTTGGACATTGAGCTAATACCCTTAGCAAATAAAATGACATTGTTTCTGACAGCAGGGGATATACAGCCAAGGCAGTATTTTAGGAGGTTGTGACAACTTCTAGTCGAAGAACGTTAATCAAGTAACTGAGTTGTTATAAAATTGGTAGAAATGACACAGAAGCCAGGAATAAAAATGTTTGAGGCTGTCTGTGGTCAGTCTTTTCACCTTTTGAGGAGTTTTAGCATCCCTGTGACTGAATTTAATGTCTCTTCAGTTTCGTGTACTGAAGACCCTTTTTATTACAGGTAATTTTCTGTGTAAAGCGATCGGCTAGATAAGCTGTATTTCAAAACTTTTAAATGTCTTTTATTACATTATCATCACCGTGGTTGATTCATTTATGAAACACAAAGCACTCCCATTTGGAGAGATTTATGCTCATCTCAATTTTTTTTTTCCCCTGGATTTGCCAGAATGCCGTCATGTTCGTGTTCTGAAGGTTAATGCCCAAAGTCAAGCAGACAGAAGCCAAGTGCTGCAAGGTTTCCAAGATTAGGACTGATTCCCTTCACAGAAATAAAAATGATTCCTGCCATGTTCAGTGATTTTGTGCAGCGCGCTCCCCACGGCTGAGTGAGTGCATCAATATTATAGTCCTTACCTGCTGTACATACTGATGACACTCGGTGTTAACTTGATTGACCGAGCAGTGCACTGGGGAGGACGCACCTGCAAGAGAAGTGCAGACACATCTATTTTTATCCTGGTCTCGAAACATTTATTTTACATTTATTTTACTTGGGAGTCATGGTTTCAAGTTCCATGGGCTCCCAAGCCACACGGCTAAGGTAGAACAAACCTTTAAGCGCTGCTTTGTTTTCAGAATTATACTCCAAATGGTCTCAGGTTGCTGCCCTTTGCCAAAGCCTGATTTTCTGCTTTTGAGGGAAAATGACATGAAGTTGACTATTGAGAGTCAGGACCAATTAGTGACTCTGGAATTTAAGTCTCTTCAGAGGTTGTAGCTAATGATGGGCAAATGGATCATTTAATTCCATTATGAGAAATCATTTTGGCTATATTTTTACGTTACATTTTATTATCATGTTTTGTAGGCTTTGAGGCAGCAGCAGAAGAGAAGAAATGGAGTCTCAATGATGGTAAACAAGACTGTCCCGCGTGTTGTTTTGACACCATTAAAGGTGTCTGATGAGCAGTCGGATTCGCCTTCAGGTAAAGAGCTAAAATATCGTATGCCTGGCCAGTTTCTTCCCGGAGGAGACTTCTTCACTGAGAGAGATGTCACGAATTTTCTCTACAACCGAATAATATTTCTACTTGAGGTTTCATTTTAATTTTTTTATACTTTTGACTCTTTCAGGGAGTCCAAAATAATAGGGCATTTCGCTCTTAAAAAATAAATAAATAAATAAAAGGCACCAGCTCGCTCATCATCAAAGGACTTCATTTGCTAATGTCAATAGGTGTAAGAAAATGTGTGGTACTGCTCCGTGGATTTTTTTGTTGTTGCCTTGGCTTTTGTTTGAATGTTGAACTTTAATGGTGGACCACATGCTGATGTGTAATGCCATCAAAAACAGTTCTTCCGTGAGTGTGAATTTGTTTTTCAGTCTTCTGCTGCAAAATCAGGCATCCTTTATTAGTTTCTGTGTTCTGGGAACATTCTTCTCACCTCAGTGAAGCCCTGACCTTTTCTTCTAATTTACCTTCTGTCACTTTATCAGCTCTGTACCATTCTATTTATTATAGATTGGTGTTTGCATTGTCTGTTCCTGTTTCCACGTAAAGTTATTTAGAAAGGTATGATCTCTCCTTCTCTTCAAGTTTCTCTTCTTCCTTCACGTTTCTATCTCTGTCTTGCATCGTCTCTAAACTGTATAGAATTGTCAAAGCTTATCTGTGTGTTTTTACAAAAGATCTGAGTGTTTCTTTTAAAAGCTATCAGATCAGTGAATGTGTTTTTGACTCCACTATTAGGCCATCTGTTCTTGCTTTTTGTTCTGTTTGATTGATTTATTGGGCTTTTCTCTTTATACCCAGCAGAGGAATCAGATTGTGGCCAAAGGTAGTGAATTAACTTATAGAAAAGGAGATTATATCTATGGTTTTTGAAATAATTTTAGATTTTTCTTTTCAAGGACAGCAAGAGGAAGATAATGACATAATAACTATTTCCTTTTTTAGGATCCGAATCTAAAAATGGTGAAGCAGACAGTTCAGATAAAGAAATGAAACATGGGCAAAAATCTCCCACTGGAAAACAAACAAGTCAGCACTTAAAACGATTAAAAAAGTCTGGTTTGGGTGAGTGTTCAATAGACTATGACATTTCACATTTTAGAGATTTATATCTTTTTCAAGGAAATGATGGAAAATTCTTAGAACAAATGTTTTAATGGTTTAACAAGGAAACTTAAAAATCTTCCCAGTTTATCGAAACCAAAAAGGATACCAAATAAGAAAATACAGTTCCAAGAGATTGGGCTTAATTTGCAAATGATATTATTGGGTAAAGGTAGGAGATTTAAAGTGATCACTGTATTCAAGAAGTGATCTGCCAAGTCATGGTTTTATCTACCGTGCCATGTTTTGTTCCTGCAACTGGATTTCAGTTTATTGGAATATACTGTATTGGGGGGGAAAATGCAACTTTTGGTAAAGAGTTCATTCAGCCGTCAGGGACACTGTCATTGGGGTCTGCTTCAGTAAAGCTGCTGTGCTTTGCTTGTCATTCGTGCTGCTTGAAATATTCAGTAGTGCTTGTCGGAAAAACAGTGTAAAATTGCTGAGAAGTGTAGGAGACACCGTCCCTGGGTCCTGCAAGTCAGCACCAGCTTTTCTTCTGCAGATTTCCTTCCTGATCACTTGTGTCAGGAACTCAACAGCAGCATTCAGGGAAAATGTAACATGAGAATTAAAGAGACAAAAATAAACATACCCAGGGCTGAACATTGTAATTCTCTACCGAACCTGCCTCGTTGGATGTCTGGACCTACTGGCTTCATTTCTCTCTCTCAGTTATTTCACCTCTGAGGAAGGGTAATGATAATGACCTGGATCATTGTAATGTTTTATAGAATGGTTGGTGGAAACTACAATGTTCCTGACCTGAACTTTATTATTGGTTCTGCCATGTACTTTCTTGACAACTTTGGGCAATTCTTATTTGCAGTTCATCTGTTTATAAAATTCAAGCAAGAGTTTTACTTTCTCTTTCTCTCTCTCTCTCTCTCTATATATATAGAGAGAGAGATAGTTATATATAGTAAAGGTTTACTGATTGCCTATTGTATACCAGGAATTTTGCTAAATCCTGGGAGCATGCTTTCAATAAAAAGTCTTTGAATAGAATTTATATATTCTTAGATAAGATCTCTTTAGGGAGGGAGAATTTATTTTTGTTTTACATTCTTGGCATGGAGCATAATTACCTCTTTTGCATTATTTCCAAGGCTAAATAATTTTATAATTTTTGTGTAGCCCAAAATGTATGCATGTGTGTTTGTATATAACCTCACTTACAGATACACTGTTGTGATTTTTTTCTAGTCTTTTGGGGGTTGTAAAGTAAGTACTTTAATAGGAGTAGCTTCTAAAATAGAAAACTATAATGGGAGAGTGATATGTAAAGAATGTACTAAAAAAACGCCATGTTATGATACCCTAAGTAATTTAAAAGTCAGTGACCTTCGGATAAAAATGGCCTGCTACCAACGTCAGTGAAGTCAGTGCCGTATCATGAATTAAAAAAAAATCAAGGCACAGGGGCCTCCCTATTTAATTACTTGGCTAACTTCAGGATTGGGAGTCAAGAAGAGTGTGTATTATGTCCTCAGGATCCTGTCAGGTGTTCCGGTCTTTAGTCAGGAGCTCTTGTATTCTAACTGTTGTTACCGAGAAGCCCTGCGTGGCAATAACCATCTTACATGTTAAAACTGTATTGTCAGAGTATTTCAGCTGAGTTGTTAGCAAAGTAAAAAGTTGATAAAGGAGACCACTGTGTTCATTTTAACCTGCTTTTTTTTTTTTTTTTAAAGACTGCAAAGTAATAGAATAATGAAGCTACCTTAGTGAAGGGATGTAGAAGTGAAATCATAGTCACTGCCCATATTTAATGCAATGGTCTAGGTACCTCATCTCGTCTAGTACTGCCTTCAATTATGTACAGTAGAATTATTCCCATTTTTCAGCTGAAGAAACTGAGGCCCAGAGGGTGTTAAGGAGGTTTCCCATAAATGACATGGCTAAGATACTAGCCAAGGCATAGCTAGCTCCGAGGTCTAAACCGTTATCTTGGGGGTCCAAATATCGTGTCATCCAGCCCATACCACAGACCTGCAGGCACCACTGAGGAGTGGCAGGGTGCTCTGTGACGTCACAAGTCCACCGTAAGCGTTAAAATGCAGATTCACTAGTTACCCATAGAAGAGAGAGCTAGCAACTCCGATTTCCTATCTGATCCTGTAAAATCAGGGCAGATGGAAGAAGAAGATGGGACTTAAAATAAGTCAATTAAGGTAAAAAACTGCCAAAGAGAAGCTGAAGGTGATTACTGGGAAGGCAATGGGAGTGATGCCTAAGCAGCAAGCAACTGGGGGGAGTGGCTTATCCTGTGCCAATGAAGTCAGTGGGGCTTATGAAACTTCCAGTAGAGGCCCAGCACTGTAAAATAAAAAGTGAAAAAATGGAAGAATGAAATGAAAGAAAGAGCCTTAAATGTAACCATTTCTAGACAATGCCCCATGTCTTTTTTAGAAAGTAGTATGTTTGATGTTCTATGACCTTAGGAATCTTACAGAGTAAAAGAATCTCAATGCTGTGAAGCATTTTCGAATCGGAATGGTATTTAAGATTCCTTAAGGCATATTTATTTATATTTTGCTCTCCCCTCTTTGCCATTAAGTTGTTAATTCCTTGGATACAGTGACCTTCCTGTCTGTCTTTGAGGTCCTCACCACACCCATTATGCCCTTCTCGTTTAGTAGGTGCTGGATGAGTTTTGAATGAATTATGTTTAAGTAGCTGAAGGGATAGTAAGTTGGATGAATGAGGCATCCTGTAGGTTTCAGCATGCTTACACACCCTTAAATAAAAGTGGTCCTGTGCTCCTGGGGAGGGTCATTCTTGTATAGCTGCAGATACAGTGCAAAGAAAGATGAACCCAGGCAACACCCAGGAGCCAGCCAGACAGGGAGAGCTGGTTCTCCCCTCTGTTTTCCCCATCAGGGTTAGACGTCTAATTCATACAGTTTTAGAAATATGCTTTGAACCACATCATTGCCTTCTCTAGGTAGAGGTAACTGTATATAACTCCTAACCTGTTGAAACCATTCTGAATTAAAACCAATGGTGTAAATCTTTTCTAACTTAAATTGGTAACCCTGAAACTAAATCCAGTCAAAATCAGAGGGTAGGGTGTAAGTCTAAATTGTCATCCTTGTTGTGAGATTTCCCTAACAGGATATAAAATACTTCTCATTGTCCCCTAAGTACTTTCTTTTGGTCTGTGGCAATTACTCAGTCAAACTGCAGGCTAGTCACCCTATTCAGGTATAGATTTCACTTGGGTCTTGGAATCTCATGCATGTAGCCCAGGGCCTGGTGCGCTTCCCTGAGGACACTGGGAAGAACGCACCATAAACCTCCTTCAGGTTCCTTCATATGCCAGTTTCCCTGGAGAAGGTGAGGAGCACACAATAAAAAATTACCAGGGGGCGCCTGGGTGGCTCAGTTGGTTAAGCGTCCGACTCTTGGTTTCAGCTCAGGTCATGATCTCAGGGTCATGCACTCAGTGGGAAGTCTGCTTGAAGATTCTCTCCCTCTGCCCCTCTCCTCACTTGCTCTTTCTCTCTCTCTCTCTAAAACAAATAAGTCTTTTTAAAAAATCATTGAACTTTCGTATCCCTCAGTCATTCTAGTTCTTCTGATGGTGATCTTGAAACTTTTATGAGAAATATATCACTTAGCATGGGAACCCATTACTTCTAACATAGTTTTTTGTTTGTTTGTTTGGTTGGTTGGTTTGGTTTGGTTGTTCTTGTCCAGGGTTATGTATGAAAATTATGACACTATTTCTACAAGTAGCTCTCTGATTGAATAGACATGGTAACAGAGTGAGTGGGTGCAATTGAATAAATTAATGGGTCTAAAGACTATTTCTCTAATGATGTGAAAATAAAAATACGTCTGTTACCCATTTTTACATCATACATGGTAGAAACACTATTCTGATAAGCATACAAACAAATGCTAACAATATCTACTGGCTCTTTTGTCAAAGGTCTTGCAAATTAGTATCACAGTAAATATTAGATCACCAAGTAAAAAGGCAGTAGAAACCGCAGCTGGTGAGATGAAAGGTTGGTGACGGCTGAAAATAGGGTTTGAAGGATATGTTTTCTTGCCTCATTAGTTTCTCCTGGCCTTAGCAAAAGATGGAACTCATTTTAAACCTACCCCTTTGGAGCTTTCTGAGCTAACCCTGGTACATTTTCATTTCATGGTCTTCAGGGCACTTACAGGATGGGTTGTAAACATTTTGAAAAGTTGTTTAATGATATTCTCTCCTTCCACTTGTTTTGTATTAATTTCTCACATTTTT
The DNA here is from genome assembly GCF_029215605.1 of Mirounga angustirostris. NCBI lineage: Eukaryota > Metazoa > Chordata > Mammalia > Carnivora > Phocidae > Mirounga > Mirounga angustirostris. The sequence goes on along the minus strand of NW_026991722.1, from coordinate 38,395,476 downwards.
CCCTAACTGAAATGTAAGTTCCTTGAATTAGGGGTCATTGAGCTAAACCAGTTTTTAATTATACTTTTTCCTACCTGGTCACACAGTAGGAGTTTAAAAAGGACTTGCTAAACAAATCTAAGCTTCTAATGGATTATCTCTAAGGGGTTTTTAATGAATGTCTTTACTGAGCCCAACTTCTAGGATTCATGCCAGTGTATTTTATTCGGTTTAATCTTTTTGTAGTGAAAAATTACAACTTTGCTGGTTCATAAAATGTTATATACTTTAAAAATTAATGCAAGAAAATTAAAATAAAATTTGAATAATATCCCTAAATCCTATCATCCAAAATAATTTTCTGTGTTGTATAAACATGATTTGACATCTTTTTTTATAAGCATATACATATAACACTCTGCTCATCACAAGGAGGGCCCTTCTTAATACCCATCACCCATCCAGCCCATCCCGCTTCTCACCTCCCCTCCAGCAACCATCAGTTTGTTCTTAATAGCTAAGAGTCTCTTGTGGTTTGCCTCTCTGTCTCTCTCTCTCTTTTTTCTTTCCCTTCTGTTCATCATTTTTGTTTCTTAAATTTGACATATGAATGAAATCATATGGTATTTGTATTTCACTGACTAAATTATTTTGCTTAACGTAATACACTGTGCTCCATCTGTGTCTTTGCAAATGGCAAAATTTCATTCTTTTTGATGACTGAGTAATATTCCATCATATGTACATAACACTTCTTTATCCATTCATCAGTTGAGTGACATTTGGGCTCTTTCCATATTTTGGCTATTGATAATGCTGCTATAGACATTGGGTGCACATGCCCCTTTGAATCAGTATTTTTGTATCCTTTGAGTAAATACCTAGTAGTGCAATTGCTGGGTCATAAGGTAGTTCTATTTTTGACTTTTTGAGGAACCTCCATACTGTTTTCCAAAGGGGCTGCACCAGCTTGCATTTCCACCAGCAGTGTAAGTGGGTTCCCCATCAGCTAAGGCCGATGTCAAAGAGGTTGCTGCCTGTGTTCTCCTCTAGGATGTTGATGGATTCCTGTCTCACATTTAGGTCTTTAATCCATTTTGAATTTATTTTTGTATATGGTGTAAGAAAGTGGTCCAGTTTCATTCTTCTGCATGTGGCTGTTCAGCTTTCCCAACACCATTTGTTGAAGGGACGTTTTTCTATTGGGTATTCTTTCCTGCTTTGTCAAACATCAGTTGACCATATAGTTGTAGGTCCATTTCTGGGTCTTCTATTCGGTTCTGTTGATCTATGTGTCTGTTTTTGTGCCAGTACCATACTGTCATGATGACGACAGCTTTGTAATAGAGCTTGAAGTCTGGAATTTTGATGCTTCCAGCTTTGCTTTTCTTTTTCAAGATTGCTTTGGCTCTTCAGGGTCTTTTGTGGTTCCATACAAATTTTAGGATTGTTTGTTCTAGCTCTGTGAAAAATGCTAGTGGTATTTTGATAGGGATTGCATTAAATGTGTAGACTGCTTTGGGTAGTATAGAATTCTAACGATATTTTTTCTTCTAATCTATGAGCGTGGAATGTTTTTCCATTTATTTGTGTCATCTTCAGTTTCTTTCATAAGTGTTATTGAACACTTAGTTTCTATAGAACACTTACAGAATACTGTAGATTTTAAAGATTTTATTTATTTATTTGACACAGAGAGAGACACAGCGAGAGAGGCAACGCAGGGGGAGTGGGAGAGGGAGAAGCAGACTTCCCGCGGAGCAGGGGGCCCGATGCGGGGCTCGATCCCAGGACCTGGAATCATGACCTGAGCCGAAGGCAGACGCTTAACGACTGAGCCACCCAGGCGCCCCAGAACACTGTAGATTTTAGAGTACAAATCGTTTACCTCTTTGTTTAGGTTTATTCCTAGGTATCTTTTTTTTTTTTTTTTTTTAAGATTTTACTTATTTATTTGACAGAGAGAGAGAGCACACAAGCAGGGGGAGCAGCAGAGGGAGAGGGAGAAGCAGGCTCCCCACTGAACAGGGGGCCAATCCAGGGCTCGATCCCAGAACTCTGGGATCATGACCTGAGCTGAAAGCAGATGCTTAACTGACTGAGCCACCCAGGCACCCCCCTAGGCATCTTACTGGTTTGGGTGCAATTGTAAGCAGGATCAATTCCTTGATTTAACTTTCTGCTGCTTCATTATTGGCGTATAGCAATTCCACAGATTTCTGTATGTTGATTTTATATCCTGTGACTTTACTGAATTAACGTATCAGTTCTAGCAATTATTTAGTGGGGTCTTTTTTTAAAATATTGAATTTTTTATTCAAAAGAGAGAGCACGAGAGGGGCAGAGGGACAAGCAGACTCCCCGCTGAGCAGGGAGCCTGACATGAGCCTGGATTGTGGGACCTGAGCTGAAGGCAGACACTTAACCGACAGCCACCCAGGTGCCCCTTGGTGGAGTCTTTGGGTTTTCTACATAGAGTATCATGTTAATCTGTGAATAGTGACAGTTTGACTTCTTCCTTGCTGATTTGGATGCCTTTTATATCTTTGTGTTGTCTGATTGCTGAGGCTAGGATTTCTAGTACTGTTTTAAATAACAATGCTGAAAGTTAACTAGTATAATTCTCAGGAACATCCCTGTCTTGTTCCTGACCATAGAGGAAAAGCTTTCAGTTTTTACCTATTGAAGATGATATTAGCTGTGGGTCTTTCATATATGGCCTTTATGATGTTGAGATATATTCAATCCATCCCTACTTTGGTGAGGGTTTTTATCAAGAATGGATGCTGTACTTTGTCAGATGCTTTTTCTTCATCTCTTGAGAGGATCATATGGTTCTTATCCTTTTTTTTTTATTAATGTGGTGTATCACATTGATTTGCAGATATTAAACCACCCCTGCAGCCCAGGAATAAATCCCACTTGATCTTGGTGAATAGTTCTTTTAATGTACTGTTGAATTTGATTTGCTAGTATCTTTTTGAGAATTTTTGCATCCCTGTTCATCAGGGATATTGGCCTGTAATTCTTTTTAGTGGAGTCTTTGTCTGGTTTTGGAATCAAGGTAATGCTGGCCTTGTAGAATGAGTTTCGAAGTTTTCCTTCCATTTCTATTTTTTGGAATAGTTCAAGAAGAATAGATGTTAATTCTTCTTTAAATGTCTGGTAGAATTCCTCTGGGAAGCCATCTGGCCCTGGACTTTTGTTTGTTGGGAGATTTTTTATTACTCTTCTAATTTCTTTGCTGCTTATGGGTCTGTTCAAATTTTCTGTTTCTTCCTGGTTCAGTTTTGGTAGTTTATATGTTTCTAGTAATTTATCTATTTCTTCCAGATTGCCCAATTTGTTGCCATATAATTTTTCATAATATTCTTTTATAATTGTTTGTGTTTCTGTGGTGTTGGTTGTGATCCCTCCTCTTCAATTTGTGATTTTATTTATTTGGGTCCTTTCTCTTTTCTTTTTGATAAATCTGGGTAGGAATTTATCTATTTTATTAATTCTTTCAAAAAAAAATTAATTCTTTCTAGTTTCATTGATCTGTTCTACTGTTTTTGTTTTGTTGTTGTTGTTGTTGTTTCTATATCATTTATTTCTGTTCTAATCTTATTTCCCTTCTGCTGGCTTTAGGCTTCATTTGCTGTTTGTTTTCTAGTTCCCTTAGGTGTAAGGTTAGTTTGTGTATTTGAGACTTTTCTTGCTTCTTGAGGTAGGCCTTTATTGCTATATAGTTCCCTCTCAAGACCACTTTTCCTGCATTCTAAAGGTTTGGGACCATTAAACTTTCATTTTCAGATGTTTTCATGTATTTTTTTTTTTATTTCTTCTTTACTTTCCTGGTTAACTCATTCATTCTTGAGTAGGATGTTCTTTAGATTCCTTGTATTTGTGGTCTTTCCAAATTTTTTCTTGTGTTTGACTTCAAGTTTCATAGCATTATGGTCAGAAAATATGCATGGTATGATCTCAGTCTTTCTGTATTTGTTGAGGCCTGATTTGTGACTCAGTATGTGATCTCTTCTGGAGAATGTCCCATGTGCACTCGAAAAGAATGTGTGTTCTGCTTTTTTAGGATGAAATGTTCTGAATATATCTGTGAAGTCCATCTGGTCTGGTGTGTCATTCAAAGCCATTGTTTCCTTGTTGATTTTCTACTTAGATGATCTGTCCATTGCTGTAAGCAGGGTGTTAAAGTCCCCTGTTATTATTGTATTAATATCAATTAGTTTCTTTACGTTGGTTATTAATTGATTTATATATTCAGGTGCTCCCATGTGGGAGGCATAAATATTTACAGTTCTTAGATCTTCTTGTTGGATAGATCCCTTTATTATGTTATAGTGCCCTTCTCATCTCTTGTTACAGTCTTTGGTTTAAAATCTAGTTTGTCTGATGTAAGTATGACTACTCTGGCTTTCTTTTGATGGCCATCAGCATGATAAATAGTTCTCCATGCCATCACTTTCCATATGCAGGTGTCTTTAGGTCAAAAATGAGTCTCTTGTAGGAAGCATTTGGAAGGGTGTTGTTTTTTGTTTGTTTGTTTTTTGTTTTGTTTTTTGTCCATTCTGATACCCTATGTCTTTTGAGTGGAGCATTCAGTCCATTTACAGTCAGTGATGTTGATAGATGTGAACTTAGTGCCATTGTATTAACTGATAAGTTATTGTTTCTGGACATTTTCTCTGTTCCTTTCTAGTCTTTGTTGTTTTTGATCTTTCTTTCCCTCTCAGAGTCCCCTTTAATATTTCTTGCACGGCTGGTTTAATGGTCACGAACTCCTTTAGGTTTTGTTTGTCTGGGAAACTCTTTATTTCTCCTTCTATTCTGAATGACAGCCTTGCTGGATGAAGTGTTCTTGGCTACATATTTTTCCCATTCAACACATTGATTATATCATGCCACTTTCTTCTGGCCTGCCATGTTTCTGTGGAGAGGTCTGCTGCTAAGCTTATTTGTCTTCCTTTGTAAGTTAGGGATTTCTTTCCCTTGTTATTTTTAGGATTTTTTCCTTATCTCTATATTTTGCAAATTTTACTACGATATATCTTGGTGCTGTCCTGATTTTGTTGATTTTGAGGGGAGTTCTCTGTGCCTCCTGGAATTGGATGTCTGTTTCCTTCCCCAGTTTAGGGAAGTTTTTAGCTATAATTTGCTCCAGTAAACCTTCTGCCCCCTTTACTCCTCTCTTCTTCTTCTGGGACTCCTATGATATGAATGTTATACTTTATGGAGTCACTGAGTGGCCTAAGTCTACATTCATGATTCAGTATTCTTCTTTCCCTGTTCTTTTCAGCTTCATTATTTTCCATAATTAGTTCTTCTGTATCACTTATTTGTTCTTCTGTTTCTTCCATCCTTGTAGTCATTATATCCAGTCAGTTTCACATTTCGGTTATAGCATTTTTATTTTTATTTTTTGGCCTGACTTTATATCTCTGCGGTAAGGGACTTCCTGGTGTCTTCTGTTTTTCTCAAGCCCAACTAGTGTCCTTATGATTTTTATTTTAAATTCTGGTTCAGACATATTACTTATATCTGTTTCAATTAGATCCCTGGCCGTGACCTTTTCTTTTATTTGGGATGAATTCCTCCATCTTGGCATCTTGTCTAGGTCTCTGTCTTCTGTGTGTAAGGAAAGCCTGTTATGTTTCCTGCTCCTCAGAACAATGGCTTTATTAAGAAGAGGTCATATGCTGTCCAGAGTCTGGTACTTCAGGAAGTGTTTCTGGTGAATACTGTGTGCACTCTGCTGCTGTGTTTTGGCTGCTCCTTCCCTCAGGTCAGTCGTCTGCAGAATTCCTACTTGCCTACAGTGAGAAGTGTTTAGATCTCATCCAGAGTGTGGCAAGTTTTACCTAAGTGTGTGCTGGGTCTGCTTGTTAAAAGAGGCCTGATCCTATTTCCAGCAGAGCTGAAGCTCTCCTGTGGTCAGTAGACTTGGTGCTTTGGCAGGGTTGTGGGGGTTATGTGGTCTTCTGCGGGAGGGGCCTGCTGCTCTGGCTCTCAGATTCACTTGCCCTGGTAAAGAAGCATCTGCAGAGCACAATGGGGTGAGGCTTGGTGTAAGTGTGGGTGCTGTGCTGCTCACTGAAGCCCGTCCATGTTGATGGGTTAAAATGGCATCAGCCCCTCTCCCTTGTCCCCAGGGACGGACACCTACTGCTGTCCAGGAAGCCTTCACAGAAGAGCAGATAGTGTCCCCTCGTGTCCCAGGCATCCCTCGGATTCCTGCCTTCGCTCCGTCCGTGTCTGGGCCATCTGCTCGACCCGCAACACAGTGCATGTGTGTTTGATCTCAGGCACACTGGCTGTTTCAAAACTCCAAACTTTAGTGGCCCAATGCAGCATGGACCTTGCACTGGTTGTCTTGGGGAGGGTCTAGCTGTGCTGGGGCTGGCGCCGCTCTGTCCCCGAAGGGCAGTCAGACCAGTGCACCGGAGCTTGCAGTTCAGAGTAAAGTACAGCAAAAAGCATGAGTTTAGGTTAGACGCCCCCAGATGTCTCTGGGCTTCTGCTAATGAATAGGACAGTACAACAGCACCTGCTGGCTCTTTTATCTCCTAAAAGGCAGAGCCACCTCGCCCCGATGCACTATAAGAAGGGGGAAAAATCTCTCCCAGTGTATCCCAGAGGATCCTCAGATTGCGCCATCTACTCCTGGGCCTCTGGCCTCCTTCTCCATGGGAGCGCCTTTACACCCCCCAGGCTCCACACCAGCCATAGCATGGAACTCTAAAACTCCAGTCTTTGAGCTCCACTGGTTGTAAACACTCCACATAATCAGCCCCCTTGTTTTCCCAGTCAGTGGCTTTAGGGAGAAGTCTTTCTTGTGTGATCCCCTGTGCACTGCTCGCTCGCTGGCACTCTCTCTTCCTCTCCTCTCTCTGCAATCAAGGCTTCTTCCCCTCTGCAGCAGACACGATCCTTTTCTCGCCAAATCATATCTCTGTACCCCCTACCCTCCACACTGTGGCCTCTTCTCTCCCTCTAGTTGTGCAGCTTCTTCTGTCGGTCCTCAGATCAGTTCCTTGGGTGTTCAGAATGATCCAGTATTTATCTAGCTGTGTTGGAGGTATGAGGCAAGCATAGGGTTCTCCTACTACTCTGCCATCTTTATTCCATTTCTGGAGGTTGAAAGTCTGAGATCGGGGTGCCAGCAGAGTCAGGTGAAGGCCCTCTTCTGAGTCAGACTTCTCTTATCCTCTCCTGGTGGAAGAAAGTGATTTGACATCTCTTATTGTGTATCTATAGCCAGAGATCATCTTGGAAAAACTGTATGAACCATTTTAATTAAAAGTACTAAGTTTAATTAATTTTAGCTGAATAATAAAAAAGTAAAACCAAAAAAATTAAATTGCTGAACATTGCCACGAGATACATTCATATCTAAAAGTTCTCTCCAAAGGTATTAAAATATGAAAAACTGAAATAAGAGTGATTACTTTTTTGATACTCATTACAACTTTGGACAATCTATTATGAAGGGTGTATGAATTATTACAATTACAGACCCTCCTACCTACACGTTTTTGTTAGTTTCGTTATTTTTAAACATCAAGGTTGCTAACATTTATGTTCTGTTTTATAACCGTAATCCCCATAGTTCTTTAACCTCAGTACTATTTTTTAATGGATTCACTGCTACCCGATAAACTCATTATACCGATACTTCATTTGTGAAGGCTATGTTGAATCACTCTGTAGATGATTTGCTTTTGTCCTATGATAATTTTTTTTTTTTTCCCCTTGGACTGAATCTTTGAAAGCCTGTTTTTCTCTGAGCTCTTTTAGAATCATTCCTCTCTAATTTCTTTGAGACAATGAAGAATTCTTTCGTTTTGAACTCTTTTTGTATTTCTTTGGGTAGTTCCTCTTGTAACAAAAGACCTTGGTCTGCCTCTTGCCTGGGCTCCTTCCCTCCGGGTGAGTGTTATGTCTGTGTCTCTGTGTTTTGTACATTTTATGCCTAAATCCTCTTTGGGTGGAAATAGGAGTTTTTAAGCCTGCAGACTACCCATTGATCAACAAGTACACCAGAGTCTGCAGCTGTTACTCAGATTGGTGGTCTTTGAACTCCCTTTGGTCAAAATAATGGAGAATTTCCCTGATCCCGATTGGACATACTCCCCATGATTTTTATCATGAGGTCAGCCTAGTCTCTTCTTGTATGGCCTAGACTCTCAGTGTGGTAATTTGGCAACTGATACTTCTCTTCTGTCCTATGGACTTCAGCTACTTTATTCTCTCAGGTGTCCAGGAATTAGATGCTAAAATGACATCTTTTTCCTCCTCTGAATGCTGTAGGGAGATGAGGTACCAGCTCTAATGAGATAAGACGATCAGATATAATTGGATTGTTCTTAAGCCAATTAGGAGTAAGTGTGTAAGGATAATTAAAATGGGATTAAACATCCTGTGTGGCTACAAATTTAGCAATAAGTTCATCTGCTCTGTCTTTGTTCCAAAATTATGGAACGTGTTCTTGCTTAGTTGGGCATCTTTGAAATCTTTTGGGTTTGTCATTAAAGATTATGTACCTCTCTGAATATTCTTTTATCAATGATACTCTTAAAGACTTTAAAAAAAAATTTATTTATTTATTTGACAGAGAGAGAGAGAGAGAGACAGGGAGAGAGGGATCACTAGCAGGGGGGCGTGTGAGAGGGAGAAGCAGGCTTCCCGCTGAGCAGGGAGCCTGAGGCGGGGCTCAATCCCAGGACCCCCGGATCATGACGTGAGCTGAAAGCAGACACTTAACGACTGAGCCACCCAGGCACCCCATGATATTCTTAAAGATTTTGAACCATACTAAATAGTAACCTACAGCATAAGTCCTACTTTTCACATTGCTTATAATATATGTTTCAAAGTCTTACAATTTTCTTATTTCCCCAGCACTCTTCCATCAGAATCACTCTTGGTAAATGACCTCAACTCCTTCATTTGAGATTATTTAGTCATAAATGAGAATTAAACAGACTCCTTTCCTATATTTCGCAACATTTCTGTCTCTAGGTTTTGCCTTTGCCTTCACTGCTGAGAAAAGAAGCTTCTCCCTAATTCTGCTCTCCTTGTGGTCTTTATTTTTTTTTCCAGCTGTGAAATACTTTAAACATATAGAAAAATACAGATGCTAATAAAGCAGACACCTATGTACCTATCTCCTTGACTAAACAAATGTTAGAGTTTGTCAGATTTGCTTTAGATTTTTTTTTTAAATGATACAACTTTTGTACTTTTTTGTGTCATATTGTTTGATAATTTTTTTCTCTTTTTAAAATTTTTATTATGTTCAGTTAGCCAACGTATAGAGTACATCATTAGTTTTTGATGTAGTGTTCAGCAGTTCATTAGTTGCATATAACACGCAGTGCTCATCACCACACGTGCCCTCCTTAATAACCATCACCCGGTTACCCCCACCCCCACCCCGCCTCCCTTCTGTAACTCTCAGCTTGTTTCCCGGAGTCCACAGTCTCTCACGGTTTGTCTCCCTCTCTGATTTCTTCCCATTCAGTTTTCCCTTCCTTCCCCTGTGGTCCTCTGCACTATTCCTTATGTTCCGCATATGAGTGAAACGATATGATAATGACTTTCTCTGCTTGATTTATTTCACTTAGCATAATCCTCTCCAGTTGCATCCATGTGGATGCAAATGGTAGGTATTCATCCTTTCTGATGGCTGAGTATATTCCATTGTATGTATGAACCACATCTTCTTTGTCCATTCATCTGTTGAAGGACATCTCGGCTCCTTCCACAGTTTGGCTATTGTGGACATTGCTGCTATGAACATTGGGGTACATGTGCCCCTTCTTTTCACATCTGTGTCTTTGGGATAAATACCTAGTAGTGCAATTGCTGGGTTGTAGGGTAGCTCTATTTTTAATGTCTTGAGGAACCTACAAAACTAAGAGTCAACCCATGGAATGGGAGGAGATAATTTTTTTCTCTTATACTGTTCTTGTTTGTCCTTATTTTGAAATAAAGGTTATATTAACTTCATAAAGTGAATTGGAAATATTTCTTTATAAACGTATTCTCTGGAATATGTACAAAATGAAGTGGTGGAAGAGTTCCTTAATGGACTGGTAAAACTCATCTTTAGGGCAACTTATAATATATATTCTGTGTGTATGTGGGGTAGGGGAGGTTGCCTGTTTATCAGTTTTTTTAAATTTTTGCAAATTTAGTCAGGTTTTCTATTTCAAATTTGAATATAAACTTAAAAATAGTTGGTCTTCAAAGATATTGGATTAAGTCATAGTATTATGCCACTTAAAATCTATTTTTCATTGTATGTTCCTTGTATACTATATCTAGAATTATGTCTCTACCTTTCATTTCTCTATATTTATACCAAGTCTTACCAGAGGTATATCTCTTTCATTAATCTAATACAAAAAAACAAAAACAGTACCCCTTCTTTTGGTGTTGATGGTCTTCATTGTCCTTTCCTATTTCATGAATGTATACTCTTATTTTTGTAATCCTTCCTTCTTTCTCAGATTTTCCTGGTTTGTTTATTAACTTCTTGATTTGCACACTAATCCTTGAATTTTCAGTATTTTTTTTCTACTCTGTAATAGATACACTTCATCTTTTAAACCAAGTTGCATTTCACAATTTTGGCATTGTCATTTAGAATCCAAATATTTTCTAATTTCTATAAATTTTTTTTCTTTAGCTTATGAAATATTTAGAAGTGTGCTTTTGAGTGTCCAAATATATAACGGGTGTTGGAGGATTGGAGAGTTGCTGTGTTTGTGTTACTGCTATGTAATTAGATGAAATTTAATATTGTTCATCAGTATTTGTAGAGACTCACTGCTCAGATTTTTATTTGTTTTATTGTTCCTTGAGTGGTGACAAAACATTGCTTTCTCTAACAGTTCAGTGCAGTGCCCTATGTTAAATTCATTGGTTCAACATTGATTATTGGGTTGTTAAAATTCTCTTATTAAGACAAGTTTTTTGTCTGATGTCTCAGTTTCTGGTAGAAGATATTAAGACTTCCCACTAGCATCATGTAATGGCACTTTCTCTTTTTAGTTCTCGCAGTTCTAAGTTTTTGAATGATACGCTGCTTAAATGGTTGCAGATTTAAGGTCATTATATCTTCTCGGTGAATTATTCCTTTTATGAACTTTCTCACCCCCAACAAGGTTTTCTACCTTTGTTTATGTTGTCTGGTATTAATATTGTTATATTACTTTGTTGTTGTCTTGAGTCTCAGGCTGGTATGTGTTTATTTCATTTTCATCCATTCCTTATGATTTTTAAGTTTGTTTCTTGTAAGCAGCATATAGCTGGATTGTATTGCTTTTTAAATCTAGTATGAAAATTTATTTATTTATATTTATTTTGATTATGTTGGACTTAATTTTTAATTTTTTCCTCCTGCTTTTATGCTTTCCATTTGATTCATTGAGATTTCCTTCCATGTACTTATTTGGGAGTTATCACTCTTCCTTGTTGCTTCTAGTGGTCACCTCCAGAGCTTTCACAAAGTAAAGACTAGTCCAAATCTCTCTCCTTCTCAAATCAGACCGGGGTTTGTAGTACTCTCATTTCAGTCACGCCGTCCCATCTTGCATGCAATTATTTTCCATTTTATTTCCTCTTTATTTAACTTAGTTCCTTTATTTAACTCTTACTAGTTCTTAGTATTATTTTTCACAGTTAATATTTACTTGGAGATGCTCTGATCTATTAGTCTTTTACTTGACCATGGCTTCTTAAACCCATTTATTTCTTCTTTGATTTAATTTCTTCATTTGTTGAGAACATCCACTAGTGATTACTTTAGCGAGATTAAAGCATAGTTTCCATTTTGGATCCTGAAAATGTTCTTTTTTTTTTTTTTTTTTTTTAAGATTTTATTTATTTGTTTGAGAGAGTGCACAAGTGGTGGGAGAGGCAGAGGGAGAGGGAGAGAAAGAATCTCAAGTAGACTCCCTGTTGATAGCAGAGCCTGACTAGGGGCTCGATCCCAGGACCTTGAGATCATTACCTGAGCTGAAATCAAGAGTCAGATGCTTGACTGAGCCACCTCGGTGCCCCGACCCTGAAAATGTTCTTATATTATTGCTGTCATCTAGATTGATGCTTATATTCTCTTAACCCTTTGAAGATATTCTACTGCTATCTGTTATTCATTGATAAAATTTCCTATTATCATCTCTTTGGATGTAATCTGTTTTTCTTAAAAATTGTTATAAGATATTCTTTTTATTTTTGATGTTTTATAATTTCAACACATCAGACGCAAGTGGGTATTTGTCCTTCTTGAGATTTGGTGTATTGCTTTATCCAAGAACTCATGATATTTTCAGTTCTAAAAATGTGAGCCATTAGCTTTTCAAATACTGCCTGTTCTCCGTCTGCTGTTTTGAATCTCCTATAGGTGTTCATTCTGACTGCTTGTGCCCTTCCCCATATTTCTTCACTAGCCTACTTTTTGACCCATCATTTTTTTTATGCTGCACTCTAGATATTTTCATCAACTCTGTATTTTAATTAATAATTCTTTCCTCTGCTGTGTCCATTACTTTTTTTAATTTAAAAACTAAATTTTCATTTCTAGGTGTTCTGTCTGGTTCTGTTTCAAAGTTGCCTATTATTTCATCATAGTTCCCTGTTTATTAATTATGACTTTTATTCTGTCTTTCATCACTAATTATTTAGAACAAGAGATGGCAATTTTTTCTGCCAAGGGCTGAGGAGCGAATATAGGTCATGTGATTTCTGGCACAACTATTCAGCTCTGCATTGTCGCACAAAGGCAGACCTAGGCAGTAGCTAAACAATCGGGCATTTACTATGTTCCAGTAAAACTTTATTTACCAGAACAAAAATTGGACTAGATATAGCTCATGGGCCATGATTTGCTGACCCTTGATTTAAAACGTACTCTATTAATAAACAGCTCACATTCTTGGTGTTCTCTTAACTCAAGTAACTGAAAGTGGCAGTTCTTCTGTTTGATGCATCAGCTAGCTGTTTGTTAGGGTGGCTAATTTTCTTGTATGTCATAATTTTGAGTTGTGAACTCTACACACAGCCTTCTGTTGAAGGTCAGTGTACCTTGAATTGTAGAATTATCCTTCAAAGTGTATTGGTATTTTAGATCTTGAAACTAATATTTTTATAAAAGATTGCTTTTTAAATTATTACTCTCCAAATACCCTGAACAGGAATCTTTTGAAATAATCCAGTGCTTAGTGCTCTGCCTGATATATGGGGAATCACATCGCTCTGAGCTAGCTATCAATACCTCTGTTAAAATTAACAGCACTGTTATTATTGTTATTATTGATCTTAGGTCTTATAGAATCTATAAAAATTGATTCCAAATTCTGATGAATTGGAAGACCATAATTAAAATACTTCTTTATCTAGACCTGATGCTACTTTGACTAAAATATATAGATGGTATGAGTGAAGTACACATTATGAAAATAAAAGACAAGTAAGACAAGACAGAAACACAAAAGAAGCTTTGGAGAGTTCCTTCTGAAATGTCACTTATAAAAGTGAAGAGCTAGACATATTATTGAATATGTTCAATATGTACATATGTGTAAATGTGCATGTGCATGTTTTCCCCAGTCTACAGTGAATTAATGCTCTTCCTTGTTTATCACAGGACACTTGAAATGGACCAAAGCTGAGGACATTGACATAGAAACCCCAGGATCTATTCTTGTCAACACTAACTTGAGGGCATTAATAAATAAACATACGTTTGCTTCCTTACCTCAGCATTTTCAACAATACCTCCTGCTTTTGCTCCCAGAAGTGGATAGGCAGGTAAGTGAGAGTTTTAGACATTTAATATTAGTCACTAGTTATATTATCATGAAGTGGTAGTTCTGTTATCAAAGATGACTGATACACGTATGGACCCTTTTTATAACAATATAGTCTATTTATAATATATATACTTGTTGCTAGCATTGGTGTGTTTAATTTGCCAAAACAGAACCATTTTTATTTTCAGTAGAGAGCCAATTCAAATTTTAAAATACAACACATTGCTGTAGAGTGAAAACAAAAGTCCTTTCCACACTGGAAAGGGAAAACAAAGAAATCAAACATTCCATTATCAAATAAATCTTTGAAGTAGCTGCTCCTTTTGCCTGGAGGGAATATTGAAGTGCAGCAATAAAAAGCCAGGGTTTCTAAGAAATTATGTAAATGTTTTTATTCTCAACTCTTTCCAAAAAGCATTTAAAATTTATGTTTGCAGTTGCCTTCTGAGACTCTATCATCATGAATATGATTGCCTATAAATAATCACCTTTTATCTTTTTTTAGTATAACTAGAAACGCTTTAAGTTTATTTTTGTATTTTGAAAAGCCTCTAAAATAAGGAAATACAAATATTAGACCCATAATAGCAGGCATCAATCATCTTCTAAAGCTGTTTCCTTAGAAAAGAAAAGGAAAAATATTTTATCACATAAACTTTCATTAAATTTCACAAAACTTATTAAATGGCAACTAGGAAAAATTTCCTTGTCATTCTTATTTCAATAAATTTTGACACTGTATATAGTTTCCAGTTGATGGACATAATGTATATGTGTTTATGTATTTGCATCTCAAAATGAGAGGTACATTCATATACTGAAATGGGTAAGATTATTCAATATTTCCATATTACTTTGAATAAATTTTCTTAGCTTTTTATTTGATTCCATTTTCTACTAACTTAGCTGCCTCCTTTCCATATATATTTAAAATGTGATGAGCTACGGCTTTCTACCACTCATATGTACCTCTTTGGTGGAGATTATTGTTCACATTTAGAAAAAGATTATTGTGATTTTGGCTACATTTCTGTTTGGGAGTTTGCCTTCATTCTATGAAAATTTGTTTAATGTTTACTCTGAATATGGTATGTTTTAGGTCGTTTGGAGTAATGGAAAGACAGTAAGTGCCTCTTAAGTATTTATTGGTGATTAAGTATGCTTTAGTTGGATACGTAAGCTATATTTGTGAATAATCTGAATGTGAGGTAGAAACAGGTAAGCCTTGAGGGGAGAGCACGAAGTATATTGAGCTTTCATATGCAGAAGGGAAAAATCAGAGACAAATTTAAGGTCCTTGCATTGGGCCTTGAGATGTAGGCAGGATTTGAATAAAATGGATGGACTTCCAAGTGAAAAGTTCAAAGATACAAAATCAAGAGCTATTTTTGTAGGAGTCTAGATTGTAGGATGAACAGTGCAAAAGAATCTGGACAGACAAATTGGAAGTCAGTTTTGGAAGATTCCTTGAGTTATGAGGCTAAGGAGTCTGAGCAGTGTTCTCCCTGTGTTTGCAAAGCCATTGAGGGCTTCTGAGCACAGCTGTAATATGGTAAGATTGTTGCTTTTTAAGAAAATTATCCTGGCAGTATTTGAAAGGGAATGTGAGATGGGATGCATAGAAGTAGGAAGAGTTGTTAGGACACAATTTTAGTTGTTCCAAAAAGGCAAAATGAGGGCTTGAATTTGGAGATTCGTGTTGAAATTAAAGAGGAGGAAGATAATGTGATCATCACCATCATCATCCAGTGGTAGCAATTTTACATTTTGTCAAATAACACTTGAACAAGGTATAGGGAGAAGCCACTGATGACTCTCGGGTTTCACATATGCGTGGCTGAGAACTGAGTTTGGGAGTTAAGGAAAACTTTTTTGGGGGGGTGGGAGACTGATTTATTAGCGATAGAACTATTTCCTCCGCCTCAGCATACATGTGGTTCATCTTGTTTACAATTCTGTCCCCAGCTCCTGGAATAAGATTGGGCACACACAAGGTACTCAATAAATCTTTTGGAATGAAGAAATGACGAATTGCCCTAGGTTTAGCCAAATATTTTGGTAACCCAGGAGGCCAGTGTAAGCCTAGTATTTTATTCAACCTGTAGCCGTTTCTGTTTCTCATTTTCTCCAGTCAGTGTGGTAAGTGTAATAAGGCACAGTACCTGTCCTCATATAACAGTTAGTCCACTGGCAAATTACTCAAGCAGTGTTTACTGAGCATGTACGGTGTACTGTATACACTTTGCTAAATACAGAGGATGTAAGAATGAATCTTAGGGAGAAATCACAGATAGGAGAAAGACAACCTCATGCTGATACACGGTACACTTTGCTCATTACTAGGGAAGAAGTCTACTAACTGGGTAAACCTACACCAAATTCGGTATAAGACCAGGAAGAGCAACATAAATGTCAAAGTAGACTTTTGAAGAAAGTCTCATGTAGGCACAGAGGATGAAGAAATTTAATCGTAAACTAACACTGGAGAAGATAACTCAGTTGGGCCTTGAAGGACTAATAGGTGTTTTGCAAGTAGAGCCAAGGGAAAGTGAATTCTCTAGAGGGAGAGCATGTCATTTATGAAGATCTGATGCTTGTGTGTTCTAGAAGATTTAGTAGTTCAGTATGATTGGATCATCCTGTGGGGGGAAAGTGGTGAGCTACTCTGCTGATGGGGAGTATGGTGTACAACCTTCATGACCTAGTTGCAGATTAAGCTTTTCAAACTTATTCTGAAACCAATGGATGCCATCATAGAGTTTTTCAAATGAGAAATGGCCTGCATACAATAATTTAAACAGGTATTTTCTTGCCTGGACATAGGGGAGGGAAAGGGGATAAATAGAGTGCATTCCTTATTTTCTCCTAGGAGCTAGTAGCCCTGTGAATGATGGATTGGACAGGCAGAAAGATAAGACACAGAGAAACTGGGAAAGAGACAATTGCACTAGTTGAGATATGAGATAAGGGTGTGACCTTGGGCATTGGCCTTGGAAATGAGAAGAAAGGACTGAATTCCAGACATAGTTTCAACCTACTTGAGTAGGAATAAATGACAGATTGCCTGTGGGATAGGGTTGTAAAAGGTCTAGAAGGCAACTGGGTATTTTATCTAGGGTGACTTGGGAGGACAGGAAAGCTCTGGGGGCCTGTGAGCCATTTGATACCAAGAAATGTAGCGCTCAAGTCTCTGTGCGCCCTGCTGGAGGTGAGCTGAAGCACCCTCTCTCCTGTCAGAAAGGGGCAGGCAACTGGATGCAGCAAGCTCCCCACATTGCTGCTGTTTCAGCACAGCTCAGAAATATCCAGATGGCATTGAGCGCCACCACTTTCTGGGCCAGGATGAGTAGAAAAGGCATGCAAATGTGAAGCGAATTACACAGATTTATTTGAACCGGTGGAAAGTACTATAATTATATGAAATACCTCAGAATTTCCCTTGTATGAAAACGTGTCTTTATATATCTGTCTAGAATGTGAAAGCCCCAGGTTTCTTGTTGCCTTCCTTTGACTCCCCAGGTTTCTACCAGATTTCTCCCCTGAAGCAGTCCCTACCAGCCTCTGTCTGACTCTGGACCATAGAAAGCTGGGGATCATTCAGTTGTTACATCTTCATACATGGAAGCTGGGTTTCCCATTTATCTTATCAGTGCCAGTTGTCATTCTGCCAACCTATCTGGTATTTTGTTTTTCTTTTTTTTTTAAAGATTTTATTTATTTATTTGAGACAGAGAGAATGAGAGAGAGAGAGAGAGCACATGAGAGGGGGGAGGGTCAGAGGGAGGAGCAGACTCCCTGCAGAGCAGGGAGCCCGATGCGGGACTCGATCCAGGGACTCCAGGATCATGACCTGAGCCGAAGGCAGTCGCTTAACCAACTGAGCCACCCAGGCGCCCCTGGTATTTTGTTTTTCTATATTTCTACTTTTCTTTCTTTTATAGAGGGCTGCTTATCTTAGATTTCATATATATTAACTTCTAGTTGTTTTATACCATTTTACACAAGGTACTGCAAGTAGCGGAATATTAAACTCAAACTGACTTAAATATAAAGGGATTTATTGGCTTAGGTAATTAGAAGATAGAAATTAGAGTGGGCTTCTGGTTGTCGGTCCTGGGATCTACTTATTGTCAAGAACCCATTTCATTATTATTTAATGAATTAATTTTAAAAATCATCTTTCTTCTTGTTGGCATTATTCTAATCCCCCTTTGTTTTTTTGTTTTTGTTTTTGTTTTTTTCCTAATTCCCCTTTGTGATAGGATGGCTACCTGAATAAAAAAGTGGGTTTCAAAGAAAAGGTCTAAGATTCACACTATTGGTACTACTAAGATCACATGACCACTTCTTGAACAATGCCTCTAGCTAAGGAAATGGAGTATGCACATTGTTTAGAGCAGCTAGACCTACCTGTTCTTGAGCCTCAGTGTGCTCACCATCTCCTCCAGTAAAAATGATGCACTGTGATAGAGGTCAGGAGTACTTTAGAAATCTGGCTTTTAGGAAGTTATGTTAGCGGATCTGCAACCGGGGGTGAGGGAGAATCTTGGCAGTCCACTAACAGTGCCCACTGTAGGGGGGTACGTATTGAGTTTGGTTTTAACAGGTTGGATTGAGATGCTTCTACTATATGAAATGTTGAGAAGTAATTATACAGGTTTTAAAACTGAAGGAGATGGAGTTAGTTTATAGCTATTTATAAAATCTACATAGATAATGGCGTCACCTATGGGATTTGATGAGCTACCAGATACAGTTATCCCAGAGGAATACATGTATTTGTGAGAGGGTGTGGATGAGAAAGAGGATGGGAAGGAGCCAGGGAATAGACAGAACATGAGCAAGTACTTCAGAGATCGTCGTGTGCATGTTATATCCTGCCAACGGTGTCAAATGGCTGTTAGGAGGTCAGTGGGGAGTAAGTGGGATATCTGTCCTTTGTCCCTCTAGCTCCACCCTTCAGCCTTCTTTACTCTGCTTTGCTGCAGGAGGCTGAACCATATATGGACTAATGCACCAGGAGGACCTATGCCTTCTGTATTTTTTTTTTAATTTTTAAATAATCATACACTATTAGAAAATTTGAAGATACATTAGAGAATTAGTTTCCAGCCTGGTGATCCATCCAGGACCCCCTTCCCCCAGTATATTATGACTGTAATATATTTGCACCTTGCACCTATTAGTTGGCACATGATTTTTATTTGTCACAATACTGCTGATGTTCGCTTGATCATTTGATTAAAATGTATCTGCCAATCCTCTGCAGTGCACAGTTACTTCTTCCCTCTTTGTAATTAAATAGTATTTTGTGAGGAGGTTCTTTTAAACTATACAGATATCCTTTCTCTTCAGACCTTAAATTTATTCATTTATGTGTATCTGTATGGGTTCATTGTTTTCTATTTTTTCAATAGATTACTATGCTCGGATTGTCTCACATTTGGTCACTGAGAGCCTGTTCAAGCTGGCTTCTGTATCTTCTGAGGTCTCCATTGCCCTCAGATCACTTCATTACTTTGAAGCATATCACACTGTCCCAGGCTCTTCTTACACTTTTCTTGCCCAGGCCCTGGAATGAACCCTTTCTTCAAGGAGCCATGGTTCCCTCAAGTGGAGGATGGTACTTAGGAATCAGGAGCTCACAGCACATGTACTCTTTGCGTGTGTGTGTGTGTGTGTGTGTGAACTGTGTCTGGGAGACAAGGAACATCATACAGAAGAAAAAGCATGAGTCATTTGGAATATATAAACATAACACAATTTATATTGACATTTATTTCTATATGTGTGTCTATATCTTGTAAACCAGGAATTTACACTAATACCTCCAGTCCTAACCTAATATCCCATGGTTTATTCTAGTTTTCTCCCTTTCCATAGCTGATACAGTGAGAAACCCTGTTTTTATTACTCTTAATAAATCTAAATATTTGGTTAATCCCCTTATAGGTAGCCACTCTTCCATACTGCCCCATGTGGATGGTCTTCTTTACTATACTCAAGCTCAGACTCCATGACAGGCCATTTATCCACCCATCGCACTTGGACACCTTCCCCTTCCTGCTTGACCTCTGACACTACATATCAGGCCCCTCCTCTGTGTAGGAGGTGTTCCTCACTGTGCATTGCCTCTACAGCTCTTCTCCGGGCTTCCGTCCATATGGATACCTACCTCACCCTACTAGACTCTGTGATCACACTTTGAGCCATCATGGGTACCTCTGTTCCTTTTCTGGCACAGCGGCCTGTATTGTTTTAAGCTTCAGGCCTGAATTATTTGGAAGCAGGAAGAGAAGGCCTGATGGATTTTAATTGGGTTCACCTACTGGGGAGCCCCAACGGGGATTTGGGCAAAAGAAGAAGAGTGAGATTGAGCCCCTCACCTGCCCTGTGTGGTCAACATATGATGCATCCATTGACCAGCTCCTATCAGAAGGTCCTTTCCATATAGCCCTCTTTCTGTCCAAGTTCTGATAAGCCCTTTCTCCTGGTACCCTTCAGGTCAAATACTACTTTCTATTACTAGCTTTAGTTTACTGAACTATCCTTGGTGGTTTGCTGCACCCTGACCATACCTTTCTTTGTAAGTAGTCACTTTAATCTACCCTCTTCAAATGATGCTAATTTGAATGAGCCATCTGTGCCTACTGGGACTCCTGACTGACAGACTTTTTGAAGAGGTAGAATAATATGGATGTAGGCAAAATCTAGTGGTTCAGGGAAGGAATGGAATATATAGTTCATTCATTCATTCATCCAACCAATGTTTATTTAACACCTATTATGTGCCAGATAAGGACTGATAATACAAATATTAATAAAGTCACAGTTCCAACCCTGAGAGAAGTGATGGTTCTAGAGGGGAGAGAGATGTAAAAACCTCTAGTTACAGAACTATGCCATGGTGGTGGTATATGCATTGTGCTATAGGAACAATGAGGAGATAATTATATTTTGTATGTGGAAGTTAGAGAACGCTTCAAAGAGAATGTGTCATCTAAACTGCATCTGGCAAGATGGAGAAAGTTTACCAGGAAAAGAAGTGTGGTAGGCATCCCGAGTAGAGGAGACCATATGTGCCAGTAATAATAGTGATTACATATAGAGCTAAGCCTCCTACATCAATTATCACTAATTCTTGCTATAACTCTCTAAAGAGTTTGTATTATTAACCCCTCTGTATCTATGTGGAAATAAGGATCGGGGAGAAAAAAAGGATTTACCCAACTTCTTCCAAGTAAAAACATGAGAGCCAAAATTTGAGCACAGATTTATCGGACTCCAAGTTTATGGTGTTCCTTGCCCCCCAAACACAGGCAGAGGAGTATCTGCTGTCCCTCAACATATAATTTGAGATGGAGGGGTACAGAGTGAGCAAACTGAGTTTAGAAGGGGAGGTTGGAGCAAACCTTTAAAAAAGGCCTTCTGTGTCAGTAAGCAATGTAGAATATATGTTTGGAGTATGACATTATTAGATTTATATTTTAGAAAAGGACTCTGTTGAAGGAGTAAAGCATGAAGTAGAGGAGAGAGATTCTCCCACTTTCCACCTTGCTATGCTTTAACCATTCCATCTTCCTTCCTGTCCCACAAACCTATATGTCAACCTTCTGTTCCTAGCCCCTGTGCTTGCTAAGAGCACTGCTAGAAATGCTTTACGGCATCTTTCGGCAAGGCCAGCTTATTCTCCTCCACCCAGTCAGTGCCCTCTCCTCACAAAGGCTTTTCTTGTCCTCCCGCCCATGTAAAGTAGCCTCTTCAGTTGTTCTCTTATTTTTCTGTTTATTTCCCTCCCAGCACTTAATCATTGTCAATAATTACTTGCTTATGGATTTGTTCATTTATCTTTCCTCATGAGAATAAAAGCCCCAGGACAGTGGCTTTATGGCTTTCTTCTAGTCACTGTGCCTGGCATGTAGTAAGTGTTCAGTAAATGTTTTTTGAATGAATGAATGAATGAATGAATATAGTCTAGGAATCTACTTATAAGCTAGTGTAACATGTCTGATAAACATAAGAACTTAGCCAAAACCATTAAAGAATGAAAAAGGCCTATTTCATGAGATACTAGTTTGCTATTGTTGCCATAACAAAATACCACAGACTGGGTGGGTTAAAAACAAATCTGTTTTCTCACAGTTCTGGGAGGCTGTAAGTCCAAGATCAAGGTGCTGACATGGTTGGATTTTCCCGAAGCCTCTCTCTTGGCTGGCAGAAAGGCTCCTTTTTGCTGTGTCCTCAGATGGCCTTTTCTCTATGTGCCCACATCCCTGCTGTCCCTTCCTCTTTTTATAAAGACATTAGACATTTTGGATTAGGGCCTTGCCCTACGACCTTATTTATGCTTAATTTCCTATTTAAAGGCATTGTCTCCAAGTACAGTTACGCTGGAGGTTAGGGCTTCAACACAGGAGTTGGGGGTGGGGTGGGGTGCACAAATCAATCCAACACAGACATTTAGAGATAAAACCATCAAGACTTGGTAATTGGGTTTGGGTGAGAAGGAGGAATTAAATATATATTTTAGGCAGTAAGTTTATTGCACATTTGAGAATAGCAAAGGATTGCTATGTCTTAAAAGCCAGGGTAGACTTAAACATGTTTTTGTCCTAAAAATCGAGGCCATTGATGGGAGAAATTGAAGATAGAAGAAAGAGGATTTGATTTCTTATTTTTTTTAAAGATTTTTTTTAATTTATGTGAGAGAGAGAGAGAGTGAGAGAGAGCACGAGAGCAGGGTGAGAGGCAGAGGGTGAAGCAGACTGCGGGCCTCAATCCTGTGACTCCTGGATCATGACCTGAGCCGAAGGCAGACGCTTAACTGACTGAGCCACCCAGGCGCCCCAAAGAGGATTTGATTTATTGACCAAATTTTCGAATAGATGGGACAGGATGGACTATATTGGGGAAGAAGCTGGTTTATGGGGAAAAAGTACTGATTTCTGAGATCAGAGAGAAGAGAAGCAGGAAAGGAGGAGTGAAGAAATAACTAAATGGGAAGAATAGAGTAGAAAGTGAGGGGTTTTCAGCTGCATGGTGGTGTGTTTGCTCAACCACTGGAGACTTATGGGTGTCAGGAGAGTAACAAGGCTTAGGGAGGCAGCCTGAAGGGTGGTTCTGTGGACCCATCCTGGTGAAAAAGTGGTTGCTCAATAGCTTTGAGGCCCCATGTGAGGTTAGATGGCAGTGGGTCCAGTTGGTCTACTTACATGTTCTTCACTCCAGCAGTGCTAAATATTTGTGCATTTAGCCTGGTACTCGATGTGCCAGGAGTTGGACTTTGCCAAGATTGGAGATTTTCAAAGGCTCACATTGAAAGAGCTGAGAGATTTTAGGGCACTCTGAGATGCTTGTTAGAATGGTTGATCATGGGGTCCAGGCTTTAGGGAGAGAAGTTAGGATCGGGGGCTTGGAGTGAATGGAGGTCTCCGGGAGAGGAAAATATGGCTTGAAAGGAAGAAAGATATGTTGTTGAATATAGTATAGGGCCTCAAAATAACACACTTCAAATATAATCAGGTTTTGATAAACACATAGGTCAAAAGCTATCTTTTTGGCCACAGCATTTTCGTTCAGAGATAAGTGCAAAGAAACTAAAGAGTGAGAGCACCATTAGTCAGCACTAGTGAGCAGGGAGAACTGTAGCTAGTTCTCCGTTCAGTTCCCATGTAGGAATATTACCTGAATAAATTCAGTGCTTGTGTTTGTATCCAGACATGCCTTTGTGCATAACTCTCTGCAAAATATGCTTGGAGAATTTTTAGAACCTCCTTGCTTATATACATAGCAGATGCCTCCTTTCTTTAAGAATTGGTACTTCATAAACTGTATCTACATGGAACAATGCTGTGACCTTTTAAAAATATATAGCAGCTGGTGGAATAAATGTCAACTAAAGTGGAGTCATATTTAGGTTTTTATTATACTTTCCAGTTGAACGTCACTGATGAATAAGTTGTTGTCATTCTTGTCATCTGTATCATTTTTAAGTGATGTTCATCTCTGCCTCCATTTGGTGGTATTGGGACTATTAGGGCGGTCTCTCCAGACACTTACAAGACCATCCCCCAACTGCTTCTAAATAAATTATGCCTATTATTTTTGTCAAAATGGTAATTGCAGCATTCAATCCATTCTTACTAATCTCCCAATTTTGTTCTGCATTCATATCAGTGTCTCTGTGGTCTGTTAAATGACTAGCCACTGAAGGATATGTACTGTGTAGGCTCTTTAAAATCCTATCTAGCTTTGTGCTCTTCAGGTTTTTTGCACTCACTGGCAATAATGCACATAATTTCAACTGTGGAGAATGTCATTAAACTAAAATGGAACATTTACACGGTTCCTTTTGCAGAGAATTTTGGGCTAGGAAAATGAATGTGTGTGTCAGACATTTTACAGCACATGAGAATGTGATTTATTGATTTCTGATGGCTCTGTTGGCATCAGTGTATATATTTAAAGAAGTCACGCAGCCTTTATAAATGCAAATGGGAAAGGGCTTTCCATCTTTTTCCTCCATGGAAATAGCTCATACATTTGCAATAACTCAGGCTCCTCTTAGAGATTGCTCTATGTACTGTATATATTGATTTAGAAATTATACCGTTATTTTATTCTACAAATAGCGTTTATAATGAAATGTCAATTTACCTAACAGATTATAGAAATTCAAAAGTATTAAAGATATGAAAAAATACTAGTACCTTAAGCCTTTAGGTAAAAAGTAAGTGTCTACTTGAGATGTAATTATTTTAATGGAACTGACATTGGCTTTTTCCCTGCTTCTGAAAGCATATCTTAAAGTACTTAGGAAATCCAATATTCCTTCTAGCCTAAGTCACTTACTGGTGATAGTAAATCATACATGGCCAAAGATATCCTCACAGACCACGCCTGATGTTTCCATGCTTGCCATTTGAGCTTTATGCTTATGGAGGGAACTAATTCTATCTGGATATTATCCATTTCTTAGCTAACTGGATAGTTAACATCAAATCCTGTTTATCAGTGTCTGCTTCAAAGTATGTCAAATAATGTGTAGACTGGATTGAAGTACATATGTGCAAGTAATTGCATGTCATAGGCAATCTGACAAATGGAGCTTATTTCAATCCTGTGCATAAGGAAGTTAACTGAGGAACCCGCATTCATTTAGCCTGGAGAACATCCCGTTCTGTGCATTAAGCCACTTTCTTCCTCCTTTAGAGGAGATATTAAGTGGCAACCTCATGGCCTGAGAGGCTGTCTTTGGCCATGTATGATCAACTATATATGATCAAGCATACTGGATGATTAACTATTTGGTACTGTCATCTAATATTTACATTAATTACCTTTTTTGTCATCTTATGTAAGTTTTAAAATAATATGTGTATGTGTAATACTTACCTCAGGTTATATGAGAAGGGAGAATAAGGAACTTTAACTTTGTTTTATCACACAAATGAATAGAACTTGAGAAAGGGAGTCATGCAGATGGTAGATTACACATTAGTGACTGTGCCTGTCATTTTAGTATGTCCAGGTCACCACGGACCATTATGAACAGGTGTCATTCAGTGACTCACCCCTAAATTAGGCTCAAGGGTAGAAGGAAGAAAACGAATTTCACTCATTAAATCACCTTTAGAACTCATGGTAGTTATTAAACCCTGTTCAAAAAAACATAGTTGCCTAAGAAAACACTTTGGTTCCATTTGTAAAATTTATTAAAGATGATTGTAAAGAAATAAAGAATCAATTATAAGCAGGGAGTGAACAGTGTAGTAGTGTTTGAACCCTAGATTAAAGTGGCAGCATTATTTAATTCCCTTCCCTGCTTCTAAATTCCATTAAAATGACACTGGCTTTTCCCATTATATTTCTTTATCAGTCCTAAAACCTAGGGGAAGAATGCCATCCAGATGCCAAAAACTATGAGGAATTTCTGCAGGAGATAATGAAGGTGAGACTAGATTGAGCTAAGACATTACTAAAATGAAAGGGGCTGCCTGGAAAGGAACACTGTTTGTGGGGTCTGACTGAAAGGGACTGTAGATTTCTCTTAGACACAACCAGCAGCGAGTGGTCTGGTCAGTGGAAAGGGTGGAGCGTTCCAGAGATCTCTGCACTAACTCTTACTTTCTGGGAATGTTTGCTAGCGCTTAGTCTCTGAACAGCGGGGTACCACTGCAGAAAATGTTTCCAGCTGTGCTTGCTGAGGGGTTGCCTTGTGTTCTCTGTCCAGAAGCTAGCTGTTTTGCTAGTTAAGGGGAGGCCTAGTCTCACTGATGTGTCCTTAAATATGTGGTTAAGGTGTTCTTTTTTTTTTTTTTAAGATTTTATTTATTTATTTGACAGAGAGAGACACAGCGAGAGAGGGAACTCAAGCAGGGGGAGTGGGAGAGGGAGAAGCAGGCTTCCCGCCGAGCAGGGAGCCCGATGCGGGACTCGATCCCAGGACCCTGGGATCGTGACCTGAGCCGAAGGCAGGCGCTTAACGACTGAGCCACCCAGGCGCCCCTGCAATGTAAACTCTTTACATTTCTGCTAGGATCATATATTGTATTGATTCAAAAGAATTATCAAATATATAAAAGGCATAAAATAGTCATGTTACAATGATCTCATGTAGTCACACCTATTCTAAGAACAGTAATTTTTTTTAAAGATTTTATTTATTTGGCAGAGAGAGATACAGTGAGAGAGGGAAAACAAGCAGGGGGAGTGGGAGAAGGAGAAGCAGGCTTCCCGCTGAGCAGGGAGCCAGACGCGGGGCTCCATCCCAGGACTCTGGGACCATGACCTGAGCCGAAGGCAGACGCTCAACGACCGAGCCACCCAGGCGCCCCAAGGTGTTCTTTATTAAGGAACCAATCCCTTTCCTCACAAGTGCCAAACCTCTACTTGTGCAACCATCAGTGGAGTCAACATGTACTCCTTCTTAATCCCCTTCCTGAGCCTGAGAGATTGATACCAAGTCCAACAAAGTTTCTGACAGAAGCCATCTCAGTAGCTAATACTATGATCCGACACCTACTGACCTCTCGCTTAGGATGAAAAGACAGAGATCAGTAATGAGGCATAGGAAAGATTTAGCAGTTCAAAAAAGAGCCCCAGTGTGACAAATCAGAGAACAAGAATATGTGTTACTAAAACAGGATAAAAATGGTTTTGAGAACATTTGTTAATAAACTGAAGGACAGGGCGCCTGGGTGGCTCAGTTGGTTGAGCGACTGCCTTCGGCTTGGGTCATGATCCTGGAGTCCCGGGATCGAGTCCCGCATCGGGCTCCCTGCTCAGTGGGAAGCCTGCTGCTCCCCCTGCTTGTGCTCTCTCTCTCTGACAAATAAATAACATCTTTAAAAAAAATCTTGGGCGCCTGGGCTGCTCGGTTGGTTAAGCGACTGCCTTCGGCTCAGGTCATGATCCTGGAGTCCCAGGATCGCGTCCCGCATCGGGCTCCCTGCTCGGCGGGGAGTCTGCTTCTCCCTCTGACCCTCCCCCCTCTCATGTGCTCTCTCTCATTCTCTCTCTCTGAAATAAATAAATAAAATCTTAAAAAAATAAATAAACTGAAGGACATTTATGGGAATCCAGTCATTTTTATAAGTTGTACAGTAGGCCATGCGGTGTGCTGGCCGGTAGGGACACCGTGTTGCCTGAGACTGCTCTGCATCTGCCTTCATGGAGCTTCCAGTCCAGTACTGGAAGGAGTGAATGTTCATGGGGTCCCGTGGGAATACCATTTGGAAGACGCGAAATAAAGCTTTTGAGGGGGCATCTGAGTGATGCATTTAAGGCACACAGAAGCAGCTTGATGCTTTGAAATCTTAAGATATCTTTGGCAGAACCAGAACAGTGCTCAGTCTCTGGCAAAGTCCTCTCATCACTGAGGCATGTGTTTTTCTAGTCTGGCAGGTAGGAACGGACACTGTGAGCACTGGGCTCTGTTACTTCTCTTCATTTCAAGTAGTTCTTGCCCGGCCTCTGGTAGTTTCCTCACATTTATGCACTGATAAGGACTCAGCGGAAGGACTCCAGAATTTTCTCTCTGTGGTACTGTGGTTCACTTCCAAAAGAATTGGCAGCCACCAACATCTACATGTTAATGAAAACCCTGGATATAAATGATATGTAGTATAGACCAGAATGAAAAGAAGTCCCAGGAGTAAGGCTTGAGATTTCCAAATCTTAATGGCTGAATAAAAGAGCTTAAGCTGGCAAAGGAGAGTGGAAAGTAATAGCCAGTGTTGTAAGGGACAGGAAAACCAAGTGTGTATCACTGAAGTCAAGGAAGTGAATATTTAAGAAGGAGGCTGTGATTTATTTAATACTTAAGTACTGAGTAAGGTGAAGATTGAGAGTTAACTATCATATTCCATATATGCAGTTCACTGGTGATCTTGACAGGAGCAATTTTGGAGGCAGGTAGGGAGGATATACCAGTTTGGAGGGACTTCAAAAGAATGGAGAGAGAGAATTTGGATAGAATGCCCACTTCCCCTTATCTGTGAAGTGAATAGAGAAATGGAGCAGTAGATCTTAGAATTACTTGTTGACTACATTGAGGCTAATGTGTTTCTGAAAGATAGCTGTCATAAATGAGGTCTTTTCTGCCCTAATAGAGTTGTTGGGTTTGGTGTATAAGAAAGCTATTTTTTCCTCACCCTTCTTACTCAATGTTTGATAATTTTGAATTGCTTTTCATTTTATGCTCTTGAGTTTCCCAGATAATCATACCACTTACTAAGAATGGTGATTTCATCTTCTTTCTAATTAGTATACTTTTTAGAACCATTTCATTTATTTGATAGGTAAGAAGGCCAGATTAGGGTTTGATGAGGATTAAGTTAAAGAAGGAAAGAATATGGACGGATGTATCTTTTAAACAATTTGGTTATGAAGTGGAATAGTCATAAGGATAATGGAAGCGGCATAATTTAAGGATAAAGGTATAGGATTTTGTTTATTTGTTCAGTTGGGAGAGGAGTTAGCATGTTTAGTGATCAAACAGATAGAGGCCCCTTGAGAGGGAGCAGTTAAATAATCAAGATAAAAATGGAAACTGGGGGCGCCTGGGTGGTCAGTTGGTTAAGCGACTGCCTACGGCTCAGGTCATGATCCTGGAGTCCCGGGATCGAGTCCCGCATCGGGCTCCCTGCTCGGCGGGGAGCCTGCTTCTCCCTCTGACCCTCCCCCCTCTCATGTGCTCTCTCTCTCTCATTCTCTCTGTCTCAAATAAATAAATAAATAAAATCTTAAAAAAAAAATGGAAACTGGTTGCTTACTGTAATGATCCCTTAAAAGGCAGGGGTGGAGAAGGTAGCGATGAAAGTACTAGTGGAGAAATTTGCCTTAGAAATGAGGCAGTGCACCATTTCCAAGAATACTGGAAGAGAGGAAGAAAATGGGTGAAGAAGATGGGTGTGGAGTTTGGTAGTGTAAAATCTAGGGATTTCCTATATGATTAGTTCTTTTTTTCACCTACAGAAGTAGGAGACAAAAGCATGGACAGGAAGTGATGGGTAGGTTGAAGATAGGGAAGAAGGTAAAAAGCTTGAGTTTGGAAAAATCATTGAAGAGGGAGAAAGTGAGTTCACTGAAAAAGCATAGTAGGCTAGCTGGAGAGTGATCAGTGACCCACTGAAGACTTAATTATCAAACCTGTTTGATGAGAAGAGTAAATTTTTACCGAAAGTACTGGGTGTAGAAAGGTAAGGTCTACCACGGATTGGGCCTTTGTCATACGTGTGTATCCAAATGATGAGAAGAGCAAGAATCTTAAGAACCTAATAGATCAGAAAATCTCACCTGGAAAAGGAAGGAAATGATGCAAGAAGAGGAAAATGGACTGGATGGAAGCAAAGGGATGAGTGGACAGCAGGTCTTAGTCAAGAATGGTCAGAGTAGGGCTGTGTGAACAAGCAAGCCAGGAGTGAGGTGGGGCAGCATAATATGCATTTGACTAAATATTAGAGTGACAGAGTGGTTTGGAAGATTTTCCCGTTTCCCCCCAAATGTCTATAATCTTTTGCCTTTTTTTAGTTATTAGTAGCTCGACAAAAATTTTAGTTTTTATTTATGATACGGAGTTTGGTGTCTAGCTTAAGAATATATTCTCTACATCAATATAATACAGATGGTCTCTAAAGTATTTTAATCTTTTTTTCTTAAACTTTTCCCTTTGGATTTTTAGAATTGTGAGCCCTGCAATTGTTTTTCTTTCAAGATTGTTTTCTCTATTCTGGGACCCTGAATTTCCATATGAATTTTGGGATCAGCTTGTCAAATTCTGTAAAGAAACCAACTAGAATTTTGATAGGAATTGTCTTAAATCTGTAGATCACTTTGGAGGGTATTAACATCTTAATATGAAGTCCTCTGATCCATCAACAAAGGATGTCTTTCCCTTTACTTGGCTCTTTAATTTCAATTTTTTGTTTTGTTTTAAAAGTGTAACTTTTGCATTTAAGTTTATCCCTTCCTATTTTATTCTTTTTAATGTTATTATAAATGGTTTTTTTTTCAGTTTTTGATTAATGAGAAGTCAGCTGATAATGTTACTGTAGTCCTTTTGGACGTAAGTCATTTTTCTCTTTTCAAAATTTTCTCTTTGGCTTTCAGCATTTTTACTATAAGTGGCTGGGCATGAATACCTCTGTATTTATCCTACTTAAAGTATGTCAGGTGTCTTTATTTGTAGATTAATGGTTTTCATTAAATTTGGGGAGTTTTAACCATCATTTCTTTGAATATTTTTTCTGCTCTCTTCTTTCCCATGCTTCTCTGTATATTACTTCTACTACTCATTTGTGGGTGCATTTAATTGTGTCCCACATTTCTTTGAGGCTCTGGGGTTTTTTGTTTTGTTTTGTTTTTTAATTCTTTTTTCACTCAATTATTTAGAATACATAGTCTCTACTGCTCTATCTTCAAGTTTGCTGATTCTTCTGTCTGTTCAAATTTACTGTTAAGCCTCCCTAGTGAAATTTTCATTTTAGTTATTTTACTTTTCAATCCAAAATTTCTAACTGGTTCTGTTTCATAATCATTATCTCTTATGGATATTTTCTATTTGATGAGACCTTCCCCAATTTATTTAAGCAAGGTTTCATTTAGTTATTTAAAGGTATTTATGTTGGCTGCTTGAAGACTTTTTTTGTTAAATCCAAAGTCAGGACCTCCGTCTCACCAGGAATTTTCTTTTCTGATTGTTTCCTAGTGTGTGGGTCACACCTGTTTCATTGTGCCTCTCTCCTTCCTCTTCTCTCTCTCTGGATAAGTTCTTTGTGTACAATCTGTACAATGATTCCTCCACCCCAATCTCTAGGGATTGTTTCTGTTATTGTTTAATTATTAATTTGATTAGAGACTTGTCTGGATTATTTTATTTTATTTTATTGAAATTGATTTTCCCTGCAGTGTGAAGCTTCTAATATTGCTTCTCGAAGAGCACAGCCTTGGCCAAAATCAGTCATGGTGGAATTCCCTTTGTCCCTTTCCCTCTTCTCTCAGGGAAATTACAAATACCTACATTAAAGTATTTTTTTTTCCCTTAAGGAAGGAGAGTATTTCTTTTGTTTATACCTTTATTTTATCATTGTCATAATTTTGAGGAGTTGTTTGTATTTGCTTTGGGGAATGAGATAATTATATTAGGTTTTCATTGGTCACAATGAAATTACATTTGCCATTCATAAACATTGTGAGCCTATATCTAAGTGTTCTGTTTCCCTGGTAAGCAATGGAGATGCAATTAATGAGTAAATACAGACGGTGCTCAAAAATTTTATAATCCCATTTGGTATCACACCCAACCCTTAGGCTCCATTAATTGCTGCCTAATTGCCTTATTGTTTTCAACAATGCCTTGGGGCATAAATTTCTCCAGAAATTTCTGATCCAGTTAAATTAGAGCCCCTTTGCAGGGTTAGTTTTGAGACCAGTGTTTGATGTTTCTTTGGCCACCAGCAGGGCCCTTTTTTAGCTATCTCTCCCTGGTTCTCTCTGGTAAATTAGTTGGCCTTGGTTTATTTAGCTTGTTGCCCTTAGAGAGCTGCCAGTCGCCTTTAATTGTTCACCAGCAAAATCTCCATTGGTTTCCAGAGCACCTTTTGGCTTGAACTTTTCTACATTCTGTTTGGGGAGAACCTGGAAACTCTCTGTTCTTATGAAGTTCCTCTCTGCCTGGGCAAAATCTAGAGCCACTATTCCAGAGGTGGGAACAGGTGCAACACTTTTGCTTTCATAGCAGAATTTAGGGTAGGGCGGTAGCCTCTGGTCTTTCTCATCTTGCCTCTGCTGGGATAGAACCTCTACCCTCTAAGTGAGCTGAAATGAGGGTATTCAGGGCCCCTCTAATACTGGCCTGCCATACAGGGGTAGAGCCACCACCCCAGAGTGGTCACTGGGTGATGGAAAAGACCCTGTGACTTCTTGGCTATACTTGCCAGGAATTTAGCCTCTGCAGCTCAGGGCTGGAGAGGATAAAAGATAAAATTGGCCTGCCCCTTTCACTGAGTGACTGTATTCCTTGACTGAGCTGAGAAGAGAGGCAGTCTCTCTTTTTTGGCCACAAACACCTGCAAAGGAGTTACCTTACAGAAACCTGTTGAGTAGAGGGAGTGGTCTGGGGCTTAAGTGGCATAGACCTTTGCTGTGGTTACAAAGATTTATTAGATTTTTTGAATAACCGTTTTCTTCATTTGCTATATGCTCTTAGGACAAATTCCAGAAACTTCAATGTTTTTTTAAATAGTTTTCACCATTATGATTGTTCCACTGGGGAAAGGTTCACACCGCTACTCACCACACCGTTCTGGAAATGGAACTCCACTACCTATAGATTTTTAATGTAACATTTATATACGGTAATAAATACTGATTCAAATTGTTTTTCTCTGCTAGATTACCAAGTATGCCAAAGTCATTTATTCAGTAAACCACCCTCTTTCCAAAAGTGACATGTTAATAATAGATGGATATTTTGATATGTGCTGTAATGTAGTAGGTACTCTCAGTATTTTTCAATGAAATTCATATTAACATCTTATTTCTATGAGTAAAAATGCCTCAAAAAGCCTGCTTTATATTCTTCCTATCATCTTAGATTACATTTCACATTTATACTTCAGCGAGAAGTTGTAGTTTTGCTAAGCTTTTTTATATCACAGAAGTTTGTAAAGAGAGAGTTGTATTAAAGCATAGATTATCTGCAAACGATGTAGAGAGCTTGACAGTTAGCATTATTAATACCCATATTAATTACCTGTAGTAATTGTTTAAAGTACTTTTCCTCAAAGAAGGAGACTATTTGTTTTGCTTGTACCTTTAACCTATCATTATTTTTCGTGATTTTGAGGAGTTTGTATTTGCTTTGGAGGATGGTAAAAATAATTTATATTAGGTTTTCAGTGGTCATAATAAAATTGCATTTTGCTACTCATAAACATTGAGCCTATTTCTAAGTATCCTGTTTCTTTAGTAAGCAGTGGGGATAAAGTTCTTGAAGAGATGCCTGTACAGGATTTACAGCCTTTGAAAATAATGTGGTAAGTTGTAAAAGAGTAGTATGCCATTGAAATGTGGGAGCTTGGAGGTGATAATGATACTTAGAATATATGTCTCATTTATTTTTCTTCTGAGAGTAATTTTACATCAAGCCTTTATAGATCTGTTTTTATTAATTGGTGTTTTAGTGGCAAAATTTTGGTTACTTAGATCTTGTGTTTTGTACATAGAGCTACCATTAAATAAATGGTGAGTGAAGGGAAGAAGGAAAGAAGGCATTAATGGATGGTTGAGGAAATGCTTCAAGTGGTTCAATTTCCCCATTTTCTTTAATCTTCTCTTCGGATAGTTTCCAGAATGTTACTTTTTGTACTCTCTGTTCTCGTTTAAATTATTCATCTAATGTTTTATCTCTTAAGAGATTCCATTGAAAGGAAAGGAAAGAAGCTAGGAAAAAAGAAACTTTGTAAAACAAGATTGACTAAACCTCTTAATGTTCAGGGGCGCCTGGGTGGCTCAGTTGGTTAAGCGACTGCCTTCAGCTCAGGTCATGATCCCAGGGTCCTGGGATCGAGTCCCACATCGGGCTCCTGGCTCAGCGGGGAGCCTGCTTCTCCCTCTGACCCTCTCCCCTCTCATGCTGTTTCTCTCCTGCTCACTCTCTAATAAATAAATAAATAATCTTAAAAAATAAAATAAAATAAACCTCTTAATGTTCAGATATTATTTTATATGTTTAATAGCTTAGATATATATTAATATATTTCAATATACTACATATTTCAATATATTAATATACATTTGATTCTTAAGAAATAAGGAATATATTTGCTTTCTGGATGTCTTACAATACACGTGTGTACATTTTATATTACAAAAGGCAAAATAACTATAGCAATATGAAGCTACAATTTATTGTGTTTTTTAATATCCCTTAAGAGTATCTTTCACTGGGGAAGAACAAGTATTGGGATTCCATCCCACTACAGAGATCTACTTCCAAAACTTGAAGATAATGCTGCAATTTTTTTATAAAACTGAAAATATATTTCTTATGCCATATGTGATTGGCATCTTTATTTAAATTAAAAAATGTGATCAGTGAATGACTACAAGCTTTTACTTTTATATAAAAGGAACCATATTCAGTAGCAGAACTGTTTGAACTCTAAATTTTTTTAAACATAAGCCAAACTACAGATAATTATAGAAAATGTTAAGCTAACATTATTCTAAGCAAGCCCCCAATGTGCTTTGATCCTTTCTCATTTTACCAATGCCAGGCCTTCCTCATTTGCCCCCTTTATCTAATCCTGGCTGTTCTGTAGATCAGTTGTTTCTAAAATTGAGGGAGTAATGGAAGGAAAACATAATTATTCCTTTATTTTTGTGTAAACATTTTATTGAAGTGTAACATGCACACAGATAAATGCGCATCTGATAATTGTGTCATTTTATGAATTTTTTTTAAAAATAAGCACACTCTTGAATTGGCATACAGAAATTTTAAAAAGAGCAAGCATATCCTTGCACTTCAGAACTTTTTTTTTTTTGCCCTTTTTAGTTAACACTCAGAGAAACCCACTACCTTGACTTTTGTCACCATCATTTAGTTTTGTCTGTTTTTGTACTGTGTATATATGAAGTCACTCAGTATGTACTCTGTTTTATTTAGGTAAATGTTGTGTTTGTAAGGTTCATACTTTTTGTTATGTGTAGCAGCAATTAATTTATCCTTGTTGTTGTGTAGTATGCCATTGGGTGATTATTCCATAATTTCCTTATTGATTCTCTTGATGGACATTTGGGTTGTTTTCAGTTTGAGGCTTTGAGTATTACTGCTCTGAATACTTTTTTATCCATGTTTTTTGGATTGCCTAAGTACAAAATTCTTCGGGGTATATGACTGTGGCCTAACTGCTGGATTACAGAGTTTTACATGTATTCAACTTTTTAAAAATAGCAATAAACAACTGCACAAAGTGGTTACCTTAATTCCACCATGAGTATATGAGCATTCAGACTATTTTCCATCTTTGCCATGATGGGATATTTATAATTTTATTTGTGATTTTAATTTGCATTTCTCTAATAGCTAATAAGGTTGAGCAACATTTTGTATGATTTTAGGTATTTGGATATCCTCTTTCATGAATTACCAGTTCAAGTCTTTAGTCCACCTTTTTTGGGGGTCTTTTTGTGTATTGATTTGTGTCAGTTCTTGGTGGTATCACACATTTTGGCTTATCTCTAAATGATGACTCTCTAATTGTCCTTTGATGGAGAGAAGTTCTTAATTTTAATGTACCCCAATTTGTTGATTTTTGTTAATAAGCCTTTTTGTGTCATGATAAAAATGTCCTTATGATACCTTTAGATTTTGATCTACAGACCACTTGGAGTTGAATATGTGTGTGATAATGAGGTACAGATTGTTTGATTTGTTTTATGATACTCAATTTTCCAAACATATTTTATCAAAAAGACCATCCTTTCTTCCACTGCAATGTAATGTCACCTTTGTTTAAAAAAAAAAAAAGTGCCCAGATACATGTGCATCTGTTGTGAACACTTTTCTTTTACATTGGTTTTCTGTCTATTCTTGGACCAAATCATTTTATTTTGGTTATTGGTATCTTAATATCTGGTAGAGGCAGTCTACCAACTCCCCCCCGCCCCCGCCACTGACTCTCAGTGGCCCTTTGTATTTTCATAGAAATTTTGGAATAATAGTATCAAAAGTACATGGATTTTGATCAGGGAATGCATCTAATATATAGAACAGTTTGGGGAAGAATTTAAACTTTTACCACATTCTGTCTTCTCACCCATGAAAATAGTTTGTCCTTCTATTTATTTAGGTTTTCTTTAATTTCACACAATAATCATTGGTAGTTCCCTTAAGAAAGGTCTTGTACACCTTTCCATAGATTTATTCCTACATGTCTGCTGTTTTTTTTTGCTGGTATTCTAAATTGTTTCTAGTTCTTGTTGATAATATAAAAATAAACTTTTGTGTATTGATTTTTTTCCCAGTAAATGTGCTAACTCCTTAATTTTAAAGTGTACAGTTTCTTTTGGACTCTCTGAGTATATAGTTATGTTGTCTATAATAATTACAGTTTTTTTATTCTTTTAAAATACTTATGTCTTTATTACATTGTTGCACAGAATAATATCTTCAGTACAAGTGTTGAATAGAAGTGGTGACAGCTCTTATTTTCAATTTCAGGGACAAAGATTTTACTATTTCAACTTTATGTAGGAAGCTTAATGCAGATTTTTAAAAGAAGCTTTTTATCATATTAAGGAGGTTTCATTCTTTTCCTAGTTTTCTGAGTTTTAATCATAAAGGGTATATTTTCTGCACCTATTAAGATGATTATATTCTCCTTTATCATATTAATGTAGTAAATGACCAATTGTTTTTCAGATATCAAACTTTGTATTCCTAGAGTAAACAAAACACACATGTATAAATGCAATTTCCTAGTATTTTGTTTAGGATATTTACATTTATGATCAAGGGAGATTTGGCCTGTAATAGTCCTTTCTGGTGATGTCTTGGTCAGGTTTTGCCAGTAAAAGTAATGCTGGCCTCTTAAAATCACTTAGTAAATGTTCTATTTTTATTAACAGTTTGTATATGATTATCATTTCTTTTTAAAATATTTGGAAAAATTCACTCATAAAGTTATGTAGGTCTGGATATCTCCTTGTGGAAGACTTTAAATTACAGAGTGAATCTCTTTAGCAGATGTACAACTTCTCTTAAATTCAGTCAGTTTTTGCAAATTACGATTTTTTGAGAATGAAAAAAATTAAATTCTATTGAAGTATAGTTAACATAACCTGCACACATTGATAGTGTACACGTTGATAATTTGAAATATGTATATATCCATGAAACGATTGCCACAGTTAAGAAAAGGAATAAGTAATACTCATTACCCTAAAGAATTTCCTCATACCCTTCTGACGTTCGTACAATAGCAAATCTTCCAGTCTATAAGCATTGTATACTCCACTCCTGCCATTTACTTAGAGCTTTAATTTTTTTAATGTTTTGTAGTTTTCAGTATACAGCAGGGTTTTTAAACCTCAGCACTAAAGATGTTTTGCAGTGGGTCATCTTTTGTTGGGGGGGGAGGGGACAGGTATGGAATTTAAATATTATTTAAACAGAGGACTGGCTTGTGCATTGTCAGATGCTTGTTAACATACCTGGCCTCTACCCTACTAGATGTCACTAGGGTCCCCTACTTCCAGTTCTAATAATCAAAAGTGTTCTCTAGATATTGCCCAGTGTCCCCTGCAGGGCAAAATTCCCAAGGCTAAGAGGTTGAGAACCACTGGTATAGAGAGGTCTCAGACATCTTTCATTTGGACCTATTTATCCCAAAGTATTTTTCATGCTGTTGTATATACTAGTATCTTTCTAAATTTTTACTTTCTGTTTGGAGCTGTCGTTTAGTGATGACATTGATTTCGACGGATTGGGATCCAAAAATTTCACTCCATTTACTTGTTAATACTAATAATTTTTATCAACTTAGGCAAGAAACTTGAGCTGGCACTTCAAAGAGTATGATATGAAAAAAGGCCAATAAACATTTAAAAAGGTGCTCAGCTTTATTAGTCATCAAGTAAACACAAATGAAGCCATGATGCAGGACAGCCACATACCGAGGAAGATGGCTAGTGTTACAAACAAACATAAAAATGAAAAACACACATAGACAATTATAAACTTTGGTGAAGAAGTGAAGCACATGGAACAGTCACTTTGGTGGGAATATGCAACCATTTTGAAAAAGTGATTTGACAATGTTTATTAAAGTTGACTGAGCATTTAAATTCCCACATTTATATCCAATGGAATAATCTATATATTCACCAAAACACATGAGCAAAAACGTTTGTATAGCCATACTGTTCACAAGATTCCAAACGTGGAAATTACTGAAATACTCATGAACAGCAGAATGGATACATTTCTATATAGTGTTCCAGTGTTTGAATTTACCACAGTGACAATGAGTGATCTGCTACGCGTAGCAAAATGGGATGAACCTCAGAAACATGTGGAACAAGAGTCTTTGATGCACAAAAGTATATGTGCTAATTCCATCACTGTTAGGGTCAAAGTCAAGCAGAAGTAATCTATGGTGTTATATTATCCTTGAGGATTAGTACTTGGGAGGTGGCACTTCTGAGTGTTGTTACTGTTCTGTTTTTTAATCTGGATCCTGGTAACACGACGGTGGTGAGTTTGTGAAAATGAATCAAGGTATATTATTGTGATTTGTTCACTTTCTATATATGTTACACTTCAATAAAAAGTTACAAAAATTATGGGGCGCCTGGCTGGCTCAGTCGTTAAGCGTCTGCCTTCGGCTCGGGTCATGATCCCAGGGTCCTGGGATCGAGTCCCGCGTCAGGCTCCCTGCTCGGCGGGAAGCCTGCTTCTCCCTCTCCCACTCCCCCTGCTTGTGTTCCTGCTCTTGCTGTGTCTCTCTCTGTCAAATAAATAAATACAATCTTTAAAAAAAAAAAAAAAAAAACCTTAAAAAAAAGTTACAAAAATTTAAAAAAGAACACTATTCTTCCCATAATTTGGCTCTGCAGTAAGCTCATCTTTTCTATCACACAGGCAGCTAGAGTCACCTTGCTTTTCCTTCCCACCTCTACTTCCTACTCACCTCCACTCCCACTGTCACCCGTGATGTCCTGTAGGTCTGACTTAAAAACCCAGTCATGGCTTCTGATCTGGATGAAATGTGTAATTTTTCTTTTTGCTGTACCTTGTTTCATTGGTACTTCATTAAGGCCAGCTAGGAAATTGTAATTAGCAATATTTCAGTTTAAAAAATTGCATCCACAATTGGAATGTCTTGACTAGAAAGAGTTTTTTCAAAATTAGTGTTTAATTTTCTGTGTGTGTGTTTTCTCTTTCATCTGATCATAGTTCACTTTAGAAGGGATGCCTGTGAGCTTCTGAATATATGATCAAAGACACAAAAATTACATTCTCCCTCTTTGTCTTATTAAAGGTGTGTATTTCTGAAGTTGTCTTTTTAAATAGTATTGATTCCAGCGAATGTAAATTTTCTTGAATTTTTGTCCTTGCTCTGATTATCTAATTTAGAATTCCCTACTTATTTAAATATGGATCTACTGGTGAAAAATTTAACAAATTTCACTTTCTCTTTGTTTTCTTTCAACCATAAGAGGTTTGTTATGCCTTTAAGCATATAATGAAATAAATGAATTTTCAGTTTATTCTGACCATATTGATTTTTGATTCTATTTCTTTTACTGAAGAGTTGGGAAATTTTGTTTGATTTTTTAAAATATTTTACCAACCCTTTATTTTACAAAATGATTTTTAAATTTTATGATAAAAAAGTTTATATAAAACACTGCTAAATTTTATGTATATCATTATATTCCATAATGTTGTTTTAAAATGTTATACTTTTTTCATTTTTTTCAGATTTATTATTTCATTTAGATTTTCTATTTAGTTTCCTGTATTTTAGCCCAATGGAGCAATTTTGTCATTTGAGAATGAATATGTAGATTTCATAGTTTTCTTGAATTGATTTCTAAATTAACTAAATTACATCTTATTTTGTAAACAGATGTTTGAATTTACTTTATTGCCATAATTGCTCTATTCCTTTTGGCAAAATACATCATTTTTTTATTTCTAATCTCAGTGGCATTCACATTTGCTCTTTTTATTTTTTTGTCTTTATATACAAATTGGGTGAATATTCTTCCCATCTAATTTTTAATTTGATTTTGTGCCATATGTCTTAAACAGGCTTTCAAAATATACATGATTTTCTTCAAAAATTTAGTTTGGCTCCCTTTCCCTAATTGTATCCAGTATTTATATAGCTTCATTTTATTCCTGCTTCTGAGGTAGGAACCACATCATGGACTGTCTGAATTCCCAAATGACTAATTGTTAACTTGTCCGTGTACGGTTATTATTTAATTAGATGGAAACAATTTTCAGTTATTATGATAATGAATTGTGTCACTGGTAACTGATTTTTAAACAGCTTGGAATTTTAAAAGCCATTCCTCCCCTTTATCATTTGAATCAAATCCGGTGGTTGACTTGATTGTTTGCACAGAGGTCAGACATGTCCTGTGGGTGAGAGCATATGGTGTGATTGGATCACTCTGTGTCAGGGGCGGGGGGCTGGGAATCCCTTGCAGAGACATTGCTACATTTTTACAGTATTGCTTCCCTACGAATTCTTCGGGCTCCCACATTCTCACACTTGTGGTCTAGTCACTTGTGTCTCATTCAGCAATGCAAAACTCCCGTCAAAAGGATTAAAATTCTAACCATCCTGCAGTTGCTGAAAAAAACTGGCTGTACAGTCGTAGAATGTGCAATCCTTATTCTTACATTTTCACTATATGAAATTAATTCATTAGTTCCACACACTCTTGCAATTTCTGGTTTACGCACAATAGATTTTTCCGTAAGTAGTATTCCTTGCTTGCTAAGAGATCTAGAAGAAAGATATAGAAAGGGAAAACAGACAACATTGTTTTGGCAAAAAATTTGAGAACTAATGTTGATCTTACGGTTGCCATTATTTTGCTAAAATTCTTCTCATATTCTTTTAAAGCCTGTTTGTTTATAGGGGTTAGTCATGAAGTTTGTTTTTGGCTCTTTGTTTTGTAGTTCATATATCTATTGCAAGATGTTTGCTTTAGATATTCACCCTTTATAAATGAGCGAAAAAGAAATTGTAGTAATTTCTCTCATTCAAAGAAGAATTGTATTATAGTTGTAGAGTCAAAATGATTATTACTCAGTATGTACATTAACACAGCTAAATACACTTTGGCATTCATTAAGATTTTTTGCTTGCAGGCCTGAAAATAGAGATAAGAGAATTTAAAGAATTTAGGTTATTGGGGAAGGAGCCAATCATTTAATCATACTTTTATATTTCAGAATGCTCTCCTGTCTCACCTACAGATTGCAATACTGGCTGACAAAACGAGTTTCCCTGTGCCTGCTCTAAAGTAAAAGCTCCTCTGGTATTTTTTAAGCCAATTTTCCTAAGAGACGCTTAGCTACCCCCAACCACTGCAAAATTTTTAGCTTGGAGCACCAAGAAAGGCTGTAGGTTCTATGACATTCTGGAGTTCTGTGTAGCGTTTTGCTATGTGAGCGCGTGTGTGTGCGTGCATGCACATGCCTATGCATTTGTCTATTGTTTATTTCCCAGATGTATCGGTCAAGGTAGAAGCCGTGTTGCTGTAACAGAGTTCCAGAAAAGGGCAGCTTAACTGAGGCAGCAATTTTTCTCTTACATCACAGTCTACAAGCAGTTAGTTGGCCCATGGTGATTAAGCAGTTCTGCCCTCACAGTGGCTCAGTCCCGAGGCTGAAGCTGAGACATCCCTGTTCTAGCTCAAGGGTTGTGGAGGGCAAGCATACAAAGTGATGTATGTGTGCTCACATTCTTTTTTTTTTTTTTTAATTTAATTTAATTTTATTATGTTATGCTAGTCACCATGCAGTACATCATTAGTTTTTGATATAGTGATCCACGATTCATTGTTTTTGTATAATACCTGGTGCTCCATGCAGTACATGCCCTCCTTAACACCCATCACCAGGCTAGCCCATCCCCCCACCCCCCTCCCCTCTAGAACCCTCAGTTTGTTTCTCAGAGTCCATCGTCTCTCATGGTTCGTCTCTCCCTCCGATTTCTGCCCCCTTCATTTTTCCCTTCCTTCTCCTAATGTCCTCCCTGCTATTCCTTATGTTCCACAAATAAGTGAAACCATATGATAATTGACTTTCTCTGCTTGACTTATTTCACTTAGCATGATCTCCTCCAGTCCCATCCATGTTGATGCAAAAGTTGGGTATTTATCCTTTCTGACGGCTGAGTAATATTCCATTGTATAAATGGACCACATCTTCTTTATCCATTCATCTGTTGAAGGGCATCTCGGCTCTTTCCACAGTTTGGCTATTGTGGACGTTGAGAACTTCATCCTGTGGTCACAACCAACTGCAAGAGAGTCTCGGAAATATTATCTCTCATGCTGCTCAAACTCATGGGAAGTCTGTTACCATACAAGAATAAAGGGCAGAATGGGTACTGGGAGACGGTTAGCAGTCTGCCACACAGAGTTTTCATCTGCAATTTTCATCAAATATACAAAAGTCACTGTAGACCCAAAACATGTAAAACCACTGATAGAGAATCAAAGTTCTGGAAGTAGTGACCCTATTCTAAAATACATATTTACAGCCCTTTTACAGTCTTCAAAGTCATAGAAAAATGTAATATTCCTACACACACATTTTAAAAATGTATAAATAATATGCAGCAACATAGCACACAAGAGAAATGAAAAAAGGCAGTGTGATTACTCAGACCTGTGTTGCAGTGTGTCAGTGGTCAGGCATGAGCGTCTGTGAGGCGTGATGGGGAATGCAGTTTTCCGTGAGCAATGTTTATAAATATTTTGAATACAGCAATTTCAGGATTCTCTCAAAATACATCTTAGGTACATTCCTAGAAAGAAAATACAGTACATATTAAAACCCATGCAAAAAGATGCAGTGGTGCCGTCATCTTGGATCATCCTAGCAGGTTTTTTGTTTTTTTTTAAGATTTATTTATTTTGGAGAGAGCGTGAGTGGGGGAGGGACCGAGGAGGGGGGAGAGAGAGAATCTCAAGCAGACTCCCTGTTGAGCGCAGAGCCTGATGCAGGGCTCGATCTTCAGACCCTGAGATCATGACCTGAGCTGAAACCAAGAGTCGGATGCTCCACTGACAGGCACCCAGGCGCCCCCATCCTAACAGTTTTTACAGCAAGTGTTCCTTGCATACAAGGCCTCTAAGTCATTTGTAAGGCCTGTGGGGTGCAGAGAAATTCTCCATTGTGTGTGTGACTGGGTGCACACTCCAGGGCCTCTGGGTCTTTCCTCTTTGACCACTAAAGACCAGAAATGCCCCCCATAATTGTTAAAAATACCCTCCCCCCACCAACACACCCACTTCAAGTGGCAGGTCTTGGCTTTATAAAATTTTCCCCCTAGAACTCGTCCCTGCCTTTCGCTCTTTTAGTCCTTCACACACGTGCACACCCACATGCTTTGCATCTCAGCAGGATCGGTTCCTGTGTTTTAGCATAGCCACCTTCCAGGATCCAGACTCCCTTCAGTGCAGGTGGCCACCAGCCCGGAGAATCCCACCACTAGTTGTCCTCGTGGGAACCGACTTTCTCCCAACCCTGTTTGACCCTGTTGTCATTGGGCTTGATCTTTGGAATCACTGTCATTTTCCTTCCCTTACCTCTATCTGTGTCACCGAACATTGGATCTGGGAAAGACATTAGTGATCTCTTATTTTAATCACTTCATTTTACAGACCTTTTATAGAAGTTCCAAATGGTTACAGTAACTTGCCCAAGGACATATGGTTACTTGTAACTCTGAAGTGGGCCAAGGGTATTTCTTATTGCTTGCATATTTCCCTTGAGAAGCAAGCATCCTTTTTATTCTGTCCAAGTCTTGCCCAACTTGGCTTTAGACCGCAACTTGTTTCCTGAGTTAGTAGGTAGATACCCAAGGACCTCTGTCAGACCTACTCTATTTCTGTTTGCTTCAATTTGCTCATTAGTGTTGAGTCCGTTTCTTGGCAGGGACTTTTTCAAGACCCTTGTCCATTTTGGGATGACCAGTTGAGTTAAGATTTATAATTGGCAAAGTCAT
The DNA here is from genome assembly GCF_029215605.1 of Mirounga angustirostris. Classification (NCBI taxonomy): domain Eukaryota; kingdom Metazoa; phylum Chordata; class Mammalia; order Carnivora; family Phocidae; genus Mirounga; species Mirounga angustirostris. Next base: position 38,351,411 of record NW_026991722.1, on the reverse strand, counting down.
TTAACTGGGAAGGAGTAGAGTGCAGCTCCTTTTTACTTTATTCCTGCTTCTCAGTGAAGCGCTTCATGGTGTCCAAACATTGGAGCTGAGGACCATGTTGGAGACAGGAGTCCACTGAACTAACTAGCTTGTACACATGCGTACGTTCTTAAATTTAAATTTGCCTGACCTTACGAGGACTTCTTAAGCTCCCTGTTCTGTCCGGATTTTTGTCGTGTTTTCCGCTTTTGAACCAGAAAATTCTCTAAAAGTTTGCAGTTTCATTCCTAACACTCTGAAGACCAGTCTGGCACAATAGAGGACTACCATGTACATTCGTGTGTGAAAAAACTCACAGTAGGCCTGTGCCTTCAGCTGGAACATTAGCTCCTTGCTTCACATCAGCCATTTACATATCATTTAGACATTTTATCACATTCAGTTTAGCTTTTTGTTATCCCTCAAGCCATAGTAATTGGAGGAAGGATGATTTTTCTGTAGGGAGTGGACCCAGTGTGGACTTGCAGTTAATCAAAAATACATGTGATTAATGCCTGAAACATTGTCTTTGTGTGAGTGATATTTTTGTCATTAGCAGTGATGTTTCTATTTTTCTGTGCAGTTTTAGGAAGGATACTATATTTTTTCATATTTATAAATTATTTACAGAAAAATCAAGAATGTTAAAATTGACTTCACTTTTAATGATCTCTTTACATTTAAAAAGTATTGGTATACATAGGATTAAAACGTGAAATGTTAATAGGTAAAGGGACCCATGGTAGCTAATAAAGAGGGGATACAGGATGGTCATTATAGAGCACTTCTTGAGTGAAGGCCCTGCAGTTGAGCACACAACTTATTTCAAGTATTTCTGAGATCAAAGGCAAAAGACAAACACAAAAAGTCATATAGACCTCATTTTTTGAAGAAGGCATCCTTGTTTTGCATGTAAGAAACAAGCAGCATTTGAATAATGTTTCAATGGCAGTTTTGTGAGAATGGCAAGTGCATAGTACACATAGTACACAAAGGCCATTTCTTATTCTGGCCTCTGACAACAGACGGAGAGTTCATTAAATTGGAATTTATAAAGATGTGTCAATTCAGGGAGCGAGTAGGAGAGTCTAGCTCTCTAATTCTCTAGTGCTCCAACCGGCTGTACTTACTGCAACTGTTGCCCATAGTGAACGTAATCAGGAGAACATCAGTTCCCCAGAATCATGCAACGGAGAGCATAGCTCTGAGTTTTCAGGAGCCTGAGAAATGCTTTCCTCATGTGCATAGTAAAGGCTCCAAAGCTCTGGAGTGGATAAAATTGTTGAACTTTGTGTCAGTTTCTTGAACTTAATTGGTGATAAAATCTTTTATTTCCCTAGGAACATCTCATGGATTACTATCTTAGAAAGTCTTTTGGGAAATGAAGAAGTAAAGCATGAAGGTTTGGCATGTATGTCACTAATCTGTGACATAAGTATTGCAGATAGGAGGTGGTGGACAGGCATTCTCTATCACCAACACGAGGAGAGTTGTGTGTCTTAGGATTCTCATCTAGGTGCTTGGCGTTAGTGTGATTTAGGTGGCATGTTCGGATTTTGTTGGGAAAATTTAAAGGTTGATTTAGAGCCTTATCTTTATGAAACTCTACCCTTAGAGTATGCTACAAGTTCAGCTGCTGGCTCGTTAGTAATTTGCATTGCAGTCCCAACTTTTTTCATGGTCTTTGGCTTTTTTTTGCAAATGGAATTTCCTTCTCCAGTGAACTGTACACTCTCTTCAAAGTGGAAAATGTTTAATAGGTTACTCAGTGTAATACTTTCTAGTTATGTTAGTTTGGCTTTGCGCAGATTGCAAGAAAGAGAGATCTGTTGGGGGCAGGGGGAACTTGAAGTAATTGCAGGGGAAGAGGAGGGAGTTAAGCATGCATTTGACCTCTTTTCTTTTGCTATATGATTTCGGGGTATCTTTGTTCTTCTCAAGGGTCTCTCGTGGTGTTTCAGATCTTATCCCTTTCCCTTAAACAAGGAGAAGGTGATTATCTTAAGTCACAGTATGTCTCTCTGTGGCAGCTTTGTCTCTGGCACTGGTCTCATGGCCAATCAGCTATGGCATGGGTGGTACAACTGATTTTGCTCCCGGCTAAGGAGCTGATTTCTCAGGGGATAGTAGAGGTTAGGTGACAAGCCGGGACTCAGGCAGCAAAGCCTACCCAGTAAACTAGACTCTGTCCAGCTGTGATACCTCATTTCAAAGCAGATAGTCCCCTCCAAATGTTGCTTGCTAGATATCATGGTATCGGGACACCTGGGTGGCTCAGTCTGCCTTCGGCTCTGGTCATGATCCCAGGGTCCTGGGATGGAGTCCTGCATCAGGCTCCTTGCTCAGCAGGGAGCCTTCTTCTCCCTCTGCCTGCCGTTCTCCCTGCTTGTGCTCTCTCTCTGACAGATCAATTAATCAATCAGTCAATCTATCTATCTTTAAAAAAATTTTAAAAAGATATGGTATCTGTGTTTAGGTGATACAAACGTAAGAGGACATACTTGAGAATTGCAAGATTTGGAAGATCATAAACTCAGCACTCAATAAATGATTGTTGGTGTTATTAGAAATTTCAGAATCTTTCAAAATCTTTTAAAATCTCACTCTTCATATGTAGTATCTTAAAATTTCACTCCTTGCTAAGTAGTATACTGGGTTCTTTACACTTATTACTTGCAATTCATCTAACAGCTCTGAAAGTATGTTTGATTTTCTCATTTGAATAATGAGACAAACAGAGACTCAAAGCTGTTACAAAACTGGAACATCTCCGACAACTAAGAAAACAGCAGAGCTGGGATCAGCAGCTCCATTTTCTAACTTTAAACCAGGTCTTGGGCGCCTGGGTGGCTCAGTTGGTTAAGCGACTGCCTTCGGCTCAGGTCATGATCCTGGAGTCCCTGGATCGAGTCCCGCATCGGGCTCCCTGCTCGGCGGGGAGTCTGCTTCTCCCTCTGACCCTCCCCCCTCTCATGTGCTCTCTCTCATTCTCTCTCTCTCAAATAAATAAATAAAATCTTTAAAAAAAATAAAATAAAATAAAAATAAACCGGGTCTGCCCTTTTTCACTGTGGTATGCTGGGTTACTTACCGGAGGAGAGTATCAGGAAACTTCTTGCATCTATCAGAAGGTTTGTTTTTTTTTTTTTTAATTAGAAATGAAAAAAGATATTAGAGGGACCAGGATATACATAAAATTTAAAGCCTACCAGGGTATTTCTTCCATTTTCTCGTTTGCACACAACAGATTGATTTAATTTGAAGAGATAAATTGTTCACACTCTGGAATGTTATGTTACGTTAACATAACTGTGGTGTTGATAAACGCTAGGCAAAAACGGAAATCCATGGTCTCCTTTCTTCCCTCTTCAATACTTTTTACATCAAAGGCAGTAACTAAAAGTATCTCCAGCTACCTGTGTGTTTCCTTCAAAATCCATTGTTTATATCCCCTAACAAAAGTGTCTTTTGGGTGCTGCCTCATCAAAAGACTGGATAGGGTTACACAGATGCATCAAATAATGATACAGCTAAACTGCAACAAAATTGGTTTGTTCCATGATATTTATTAAGCACCTAATCTGTCCTGGCATGCCAATTGCTGCCCTCAGAGAGATTACAGCCTGCTCTTTCTTTATAATCCATCATCTTTGATAATCCTGCTTGTATTCCTGTGTTCTCTCTTCCCATCCCCAAGACACAGATACACACACACACACACACACACACATGCACGCACACACTTATCAATAGATAATTTTCTCAACTGATAAAAGAGAAGCAATCAAATAAATTTTCTTCACCTCCCCTGTATTAGTTCTCTGTGTTGTGTAACAAGATACCACAAATTTCGCAGCTTAAAATAGCACATATCTATTATCACACAGTTTCCATGGGTCAAGAGTCTGTGCACAGCTTAGCTGATTTCTCTGTTCAGGCTGAAACCAGGGCTTGGCTAGCTGCATTCTCATTTGCAGCTTGGAATCCTCTTCCCCCACTCATTTAGGTTGCTGGCAGAATTCGCTTCCTTACAGCTGTAGGGTTGAAGCCCTGAGCTCTTAGAGGTCACCTCTCTCCATAGGCAATTCACAACATGGTTGTTTGCTTCTTCAAGGCCAGCAGGAGAGTGTTTCTGCCTCTCTTGGTTAAGATGGAGCTCTCTGTAACATAATCAAAAGGGCGGACGGCCCATCATCTTTCCCATTTTCAATTGACTAGAAGCAAATTACAGGTTCTTCCCACACTCAGGGAAGGGGATTATACAAAGGTGTGACTCCTTGGGGGTACCCTAGGGTGTGACTGTCACACCTTCTACCAAATAATAATAATTATTATTACAGCTGGACTTCTTGAGCTCTTTCCCTAAACCAGCACTGTTCAAAGCATTATACATATATTTATTGATTTGATAATCACAAAAACTCTGTGATGTGAAGAGTTTGTTATTCTTAGTTTACATATAATGAAACTAAAGCATAGAGAGGTGGACCTTCTCAGCCAATCCTTATCCATCAAAAATAAATAAATAAATAAAGGTAAACCGGCAAAAACAATAGCAACAAATCTTGGGGCCACCACTCACTGAATTTTCCTTTATAACGTGGTTCTTTACCTCCCTTTCCAGAGTTTTGGTAGCTTCTCTCTTTTTTTATTGAGGTAAAACTGGTGTTTAATATTATATGTTTCAGGTGTACAACATTATAATTTGACATCTGTGTACTACAAAGTGATCACCACAAAGTCCGGTCACCATCCATCCCTGTACAGTTGACCCCCAATTTCACCCACCCCAACTCCCTTCCCCTATGGTACCAACCAGTTCTCTATATCTATGAGTTTGTTTTTGTTTTGTTTGTTCATTTGTTTTGTTAGATTCCACACATAAGTAAAATCATTTGGTATTTCTCTTTCTCCACCTGACTTATTTCTTAGCATAATACCTTTAAGGTCCATCCATTCTACTACAAATGGCAAGATTTAACTTTTTTTTTAATCGCTGAGTAATACTTATATATAAATATATATATATATATTTATGTATGTGTGTGTGTGTATATATATATATTATATATGCCATATCTTCTTTATCATGTATTAATGGACATTTATGTTTTTTCCATTTCTTGGCTATTGTAAACATTGCTTCCATAAACATAGGGGTCTATATATCTTTTCAAATAGTGTTTTTGTATTCCTCCGATAGATGTGCAGAAGTGGAACATCTGGATCATGGTGTAGTTCTATTCTTAAATTTTTTTAAAGATTTATTTATTTGAAAGAGAATGCATGCTAGCAGGGGGAGGGCCAGAGGGAGAGGGAAAGAGAATCCCAACTCCACACAGCACGGATCTTAGGACCCTGAGATCGTGACCTGAGCTGAAACCAAGAGTCAGACACTTAACCGACTGCACCATCCAGGTGCCCCTTATTCTTAATTTTTTGAGGAACTTCCATACTGTTTTCCATAGCGGCTATAACAATTTGCATTTCTACCAACAGTGCATGAGGGTTCTCTTTTCTCTACATCCTGTGGACATTTGTTATTTCTTCTCTTTTTAATAATAGCCATTCTAAGAAGTGTGAGATGATATCTCATTGTGGTCTTGATTTGTATTTCCTTTACGATTAGTGATGGACCTTTGCATGTTCCTGTTGGCCATTTGTATGTCTTTCTTAGAAAATGTCTAGTCAAATCCTCTGCCCATTTTTGAATCAGGTTGTTATTTTGTTGTTGTTGACTTGTATGAATTCTTTATATATTTTGTATATTAATTCCCTGTAAGAGGTATAATTTGCAAAAATCTGCTCCCATTCAGTAGATTGCCTTTTTGTTGCAATGATGGTTTTTTCCACCATGCAGAAACTTTAGCTTGATGTAATCCCATTGTTTGTGTTTTTGTTTTGTTTTGTTTTATTTTTTAGTCTCCCTTGCCTTTGGAGTCAGATCCACAAAAGTATTGGTAAGACTGATGTCTAGGAGCTTATCTTCTATGTTTTCTTCTAGGAATATTATGGTTTGAGGTCTTACATTCAGGTCTTTAATTCATTTAAATTTAATTTTTGTGTATGGTGTAATATGGTGGTCTGGTTTCATTCTTTTGCACATGGCTATCTGGTTTTCCCAACACCATTTATTGACGAGACTGTCTCTTTTCCATTGTATGTTCTTGGCTCCTTTATTGTAAATTAATTGTCCATATATGTGTTGGCTTAATTTTGGGTTCTCGGTTTTGTTCCATTGATCCATGTGTCTGTTTTTATGCCAATACCATACTGTTTTGATTACTGTAGCTCTGTAGTATAGTTTGAAATTAGGGAGCATTATTACCTCCTGCTTTAGTCTTCTTCCTGAAGATTACTTCGGCTAGTTGGGATCTTTTTTCATTCCATACAATTTTAAAATTATTTGTTCTAGTTCTATGAAAAATACCATTGAAATTTTGATAGGGACTGAATTAAATCTGTATATTGCTTTGGGTAGTATGGACATTTAAACAATATTAATTCTTCGAATCATGAGCATGGAATATCTTTCCACTTATGTGTGTCTTCTTCACTTTTTTCATCAGTGTTACCATTTACAGGGTACAGGTCTTTTACCTCCTCAGTTAAATTTATTCCTAGGTATTTTATTCTTTTCATTGAAGTTGTAAATGAGATTGTTTCCTTATTTTTTTCCTGATAATTCATTATTAGTGTATGAAAATGCCTCAGATTTCTGTATATTGATTTTACATCCTGCTACTTTATTGAATTCATTTATTACCTCTGATAGTTTTTTGGTGAAGTTTTTTTGGGTTTTCTATGTATAGAATCATGTCATCTGCAGATAGTGACAGTTTTACTTCTTTCTTTCCAGTGTGGATGACTTTTATTTCTTTTCTTTCCTTTGTTTGTTTGTTTGTTTTAGTTTTGCCTAATTGGCTGTGGCTAGGCTTCCAATACTATGTTGAATAAAAATGATGAGAGTGGGCATTCTTGTCTTGTTCTTGATCTTAGAGGAAAAGCTTTCATCTTTTCACCATTGAATATGATGTTAGCTGTGGGTTTGTCATATATGGTGTTTATTATGTTGTATATTCCCTCTATACCCACTCTGATGAGAGTTTCTATCATAAATGGCTGTTGAATTTTGTCACATGCCTTTTCTGAATTTATTAAAATCATTATATAATTTTCATTCTTTGTTTTGTTAATGTGCTGCTTCATATTGACTAATTTGCAAATATTGAACCCTCCTTGCATCCCTGGAATAAATCCCACTTGATCGTGGTCTATGATCCTTTTAATGTATTTTTTAACTCAGTTCGCTAATAGTTCGTTGGACTTCTCCTTTATCCACCTTATGGCTTACACCTCCCCATCATTCACTTAAACATCTCTGCTTAGATATTAATACCTCAGAGAATCCTTTCTGCCCACACTTGAACTTAGAACATTGTGTTAGAGTATTTGTTACTTCTCCTTCGGGGACCTTAACACAATTTGTCATTACAACCTTATGGGACAGGGCCTGTGTATTTTTTTATCATTGCATTCCCAGCACCTAGCATTTAAGATTTTGAGTGGAAGAATGAATGCCTGAATGTTAATTAAAGGAAACCATATGGTATGAAGAGGTATCATTTTAGGGGGTTACATCCTGCTTCACCACTTACCTACCTTCAGGGTTGTTGCAGATACAAAATTAAATATAGTTACTGATTTTAGTTGTTATTGAACAATTAGTGGATTGGGGCCATTGTTAAACTGTAGAGAGGAGGAAAGAGCTACCTTCAGGCATGGATATTAACAGACTATAAAGGGGAATTAAAAGCATTCCATATACCCAGGCCTGGGGATTCCCATAGTCTTTTTCTTCTCTGGGTACTTATCATTCTATCTGTCTTATTCTAGGTGCTAGGCTTTTGTAGCAGCAGAAGCTGTCCATTTCATGGTTCCTGGCACGTAGTAGATGCTTATGAAATGTTTGTTAAAGAAATGAATGACTAATAGATAGTCACTTAAACACAGCTGTTCAGTGTATTACAAGTAGAAACAGTGATTCATTGCTTCCCACTGCATTTTGACATAATCTTATTTTATCTACACAAGAACATGAGCTTGATTTTCACTAAATAAAGCATTAGTATTCTGTTTCATGGTTGGATACATTGAAAGTTTTCTTTATTTCCCTCCCACAGAGGGAACATTGATGAAAATGCATTTATAAGAGAGATTTTCTTTTAAGACATATATACATTCTCCTATTTGCTGAAGCTTGTTTAAATTTTATTTATCTGCATTTGTATAAAAAAATCACTTCATATGAAGATCTATCAAAATGTCCCAATTGGCCAGGAGTTGTCTGCAAAATTAAAGAGATGAACCATAGCACCAAAACACACTTTTCTAGTTTTGAGAAGTGGATCAAAGCCGGATCTGTCAGTGACTTTGTTTTTGCCTTTAGGTGTCTTTATTTCATTTATTCTCACCTATTCCATCACTGGCTATATTTCTTCTGAAAAACTGCTAAAACATTGAAGACAGTATAGCACTGTGGTTTTTTTTTTTAATTTTTAGAAAATTTTCATCATATCACGTGCCCTCCTTAATGCCCATCACCCAGTTACCCCATCCCTCCACCCACCTCCCTCCAGCAACACTTAGTTTGTTTCCTAGAGTTAAGAGTCTCTCGTGGTTTTTCTCCCTCTCTGATGACTTCCCATTCTGTTTCCTTTCCCTTATGATCCTCTGTGCTATTTCTTATATTCCACATATGAGTGAAATCATATGGTATTTGTCTTTCTCTAATTGACCTATTTCACTTAGCATGATACCTTCTAGTTCCATCCATGTTGTTGCAAATGGCAAGATTTCATTTTTGATGGCTGCATAATAATGCATTGTGGGGTGTGTGTGTGTGTGTGTGTGTGTGTGTGTGTATCACATCTTCTTTATCCATTCATCTGTTGATGGACATCTGGGCTCTTTCCATAGTTTGGCTATTGGATGTGAGGGCGATCTGGCTGCGACATCTGTCACCCCATTGATCACCAGGGTTGATTCGGCTGATCTGGCTGGCTAGGCAGGTGTCCCCTTCCTCCCTCACCGCTCCATGTGCGTCCCTCCCGAAGCTGCGCGCTCGGTCGAAGAGGACGACCTTCCCCGATAGAGGAGGACCGTTCTTTGGTCAAGGGTATACGAGTAGCTGCGCTCCTCTGCTAGAACCTCCAAACAAGCTCTCCATAGTTTGGCTATTGTAGACATTGCTATTACAAACATTGGGGTGCAGGTGCCCTTTCAGATCAATACATTTGTATCTTAGGGGTAAATACCTAGTAGTGCAATTGCTGGGTTGTAGGGTAGCTCTTTTTTAACTTCTTGAGGAACCTCCATACTGTTTTCCAGAGTGGCTGTATGAGCTTGCATTCCCACCAACAGTGTAGGAGGGTTCCTCTTTCACCGCATCCCTGCCAACATCTGTCATTTCCTGACTTGTTAATTTTAGCCATTCTGACTGGTGTGAGGTGGTATATCACTGTGGTTTTGATTTGTATTTCCCTGATGCCAAGCGATGTGGAGCATTTTTTCATGTGTCTGTTGGCCATTTGTATGTCTTCTTTGGAGAAATGTCTGTTCAGGTCTTCTGTCCATTTCTTGACTGGATTCTTTGTTTTTTGGGTGTTGAGTTTGGTAAGTTCTTTATAGATCTTGGATTCTAGCCCTTTATCTGATATATCATTTGTAAATATCTTCTCCCATTCCATAGGCTGCCTTTTAGTTTTGTTGACTTTTTCCTTTGCTGTGCTGAAGCTTTTGATTTTGGTAAAGTCCCAATAGTTCATTTTTGCTTTTGTTTCTCTTGCCTTTGGAGAGGTGTCTAGCAAGAAGTCTATGACTGAGGTCAAAGAGGTTGCTGCCTGTGTTCTCCTCTAGGATTTTGATAGATTCCTGCCTCACATTTAGGCCTTTCATCCATTTTGAGTTTATCTTTGTGTGTGGTGTAAGAAAATGGTCCAGTTTCATACTTCTGCATGTAGCTGTCCAATTTTCCCAACACCATTTGTTGGAGAGACTGTCTTTTTTCCATTGGACATTCTTTCCTGCTTTGTCGAAGATGAGTTGACCATAGAGTTGAGGGTCCATTTCTGGGCTCTCTCTTCTGTTCCATTGATCTATGTGTCCGTTTTTGTGCCAGTACCATAGAAGACAGTATAGCATTTTGAATAGAGATTCCTCCCTTTAAAATCTGCAAATGGGATGACTCTTGAAAAAGGTGGCAGAGTGTAAAAACATAGAATAACGTCATTAGAAAATGATTATTGTTGCTAATAAGGTTGTATAGAAGATTGAGGAAATCTCATGTAAGTATAGTAATTGAAACTCAATAATTGAAAACTTTTAAGAATCAATATAAAAATTCTTTTTTCATCTATTTCTAATATGCACACCCCACAAATGTGGTTTTCCTTATTGTATATGCTGAAATTCATAGCAGTAATTATGAGAAAAATTTTGTTTTTCTCTTATTGCTGGGGAATTCCTTTTTCCCTTTGTTTTAGGCCTGAGAAATTGCTTGCCAGCATGTCTTGCTCTAGGGAATGTCCTCCCCAACCTCTGATTCAACATTTCCTCTATGGGCTTGGGGGCTTGGTGAGGTCATCTGGTGGGAGAGAGAACAGTTCTCTTAGAATGTGCAAGAGATCCCATTTTAAAGAAGACCATTATCTTAGCCAAGTGGTTGGATTGCTTACAAATTGTGTTTCCAGAGGAAGGAGAAAACTTCGTGTGTGTTTGGTTTTGTGTGTGTGTGTGTGTGTGTATACATACATATACATATATGCATCGATACACAGATATATGTATATGTATGTATGGATAGATATATAGATTCATACACATATATGTTTCTATGCATTTTTAAATGAGAAGGCAATAAGCAGTTCCCATAGGACTAGTTATCATTATGCCATCTTATAATCTTTAGTCTCAAAGCCCTTTGCAATTTACATACACAGAAATCTCATTGAATAAGTAACTTGCTATGTACTTCTTTTGCCCATTCCTCTGCTTGAAGAACTTCATTCTCATTAAGCATTACACCTGGCATCATCCAGAGCATGGGGGAGCTTCCATCTCCCAAACCCTTCCATGCTGAACTTTATACCCTGTGATTTTTGCCCTAGTGCTCAGCAGTGATCCCCCAAGGAGCAAGTAATTGAAAGAAAAGACAGTTCAGAAGAGGGACTTTTGTAATGAAAGCCCTATCATAACAGTGATAACACAAAAGGCTCCTACTTTTCCTTCTAACTGTTGATTTTGGGGGGGGGGTATATTCTCTCTGAGATTTCCCTTTTGTTTACTTCATCTTATTCCATGCATATTTCTTAAAAATTAGGTGGAAGAAGGATGAACATGGTATAACATTTTTTTTCTTTAACCTCCATATAATTCCAAATAGTCTTGGTTACAACTTTAAAATTACAGTCTCTACTTTTTATTTATTTTTATTTTTAAAAGATTTATTTATTTGGAGAGAGAGAGTGTGAGAGAGAGAGAGAGAGACTGAGTGCAGGGGGGGAAAGGCGAGGGAGAAGGAGAGAGAGAATCTCAAGCAGACTCCCCATTGAGCACAGAGCCCAAGTGGGGCTTGATCTCACAACCCTGAGATCATGACCTGAGCCGAAATCTAGAGTTGGATGTTTAACCGACTGAGCCACCAAGGGGCCGCTAAAATTATAGTCTCTACTTTTTAAAAGAAAAGTTGTTATATTTGCTTATATTTTGATGTGTTGTTTTTTTTTTTTAGAAAGGAATGCCAAGTAGTTGCTTCCTAAAGTGGGCTTTGAACTTGAAGTTGTTTAGGCCTGTAGACTAAAGCATATTACATCATCCTTTACCAGTTTTCACTACTTTTAAAAATCATTGCTTAACTTCTCATCTTTTTTATTGTTGAAGTATAGTTGACATACAATGCTATATTTGTTTGAGGTCTATAACATAGTAATTTGACAATTTTATACATTATTCAGTGCTCACCACAGTATCATCACCATACAACAGCATTACAATATGCTATGCATTTCATCTCCATGACTTATTTTATAACTGGAAGTTTGTACCTCTTACTCCCCTTTGCCTATTTCACCCATCCCCCACCCACCTGTCCTCTGGCAACTGCCAGTTTATATTTAAGAGTGTGGGTGTTTTTTTGTTCTTGTTCATTTTGTTTTTTAGATTCCACATATAAGGGAAGTCATATGGTATTTGCTTTGTCTGACTTATTTCACTTATCATAATAGTCTCCAGTTTTACTTTCACTTATTTATTTTGAATGTTTGATTCTTGCGTTGTAGTGAAAATTATCCCATGTCCAGATCTGAGAGCATTTTTTGTTCATTTGTTCAACAGGGATTTAGTATCTAGCATGTGCAAATTCATTGTGCTTAGGTTATTTCATTTGACTGCTTCTGACTGATTTGCAGCTCTTAATGCATCATTTCCCAAATTATATTCTGGAGAATACTTGTTCCATGAGATACTGATAATTGCTCTGTAAGAGGATTACAGAGTTAAAAAATCAGACAGATACTGCATGATAGATATATTCTTGGGTATTAAAAATAAATTATAGTATATTAGAGAATACAGTAAAGAAAGCTAATTTAACCATATTTAGTAAATACAAGCCGTATTTATCGGATGGCAGAATCAATTTCCTTATAGATGGAGTACCCATTAAAATTAAAATTACCTATTTAAATTCCTGTTTTTACAAAGTACAGTTTGGGAAATACTGTCTTAATGCAGTTTTGGAAATAGCACCCAAAAGTTAGTGGCCCAGTTGTCCTAGTATATTGTCAGTCCTGTCTCCCTTACTGGTCCTCTCTCTCTCTCTCAGCAGCCCTCTTTCATTTTTATGCCTAACTTTATGCTTAAAGAATTACCTTTTTCCCTTATGCATAAACCTTGAGTATATTTATGGAGTCTCCTGAGCCACCTGCATCCTGCTAAATGATAAGGTGAAAAATGAAAAATTACCCGTTAGGGAGAATGAATCCCTGACCTTAATTCTTACTGGGGTACTTAGTGTAAGAGCATGGGGTGCTTGATCGGAGTATAAGAGGGTCAGTGATGACAGTGTATAGTTCATCTGCTCATTACTGTTTTGCATTTGTCTCCTGGTTGGTCTCCCACTGCCTGACTTGTCTTTGCTGTAAAGACCCTATGGATTTTTCTTTTTTTTTTTTTTTTTTAAGATTTTATTTATTTGCGAGAGAGAGAATGAGAGACAGAGAGCATGAGAGGGAGGAGGGTCAGAGGGAGAAGCAGACTCCCTGCTGAGCAGGGAGCCCGATGTGGGACTCGATCCTGGGACTCCAGGATCATGACCTGAGCCGAAGGCAGTCGCCTAACCAACTGAGCCACCCAGGCGCCAGACCCTATGGATTTTTCTTTTTAATTGGGCACCACAACTTACATAGTGTACTGTATATTCTGTTGACCTAAATAATTCCGCACGGCTTGATAGATGTTAGCACACACATAATACAGATCACTACGTCCCTTGCATCTCCGAGGCCCCATGCTCTGATTTTCTTCCTACCTCTGTCAGAGAGCTTTTGCTCAGTCTTGCTAGTGGGATCTATATTTTCTGCCCGTTCCTTCTAGATTAGTGTTTCCAAGGGCTCTGCTTTAAGACCGTCTTCTTTTTTGGTAAATTCTTCTTTCGTGTTCTTATCCATATCCATGTTTTTAACTATACTTTCTTTGCTGACAATTCCTCGTTTTCTTTGTTTGATCCCTCCCTTGCTGTTGAGCTTCTTGCCCTAAGTCTTGGTTATTGATTAGACATCTCTATCTGGATGCCTTTAAGATATCCTTATGTCAGCACATCCAACACAAAACCCATCACTTCTTTGTCCAGAATACTGCTCCTCCTTGTACCTTTTCCTGTCCTGATTTCTGCTACCAGCATCCACCAAATTATCCAAGCTTTATGCCTGAGACTCATCATTTACACCTCGGTCCTACTCACCACCCACTACCTGTGCCCCATCAGTCTGGTTCCTATACCTCTCTTGAATAGCTCCCTTCTCTTTACTTGCACTGCCTGAATAATCTTAAGACTTTTCATCATGTATACTTTGGCCTTCCCTTGATGATTCTTTTTTTTTTTTAATTTAAAAAAAATTTTTTTTCATTATTTATTTATTTTAGAGAGAGAGTGAGAGAGAGAGAGAGAGAGCACAAGAGGGGGGAGCGGGAGAGGGAGAAGCAGACTCCCCGCCGAGCAGGGAGCCCGATGCGGGACTCGATCCCGGGACTCCAGGATCATGACCTGACCCGAAAGCAGTCACTTAACCAACTGAGCCACCCAGGCGCCCTCCCTTGATGATTCTTGACAGGAATCCCTCCCTGCCACTAGTCTTGCCTATGTCCCGGGCATCCCCTACGCTATATGCAGAATGATCTATCAGAGGCATCTGCTTAGAATTGTTATCGGCATCTCAACCTTAACTGGTTTAAAGCCAAACCTCCTCTTCCCATTGTCTTCTTCATGTTAGTAAATAGAAATTTCATACTTGTAATTGCCAACACCAAAAAAATCTGGTGTCATCCTTGCCTGATCTCTTTCTCTCTCATACACACATCCAATCCATCACCAAGTTCTGTTGGTTCAGCCCTTAGAAGAAAATCACAACCCAAGCATTTCCCACCATTTCTTCTGCTGCCACCGTAGTCCGAGCTACTGTCATCTTTTTCCTGGATCATCACTGTAACTACATACTTGTGTCCCCATAAGTCTTTATCACCAAAAACTATGCTCTTCTGTACAGTAGCTGCAGGTCTCCGGTAGCTGCTGAGCAACAGAAACATGATTGATCTGAACTGAGATGGTTAAAAATATACACTGGATATTGAAGAATTAATACACAAAAACAATGAAAATATCTTAATATTTCATATTGATTGTATACTGAAACAATAACATTTGGGATAGGTTGGATTAAATAAAGGGTGTTACTAGCATTTCACGTGGTTTCTTTTTACTGTTTCAAAGTGACTGCTGAAAACTTGAAATCACGTATGTGGCTGACATTTATATTACCGTTAGATGGCACGGCGCTCGAGTCTTTTTTACACACAGCAGTCAGATCTATCCTTGTGAAATGTCAGAACTTCCCATTCCTCAGGCCAGAATCCCCCCAAGGCTTCCCAGCTCACTTGGGGGAGAAGCCAGGCTGTGTAGTGGGTCCACGGCCCAGGCTGTTTCTGCCCCCTCGGGTCCCGTGCCTCCCCGTCCAGTGTGCCTCCGGGTCTGCAGGTCTCCTGGCGGCCCCTCCCCTCCAAGGGTCTGTCTCTGGAGTGGCACCTCTTCACTCCACACACTCTTCCCCAGATGGTTTCAAGGCTCCTTCCTTGTTTCTTTCAGGCGTCTACATGAACATCCCTGACCAACAGTGAGCAGTCGAGAGAGAGGCCCCTCCTGACCGCCCCCCTAACCAGCGGCCTGCTTACCTGCACACACTCAGTGTGGGGTGGCTTCACTTTGAAAGGCTCCCCATTGTCTATAGAATGAAATCCACATTGCTTAGTATATCTAGGTGTCCCATTATTGTCGGGCTATTTTCAAACTCTCCGACACATCTCTCACTGTTCCACTTTGTAGCCCACATGTCATGCGTTCTAAATCACCTACAGGAAACCTAAAATAAGAAAAAAGTGATAAAGAATATATTAGAGGTTTAAAGGATTATTATTAAACATAGATATATTCGCGTACAGAATTAAAATTCATCGACCTTCAAAAACTGAATAGGGTGCTAGCAGAGTTGTCATTTCAACCCTTTGAATTCCACGGACATCCATCCCACAAAATGGATGTATTATAACCAATACCAAAGACAAATGATAGACTCACAAATAAGGAGTTTAAACCTTTGTGAAAGGATCTCGACATGAAAGAATTTCCCTTTACTCATATTTATTTTCCTCTGTAACAACTAAAATGTTCGGGATTTTTTCCTCCTAATTAAAAAGGAAGCATAATTTATCAATAGCTTAGTTAGACACTTTATTATAAGAGAGTTAAGGGAATTTTTAGAATGAACATTTCTAGGACGGGTAATCTGAAAAACAAGAATTTATAGCTCAGCAATAAAAAAATAAATAAACCTTTCAGAAATGTTTATTGTTCCGGCTCATTAAAATGTTATGTCTTTTGGACAGTATTTCTTAAAGGCCATAAAATTAATAGTGTATTTTAAAAGTTTTATTGGCACGTATTTCCTAAGTCCAATTTAGCCCTAGTGTTTAATTGTGCTGTCTCATACAGGCTGGAAGTCTGGCAGTTAATATTATTTTTCTGTTTTAAAAGAAAGACATTTTCCTTCAGGGCCAGCTTCCATATTTTTGAATGTGTATATTTCACACTGCCTTACATTTTCATGTGCTGAAATCTTGAGACTCTGTCAGAGCTAATCTGGATCTGGTATTTCTTTGTGTCTTAAAATTATGCTGAAATTTCAATTAATAACTAATCACACTCTTGGCCTGGGAGAATACACGAAATGAAAATCCTGTGTATCAGCTACCAGAGTTAAATTTTAAATCTTTCATTATAGAAAGCAAGGGCAGCAGTAAACATTTATTGAGTACCCGCAGTACGCTAGGTGTTGCACGGACTGTGGAAGTTAACAAAGCACCATGAATGTCCTCAAATACAGAAAAATTCTAACCTATTCATTGTGCTTTCTATAAATGCAGTTCATAGCAAACAAATTTCTTTACCTCTTCAGGGAACTTGTCTTCCACCCACTAGTCCTATTTAAAATCTACACAATAAGAATACCTCTTCCCTGTTAGTCTTCCTAAGTGAAGTTGCTTTTTCCCAAGGCTCCCAAACCACGGGCAGACAGAGTCAACATTCGCAGAAAATTTCAGACTTCTTAGAGGCATATCTTTTAGATGGACTGTCTTCTCTTCATCCCATTATCTTTGCTAGACCTCTTTCATAACCCTGCTTGAAGACTTCCACTCAAGCCCAGCTGCCTTTTTCATCCACCCTCTTTCCCAGAATCATCGTGAGCATGTTCAGTTGTCTGCTAAAATACTCTCCCAATGCCTTTACGTAAGTCCTTTACTCTAAAGGAGTCCTAAAGCCCTCCACCTAGTCCTGAATATCTCAAATTTGCCTTTCTTATCCTTTATGGAAGTATTCCATTACCTGCTTGCGATGTCTTTCTATCTGTGCATTCCTCTCCATTCGATCCTTTTCAAAGGTAATAAAGTTATCTTTTTAAACACACATCTTTTTGGACTTTTCCCAGGCTTCAACCTTTTTAACGGTAGTTTCCCATTACCTAGAAGAGTGCTTCTGACCTTTCCCCTATTGTGGCACAGATTGAAAAAGCAGTTAATATGCAGGGGCAAATCAGGGGGCAAACGTGGACCTGGAGGTGATTAGCCGGAGGCGCCATGCTGATTCCAGCCCTGCCTCAAGCCTCAGGGTTACTTTATGGACATTCACTGGGCCATCTCCACAGAGAGGATAAAGCCCAAACTCCTTTGGTTCAGTCTTAGTTAGGATCCTCCCGTGCCCCTTCCCTCCAAAAGTGGAGCCTGGAACAAGAACTTGAGTACAGTTAGTTTGGAAGCAGAAGCCAGGGATTAGATGATGTGAAGACAGGAAGAGGAAAAACCCTCCAAATGACTGGGTCTCAGTTCTCCTGAGGACCTTCAGGAAAAATGTGTAGAGTGAGTCCCACAGTTGTCTGCCAGGAGAACAGGGAAGCAAGACCTTTCACCACAGACCCTTGTCTCTTATGGATGGAGAGTTGCCCCCAGAGCCAGACTCTGCACTTCCAGCCTGCGTCTGCAGCAGAGAAAGTCCCAGAGCTTTGTAGGTGTGGGCAGGACAAGTGCACTTAACTGTTGCCCCAGATGCTCTGTACTCATGCAGGCTAGCTACGGAATCACCATGTCCAGTCTGCTCTGCCTCTGCACCACTCAGCCCTTGTTGTGCTTCATGTTAAGTGCGCTCTGTCACTAACTCTTTAAGGAGTGGCCAGTCATGATATTTTGGAGAGGAAAACAAAAAACAAAAAACAAAAGACAAAAGAACAAGACTTACAGCCAGGGGGTTAGTGAACCAGCTGTTGACTCCGCTTGTCTCAAGCTGGTCTTAAGGCTGTGATTGAAGTTCATCATTTCCCTTCTCTGTCACCCATTTCTGAACACCCTCATACTCAGCAGGAATTCTGCTAGTTTGCCTGGTGGAGGTGGCCCAGACTGTCATCCCTGAGGAGTCTGAGTCTTTGGCTCCCTTGCCCTTGTTGGCTGTCATTGCTGTAATCCATGTTCACGGTTACCACCAGACACAGAAGCACCCAGAGAGGTCCCAGTGAATCTCCAGTGCTCCCTACATCCCTCTCTCTGCCTCTGCCCTATGGCAGCAATCCTCTTTCCTCATGACTGTTGGGGCTGATTATCCCACCTGTCCAGTAGCCCCTCTCTTTGCCTATGGACCCACCAGCGTGAGAGACACACAGCAACCAGGCAAAGCTTAGCTACAGTGGAGCCCTCACCGTGTCCAATAGTGCGATGATTGTCACCTGGGGTTGATTTTGCCCCAAAGGGACATTTGGTGATATTTGAAGACATTTACAGTTGTCACATTTGGCAGAGGGGTTGCTACGGTTATCTAGTGGGTAGAAGCCAGGGATGCTGTTCAGCAACCTACAACGTACAGGACAGCTACCACAATAAAGAAGTATCTGGAACCTAAATGACGATAGTGCCAGGGCTGAGAAACCCTGCCCTAGGAGAAATGATTCTCCCCCCGGGGACGTGGACTTTTAATCTCACATGGTCTAGAGCTGTGGGGACAGAAAGTATACAGTCTGCCAGTGGTCTCCAGAGAGAGACAGTCCAAAGATTCACTCACTCCACCCCTTGGTTCCCACGCCCATATATTCTGTTGGGGACACAGGACCAAATGACATCCATTGGTTCAATGCATGGGCTGCATTCCAGAGGATGGAGTCCTAGAATTGTCCAGTCAGAAGATAGGAAGGCTGGGGCACTTATGCACCCAGGTCTTAGGGCTGTGGTAGGATGGTAGGACACTGAGGTGGCGTGGTGATATAACTGTGTTACAGTGTTACGGTTACAGTTGCGCAGCTGGAAGAGATCTACAGGGATCAGAAGCATCAGAACATATTCAGTATAAGGGCAGGGGCTTTTTCTTTAGTGCCACTGTATACACGTGCCAGGTACGTGGGTTCATATGAGTGGCTTAATAAGTGTCTCGAATAAAGATGAAATTGCTCTGGGTGAGTAAACAGTGATTCAGTGAATGAACAAAGTCTTGCCTGAAATTTTCCATGTGTATTGAATATTTTAGCGTCGTTATCCATATCTTCTTAGATGAAGAAACTTAGAATGTCAAGTCTGTGGCTTCCCTTTGGATGTCATGATGGCAGCATTCAACACGCCTCGTGTTTATTCACAGCGTCTCTCTTCTGAACTGGATCTAGCATTATCCAGTGTAGAGTAGTTGGTATAATACTGACTTTTAGATTCAGTGTTCTCCTTTGCTCCTGAATGGTGCTTCAGCTGACACGTTCATGGAGGCGTTGAATGAAATTTTAAAAGAGGAGGAGTATTTCGGTGGTGAAGATGGAGTGTGGAAAAGGCCACAAACAAACAGAAACCTGGGGATGAGAAATCTCTGGGCATGTTTTCGGGTAGCAGTGACAATTAGAGATTAGGACACATGAAGCGTGTATATAGGAGTAAGAGGAAATCTTTGAAAATGTAATTGGAGCTACAGTTTGCCAGGCCTTTGCCCAGCAGGTTAAAGCACCTCAGACCTTCGTACGTGGTGCAGTTACCAATGGTCTGTGACGTCCTGTCTCCGCAGTAAAGCTCCCGAGCTCTACAGGGCACTACATGCTTTATCTCTAAAACCGTGCTGTCCAGATCCTATCTTGCAGGACGCGGCTGCGCCTCTGGCATGAAGTTCTTCCTAACCACTCATGTCCACCCAGATAGCATCCCTCAGCTTTTATTTTTTGCGCTCCTTAATTCCCATTCACCCAGTGCTTGACACTGTTTTATCTTCACCCCTTGGTCACATAAGTGGCCAGTAGAGGACGAGGCCACTTCTTTTATCTTCTATGTCAGCAAGCAGACTGCATGCACATAGGAGGTGCAGTAAATAATTGGAAAGTTAAAAGCATCCGGTTTGATGATGCTTATCCGAATCCCTTCTACATGTGAGTTTTTAAAAATTAGTATGTTTGAGGCAAAAGGTCAGTAGCTTACAGTTGCACATATTGTATGCCTTACTATTTACCTGTTTTTTGTGTGCATCCAAATTAGAGAGAAGATGAGGGGGTATGTATGACAGTGTGGGGGTATTGGTTTTAATGTTTTAGAACTTTTTCTTGTCTAAACCTGAGCCAGAGAATGAACCCAAGTGATCCAACTGGATTTCTTTAGCTTTCACAAATTTTAGAAAATTTAATTTATGAAAGTTAATCGAAAGGTGTTAACATGGTGATTTTTAATGTGGTACCATTTAAGGCGTAGTAAAACAATAAAGATATCAAATTGTTGTGATGAAATCCCATGCATTTGTCTTCCTCACCACCAATAATGGAAATGACTAATAAAGATTTCCTTTAAATTTTTGTCATTATAGTCATCACTGTTATGTGCACTTTTTCTGCTGGGAGATTCCCCTTCTGCTAGGTTCCTTTTCTTCCTTTCTCCTACTCTACATTTCTCTCTCACGCACACACCTTGTTTTCACTTCTTTCCTGAGTACTTTTGCTTTGAATTATCCTTGATGGATCTTGTTTTTGTCGGCTTATTTCCTAGATGGGAAGTGATGGAATTTTACGCCTCAGTTCTTCAGCACTAAATAATGAATTCTTTGCATATGCAGCTCAAGGATGGAAACAGCGACTGGCAGAAGGTAAATTTCTCTTTTCCATTATTCTTTGGCATATCTGAGTACACGTACTGTACTGAGCTTTGCACCTTTCTCTGATTTCTGAGTCTTTTTCTCCCCCTGAAGTATAAATTAGTAAAAACTCCCATTCTGTTCCAAATGACTTCACTAATTCTTTGTTATACTTGGCAGTTTTGAGGTCCAATATTTTTGAAGGAAGCATGATATCTGGAACATAATAAAAATTTTTGATATAGCTAGATTTTCTTTGGAATGGTAATTTTAATCACTTGCTTGAAGCATTATGTATTCTTTTAATGTCCTAGAGCCTAAAGAATCTTCTTTTAATACTTTCTTCCCCTAAAGCCACCATCTCACCTTATTCTTCCTTTAGTCACCAAGCTTCTTGAAAGACGAAAAATAACGAATGGTACTACATTTTTACTCCCTTACCCTCTCAAAGTGTTATGGTAGGTATGACTCTATCCACAACTGAAATAACGCCTCCTGGAGAATATTAATGGCTTTCTAATGGCAAAGCCCAGTTTCTTCTTCTTAGTCCTTACATTTTATGTTCCTTCTGCAATATCTCATTTTTTTTTACCCCATCCAATTTGAAACCATGTACCTTAGATATTTACAATATATTTTAAATTGTTTCCCGTGGCCACATTGCCAATAACCATTCCTCACCTTCCATCCGGAGCTTCTGTTCTTCCATCTGATGATACCTGGTGGTGTCTCTACCATTCTCTCTGGTACTTTCTCTTGTAGCTGTGCACATTCACTAAGCAACCTCTTTCACCACCTTGGTATGGCCCCTATGCCAAATCTTCCACATCTGGCTCTCACTCTTCTTTCCTAATCCTATGTTCCATTCCAAATGCCTGCTGGATCTCCCGAGCTGATATCAAGCACCTGAAAACCATAATGTCATTATTAACCTCACTATCTTCCCTTCCCTTAACCTTACTCTCTGCTCTCCCTTCTGCCCCCTTTCTACTGATGTCACCACCATCCACAGAGCTCCCTACTTTGAAATTTGATGATCTCTCTTGTCCTCTTCCTTCTCCTGATCTGGTCATGAACTGTCAATTGTGCTGTGAATCTGAATGCCCTGGAACATTCCCACAGCTGCTGGCCTGACTGTACTCTCTGTTTCTCATCTGTGCCGTTCAGCAGCCTCCTGGCTGGAATCCTCCCATGTCTACACCTGGTTTCTAAACCACTTGTTTGGCCATATTCCTCCCTGAGTGAATGCCATCAGGACCTCCCTCTGTCTCTTGTAGGAAAAATTTAGAACTCTCTTTAAACCATGTATTTGCTAATTGGCCTCAGCCTACCTTCCCCATTTCATTTCATTCTATTCCTACGTTCTCACAATTGGCCACTCAAAAGAACATAAATATACATATTCATATCTCTGTGCCTTGTGAGTTAATTACTTTATAAAACTTGGTCATCCGTCAAAAGCTAACTCAAGCACCATTTCCTGTATGTGGCCTTCCCTAATCGATTCAGGCAGAATTAAGTGCCTTTTCTTCTGTGCTTTCACTACCTTTATTCTTATAGCCCATACAGGGCTTTCAACATTATATTGTAGTCAGTTGTGTGCCTTTTCTCCCACCAGACTGATTTCATTAAAGACTCTGAATATACACCATTTAATTCACAGCCCCTAGCATACAGTCTATTTGCTGAGGGTTTTAAAGTTCACCTACAACTAAATGACTATTTGAACGACGTTCATAAAGAGAGAAGCTGTAGAAATATTGTCAGTACTCAGCCTTTTACTTTTCAACATTCATAAAAGTTTACTCAAATTAATTGCATTTTCTTTATTAACTGGCAAAAGATATGACAACTTTTACTCAGTATATAAGCATTTGCTTTCTAGGAGAGTTTACTCCAGAAATGCAGTTGCGGATAAGGCAAGAAATTGAGAAGGAAAAGAAAACAGAACCTTGGAAAGAAAAATTCTTTGAAAGGTTTTATGGAGAAAAGTAAGTACTAGAGCATTTTTTTTCTCATTTCTCTCAGAAGGAAATGAAAATGTAATTCTCTGCTTCACATAGCACACTCATATGCTGTAAAACTTAATAAACCTGCGATAAAAGGCAATAGTCCCTCAGTGTAAGAAATTGCAGGTAAAATTATAGTGGCATATCAGCACTTAAATTTTTAAAAAATGCATTTTCAAGGGTTTATAACTTGTCCATGAAAATTCATTTTGGACTGA